>NW_023425515.1:182822392-183422392 GCF_014108245.1 Pipistrellus kuhlii | reverse complement strand
CAAGTTGGAGTCCTGGGTCACCACCTCACCCCCCCTGGGTCTGTTTCCCATCTCTGAAAAGGGAGGAGCATGTGACGACCCCAGGGGCTGTGCTCACACATGGTTGTAGACTGTGCCTGTTACAGGTGAGCCTTCCCTGAATGGATTGTCACCAGCACTGTTATTAGCATACAAGAGGTCCAGTGCATGAAATTCGTACACTGGTAGGGGCTACCAGCAGCTGCTGGCTGCCGGCTGGGGCCTCCCTTCCTTCCCCCAGACTGGTCAAACTCCCAGACAACCTCCAGGTTGAGGGGACAATTTGCATATTATGCTTTTATTATGTAGGATACCATGGTTGTATTTCACATAAGTATCCGCCTACAGATGTGCTCAGAAACACACACACACACACACACACAAACAACACATGAACATACGCATGCACATCCCTGCTTTAGACATGAGCACATCATGTACCACAACTTCTTTCGTGAATACTGGCTTCCGTGGCTCTGGGGACAGAGGGATAATCGTGCTAATAACAGTAACGATGATAACGATGCCAGGCAGTCACATTTATGAAGGGGGCATCTCTTTGCTTTGAGGTAGGGGTTTCATCCATCCGGCCGTTTGTGGTCAGTGGCCTGTGGCCTGTGGCTGAGGTCGGAACTCCTCTCTCTCCCGGGTCCCAGGGAGCAGTGAGCTGAGTCCGCTTCCTGCATCAGCCCTTGGGCACCAGGCTTCAGGGGCTGGAGGGTTAGGCCTCAGGGCCCAAGAGCCAGTAGGAACCCCTTCTCTGGCTGAGCAGGCCAGGCCTGCCTGAGACCAAGGCCAGGTTCTTGGGGTGTCCCTTTACCTCCCTGGGCCTCCGTCTCTCCCTGGGCAGTGCCCCCTGTGTGCCCCAGTTGGCTGTCTCCCAGCGGGGAGGAGGGTGGACAAGGATCTCGGCTCTGCCGGCGGGGGCCGGGGGCTGGCCCAGGAGGGGGGGACTGCCTGGCTGTTGTCTGGGTCAGCATTTCCCCAAGGGCGCGTGGGCCTGGCTGCAGGTTGGCTCTGGGTGTCTGTCCTCTCAGATCTTAGGACTTGGTTTGAGGGTAATGAGGAGTGGTAGGATTTTGAGAAGGTGAGGAACAGGACTGGCATGTATTTCCCATGATCACACCGTAATTCTTTTGTTTGCAGTAAAGTATGGATCAGTCATCTCATTTAATTTGGGACTTAGAACAATAATAACTTCTATTCAGTACCTCCCAACAGTCTATAGACGTTATCTCTTTTAATCCCCACCACCAACCCTGCAAGCAGGGACAGCCGCCCCCTTTTACAGACGCAGGCGCTGAGGCTCAGAGCACCCGGAGGTCTTTGCTCAGCCTCGGACAGGTTCCAAGTGATGGGCTGGAACCCATAACTCTGAGCCTGGAGCCCGAGTGGCATCCCTTCTGCCCTCTTTGTGAGGCTGGGAGGCAGTGCTGCATTGTCCGCTGAGTTACGGACCACTTCCTGTCTCTATGGGGCAGGAAGAGAACAGGCCAGAGAGAGTCCTGGTTCCCAGCCTCGAGGCCTTGAACCTGTGCTGGGCTACCAGGTGAGCCTTGCAGATGCTGACATCCAGGGGGGCTGGGGAGGAGCTGGTCTTTGGTTTAATATTTGCCAGCTGGGTGGGCAGCCTTTGGAGATGGTCCTTGAGGCTCCTTCCACCCCCTGGCCCTGCAGCCCGTTAAACACCCGGGTGCAGGCCACCAGGACTGTCTCCAGCATCAGCAGCGTTATCAGATTATCAGGCAGACGGCTCAGCCTGAAGGCCAAGATGCTGGGTCCCGAGGAGCCTCCAATCATGTGACTCGGGCAAATCCTTTACCTCCCCCAACCCCCACGCTTATAACGGGGGACGGCAACATGGGCTGGTGGAGTTGTCATCTATGAGATGATGCATGAAAAGAGCGGTTTACCAGTAAGAAACCAGGAGCTCTGAGAGGTTAAGCATCTCCGCTAAGCTGAGGGCGGGGTGGGGGTGGGGGGGTGGGGAGCAGACCGGCCGCAGAACCCATGCTTTCCGCCAGGCTGCACCCCTCCCTTTGCACCCCGCCCTCCACTCACTGGGCGAGCTTCACCCCTGGTAAAGAACAGCTGCCTCTGAGGGGCGCACATTCCTTTCCATTGTCCCACCGGCTCCTCCCATCGCTCAGAGTGGATGGCATGGACAGGCTGGACCTGCCCCGTTCTGCATATGGGGAGCCCGGGGCTCAGAGAGGGATGTGATGTACTCAGGGCTGCACCACGCGGCTCCCTGCCTTCATTCCAGGAATGAGACCGAGTTCCAGAGCAGGGGTGGGGGTGGGGGGAGGAGGGTGCCAGGGCCAGAGAGGCAGCTGGGGTGGGATGGCACCCAGCCCGGGGTGGGGTGCCCCAGGCGGAGAGCAGGACGGATTCCACCTTTCTGCCAGCCTCCAGGAATCCCTGCCGCTCTGGGCACCGGCGGCGGCAGCAGCCCTGGGGCTGGCAGGGCCAGGTCAGGCCGCTGGCATCGGTGGGGCAGCTGGAACAGACCCGAATGGAGCTGATTAATTTATCCCGGTCCCTGGCAGGCAGCAGACAGGGAGCAGCTGGTTGGCTCTTTGGCGCTTTGTTCATTGTATCAGTGACTGTAGCCCCAGATGTGACCGACACAGCGCTGGCCAGAGACCCCAGCTGCGGTGTGGGGTGCAGGGCAGGGGTCCCTTTGGGGTGGGGGTGCAGGAAGCATGGTCTCTTTCAGGTGAGGCTGGCATAGGCTGGGCTTCTCCCCCAGCGGTCCCTGGAGGCAGGCGCAGGTGGGCTGGGAAGCCCCATTCCTCGGGGCCTCTCTGCCAGGCCCGAGCTCTCCACCCGCAGAGGCCTCGTGGGGGTCTGTCTGAGCTCCGTTTTTCAGATGTGGGTGCGGTGGGTCCGGACCACTCGCTGGCCAAGATGCGGTGGAACAGGGGTGAAGGGGGGGCTGAGTCAGGCAGGAAGGACTTGAAGTGCCTGGGGTCCTCGCTCTGCCTCTTTGGGGCAGCTCAGAACCCACGGTTTCCCAGGCCACCTCAAGGAGGGTGGTGGCTTTTACCTTTTGTCCCCTTTCTTCTGACTCTATTTCTTTTATTTCCTGTTACAGTTGACGTTCAGTATTGTGTTATATTGGTTTCAGGTGTACAGCACAGTGGTTAGACACTTACACAATCGTACCTCCCCCCCCCCCCCCAGTCCAGAACCCACCTGGTGCCATAGTTATCACAGTAGAATTGACTGTGTTCCCTGTGCTGCCCCCTGCACCCCAGGACTGTGGTGTGACTCCCTTCACCTGTCTCACCAGCCTCCCACTTCCCTTCCATCTGCCAGCCTTCAGCCCGCTCCCTGTAGCTGCGGGTCTGTTTCTATTTTATTTGTTTGTTTATGTTGTTCTCCGGATTCTGCATCTCAGGGAAATCGCACGGCGCCCCTCCGTCCCTGTCTGGCTGACTTCCCAAGGCGTGGCAAAAAATCGGGACTTTTTTAAAACGCCGAGGGACAGATTGTTAGAAACCGGGACTGTCCCGCCGAAAGAGGGGCGTCTGGTCATCTTAACTTAGGCCGTCTGCACATCTTCTTCAGAGAAATGTCGACTCGAGACCATTGCCCGTTTTTAAACGGGGCTGTTTGTATTTTTGTTGTTTCTTTTTTAATATATTTTATTGATTTTACACAGAGAAGAATTGAGAGGGATAGAGAGTTAGAAACGTCCATGAGAGAGAAACATCAACCAGCTGCCTTTTGCACACACCCCCCCCCCCCCCACTGGGGATGTGCTTGCAACCAAGGTACGTGCCCTTGACCAGAATCGAACCCGACACTCTACCACTGAGCCAAACCGGTTTCGGTTGTATTTTTGTTGTTGAGGTGTGGGAGTTCTTTGGAGTTCTGGATATGAATTCCTTACCAGAGACATGACTCGCAGGTGTTTTCTCCGCTGGTAGCGTGTGGCATGTTTCTGGGCCAGCGCCCGACACAGATCGTCACACCCCATTTCCCCAGCTCCTGGCACTTGTGAGAGGACCCAGACCGGCCCGGGGGCTTCCAGCCGTGCATGTGTGTGTGTGTGGGGGGGGGGGGGGGGGGGGGCTGAGGACCATCCTAAGCAGCAGGGCCACATCCACCCATCAGCCTGAGCTAGCGCCAGATCAGGGGGCGCTGCTGCCGGATCTGAGTGGGGTTCGTGCCTTAGAGAGATTCCTGGGGGTGCTGGTGTGCAAACTGGCCCGGGGGCGCTCTGATTCCCCCTGCGGGTCCCCCGCACCCTAGGCGGGATAGGCGTGGCCACAGAGAGACAGGCCGGAGCCATGCAGCCCTGGTATCGGTTCCAGTGCTGGCTCCACCCCTCGCTCATTATGGGACCTCAGGCACGGGGCTCCTGTGTCTGAGCCTCTGATTGCCCATCTGTAAGCAGGCCATACGTGACCCCTCCCCAGAAGGATGTGGCACGCTGGCCCCACCTCTGCAGGGTGCCTGGTGTCTGGCAGCTGTGACAGTCCGCCCCACAAGATCAGCTCCCCCAGGCTGGAGAACGCCCCCTTCTGCCCCAGGACCCCCCCGCCCACAGGACTGATGCGTGGGGCACGTGGCAGGGGTGACTGGCAGACGCCCGTTTCAGTGGGCTGTGCTCTTCCTTTTTTTCTTTTTCTTTTTTTTTCCCTTTTTTAAAAAAATAAATCTTTATTGTTCAGATTATTACAAATGTTCCTGTTTTTTTCTTCCCTCCATAGCTCCCCTCCACCAGGTTCCCACCCCACCCTCTGCCCTTTCCCCACCCCTCACTGTCCTCATCCATATGTGCACAGTTTTTGTTCAGTCCCTTTCCGCACGCCCTTCCCGCTCCCCCTTTCCCCGAGAATCCTCAGTCCGCTCCCCTTCCGTACCTCTGATTCTGTCATGTTCACCAGTTAATAGTGTCCGTCAGGTGTTGTTGCTCTTCCCCCCGCAGTGGGACTCCATCAACGAGGTGGACGAGTCCTTCCGGCCCATCCACACGTACCAGGTGTGCAACGTCATGAGCCCCAACCAGAACAACTGGCTGCGCACCGGCTGGGTGCCCCGCGACGGCGCCCGGCGCGTCTACGCCGAGATCAAGTTCACGCTGCGCGACTGCAACAGCATGCCCGGCGTGCCGGGCACCTGCAAGGAGACCTTCAACCTCTACTACCTGGAGTCCGACCGCGACCTGGGCGCCAGCACGCAGGAGAGCCAGTTCCTCAAGATCGACACCATCGCGGCCGACGAGAGCTTCACGGGCGCCGACCTGGGCGTGCGGCGCCTCAAGCTCAACACGGAGGTGCGTGGCGTGGGCCCGCTCGGCAAGCGCGGCTTCTACCTGGCCTTCCAGGACATCGGCGCCTGCCTCGCCATCCTCTCCCTCCGCGTCTACTACAAGAAGTGCCCCACCATGGTGCGCAACCTGGCGGCCTTCTCGGAGGCGGTGACCGGGGCCGACTCCTCCTCGCTGGTGGAGGTGCGGGGCCAGTGCGTGCGGCACTCGGAGGAGCGGGACACGCCCAAGATGTACTGCAGCGCCGAGGGCGAGTGGCTGGTGCCCATCGGCAAGTGCGTGTGCAGCGCGGGCTACGAGGAGCGGCAGGACGCCTGTGTGGGTGAGCGCGCCCCGTGGGGGCTGGCTGGCTGGCGGGTGGGCTCGGTCGGGGCAGGGCTGCCAGGGTGTGTGGGGGGAGGAGGGGGGTACCAGAGTCAGCAGGCGTCTGGGTGGTGCACAACAGCACCTGGCACGGTGAGGGACCCTCCCGTGTGTCTGGGTCAGCAAGCACACAGGCCGTCTGTGTGTGATGGGGGGCGAGGAGGGACACGCAGGACAGCCAGGCGGTGCCCTCGGTGGCACTGTGGAGAGGTTACCCTGCAGGACCCTGTGTGATTGGGTACCGCCGGGTGCAGTCCTGTGCGAGGGAGCCGTGCAGGGAGCTGACGTAGGTCAGCACGCTCTAACTCAGTGGTCGGCAAGCTCATGCGTCCACAGAGCCAAACATCAAAAGGACGACGATTGGAATTCCTTGGGAGAGCCAAATTTTTTTAACTTGCACTTCTTCTCACGCCACTTCTTAAAAACAGACTCGCCCAGGCCGTGGTATTCTGTGGAAGAGCCACACCCAAGGGGCCCAAAAGCCGCATGTGGCTTGCGAGCCGCAGGATGCCGACCACGGCTCTAAGCACCTTTCACCATAACTCATTCCACCCCACCCCTCCCTGTGAGGCAGAAACCGCTCCGGTCCAGGCTTTGTAGGTGAGGAGACGAGGCAGAGAGAGGCAAAGGGGCTTGACCCAGGGCCGCCCAGCTGGGAGGTGGCAGAGCTGTGATGTGAGCCCAGGAGTCTGGCTCTCACGTCCGTGCTCAGAACCACGGAGCTGCTGGCCTGCGGGGTGGAGGGAGGGGGCGCCAGGCCGCGAGGGGCCGTTGTGAAGGTCCGCGGGCAGGGGCGCCGGGGAGAACGGTGCAGGTGGGTGTGTCACGGGGGGGTGAGGCCCTGCTGTGCTCAGGAGGTCTCACTAAGGAAAACCAAGGTGCTGGTGAAGGAGGACTGCTGCAGGCACCTGGCACGACACCTGCCCCCACAGGGGTACAGCTGGGGTTCCCATGTCAGGGACCAGGAGCAGGCCGACCTCAAGCTCTGTGTGTGTGTGTGTGTGTGTGTGTGTGCGTGTGTGTACACACATATGTGTGCGTGGTCAGCAGACTCCCACGTGGCACAGTGCAGCGAGGATCCCGCGAACCCAGGATCACGGGAGAGCAGGTGTGGACAGGCAGCTGGTACCCCAGCTGGTACTGATCTCTGCCCTTCCTTGGCCTCTCCGGGGGCTGGTCACATGGCAGCTTGGCCACTCAGCACAGAGAAGCCTGCTGTGGGGACCAAGGTCATTCTCTGGGACCAGGGTCGTCCATCCAGTCACCAGTCCCTTTCCAGCTCCCCTCTGGGGCTCTCTGGTTTCCTTAAAAATCTTCCTTCACGCTCCCAACTGCCGCGAGTCTTCAGTGCTCCTGGGCCCTAGACGCAAAGCACCTTCTGTGACATTTGCCTGTTTCGGGGTTGGTTCTACCCTCTGAGGCCTAGTGCACTGGGCTCCGCCGGTCCCCAGCCTCTCCTGGTCCCTGTCACAGATATCTCTGGTTTATTTTTTAGTTTTTGGTGGTGTTGTGTTTTTTTTTTTTTTTTTTTTTTTTTTTTTTTAGCTCCCTGCTGGGTAATAATAATAATAACAGACATGCCTGACAGCTTGCAAGGGGATTCCTCAGACATCAGTTCATTTGCTCATGGTAGCAAGGCAGGTATAATGCCATTTTATAGATGGGAAAACTGAGGCCCAGATGGTTGTGTCACTGACTGAGGTCTCATAGCTAGTGAGCAGTGGAGCTGGGACCTAGTCTGTCTTGCTCTGAGCTGGGACCTCGGTGTTTAATTCCTGGCCCACCCCAACTGCTTTTCTCATCAGAGCTGGCTTCCAACACCCCCTCATTCTGTAAGGATAATAAAGTCCTTTAGAGACGATTTTTTGAGCATTTGCCATGTGCCAGGCACTTGGGTAAGTGATGCTTACACATCATGTCAGTTTCTCCTTCTGTCGAGCATCTCACTGTGACCCAGGCCATGGGATATAGACACAGGGAGTCCCTGCCTTCGGGGGGTTCACGCAGTTTCTCATCCTTACGATAGTTCCCGAAGCTTAGTAATATTCCCCATCTTATAGATGCGAGACATTGAGCCCCTCAACTTCAGTCACACAGAAGGGATTGGATCCCAGGGGTCTCACTCCAGAGCCCTGAGCTGCTTCCTGTGTCCTCGAAGCCCCGCCTCCCTCCTCCCCGGTGACACTCAAACAGCAACTGGCTCATCGGCAGGTGGACATCAGTCAGCCGCTGCCCCCGGCTCTGGATCGATCCAGCCCCAAACACACACACACACACACACACACACACACACACACACACACGTCACTAGCTTGTCCTGTGTGTGCTGAGGGAGACCGGTCCTCCTGCCTTCAGGGCTGGGGCCTTGCTCAGAGGTGCTGCTCCAGCCTCCCTAGACTAAAGTGACCAGATGTCCCGCTTTTGGCTGGACAGTCTCGATCTCTAACAATCTGTCCCGCATCCCACGGCGTTTTAAAAAAACGCCGTGGGATGCGGGACAAATTGTTAAAAATCGGGACTGTCCCGCCAAAAGTGGGACGTCTGGTCATCTTACCCTAAACAGAGGCGGGAAGTGGAGCCCGGTATCCAAGGTCCCACAACATGTCCAGGACAGGGCTCTTGGTGGAAACCCCAGCACCTGAGCAGCAGAACCTCCCAGGGCCAGGAGAGGCCAAGGCCACGCCCACTTCCTGGCGCTGCTGGCATGGCAATAAAAAAATAAAGAGAAGGCAAAGCAGGGTCAGGGAATTGCAGCAAATTTTGAATTTTCATTTAAATCACAATACACATAATTATGCCAGTTGCAAGATAATTACAGGCTTTATAAACAATATTAATTCACGGTACCCTGCAGGCAGCGGGCTTTAGGACAGAAGGCGGTTGTACGTCGCAGGAGGAGAGGGGCTCTCTGAGTGTCCTGTGGGTGGGCCTCTGGGATTGTCCGTGGAACCTCCTTGCGGAAGCAGCACAGGCCCGAGGCCGAGGCCCAGGGAAGGGAGGCGGCTGTGTCCCCCATCCCTACCCTCTCCTCGGTGGGTAGCCTGACAGTGCGGAGATGGGGACCGATAAGAAGCTGGGAACAGATGGCGGTGCATTTCCTGGGCTGTAGCTACTTGAGGGGGGTCCCCTCAGAGCTGTGGGACCTTCTCAGATTGCGGGGCCTCGTCTCCCATGGATGGGTCTCTCTGAGCAAACAGTGAGGAGAGGAAAGGCTGGGACTTGCTAAGAGGGGGTCCTGAGTGCCCCCTCCCTCACCCCCCGCACATCCCTGTGGCCTGCAGCAGAGGCCAGGCCACCTGCCAGCCTCAGGATTCTGCTTCTCAAGTTTCGCCCTCACAGCGCCCCTCCGAAGTGGGCTGTGCTTGACTTCGCAGTGAATGCCCGGGAGAAGGGACCTAGCTGGTCACTGCCTCTTTGGCGCCCTGCCTGTGACTGCCCCCCGCCTCAGGGACCGGCAGAGGAGTATCAGAGCCATACAGAGCTCATGCAGCTCACCAGTGAGGAAATGGGGGCCCAGAGAGGTGACACGAGGGGCCCCAGGGCACAGCTGGGGGTGCTGGACTGACTCAGCCCCCCGGCCAGGAAGCTCCCCAGGCCTCACAGCTCCTGACCCAGTGTCCTCCCCCACACCTGGCGCCCTCCCCTCCCGCCCCTGCCCCAGACAGGGCAGGATCTCAGAGAGTATCACCCCGGGGAGCAGCAGCCCAGCCTGAAGTCCCCGTTCCGTCCTTCCTGTCACCTGGACACAGACTATAAATCACCCTCCACCGCCCTAATCATCTTTCTATAAATATCAGAGTCTCATTTCGGAGGGGGGAGCATGAACGCCGAGCTCTCTCGCCTCCTGACTGCGTTTAAAATCTGATTTAGAATTAATTTCCTTTGGTCGTCCACCGGCGGACACCTTATTTGTCAAATCTCAAGCTCTTAGCAGGGGAGAAGAGAGAGGCGGCCAGGGCCTCGGGCTGCTGCCGGCCTGACAGGCGGCCTGGGCAAGGTGCCCTCGGCGGGGGCAGGGCCCCTCCTAGCCCATGGCCACACGGGCCGGGCACATGCAGACTCCGGAAGGGCCCAGCCCCAGCCCAGAGCTGCTCCATCTGTCTCGGCCATTAACTCCCGGCTCTGCCTCCAGGTCTCTGGGCTCCCCGAGGCCTGGTGATTAGTATTCTTATTAAAGATTATTTTATTTCATTGCGCGGATTAATCCGGCCTTGACACGTCCGAGCCATATGGGTATTAGTGGAGCATGTGAGAGCCGCCCGCTGGCGAGGGGCAGAGTGGCGGGGCCACCTTCAAGGCCAGGGACGCCTCCGAGTTTGCATTCTGGCTGGGGGCGTGGCGAGGGGGGAGGGGAGTGGCTGGGGCAAGGCACTCAGGCTCCCCGAGCCCGTTTCCTCTCTGCCAAGCAGATGTATTAATGCCGACGACATAGAATTGTAATAATAAGTGCCAGACAGTATGCATTCATATTAATCCTCGCATCAGCCCTTGGAGCCCCCATTTTACAGATGAGGAAACTGAGGCCCAGTTTCTTCATGCCCCATGGCACTTAGCTTAGGTGAAGAGGTTAGACAAGAAAAGGAACCCCGGGCAGCCTGCACCCCAGGGCCGGTTTTAACTGGCAAGGTCTTGGAGGAACTCCGAGTGGTCAGGGACTCGGGGAATGAAGACTGTCCGTGCTTCCTTGGTGCCACCGTATGTGTCCTTGTCTGCCCCTCGCAGCTCTGAAAGCTCCTGAGAGCAGGCCCAGCTCCTCCCAAGCTCGGGTCCAGAGATGCTCAGGGGATTGGGTGAAGGAATAACCGAGGGGCAGAATAAGCAGACAGTCCCTGAGGTGCTGATGGACATGGACCCGATAATTACAGTGAGGATTACTGTCCATCCGCTCAACGGCGCTTTCAACAAATACTTGCTGACCAAGTGCAGAGCCCGCTTCCTGGGCTCAGAAGGGAGCTCTGAGGCTGGGCCTCCTGGGGGGCTCCTGGGAAGAGGAGGTGAGCCCCCCAATTCCAAGCTCCCAGCCCCCCCCCCCCCCGTCGAGTCTCAAAACTGGGGCACACTTTCCCCCAACCTGGCGGCCCCTCTGGCTCCACAGCGTCTGAGTCTCTGAAGCAATTTGAGGGCATCATCATGTCTCTGGATTTCAGGTTTTCTCTCAAGTTAGTAGAATTTTGCACATTAGCCTGATTTTAGCTATTATAATAGAGAGGTATGTTTGTGTGTTTTTTTAATGACGTAATGCCTTGTCCAATAGAGCACCTCTCACGCCCAGAGTCTTCTAGAAGGGGACTTAGTGGGAAGAGAGCCTCATGAGCTCCCTGGGGGTCCCTGGTGCAGAGGGTTCCGCTCCAGGGCGGAGCTGGGAGCTCCTGGCTGGGAGGCACTGGGGCTCCTGAAGGCCCGGTGTCTCTGCCCGGAGCAGATAACGGTGGGAGTTGCTCACTTGGGAAACGCCCACGGGCATCAGCAACCTCTTGGCCAGGTGCTGGGAGCTTTGGGATGAATAGGGCAGGCCTGGGCCTTACTCACAAGCATCTGCCCACAGGGACCTTCTGGTCCAGGAGGAGAGAGACACCAATAAATAGGAACAGCATCGAGCTGCGGGTGGCGAGACTGAGCAGGCGCTGTGGAATAGGGAGGGCAGTGGTCGCTTCTGTGTGTGTGCGTGGTGTGTGCGTGTGTGTGTGTGTGTGTGGAGGTCTGAAAAGGCTTCATTGAAGAAACAGTTGAAAGGAATCTTGGAAGAGTTGGACAGGGGGACAAAGGAGAAAAGGCATCCCAGGAAGAAGGCTCTGAGGAGGGAAACAGCCTGCCGGTGTGAGGAACGGCCAGTCCCTTAGTTCTGCCTGAGGGTCGGGAGTGAGGGGTGGTGCTAGGGGGGGCTGCAGGGCGGGCGTGGGGGGCCAGGCTTATGGGAGCCCATAGGACTGGGACTGGCAGTGACAGGGGCAGGTGTCCTTATAGGATGCCCGGTCCCGGCACGGCTGACTCGTTCCTGTCCTTTCGGCTGCAGCTCACATGTTACCGCCTGTCTCCTTCTCAGGGGAGGGGGTAGCTGCTCCTTTATTTCCTTTCTGGAAAGATCACAGCCTGGTTACGGTGTGCCCCCAAACGCCACTCCCTGAAGGCAGAGACCCCGTGGGTCTGGCTCATGGCCGTGCCTCCAGCGCCCGGTCGGTGCCTGGCACCGGGCAGGTGCTTACGCGGCCGCCGGGGCTGGGGCAGCAGGCCGGGAGGCCGGGTGTGGAGGCTGCGGAGTCAGCCGGGTGGGAGACAGGCAGAGGCTGGAGAGAGGGCGGCGTAGGAGACAAGTCCGTGGCAGCCGCCATGACAGTGACGTGATCTGAGAGGGTCCAGGGGCCTGCAATTCCTGAATGGTCAGCATTGCATGGAGAGCATATAAAACACAGACTGCCAGCCCTCTTTCCCCACCCCACCCGCTTCACACATGTGTCTTCTCCAGTCAGTGTCTGCCCACTCTCACTCCCTGTCCCATTGTCATGTCCGGCCTAAGTGACATCCTGGGCTTTGGCCCCCTTTGATTCTTAGCCTCTTGGCCCTGCCCCCGAGGCTGGTGTCTCATGCAAGACCAGTGTCCTGTGATTGACAGGGCCTGGTGGGCGGGGCTGTGCCACCTCTGGGGCTGGGACTCAGGTGTCAGGGTCCCTGGCTCAGCTCTGCCTTCAACCTGCTGTGCAGCCCTATGTAAGTCACCGGTCCTCTCTGTGCTCCAGTCCCCCCCCCGCAAACAAAGGCAGACGGGGGGTGCTGAAGGTCTGTCTCTCTGTCCCTCAGGGGACCCCTCACCCCCGAAGCCCTGGGTCAGAGTGAGAGTTGTATCTGATACCAGCTGGCTTACCTCCAGCCACCTTCTCTCCCACAGCCTGTGAGCTGGGCTTCTACAAGTCGGCCCCTGGGGACCAGCTGTGTGCCCGCTGCCCTCCCCACAGCCACTCGGCGGCCCCTGCCACCCAGGCCTGCCGCTGTGACCTCAGCTACTACCGCGCGGCCCTGGACCCGCCGTCTGCAGCCTGCACCCGTGAGTACCAGCCCCGGACCCCAGAACCGCGCGTGTGAGGGGCTCTTTGGGGGCCTGTGCACATGTCTGAGAACCTGTAGGGGACTCCTGAGCCCCAGTAGAGCCTGTGAGCGCCACGTGTGCGCTCCTGGCCCTGCCAGGGAAGCGTGTGCTGGAGCAGGGGTGGTCGTGTGCGTGTGTGTGTGCATGCCCTAGGTCCCTGAGGTGACTCAGAAAGAGTCAGGCGTCGTGCCTACTTGTCTGGACTGTCTGTCTACTCGGCTCCTCCATTGCCTCCTGTCCCCCAGCCTACAGGGGCCTCTCGCCTCCCCTCCCAGCTGGGGAGGGGCTGCAGCCAGCACAGCCACCCCACGTACCAGCCCTGGGCTCTTGTGGTGGGACAAGGCGGACTTCTCACGGTTCTGACCAGTCTTGCCCCGGAATTTACCCCAACCTGATCCCCGTCTTTCCCTGCCCCCACCTCCATCACCACCCAGCCCCGGGCTCCTTGCACAAGGCAAGGGAGGGCCCAAGTGTATTCACACCACACACACACACACACACACACACACACACTCCAACATTCTGCCCAGACCTGTGCGTTTCCTGTGCAGACCTGTGCCTGTGGGACTTGCTGGGGCAGAACGGATGGCTGAGTGACATGGTGACATCTCGGCTCCCGGCCCAGGAGAGCCCAGCCTGTCTAGGTCGAGGACACGTGCCCTAGACTCCGGTTTCTCTCCAAATGCACAGTCCAGGCTCCAGAAATCATAAGGCGCGGCTTTTGGTATTCCACGCCCTTCAGATCGAAGATTCTCCGTGATTCTGAGATTCCGCCGTGCTGTTTTCTTAAGATCTGAGATCGCTTTCCTGGCATTCTGAGAATTGGAATTCTCAGGCCCAGGGGTCTCCATAGCCCGCCCCCTCCCAGGCTCTCCTAGCTCCGAGGCCCCCATCCCCCTCCTCAGGGCTCCCCCCAGCCTCACCGCCCTCTCCAGGGCTCTGCACTGCCCAGAGGGGGGCTCTCATCTTGGGGGCGGGAGGTTCTGTGGACACCCGCTGGGCTTCCTGGGGCCTCACTCTACTCGGCCCAGTGCTCGGGGGCATTTACATGCCATTCATCACAGGGGGCGAAGGAGTGGAGTGTGGGCACCAATGACTGGGACGTTTGGCACCCCGAGTGGCTGCTGTGGGCATCCCCAGGGCTGTGCAGTCTCTTTCCGGCTCTTTTCAAACCCATTGGGAAGCACAAGCCCCAGGCTCCCTATTGTCCAGGAGGGAGGGGATCCTTAGGTCTCTGTGACAGACCGTGGCCCTGTGGTCCCAGCCCAATGGCAGACACTGCCTCCACCCTTACCTCCACTCACTGTGCTCCCAGGCCAGTGGTGGGCAAACTCATTGGTCCACAGAGCCAAATAGCAACAGTGCAACACTTGAAATGTCTTTTGAGAGCCAAATTTTTTAAACATAAACTTCTTCTAACACCACTTCTTCAACATAGACTCGCCCAGGCCGTGGTATTTTGTGGAAGAGCCACACCCAAGGGGCCAAAGAGCTGCGTGTGGCTCTCGAGCCACAGTTTACCCGACCAAGGTCCTAGAGCATAGAGTAGGTGTGACCTCATCCTTATCATGGGGGAGCCAGAGACCTCCCCTGGTCTGTGGGGAGGGAGGGGGGACTGGACCACCCCCAATAAATGCCCTTCAACCCCCTCCCCGTTACTTCCTGCCCCCAGGGCCGCCCTCGGCACCGGTGAATCTCATCTCCAGTGTGAACGGGACCTCCGTGACCCTGGAGTGGGCGCCCCCGCTGGACCCGGGCGGCCGCAGCGACATCACCTACAACGCCGTGTGCCGCCGCTGCCCCTGGGCGCTGGGCCGCTGCGAGAAGTGCGGGAGCCGCACCCGCTTTGTGCCCCAGCAGGCCAGCCTGGTGCAGGCCAGCCTGCTGGTGGCCAACCTGCTGGCCCACATGAACTACTCCTTCTGGATAGAGGCCGTCAACGGCGTGTCCGACCAGAGCCCCGAGCCCCACCAGGCTGCGGTCGTCAACATCACCACGAACCAGGCAGGTAGGCGGAGACGCCCCATGCCCGGCTTCCCGGCCCTGACCTCCCCCCAGGCCTCCTATCCCCCTCTGCACGTCACACAGGCTTGCTGTGGTCTTAGGCTGGTGCCTGCCTCCCTGGCCCTGCCCTGCTCACCAGGACCTGGAGCTGCGGGCTCCCTTAGAGTAATAGGGCGCAGCCTATGATCCAGAAAGCACAGAGGCAGGTGCTCACGGCCATCCTAGGCGTGGGTTCCAGAACTTTCCCTCTCTGCCTCTGCTTCCTCCCTGGTGCACTGGCATAGATAGTCCCTGCCTGAGGCACTGTTCGGGGGCTTATGAGAAGGAAAGGAAAATGCGTGGCCCGGCATCCAGCCCTTGAACATGGTCTCCTGGTCTGGACGACAGCCAGCCATTTATCTCTGTTTCTAGCCGGTTGTTGCACTGAATTTAGCGATGGGGACCTCTTTCTTTCCAAATTCTGGTGGGTCCTGCCCGTCAGGGGACAGCCTGGCCTGAGCCCACAATGGCAGCCAGCTTCCCTGTCAGCAGCCATCTCACACACTGCGCCCCAGACCCCCACCGCGCCCCATCCTCTCCTCCCTCCCAGCACCACACAGGCCCCACAGACACCTCTCCCACCAAGTCCCAGAGCAGGGAACCGAGGTGCAGGGCGCCCTCAGCATCAGCCCATGGGAAGTGGCAGAGCTGGGAATCAAACTCACATCTGCCTCACTCCCAAGTGAACTCTGCTATCTTTTCTCATAAAGGCACCCATCCCAATATGAGCCCCTCCCCCATGACCTCATCTTAATTACCTCCTGAAGGTCCAGCTCCAGTGGTCACATGAGGGGTTTGGGCTTCAATATATTCATGGGGGGGAGAGGGGACACAGTTAACACCCACAGCACCTCCCGTGTCCCCATCACGTGCTGCCTGGACAGCCGCGGGAGCCCCCGCCCGCCTTGCCCATAATTGGTTCTCACACCACCTGCTGAGGGAGCTTTAAAAATGCAGGATTTCTCCACGTCCTCTCCAGCGCTCGCTGTTTCCTGTCTAATTGATAATATCTGTCCTAACTGTGGTTTTGGTTTACCTTGCCCTCCTCATCGTGGAGTGGAGCATCTTTTCATGTCTGTTGGCCATCTCTCTCATGTCTCCCCTGGAGAACTGTTCAGGTCCTCCGCCCATGTTTCATTCGGACTGTTTTTCTGTTGTGGAGCTGTGTGAGTTCTTTGTATACTTTGGGTATTAGCCCCCTTATCGGAAGTATTGTTTGCAAATACCCTCTCCCATGAGGGTGGTTGCCTAACTTTACTAGTGTGTAAGGTTGCTCGCATGACCCACCCCTGCCTGCCTCTCCAGCCTTTCCCCATCTACTCTTGCCTGGCTCATCCCTGCAGCCACACGGGCCTCGGTTCCCTTCCTTGAACACACCAAGCCCTTTCCCTCGCAGGGCCTTGGCCATGCTTCTCCATCGCAGTGACACGCTCCTCCCCGTGACATCCCCAAGGCTGGCTCCTTCCGTCCTCAGCTCAACTGCATCCCCACCCCATGGAGGCCTACCCTGGCCAGCCCAGCTGACATGGCAGGTCCCTCCTGGCCGCTGCGGGCGGTCCTTTCCATCACAGCTTCCTGTCTCACACGGCACTTCACCGACCTGTCATCCTGCGCGGACTTGGTTTCTTATTCACTGTCTCCTTTCGTAGACCGTGAGCGCCTGAAGGCTGTCTTAGTCCCTGATCCTCACCCAGTGCCCGGCCTGCAGTGGGCATTCAGGAAACCCTAGGGGCACGATAGAGTGGCCCCCACAGCTCCACAGCCCTGAGCAAATGGTCAAGGTGTATCCTCAGAGACCACTGGCTCCCCTTCCTGCCCTCACCTCTTCTCCACAACCCCCTCTCTACCGAAAGCCTTCTCTGGTGCCCCGCCCACTTCCCTCCCACCTGGGCGTTCTGCTCTCCCTGTGCGTCTCCCCCACTCACACTGTTGCCTTGGCAATCTCTTCCTCTTTAGGAGGTGTTCGTATTCCTGGCTCCGTATGCTCGTTGCCTGCAATGGTCTCATCTGGTCCTCAGTCTTCCTGACAGGGGTGCCCACTGGCTTGCTAGCTTAGCTGCTGCCTGGATGGGGAAGCTGCAGCCATGAGACCCAGCCAGCAAGAGAGGGGCTGGGCTGGGAGTCCCAGGCTGTGGAGACACCTATGTACCACACCTTCCAACTGAACTCTGGAGTTGCTTCTTAGTTCTTCATGTCCAAGTCCAGCATGCATTAAGCAGCTAGGGTGTGTGGTCTCTGCCTTCAGGGGCTCCCAGGCCTCCCAGGAGACAAGATGCCCAGAGATGAGGCAGGTGGGGGACACAGGAGGTGTGGGGTGTGCAAAGGGGGAGAGGGAGGGAGGCCTGCGGGCTGAAGGGACAGGGAGAGGGGTTCGAATCCCTGCAGGTGTTTGGTGTGGCTGGGTGTCTGTCTGGCACTTTGCAGCAGACCCCCCTCCAGGATGATGCTCTGGACACAGGAGGGAGGGTGGCCGTGCAGGGTGGAGGGAACGGGTGAGTCTGTCAGCGAAGGAGGGTGAATGGGTGTCTTCGTGTGACTGTGAGATTACTTGAGCTCAAATGGGCCAGGCTTGGCTCATGTCCCTTCTGATCTGTCCTGGGCATACCCCAAACTCGGCGGTGAGGGTGCGGGCTCCCTCCACTCATGTCCTCCCTCCCTCCTCCTCTCTTCCTCCTCCTCTCTTCCTCCTCCTCCCTCAGGCAGCCCTGAGAGCCGTGGCCAGAGGGCTGGGGTGGGAGACATGGCAATAGAGACATCAGGTGATGGGGCCCCAGAGTGGGCGAGAACAGCTGCTTGCTGGGGCTGCTAGGGTCCTGCTCCCCCGGTGGCAGGGCCTGGCCAGAGAGGAGAAGGTAGAGGAGTGAAAGCCGGGGCCCTCAGGCTTCGTCTGGGTCAAGCCACCCCCCAACCTCCCAGGCCAGAGGCAGCGGTGCTGAGTCCAGGTGATTTGCCAGGGGGACTGGAGGGGGCGGGCTCTCCCGGGGCAGAAGCCAGCCAGCCAGCCAGCATGGCTCGCACAGGGCCTGGGAAGGGGTGGGACAGAGGCTGGTCCCCTTGATCCCCCACCCGCCCATCTGATGGAGGCCTGCTCCCGCCCTAGCCCCGTCCCAGGTGGTGGTGATCCGCCAGGAGTGGGCAGGGCAGACCAGCGTCGCGCTGCTGTGGCAGGAGCCCGAGCAGCCCAACGGCGTCATCCTGGAGTACGAGATCAAGTACTACGAGAAGGTACCAGCCTCCGGCAGCGGGAGGTGGGGGGTGTGGGAGCCGCACCAGGCGGGGTGCCCTGGGCTGACGGCGCCCCCCTCCGTGGACAGGACAAGGAGATGCAGAGCTACTCCACCCTCAAGGCCGTCACCACCAGGGCCACGGTCTCGGGCCTCAAGCCGGGCACCCGCTACGTGTTCCAGGTCCGAGCCCGCACCTCGGCAGGCTGCGGCCGCTTCAGCCAGGCCATGGAGGTGGAGACGGGGAAGCCACGTGAGTGCAGAAAGCAGGGAGAGCCGGGGAGCCGGGCCGGCCGGGCGGGCGGTCAGTCGGAGGAAGGGGGACTTGGCCAGCCAGTGCCTGTGCTGGCTCGGCATGTTCACAGCTAAAAGTAGCTGAGGCGCAGAGAAGGGAAGTGACTTGCCCAAGGCAACCCAGCTCCTCATAGCCCAGACCCTGACTTCTCCTGAGGGTCAGTGTGACTAGCAGGCATCACGATGCCCTGTGCCAGCAGGACATCCTGGTCATCGTCCCAGAGGCCCTCCAGGGCGTTGGCATTGCCCACGTCCCCGTTTTACAGACCAGGAAGCCGAGGGTCAGAGCAGCTCAGCGAATTGCCCAGAATTACCCAGCAAAGCAGGATTTTTTAAATATATATTTTATTGACATTTTACAGAGAGGAAGAGAGAGAGATGAGAATTAGAAACATCGATGAGAGAGAAACATCGATCAGCTGCCTCCTGCACACCCCCCACTGGCATATGCCCTTTACCGGAATCGAACCTGGGACCTTTCAGACCACAGGCTGACGCTCTCTCCACTGAGCCAAACCGGTTTCGGCCAAAGCAGGATTTGAACATGGTCAGTCTGTGCCCCTCCCTCCTCCCCATCACCCACCGCCAGCCTCCGGAGCAGTGGGGTCCCACTGACCCACTGCAGTGTCAGCAGCACCTGGGAGCTATTGAAGATGCTGATTCTCTGAATCAGAAACCCTGGGGTGGGGGCCGAATAATGTAGATTTTTATCAAGCCCACAAGGTCAAGCTGGAAGCACCTTGGCCCCATCTGCAGCCAGCCGGGGCCTTTTCCTCCCCTCGGCAGCCTCCGGGGGTGGTGCCAGGACAAGAGGGCTCCAGGTTGCTCATGGCTGTGCTCCCTGCACTCCTGGGCGCTGTGCCTCCCCGCTCCCAGGGCCGACCCCGCGGCGAGCCTGTGCGGACGGGCGCCCGGCCCCGCCACATCCACTAGCACATCCCACTGGTCCCACTGTGTGGCTCTGCGTGAGAGCCTCCGTTTTCTCTCCTGAAAATGGGAGGTAATAGCTCCCCGGGAGAGAGGAGGAAGGGCTCATTGAGCCTGGAGGGTTCGATGGGCACTCTCTGACTCCTACGACAGGTGAGAACGCGGAGGCTCAGAGAGGTCCAGCAGCTCTCTCCCTGTCACACAGCCCTGGGAAGCAGAAGCCCCAGGGCGGGACGCCAGGAAGCCGGGGGCAGCAGGGTCCTGAAGGAGAAGCTTCGGAGAGGAGAGGGGAGGCGGCCTGTGTCCTGGCTCCGGGCTGACTCCCAGCCGAAGAGGCCGCCCCCCAGGTTTGGGGAGAGCCACCAGGACCCCGGGCTGAGGCCAGGGCTGACCCCTCGCCCACCCCGTGTCCCCGGCAGGGCCCCGCTATGACACCCGGACCATCGTGTGGATCTGCCTGACCCTCATCACCGGCCTGGTGCTGCTGCTGCTCCTGCTGATCTGCAAGAAGAGGTGGGCGGTCCTGGGCCCCAGCCCCTCCAAGGCTTTCTCTCTTCCCCTCCCCTCCCCGCCTCTTCCCCCCCCCCCCCCCCCCAGCCCCCAGGAGCGCTGAGCCGCTTCCTGTGCCTGGGCTGGGGCCCGGGAACAGAACACCGCTGTTCTGTCCTCCTTCGTGGAGGGGGCACTGTTCTCTGGCCTCCCCTTATCTCCCCACTCCCCCAATACATACACAGTTCTTTTGTTTGTTTTTTTATTGATTCTTTTACAGAGAGGAAGAGAGAGGGATAGAGAGTTAGAAACATTGATGAGAGCCGAGACCAGTTTGGCTCAATGGATAGAGTGTCGGCTTGGGGACTGAAGGGTCCCAGGTTCGATTCCGGTCAAGGGCATGTACCTTGCTTGCGGTTATATCCCCAGTAGGGGGTGTACAAGAGGCAGCTGATCGATGACTCTCTCTCTCATCGATGTTTCTAACTCTCTATCTCTCTCCCTTCCTCTCTGTACAAAATCAATATATATTTAAAAAAAAGAAGAAGAAGAAAAAAGAAACATTGATGAGAGAGAAACATCAATCAGCTGCCTTCTGCCTTCTGCACACCTCCTACTGGGGATGTTCCCGCAACCAAGGTACACGCCCTTGACGGAAATCGAACCGGGACGTTTTAGATCGAAGGCTGATGCTCTACCCACTGAGCCAAACCGGTTTTGGCCACACACACTTTTGTCCACATCGCTGGCCTGCCCTCCATCTCCCCAGCCCCTCCCTTCCCAACAGCTTCTAAAGTCTGGAAGGCCTGGGCTCCTCCCGGGCCTTCCCCTCCTCTCGTTCTCCCAGGCCCGTCTCTCTGAGCAGCCTTGTCAGGGCCCACGGCTTTCAGTTCCGCTTTCCCGCTGACAGCCCCCAATTCGTGTCGCACAGCGTGGACCTCTCCCCAGAGGTCGGGCTGCCCACCGCCACTTCCACGCGGATGTGTTCTAGACACACCCGCCCCTTCTGCACCTCCCCAGCCTGCCTCCCCACCACCACCACAGGCCGCCAGCCTGAGGACGTGGCACCGCCATTCATGAGGTTCCTCCAGGGCCCACCCAAGTTGTCATTCTCTCTCCCATGCCACACCCATCCACTAGCACAGTGTTTCCCAAAGTGTGGTGCGCGTACCCCCAGGGGTACGGGAAGAGTTTGGTGGGGGTACGCATTGCTCCGGAGTTTGGTGGGGATAGGCACTGCACCGTGCTTAGCTGCGCCTAATTCTACGTTCTCATGAGTACGAGGGGTACTCAGTGTTACGGAAATTATAGAAGGGGCACACATATGTCAAAAGTTTGGGAAACACTGCACTAGCACGTCCCACTGGTCTCCCTTAAGCATCCACCTCCATCTCCTTTCATCCTAATGACTCTCCCGTGATGGGGAGAGTCTGACCTCACTTTGCAGGTGAGCAGCTTGGAGATCAGTGAGGTCAGGCCAACTTGCCAAATAGATGCCAGAACTGGGTCTGGAACCCAGGTCTCTCTCAACGAAACACCAAGCTCCGAGTCACTCTCGCGTCTCCCCTCCATTCCAGAGGACTCTGTGCTCCCATGGCTTTAGGGTCCCCGGCAGCGAGAATCAGAGGGCTCATCCAGTAGGTGGAGAAACTGAGGCCAGGGAAGGGAAGGGGCCTGCCAAGGTCACACAGCAGAGCTGGCCTCAGAGGCCTCATCTCTCAGCCCTTCCCCAAGGACAGTTTCATGAGAAAAGGGACTGATCACCCAGAGACTTTGCTGGGAGGGCTAAGTGGACTTGACTGTATAACTGATGAAGGTTTTATAAATGTCAAGGACATCACAGTTCAGCTGAGCTGAGAGCCTGAGGGTGGGGACTCCCTGCAGCAGGGGCAGGGGCTGGGGTGTCAGGTGCTGCCCTGCAGGGGAGGGGCGTCCTGAGGTGTGCCTGAATGGGGTCGGGGTGGGTCCAGGGAGGCGTGGCCCCGGGCAGAGCTGTGCGCATCCTCCACAGGCACTGCGGCTACAGCAAGGCTTTCCAGGACTCGGATGAGGAGAAGATGCACTACCAGAACGGGCAGGGTGAGTGCGGGGACCGGGATCTGAGGGCAAAGAGGGTCCCGGTGGGAACCAGGGCTGGGCTGGTGCCCACAGAAAGACCAGAGCCCGGAGATAGCAGCAGGACATCACAGAGACCTGAGGCCCCACAGGGGCAGGGCAGTTCCCCTTCCTGGGGTTCACAGACCCCGCTGACAATGCGAGGAGCCCGCCCCCAGGGAAGCATGCACGCGTGTGCGCTCACACGCAGTTTTGCATACAACCTCGGGGAGGTTCCCATGTTCCTGGACAAGATCCCCTGCTGGAGAGAGTTTTTTCAGGTCCCTGCAGAGACCACAGAAGCCAACACAGGGGGTGCCTACCTCCATACCCCACTCCTGTGCCCAGGTGGACATTGGTATCCGACACGGTACTGGTTGCCATTCCACCTGAATGCAGCCTCAGAATCCTTTTTTTTCTTTTTCTTTTTTTTTCTTTTTTTTTTTTAAAAAAAAATATATTTTATTGATTTTTTTTACAGAGAGGGAGAGGGATAGAGAGTTAGAAACATCAATAAGAGAGAATCATTGATTAGCTGCCTCTTGCACACCCCCTACTGGGGATGTGCCCGCAACCAAGGTACATGCCCTTGACCGGAATCAAACCCGGGACCTTTCAGTCCGCAGGCCGATGCTCTACCCACTGAGCCAAACCGGTTTTGGCCACAGAATCCTTCTGAACACGGTGTCTAGAGAACCATTTGCAGTCGGTATAACTTGGCACGTGTAATGAAATCCTTTTTGCCACTTTTTACCCCAGAACAATTTAGCAAGTGGACTCCAGAGGAGACCCCAGAAAATGACAGGCGTCTCCAGACCTACTGGAGGCCCCCCTCCACCCCCCCAGGTCCCTAGAGACCCCAGAGATACCCCACAGAGACCTTGCTTCCACTTGGCTCGTACACGTTGGGCGCTCGTGTCTGCCCCCACACCCCGAGGTTCCCAGACACACTCCTCCCCCTCCTCCCCCAGACCCGCCCAGGCCCATGGGATGCTGGGAGGGAAAGGCCTGTGGGACCCCACTGAAGGCCCTTCTGCCCCGGCCCCTCAGCACCCCCACCTGTCTTCCTGCCTCTGCACCACCCCCGGGGGAAGATCCCGGAGCCCCAGTTCTACGCGGAGCCCCACACCTACGAGGAGCCGGGCCGGGCGGGCCGCAGCTTCACCCGTGAGATCGAGGCCTCCAGGATCCACATTGAGAAAATCATCGGTTCCGGTGAGCCCCGGGGGGGAGGGGGGGGGGACGGGGACGGCCTGGAGGGGCACCAGGGCAGCGGGTGAGGGGAACTTGGACCCATCAGCCCTGGGGAAGGAAGAGCCAGCTGCCTGGGATGGCCAGGCCCCAGGGGGGCACTTGCATGGGTGAGGCTGGGGTGGGGGGGTGTGGGTGTCCAGGCTGAGGAAGGAGGTACCACTGCCCTCCCTCGTACTGCCCTCCCCGCCTGCCCACTCCCGGCCCACAGGAGAGTCGGGAGAGGTCTGCTGCGGGCGGCTGCAGGTGCCGGGCCAGCGGGACGTGCCCGTGGCCATCAAGGCCCTCAAAGCCGGCTACACGGAGAGGCAGCGGCGGGACTTCCTCAGCGAGGCGTCCATCATGGGCCAGTTCGACCACCCCAACATCATCCGCCTGGAGGGCGTCGTCACGCGTGGTAGGTGCCCGGGGAAGGCCGCCTCGCCCTGTGGGGCCCCTGCGTGCAGCTCAGGGCAGGGCCCTGGTCCATCCCCACACCACCTGCTCCGTCCGGGCCCCAGCTCACACCCTCGGACGACTCGGTCAGGAAGGGGCCCAGCGTCTGGGACCTAGGAGGGGCCCTGGCTCCCCGGGCCCCCCGGGCTGGCCCAGCTCCCGGAGGGACACATCCCCGGGCCTCTGATCAGTGGCCCTGAAACCTCCTCCAGCACCTCTGTCTCCTGCCCCGCCCCCAGGCCGCCTGGCAATGATCGTGACCGAGTACATGGAGAACGGCTCTCTGGACGCCTTCCTGAGGGTGCGTGCCCCTCCCCTGTCACATGCGCCGGGAGAGGGGAGGTCAGCCTGGGAGTCGGGAAATAATGTTAGGCCTCCAGGCACCCCGGAAACTTGGACCCAGCAGCCCTGGGGAAGGGAGAGCCGGCTGCCGTCTTAGCGGTCAGCCAGGCGCGCTGCCTGTGACCCCACCACGTGAGAGTCCCTGCGGTGCATGGGGTCTTGGTGCCTCTGTGGGGTCCAGGGCCCCACCCCGATGGGAGGCATGTTGGTTGTCATGGGAATCCCTAGACTCCCAGCCCTCCCAGCCGTTCATTTGCTGGGTGCTCCTAGACACAGGACTTGGCCTCTCTGGGCCTTTATTTCTTCTGCAAAACGGAGGCACTGTGCTCCTTGCCCCACCTCCTCCCTCTCGGGGCTGCTGGGGGAGATGGGAACACGCCTGACCCCGTCACGTGCTCCCTACGCCGCCGAGAAGCACTTTGCGAGCTGCAAAGAGCCTCCCGCAGCCCAGGCCGTGTCCTCCGCAGACTCACGACGGGCAGTTCACCATCACGCAGCTGGTGGGCATGCTCCGCGGTGTGGGCGCCGGCATGCGCTACCTCTCGGACCTGGGCTACGTCCACCGCGACCTGGCCGCCCGCAACGTCCTGGTGGACGGCAACCTGGTCTGCAAGGTGTCGGACTTCGGGCTCTCGCGGGTCCTGGAGGACGACCCTGACGCCGCCTACACCACCACTGTGCGTGGCCCCTCCCTCTGATGGGCCCGGGGAGGGCGGCGGGAGCAGAGGGTGACCCCCCCCACACACACACACACCCACACCCTGTCCTCCTCGGAAAGGGGAGCAGCCTGGCCTCCCCATCCTCGGTCCCTGGTGGCTGTGGACCCCGGGGCGGGCCCCGCTGCCCCCCCTGGGAGATTGTGGGAGAGTTAGTGTCGGTCTGAAACACATGGACCCCGCGTCTGTCTCCCTGAAGTGTGGCTGCATAGAAGCATTTTCACAATGTGTTTTACGACGCTTTGGGCCTCTGTGGAGGTACCTGAGGGGCTGCCTCAAAGGCTCCGGCCCCCACCCCTGCCTCAGTCAGAACCTCCCTTTGCATCTCATCCTGAGCCTCCAAATAAGACCTCACTTAGAGGAAGGATTTGTGACACCCCGCCCCCCCAAAAAAGAGAGAGGGAGGGAGAGGAGTGCATGGTCTCTGAGCTGCCTCCCTGGCTCAGGCCTTGACTGATACTTTCTGAGTGCCTACTACGTGCCAGGCACTGGCACCTTTCTTTCCTTCCGTCTTCATGGCAGCTCCGGGGGCAGGTCTCCCTGGTCCGTCCTCCTCCCCAGGCCCCCGTGTGTGTCTCCCCCCCACCCCCGGACTGCTTGGCAGGAGACCCGAGTGGGAAACAGGGCCCCAGGGCTCTGCCCCCGGTCCGGGCTGAGGAGACGCCATCACCGTCCCTGTGTCCCTCGCAGGGAGGAAAGATCCCCATCCGCTGGACTGCCCCCGAGGCCATCGCCTTCCGGACCTTCTCCTCGGCCAGCGATGTGTGGAGCTTCGGCGTGGTCATGTGGGAGGTGCTGGCCTACGGGGAGCGGCCCTACTGGAACATGACCAACCGGGACGTGAGTGCGGGGCCCTGGCCGGGCAGGGGCGGGGCGGCCTACGGGCAGGGCAGCCTGGAGCCCAGCCTGTGCTCCCCCTCCCCCAGGTCATCAGCTCCGTGGAGGAGGGGTACCGCCTGCCAGCGCCCATGGGCTGTCCCCGGGCCCTGCACCAGCTCATGCTGGACTGTTGGCACAAGGACCGGGCCCAGCGGCCTCGATTTTCCCAGATTGTCAGCATCCTGGACGCGCTAATCCACAGTCCTGAGAGTCTCAGGACCACGGCCACGGTCAGCAGGTGCCTGGCGCTCCCCCCAGCTCTGCCCCTGTCCAGCTGCCCTCTCCGCATGGCCCTGACTTCATCCCGTCCCTGGGAAACCCTGTCCTTTCCCTTGGACCAGGTGCCACCTGGGCACTGACCCCTATTGGGCCTGGGCCTTCCTCAGCCCTCTCCTCCCAAGCCTGGAGTCTCCCCCTGTACGCACCTTGCCCGCTGCTGGGTTGTCATGGGAATGGATGGAGGCTGAGGGTGGTGAATGCCAGAGTCCTTGAAGAAGGCAGAGGCCCTGGCAGAACACTGACCTGGGGCCCCTTTGCCTCAGGTGCCCGGCCCCCGCCTTTGCCCGGAGCTGCTTTGACCTCCGAGGGGGCGGGGGCGGCAGCGGGGCCCTCACCGTGGGGGACTGGCTGGACTCCATCCGAATGGGCCGCTACCGGGACCATTTCGCCGCTGGCGGTTACTCCTCGCTGGGCATGGTGCTGCGCATGAATGCCCAGTAAGTGGCGGTCCCCTGGGGCCGGGGCGAGGGGGGAGGGCAGGGGGCCAGAGGCCGCTCCAGGGAGTGAGTCTGTGCCTGAGTCTGGGCCTGCCTCCGTGGCTCCCAGCCTCCAAGCCAACCTGGCCGGCACTGCTTCTTCCTCCACAGGGACGTGCGTGCCCTGGGCATCACCCTCATGGGCCACCAGAAGAAGATCCTGGGCAGCATCCAGACCATGAGGGCCCAGCTGACCAGCACCCAGGGGCCCCGCCGGCACCTCTGACCAAGACCCCACGGCCCCAGGTCATGCCAGCTGTCAGAGGACTCGCAGGGTTGGCGAGCGATCAGGGTGGCCCCGGGCATGTGCCCCTCGCTCGGCTGCCTTCCTGCCAGGCACCAGCGAGGCCGAGGACTCCCCTTCGGGACCTGGAGTCATCTGGGGTCAGGCCACCTGAAAGGGACCGTTGGCGCCCGCACGGCTGGGACACCTGGCCCAGGGCAGGGGGCCTTGTCTGCCCCGGACACTGGAGCCTCAAGGTCCCTGAGCCCTACCGCCTGTGTGTGTATGCACACACGTGCTCCTGTGCTGTGTGGGGTGTGTTCTCACAAGGTCATGGACTGTGTGCATTATGTGTCCACCTGCCAGGTCCCAGGATGGATGTGTGCCCTTAAGACAGGGACAGGCCTGTTCATTAAGACTGGGAGCACGTGTACATGTGATTGTGGGTGGCATGTCACGGGTGAGGAAGGATGTCACCAGCCTGTGAGCAGGGAGCTCGAGGTGACTGCCCACTGAATGTGGGTCCAGGCCCCAGCACCCACCGCCCCCCAGGCCTGGAGGCCGGAGCCAGGAGCCGCTTCTGAACCGCACCAGCACCAGGCCTACCCTCGTCTCCTCCCTAGGGGACCCCACAACCGGCTCTATCTCAGGTCTGAGCCCGCCCTCTAGCTGGTGGGGGGCCGCCTGCAGCCTCCGCCTGGCTCCCTCCGCTGCTTCCACAGGAAAACAGGGTTCCCGGCCAGCCCCTCTGGCCACCTCTGCGTAGGCAGCACCACAGGGCTGGTGAGATGCCCTCAGCAGGACTTGGCTGCCTGGCCAGAGAGCCACCAAGTCCCCTCTAGTCTCTGATGCCCTTCCACAGCCCAGGGCTCTGCGCTTGGAGGTCCCTCTGCCAACCTCCCTGCCCCCAGCCCCCAGCTGGAATCGGGGACCATCAGTCGGCCGCTCCTGCACCGTCTGGGCAGACCAAGGCCGCGAGTCTCGTCCAAGGCACACCGCGGCCGTGTTTGGAGCTGAGCCTCTTCCCAGGCCTCTTTCTCTTCCCTGTCCCACGTGGACAGCTGTGGGTAGGAGGGGACTTGGGAAGCGCCCCCATTCAGAGACTGACCCCCTCCCTTACGGCCCACCAGGGTATGTAAATATCTTTTTTCTACCATGTCAGGGTATTTTTTCCTCACTCCTGACAATGCAAACATGGTCTTCAAAGCACATAAGCACCCAGGGTGAGAAGGCTGCAGCCCAGGTGGAGCTGGCTGGGCCCAAGGAACCCCACGGGGCAGGATGCTGAGTCCCCCCTGCTGGCCCCAAGGGAGGGGCGGGCCTAGCCCCGACCCCTGCTCAGCCCGCCCTATAGCCAGCACAGCTCTTCCTCGGAACCACCAGCACCGAGCCCCCTCTCCTTCCTGCAATAATTCGGGGGGTCAGCCCCGCCCAGGTGCCGCGGCCAGCTCTCCACACCTCTATATGGTACCATATAGCCGAGCTGCTCTTCCTTCCTATGGAAGTCGGAAACATGGTCAGGACAGGATCTGGGGAGGACCTGTCTTCCTCCCACCCCCACCCCCCTCTGGCCCAGCGTCTGGACTCTGGATCCTCATAGTCACGGGGGACACCATGGAGCTGGCACTTGCAAAAGTGTGCCCCTGTCCCCGGCACAAGGTGCCCTCCAGGGCCCCAGATGTCCGCCTCTCCGTGGTCTCCATCATGAGTCTTGAACTTGCCCACAATGAGAATAAATTCTGCCTCATCTTTGCTTGCGTCTCTCATTTTTTTTTTCCCATTCCTACCGTCTTGTAAGGAAGGGGCAACTTTATGCTGGCCCACTGCCTAACACATCCCATGCATTTCTTCCTTTGTCTCCTCTCCCCAGGAGGTCAGATCCATGTACCCATTGTCTATACAGAGAGGCTGAGTCTCAGAGAGGCCAGCTTACTTAAATCAAGTTCTGAACCAGAGCCCAGATTTGTCCAACTTGAGCCCATGCTCCACCAGGAAGCACCCCATCAGCCCCACATTCTCTCTCCCGAGATGTGCGAATGTCACTTAGCACTGGAGCGCGGTTGCTTGCAGCCAGGCGTTGCCCTGGCCTCCGGTTCCTCCCGGGGAAGGGAGATGCCCCTGGAGGAGTGGCAAGAGGAGGAAGCACTTCGTGGGAACAACTCAGGGCCCGGGGGTCCATTGAGAGAGACGGGAGCTCTGAGGCAGGGAAGGGAAGATGGGGTGCAAGCATGTTCCATAGGACCCACCTCTGCTCCAGGAAAGGGCACAGCAGCAGGGGGCGGGGCAGGGGGTGGCATCAGAGGCTGGGCAGGAGACGGGCAGAGTGGAGTCAATGGCTCGGGCATTTGGGGAAGGTGCCCCGGGTGAACAAGGGAATGCTCCCTGGCAGCCTCTGGCTGAGGGCAGGGTCCTGGCTCTCTGTACTTGCCTCACGCTGGGGAAGCAGAGCGAGGAGAAAGCACCTGTGGCTTGGTCCTACAATCTCCGCTATGTTCGCAGCAACCCTATGGGATGGGTGATGCTGTCCCCACCTTACAGATGGGCCGATGCTCAGAGACCACTGTCCCACGAAGCGCACCTGCATGCAGAGCTAGATCTAGCTGACTTCAGTCAGGTGTGTCTCCCCAGAAACCCCCAACGCTACCCCAGGCCCTGCCCCCCCGGAGGAAGAACCTGTTTTACACACTTCTCTTACCTAAGGTCCAATCATCCAGAGCTCACTGGGCATCGGCTGTGCCATGGGTACCACTGGGAGAACAGAGATGGGGGGGATGCAGCCCTCTCCTCAGAGGCTGGGGACACAGTGTGCAGAAGTGGCTCCCTCAGTCAGACCCAGTCTGCTCAGTGTCCAGGAAATGGGGCACTGAGACGGGTTAGAGGAGAGAGAGAGAGAAAGAGGGAGAAGGAGAGGGAGAGGGAGAGAGAGAGAGACTGCAATGTCAGGGCTATCTCCAAGGACTTCCCGAAGGAGGAGGCATTCAGCTGGGCATTGAAGGATGAGAAGGGATTGGAGGCTCACTTTCGGGGCAGCCCCCTGTCGGAGGATGGGATGCAGAGGAGAGGAAGGATTCAGTGGGAGCAAAACTGAACCCTGTTGGCAGGTGGGAAGTCCCCCTGTCAGAGAGTTGGCCAGCCTCCTCCAATCCACTCTGTAGATTTTATTTCCAGTAGAATTTGCAAAGGGGTTTCCTCTGCAATGTAACAAGGTCATCCCAAAATGTATATGAGATAATAAGGAAGCTAGCAGAGCCAAGATGATTTTGAAGAAGAAAGGGGAGGGAAAGGAAGGGAACCTCACCCCACCAGGTATCATAATTATTATAAAACTCTAATCGTTGAAACAGTCTGATTTGGTCCCAGGAATAGAGAAACAGATGAGAGAATGGAGAATAGGCCTGGGAATAGTCCCAACTGTACATATATGAGAGTTTAAAACATGACAAGAGGTAATGGGTAATGTTAGGACAATTAAATATCATCCCCCGGAAAAATGTGAAATTAGATCCCTACTCACTCCACTCACAAAAATAAGTTCCCAGTAATCACAGTCCTAAATGTAAAAGGCAGACTATAAAACTGTATTTTAAAAACACAGGAAAATAACTTCATCAGAAAATAATTAGAAATGATAAGAAAAATAACAATAAACCTTATTTCATTAAAGTAAAAAACTCCTGTATGACAAAAACATTTTTTTAAATTGTTAAAGCCACGACTGAGAGAAGCTACTTGCAACCTGTATAACCAACCACGAGAGAATTCGTTTCCAAAATAAAATGACTTTAAAAACTTCAGAGCATCCATTTCCAAAGCCACAGGGAAATGGGCAAACGATCTGAGCAGACAGGTAAAAGAGGAAGAAGTGGGAATGGCTAATCAAGACATGAAAAGATTCTCAGCCTCACTGGGAAACAGGGAAATGCAAATTAAAACAGCAATGGAATCAGTATTGCACCAATCTGATTGGCAAAATTGGTCTATAACACTTGTATTGATGAGAATGTGGCGGGGGGAGGGGGGAGAGAGAGCTGATGGGAATGCAAACTGGTACAACTATGTGGGACAGCAATTTGGGAAAACTTCATACATTTTTAAAAATATATATTTTATTGATTTTCCACAGAGAGGAAGGGAGAGGGATAGAGAGCTAGAAACGTCGATGAGAGAGAAACATCAACCAGCTCCTCCTGCACACCCTCTATGGGGATGTGCCCGAGGCCAAGGGCATGCAAGGAACATGCCCTTGACCGAAATCGAACCTGGGACCCTTGAGCCCGTAGGCTGATGCTCTATCCATTGAGCCAAACCGGTTTGGGCAGAGCAGCGCCCCTTGGTGTGTGCCTGTCTTAGGTTAGCTTCCTAAGGGGGGCTGGGGTTCTATGCAGGTGATTTATTGAGGGAGAACTCCCAGGTGAAAGAGGAGGCGGGGGAAGGCAGATAGCGGGGAGGAAAAGCCAGGCAATTATGTGTTCTCTGTTGGAGATTAGCCTCCATCTGATGCCACAGAGAGGTCTGGAGCATTCATAACACCGCAGCGCTGATCCGCCTCGAGGCAAGGGGGCCAGTCTTTGGTGTCTCATTTTCATCACTCACTGCCTGTGTGCTGCCCCATGGTGAGGGGAGGCCTTGTAACTTCCTGCGCAAGGAGGTTCCCGAGAAGGAGACAGCGAGGAGCCAATGGCAGCCAATAGCATCTGGGGAGGGAGTGCGCCTGCAGGTCAGGGAACTGGGGAGGGCACCCACAGCGCTCTGTGCACATCCTTTTTCATACTCATATGCAAAGCATGCACGTCCGAGGATACTCATCGCAGCTTCGTCCGTAATAGAAAAATGAGGGGCAGCCTGCCTCTCTGCAGGCAAACAGGAAATTAAGCTGCTGTGTAAGTACAATGAAATCGTCTATCGCTGTTAAAATGAACCAACTCCATCCACATGTACCGAAAGGGATGAGTCTCCAGGACACAATATGGAGTGAAAAAAAAAAATAAAGGACAGAGGGATATGTACAGTATTATACTATGTCATTAAACCCTTAAAATCTGTTTAACAATAGAATTACAGATTCCGAATGCAGAACTAGATAAGGACAGGACATGCTTGAGACAGATAAACACCAGTTTTTGCTCGGTTACCCCTGGGGAGGGAGGGGAAGGAGAGAAGAGGTGTTGAGCTGTAGCTACAGTGTTTCCCTGGCTTGCTTGCTTTTTTTCCTTTTTTTTTTTTTTTTTTTTTTTTTTTTTTTTAAGAGAGGGCTCTGAAGCAAATATGGCAAAATGTGAACACCCATTTCTCTTGATAGATACATGTCTGTTACATCATGTTCTGTGTGTTGAAATGTTTTATAACTAAAAAAAAAATGTTTCAAAAAACACAAGAGAGGGATTCCTCGGGCTCCCTCAGAATCTGAGAGTCCCCTAAGAAAGGAAACGTGGGCGGTGCGCTGTCCAGGGTGCTGGATCCCAATGAGGAGAGCTGGGTGTGCTGCAAGGAACTACTAGCAGCTCTCTTCAAAATCCTAATCTAGCCATTAATCTCCACCCGCCCTGCACCTGAGCTGCCATCACCACCTCTCCCCGGGACCTCTTCAGGAGTCTCCTCGCTGGTCTCCCTTCTTCTGCTCTCGCTCCTCCCCCCTAATCCATTCTCCACAAGTGGCCTGAGAGATCTTTTAAAAACACAAGAGGCCCATGGGGGGAGGTCCCCTCAGCCCAGCCTGCACCCTCTCCAATCCAGGACCCCTCAGGGGATGTCTGACTGCTGGTTTAAGCCTGCGGGGGATCAGGCCTAAACTGGCAGTTGGACATCCCTCTCACAATCTGAGACTGCTGGCTCCTAACTGCTCATCTGCCTGCCTTCCTGATTGCCCCTAAATGTTCCCTTGCCAGCCTGGTCACCCCTTACTGCCCCCCCCAGCCTGGTCATTCCCAACTGCCCCCCTGCTGGCCTGATCACCTCTAACCACCTCTGTCTGCCAGTCTAGTCACCCCCCACTATCCCTCCCCCCAACCTGCTGGCCTGCTGTTCAGTTGCTTGTTCATCCCTCACTAACCCCCCTGCCAGCCTGGTCACCCCACACAGCCTGCTGTACTGTTGTCTGTCCAGTTGTTTTGGTCGTGACAGCCCCTGGCTTTTTATATATTAGGATAACCCAGATCTTGCTGCTTTTCCACTTTTAACCCTCCAGAAGCTTCTGGTCAAGTTTACCAGTATAATGACACCTAAAATCCTCACCTGGCTTAAAACACCCTTTCTGACCTGTACCTGCAGGCCTCTTTGACCCTTCTCTGGCCATCCTCCCTCTCACTCACACCCTTCCTTTCACTCTCCAACATGCCAGGCCCGGGCATTAGCTCCTCCCTCTACCAGATGCTCTTCCATGTCTGCAAAGGGCTCAGCTGGAGTGTGACCACCTCCCACCTGCGTCACTTCCTGCCTTGCCGCCCAGTGTGATTGTAACAGTTAGCACCAGTTGACGTGAACCCATTTATTGTTTGTGTTTGTGTTTTATGCCCCCAGCATCCGTTTTGCTCTAAAACTCAGGCACCTCACCTAGTTTACTCAGAGCTTTAGCCCTAGCACATAGCACCCCAGTGGCCCTCATTGCTGTGTGACATGTATTTGTTGAAAGAATGAATGCATGCTTACTGAGCGCCTCTTCTGCAACAGGCCCTGCTCCTGGCTCTGTGAACTCTGGGACAAATAAGACGGTTCTTTCCCTTAAGGTACTGACAGGCTAGAGACAACAGAGAAACCAAGTCACGGGCCACAGAGCACTGGAATAAGTCCCTTTGCTCTTCTCAGAGCATCAGAGGACTTTGAAGAAAACAGGTTTTTCACTCTCTACACCTTCTTTGTTTCTGAAACAAAGAAAGCCAGCCTTGCCCAGAGAAGGAACAGGACTCGCCCAGGCTTACAATGACAGAGGCATAGTCTGGATCTGAACCCAGGTCACTCACTTCTCATAGGTTGTATTCAAAGGAAACCCCCCCCCTCCCCAAAGCAGCCTAGGCCTCTCCTCTACCTCCTGGCTCTTGGGTGCCATTGTATGTACCACCTGCAGAAGGAAAGCAAATTCCCTCGAGAACCAAAGGAAATCCTTGGGCAGAGGGGTGCCTTACCCTGTAATCAGACACCTACCTGAATTCCCACCAATGGGACCTCATCTCTCCGGAGACTCTCTGGGACAAAACAGAAGCCCCTGGAAGAATGACTCTTGGAGTCCCCAGTGTGGACAAGGCTGGTCAAGGCCTTCCACCCCTCCAGGGGGCACAGGAGGAGAGGAGAACAGATCACATAATGTGGGCCGCCACCTCGCATACTCCATCCCCGACGCCCAGGCACCTCATTAGGACACCTCCGTCTCCCTCGCCAGAGGCGCTGGGGAAGGGTCATCTGCTGGCATGAAATCCGCAGTCCTTGGAGGGTTTGCATTTCCATGTCTCCTGTGTTGGGGCCGGTGGTAGGTGATGAATAAAAGATGGGAAGGGGGGTGGAAAATCCTGTGACTTTAAGAGAAATGTGATGAGCGTTTAGAATGGGGAGAACAGTGCAAGAACTTCTCTCTGAATACCAAAAGCAGGGGGTCCGGCGTCAACTGAAAAATAAACCAAAATAAACCAGAAAGCCTTCTTCCTGCCTGGATATGGCAGGAGCCCTAGGGCCTTGGCTGGAGAGGGAGCTGGGGGGGGGGGGTAAGCTGATGCAGACTCAGGTGAAGGGAGCAGGGACCCACTGGGAGAGAAGTTCAGGTGGCACGGCCAAGGTGACCCAGGGCTGGGGCCGGGGCAGGAAGGGAAAAGGAGTCCAGGGGCCCCTCCTCCTAATGCTGACATCCTCTTTGGTGCTGAAAGTCATTATTCCTCCCTTATGCACACACACACACACACACACACACACACACACACACACGTGAAAGGGGCTGCAAAGAGACTGCCGGTATAACATCTAACGGGAACCCATGTGGGTGGATTGTTGTTATTGCTAATAATGAGTCACTATTTGCTGCATTTTATTATGTGCCAGACACAGTGACAAGTCCCTTCTATGCATCATGCATCCCAGTTCTCACAGAAGCTGTGTGAGTGTTACTATTACTGTCTCCTGCACACTAGTCAGGAAACTGAGGCACCGGGCGGTTATGCAACTGGTTCCAAGTTACACAGCTAGTGACTCGTGGACCAGGACTTAAACCCACGTCAGCCGGGCACTCTGGGGAGAGGCGATGGTGGGGTGTGCTGGAGGGGGTGGTGAAGGGTGCGAGCCCTGTCCCTAAGCTGCGGAGTCATGCCCAGCCAGTAGATCACACCTGAATCTTCCTCCTGGGGGAAAGCACCCCCGGCCCACTGCCAAGAGGGTGAGTGGTGGGCCAGAGGGGACGGGCCCGTTGCTACGTGTGTGTGCTTTGCTGTAAATGGGGGACTCTGAAGAGTTGTGTGGGAATGTCTGTGCGCGTGGTGGCATGTGACTGTGCAAAAGGGTGTGTGTGGCAAGTGTGTGTATAACTGTGTGTGTGTCTATATGAATATGACTGCGATGGGTGAGTATATGCCATGAAATTGGGGGTGGCTGAGGTTAACAAATGTATCTTTATATGTAGAACCCATTACCTTCACCAGACTCCCTGCTCACATCCATGCTTACGGCTTCCTAACGCTGGGAGCTGTCCGTGGTGCTGAAGCATCATCCTGAGGGCTTGCCTCCAGTGCCTGGCTGGGGCATCTCTGGGCTCTGGAGGAGCAGATGCTAGATTGGTAGAAGCAGAGTCGCAATAGGGGAGAGGGGAAGTGGTTTTGCTGCCACGCTCCATGCTTGGGGCCGGGGGGCGGGGGGGTGATGGTGGGAGGAAGAACAGGGCAAGGGGAGATTGTGGCAACACCCTGGTGAAAACAGGGGACATCACCAACCATTCTTCAGATCCTGGAGGGCTGTCCTGGGAAAGGGACTCAGGCTGTTTCTTCCCAGAATCAGACAGTGGGGGCTTCAGGAAGACAGATCTCAACTCCACTTAAGAAACCCCTCTTACAGTCAGAGTTCCCCGAGCAAGGGGTCAGTTTGCTTCAGGAAGAGGTGAGCTTCCCGACAGAAAGACAAAGCATACCATTTTCTCCAGGGCCCCCCAGAGAGCAGACCAGTCCTTGGCCCAATGGAGGCCATTAATTGAACACCTAGGATGTGCCTGCCACAACCCACAGGGGTATATATCATTAGCCCTGTGCAACAGAGAAAGAGACTGAGGCTCAGAGAGGGCCAATGGCTTGTCCAAGGTCGCAGGGCTAGTGAAGAACTGAGCTGAAATCACACCCAGGCATGGGATTCCAAACGTGCGCCGTTAGCCTCTGTGTTACAAAGGCTCACAAAACAACCAGGTGTATTATCCCTACCCTCTCCCCGCAGTCCCCTCACAGCCTTCTCAGCTCCCTCCTCTTCTCCTCCCCATGGGTTGAGTCTTAAGGAAGAAATAAATGTAAAATGAATGAGGCTCCCAGCCCAGGGTGATGGAGGTCTGATCCGATTAACACTGATGTTTCTTTCATGAGGAATGGGACAGCGTCTCTCACCTGCAGCACCCCGGGGCGATGGAGGCAGCTGCCTGCAGGTCACCGAGGCCACCTGCCTCCCGCTCTGCAGGTTCTCTGATCCACCATCTGCCACCACCTTGCCCTCCGCCCCTGCTCCCCATGGCCCGGCCATGGCTCTCCGAAGTCCCACCAGGCTTCAACCGCACCTCCCACACGGCCTCGGGTGGCAGAATGAGACCAGGCTTTGAATCAGACCAGAATCCAGATCCTGGCTCTGCCTCTTACTATGAGGTTTTGGAGAAGCCACGTGATATTTGGCTTCCCCTCCACTCACATGGAGAAGATGCCTGCCTCGCAGAGTCACTGTGAGGTGTGGGTTCATGTGTCTAGGGCTTGGGATAGAATTTATCTTCTCTTGGTTATCGCTCAATTAATGGCCATTGCTGATACTACTGCTAGTACTATTAATACTGCTGCTGCTGCTGCTACTGATACTAATACTAATGCTACTGCTACCACTATTGCTACTTAGTAGTAATAGTGCTAGTGCAATCATTATCATTATACTAGAGGCCTGGTGCATGGCATTCGTGCACTGTGGGGTGGGGAGGAGTCCCCACAGTCAGACATCGCCCAAGGGGTTCTTAGCGTTGCTGTGGAGGTGAGAGAGGCTCCCGTCACCACTGCTGTGCTCGCCAGCTGTGAGCTCAGCTTCTGGCTGAGTGGTGCTCCCCCTGTGGGAGCACACTGACCACCAGGGGGGAGCTCCTGCACTGAGGGTCTGACCCCTGGTGGTCAGTGCACATCATAACGACCAGCCTTTCCTTCGTTCTATCGATTTGCATATTAGTCTTTTATTATATAGGATTAATGGGTGGGAGTATTTTGCTTGGTGACCAAAAAGAGACATTTATAAACATCAAGGTGGTGGGAGTTACGGCTCCATTCATAAAGGAGCAGGACACTTTTTAGGAAAACAGCCATGTTCACAAGGTGGGGGGGTGGGGGGGGCGGGGTGGACAAGCAATAGAGAATCAGACTGACTGGGGGCCCCTGTTCTTGGGGTTTGGCCGCCTGACTTTACAACTAAGTGAGAGACAGACAGAGAGCAGAGGCGTCTTGGTCGCTGGGAAGGTGACATGAATGACGTGGCCTCTGTCTGAGGGCTGTGGCTTCCCATGGTGAGCCCGGGGTCCCACACACTCACTGCCCAGCCACAGGGCACTGGACCTGGCAGCCCATCAGCTGCAGCGAGCGGAGTACACAGGGGCCTCCTGTGTGTGGTCCGGCTCCCAGAAGGAAAGACCCTCTGCCTTCACGCTGAGAGCACTTGGCCTGGGAGCTTCCCTGTTCCAAGCCCCAGCTTGCTACCCTGTAAGTCCTGTAAATGGGGGTGAGAGCAGAACCCACCACACAGAACTGGGGCCAGGGTCAGAGAGTACAAATGAGGTGGGGGGGGGGGGAGGGAGAGAGGACACCAGACCAATAAGCCCCCTCCAGGGTTTCCCAACCCCCCAAGTCCCCAGGGCCAGGATCCTTCACTGGGTGTGAGCCCCCTGCCGACACTGGCTCCAGGTACCCCATAGAGAGGAGCAGGCACTGCCCCTGCCCCCCACCACGGAGCAGACCTCAGGAGTGGCTCTGAGCCTTCTTGCCTTGCGTGCCAGAGGAGGCACACAGCTGTGCAGAGGCGGGGAAGAGGCCGCGAAGCCTCGGCCCAGGGGAGCACCCCGCACGCAGGCCGGTCTGCCTCACGCCAGGGGCTTGACACGCGATGTAAAGGCATCATCCAGGCCTCTTCTGCTCACGCCCTCCCCTCTCCCTCCCTCCCTCCCTCACATCTAGCAAGTCCAGCCTCTGCCCCAACTCCAGCCTCCACTACCCACTGCCCAGTCCATCTGTTCGTCCGTCCATCTGTCCTCTCAATGGGCAGACTGGCTGCCTGCCTCTCCCTGGATCCGCTTCCTGAACGGTCACTGTGCCCGTCTGACTGCTCGGTGTTGGAAGTCAGGCTTCTTGTGACCGTCAGTCTGTCTGCTGGTCTTCCTCTGTGTTTTCCCATTAGTCTATCTGTCTGTCCTTCCAATGGTCAGACTGGCTGCCCATCACCCAGGCCACTTTACAACCTTCTGTCAGTCTGTCTGTCTATCCCGTCATTGCTCAGGCTGGCCGCCTCTTTTCAGGGTGTCCATGTGTTTTCCTCAGTCAGTCCTGCCCTCCTGTCTGTCTGCCTGTCCATCCACCATGTCATCCCCCACCCCCATTTCTCTCCACGTGTGGAGCTGGGCTCAATCATCTCCCAAGGCCACCTCTCCCGCCACCAGCAGGCCGGTGCCCCGTGTGGAGCTGGGCAGGCAGGCCAGCCCAGGAGCCCCCGGCCCCCCAGCCCCCGTGTACACACCCGAGCCCCCGTGACACAGCCTCTCCCTTCCTCCCACCGCCCCCCTCCCTCCTCCTCTCTCTAGCCCTGGAGGGTCATAGAAACATTTAGTGAGTGGTACTGAGGGGAAACTAAGTTCAAATTAATGGTGAAAACGAAGTTTTAGGATTGCATTTCAGTCTTATTCCTCGACTGATTGCCTCCATTACCACGGAGCATGCACGGAGAGTGGCTGTTCTCTGCAGTCTTTATGGTAATTCAGGTTAATGTCTGAGTTCGAGGAGCTCAATTAGCAAATTCACGGACAAGGAGGTCTGTTCGCGCTTCTCGTGTGAAGCCCGGTGATTCATTAGCCACAGGGAGACGCTGGGTTTCCTGTCTGCATACAAAACGCCGGTCCCTGCTCTCCGGGCATGCGGTGCCCGGCTCAGGAAGCAGATGGGGCTTCGCGCCTGGTGGCTGTCACAGTACTTGGCACAGAGTAGGGCTTCAGGATGTGTTTGCACTCGGCACAGGGCACATGGCAGGTACTTGTAAACACCGAATAAACCAATTAATCACTTTGTCGCCCGTGTCAAGCACGGAGCTGGGAACAGAGGAGATACTTAATATTTGAAAAAAAGAAAAGAAAAAAAGAAAAAGAAAAAAAGACACATCTGGATCTCCTGTGTCTAACATGGCTGCCACATGGTAACTGGTGGATGAGTGTTTGTCTGATGACCGACCAAATGATTGGTAATGAATGAATGAGTGAATGAGTGAAGGAATGAATATCGCTGGTCTTCTCCAGCAGCAAGGCTGCCTATACCCCCAGAATCCTGCCCCCAGGATGACTAGAAGACACAGGATTTCAAGGAGGGGGTCCTAGTCTGGAGGAGACATACAGAGCTCCCAGCCCCGCCACAGGGCCAGACTTCAGAAGGTGGAGCTGCCATTTCCAGGTTAGTAGCTCGGAAAAGCTGGGCTGGGGCGCCCAGGTTGAGCAGACGTGCTGTAGGTGGCACCTCTGCTCGTCGCCCACCCTGGTCTCAGGGTGCAGAAGCTGCCTGGGGACAGGAACCCCTCTCTCCTAGTGCCCTCCCAAGAAGGCCCTCACTGGAGACGCATCTCTCGGGGATGCGAGGCTGGGCGGCTGGTTCCAGTCTGCAAATGTGGAAGCTGAAGCCCAGAGAGGGTCTTTGTTCACACAGGACAAAGAGGCTGAGGCAGGATTTGAACTCAGGTCTTCAGTTCTCTTCACTACCTGCTGCTGCCCAGCCCCGTCCTTTGTTCTCTCGGAGCCTCTGAACTCCCACACCCTCTCCCGCTAGAGGGTCAACTCCAGCAGGCCACGGGTCTGTCCTCCATACCTCCCCAGGGCCGGGAACGGGGGTGGCTGATTCTAGTGACTGTGCCACAAAGCTTTGCTCAGTTTTACCAAGTTTTCCGTTGGGGAACCTGGTGGCACAGCCAATGAGGGTGAAGCCAGGGCCAGAGTCCCAGCCCGTTCATTCTGCACCCGAGCCCTGAGCCCGCACCTCCCGCACCCTTTGTTCAAAGCTGAGCCCACCCAGCGGCCCACCCACAGGCTCCATGCAAGGCCGGCCCCTCGGCTGATGGCTCCCCAGCCCCAGGAGACCTTCTGGTTGGCCTCCTGTGGCTGAAGCCAGAGCTGTGACAGGGAGGCCACGAAGGCCAGGCCCAGAGGGAGAGCGGCCGGGCCCGGGGCTGCTCCCTGGCAACTCCACCAGCCAGGGGTCTCGTCAGTGTCAGCAGAGGCCTCTCAGCAAGACGAGGCTGACACTCCAGCACAGCCTGCCACGGCTGCCTGTCTCTCCCGGGCATGGGCTCTGGTGGGAGGGCGCGGGGCGTGAAAGGCAGATGTGACAGCCAGGCCTGAGCGGCCGCCCGGTGCACCCTCCTCCCCACGAGCTTGAAGCCTGCGGCTCCAGCTCCACGCTGACCGCTCGCCAGAGTAGCAGCCAGCATGGTGGAAGGGCTCCCTCCTGCCAAGATCCACGCTGAGTGCTTCACAAGCACCCTCTCCGTTGCCCTCACGCATAGAGGAGGCACAAGGAACAGCCCCATTTTACAGTTTGGGAAACTGAGGCTGGAGCCCTGAGGTTGATTGCCTAAGGACACACGAACAGTCAGCAGATGCGGGGACACGTTCTGTGTGACCCCAGGGCCCTCACCCTTACACGCCACTCTCAGGAGCCTCCGTTGAAACACGTATGTCACATACATGTGGTTCCCCGCTCGCTCATTCGCTCGCTGGGAACGTCCTCCTGCGGCTTACTGAGGTGAGGCAGGAGGAAAAGCCCGGCTGGGGAGCTAACGACACAGAGTTAGCCCTGCTTCTGCCACAGACTCCCTCGCTGGGTGACCTTGGGCAAGTGGCTCAGCCCCGCTGGTCCCCAGCTATGACATCCTCAACAGGGAGGCTTCCAGCATCCGCGCCTGAGAGGGATCACCCTGCTCTCCTGCTGCCGGGAGGCTCCTCGGCCTCTCTCTCTCTCTCTCTCTCTCTCTCTCTCTCTCTCTCTGGTTTCCTGGGCTCGAGGAAGACGGTCCTATTCAGAAGGAGGAGGCAGCCGGAGGCAGCGAGTTTCGGGAGAAACAAACAGCATCAGAAGGTCCCCCAGGGCGGAGTGGAGCGGACCCGGTCAGACCCTCCTCAGGGATCTGACACCCGGAGGGAAGTGACTTGCCCAAGGTCACCCGGCACATTAGCATCCACGAAAGGATCCCTAGCTAGCACCTTCCCCCGCGCACTGCTGCATCACTAAAAATGTTCAAAGCATTTAAAAGCTTTACCTTTGGCCCTTGTTATTTTTTATTTTATTTTTCATCTTTATTCCGTTTTCTTTGAAGAAAATAGCGCATCGGGGGTTTTGGAAACCCTTGTTCTTTTCCTTTTAAACAAAAAATAAGCAAGCCCCGTCTAGAAGACCCTGAAGATAGAAATGGCATCTCGGCTTCCTCTCGCCACCCCGCCTCCCCCCCCCCCTCCTGAGACCTGGTGGCTGTCTCCCCGGGGCCCTGGCGGCTGGCACCGGCACGGAGAGGCCCGGCGGGGGACTTGCTGGACCAGCTGCTGCATAAACAGCGAGCGGCTTCAGACAGACTGGGAAATCAGGCGCCACTTCAAAGGTGCGGTGACAGGCGGTGACGGCGGAGGGAGCGTGGAGGTGGCCTCCCCCGACGACCAGCCGGGAGCTGGAGGCCGGACCGGCGCTGTGTTCGCTCGGAGACACGGCGACAGCAGGACAGGCCCCGCCTCTCCCCACAGCCAGGAGGCCCTTACAACGTTTGTCAGCCCCTGAGCTCCCGGGGCGCGCGGATGAGCGTGCGTGGGGGGTGGGCAGAGCAGAACACTGGCCACGGGCCAGGACGGCCGGCCTGGCCCTTCCCCAGGCCACGCTCAGCGGCAGAGCCTTGGGCGGAGGGCGGAGGGTGGAGGGCCTGGCCAGCTCCGGCGGAGGACAGGTGAGGCCAGCTCCGTGCTGACCCTGTGGGTGCTGGGCAGTGTGCGGGCCACAGCAAACCTCAGGGCCACACGGTTCCTCTCCCCCTTTACAGACGAGGGAAAGCTCGCCCCAGAGCGGCAGCAGGAAGCCCCCGGAGAAAGAGTAAAGCAAAAGTAGGGGGTAAAGCAGGTGCATGCATGCCTGTGTGTGCCTGTGTGTGTGCACCCACACATGTGTTTGAGCACCCCCTCTTTCATGCACACGCCTCCCTGATTCACTCATCCCACCTCAGCCTCCTTACCCTCACCTCTCTCTGTCCTCCCGCCCCTTCTTCCATGTCTCCCTCTCGGAAAGACGTTGGAATGAGGCAGCCCAGGACCCAGATCCAGCTCGCCCCTCCCAGGCCATGTGACCTCAGACAAGCCCCTCCCCCCCACCTCCAAGCCTCAGCTGGAACATGGGACGTGTGGCTTTGCTTTCATGGAGATGGTGGTGTGTGGAGCACCTGGTACCCACGAGCCCTCCATGGCCACAGGTCCCTCCTCAACCCTTCTCCCTCTGTCCACTCCTCCCCTCTCCTCTCCTTAGTTCCTTCCCAGCCCCCTTTCTGTGCCTCTGTTTCCCCATCTGTAGAAAGGGGGAAATGCTACCTTTCTCCAAGACCGGTGGGGAGGCTTAGGAAAGACAGGTCTAAGCAGGCCCATGCTCCTTGTCATCCCAGTGTCTCATCCACACATGAGCGTAAGTCATTGCTGGGTGGGGGCGGGGCCTTGGCCTGTGTGTTTACTGTTTGCACTAACCTTCAGTGGCACCGCACAATGGTTTAGTACATAAGTGTGCATCCATGAAACCACCACCCAAATAAAAATGTAGAGCCTTCCCAGCTTTGCAGAAGGTTCTCTCTCTCAGCCAATACCACCCGCCTCCACTATTCCAGATACAGGCAAAGCTTTGGCCTAGAAACGCTGCAGGACTGGACTACAGGGAGGAGGGTGGGCTGGACAGGCAAGGGCCAGACCAGGGGACCAGGGTGCAGGTGCCCAGCAGAGAGATGGTGGAGGTTGCATTTGCAGTGAGGAGGCCAGACAATGCTGGCTGTCAGAGAAGGCCCTGAGCCTGGGGTCTCGGGGGACCCGCCTCCATGTGCCTCCCACTGCCCGAGGGAGAGGCAGGAAGCATGCGCGGTGGCTGGTGGTCGCACGCACCTGGGGCTCCGGGCTGGGCCAGCCGGCAGAGCCAGGAATGTGGGCAGCTGCCACCCTCAGGCCTTTGATGTGACAGAGATGGAGACACACACGCGCCTGACAATTAATTAATTGTGACTTTCACCGCACAGCGGCCGCTTCCTATTGATCTGCCCCTGTCTGGTGTGAGAGAGACAATTAGGAGGGAGCCCAGCGGCCGCAGCTAATTACCCACCGGAATGAAAACCATGCCTTTCAATTTATTAAACTTTCATCATAAAAATAACCTGGCCACCCCCTCCTGCTGAGCACACCCCCTCCCCCCTTAGCCCTTCCCAGATGCCGAAAGCCCCAGGTCCTAGACTAAATGTTACCGTGTATTTGGAAGCTGTGAGGATTAGGCAGTTTTGGCATGTTGTGCGCAAAGAGGTAAAGGGTGGTATATGGCAGTGGTCGGCAAACTCATTAGTCAACAGAGCGGCAAACCAAGGCTCTCGAGGTATATGTGGCTCGCCAGCCGCAGTTTGCCGACCACTGTGCTAGGGCATCATGACCACCTCCTGGCCGTGGAAGACCCTCACACGCGTGGGCTCTGGGAAACAGAGCTGAGAGCGGGGACCCCACATCCTCAAAAGCAGCCCCGGACCTGACCGAGGCCTGCACCCTGAGTTACAGCAGGCCGCAGGCCGAGTGAAACCAGGCAGAGCCTTCAAGGAATCCGGAGGCTTAGGGAAGGTCGAGAGATCAGCCAGTCCCACTCCGGGGGGGGGACAGAGGCAGCTGGGTGTCCAGCAGGGCCAGGGGGTCATGCGACCCCTGGGTCACACCTCAGCCAGCTCTCCTACGAGTGTTACTTCCTGCCCGTGGTTAGCACTCGCAGGGGAGAGACCGCCCTTACCATGTTACAGAGGTGAAAGCCGAAGCTCAGAGAGGCAGAGTGCTCGCCCAAAGCCACACAGCTGTCTGCGAGAGCCCAGTCTGAAGCTCGCTTAGTGCGTGGCCGTGGGTGAGGGACATTGCCTCTCAGAGCCATTTCTATTATCTGTACACAGGGTAGATACATCTACCCTGAAAGGAAGTGGTAAATATTTGGATATAATAATTAAAACCCCTGCCTGACCCTGGCTGCTTTGGCTCAGTGGGTAGAGCATCGGCCTATGGACTGAAGGGTCCCAGGTTCAATTCTGGGTAAGAGCACAAGCCTGGGTTGTGGGCTCAATACCCAGGAGGGGGCATGCAGGAGGCAGCCGATCAGTGATTCACCTCTCTCTCTCTCTCTCTTTCTCTCTCTCTCTCTCTCTCTCTCACTGAAATCAATAAAAACATTTTTTAAACCATAAAATGAAAACCCCTGCCTGCCCTGTAGCACGCTAACTGCCATTGCCATCGGCGATAGGAAAACTGAGGCTCTCAGACGGGGTCACTGACTAGAGGCCAGCTCTCTTTCTGCTCCACAAACATCTCCAAGTTCAGGACCTGGTCAGCCTCTCCCTGGGTGTCTGTGGGGAACCCTGAGCAGGTCGCCAAGGAGGCAGGATGGCTGGTGCCTGTTAGAGATGTAGTCACTGTAGTTACTGGCACCTGAGCAGCAGGGAGGAGACCGAGGCAGCACAGAGCCAGGCCGGTCACCGGTCTCCGGGCTCCCGCACCAGGCTCTTCCCACGCATCGGCCCAGAACTAGCTTCCTGGCCTGGCTCTGGCAACAGCTCTGAAACCACGCCCCAGGCTGGACCCAGAGGCTTCCTCTGCTCCCCCAGGTCAAGCCGGCCCCCAGAAAGGCTCCCCCAGCCTCGTTCCTGCAGGAGATGGTGAGAATGAAGGGAAAGGTGCTTATCCCACCACCCCTACCCTGGTTTGTGCCAACTTCCATTGTGGTACCCCTATCTGCCTAGAGTAGGGGTGTCGAACTCAATCAGAGAAGGGGCCAAAATCTAAAATCCAGCCTAAATCGCGGGCCGAATGGTTTACTGAACAGTCATAAACTGTCATTGTGATGGAAACGCAGCGGAGTGCAGTGATGACAGCGAGGTGAGGGCCACATTGCAAGGCCTGGCGGGACGGATTTGGCCCGCGGGCCTTGTGTTTGGCCCGCGGGCCTAGAGCCAAGAGGCTGGAGAAATGGAGGGGAGTGGGGGGGAAGACCCCAAAAAGGCTGCTCAGAAGTGTCTTTCCCAGGGGAAGAGGGCACTGAGCCAGGGGCCATTTGCCCTGTTTTCCTGTGCCTTCCCTCCAAGCCCCCAGAGATGCCCACTGACTCTGCACTCACACTCCCTCTTACCGCTCATCCTGCCCAGTAAGTTGGCCAGGATTCCCTGAGCAGCCTATGGATTTCTTGAATAAATCTCTCTGCTATTTTGTGCGTCGGGCCTGGACAGGATGGAGTGAGTAAGCTGCCCAGGGTTGCAAAACAGTAAGAAGGTGGTCGCTCCCTGGGAATGCTGAGCGTGTGTGCTCCTTCAGTCCTGCCCCCTGGCAGCCTCACACTCCTTCCTGGTCCTGGTCCAGAATTTCAGACAAGGCAGGAGGAGAATGTGCCTGGAGCAGGCGGACACTCCGGAGTGCCATGGGCTTAGCTGGGTGCTTTCTGAAAAAGGGTTCCGTTACTGCACACCTACTCTGTGCCAGACGATTTGAGGTGCTTTATGTGCCATCCATCGCTCAGCGCAGCCTGGACAGTAGGCATTGTCTCCATGGTTAAATGAGAAAACTGAGGCCCAGCCAATCACTCGCCAAGGTCACAGAGGTAAGGGCCGGTGGAGTTCAGGTTCAAACCCAGTCCTCCCGGAGCCCCCAGCCTATTTCTCTGCCACCCCCAGGGCTCCAGACACAAGCGGCAGGTGTTTTGGGGAACCCAGGTGGTGAGCCCCCACTCCTCCTCTGACCTCTCCAGCCGCCTGAACTTGAGGGACGGGCCCTGCTGTCAGGGCTTCCCTTCGCAGAGCCTGTCCCTCCCTCCTCCGGCCTTTCCCAGGAGCCTCCGGGGGTTGATTTGCATACTACGGTGTCATTTGCATACTACTTAGAGAAGCCTTTGCTTTTCCCACCTGCAGCAAACGCCAGGCTGATTAGTTCTCCCCACTTCGGAGAGTTAATTACTCTCCCGCGTAGACCGGGTGTTTATTTGTAATCAGCCTCGCGCCGGGAGGAGGGGCGGAAACAGGGCACGAGCAGCTGTCCTGCACCCAAATCCGGAGGCTCCGCAGGGGAGAGTGAGTGCAAGCCGGAGCACACCCTGGCCTGCCCTCCCTGGACTCCCTGCCCTGCCCTGCCCTGGATTGGCCTGCCCTGCCCCGCCTCGCCCTGACCTCCTTCTGCCCCCAGCATGTCCAGGTCGGAAGCCGCTCGGTTGCTGTAAAGGATGCCAGGCTGCCTGCCTCCACCCACCGGGCACCTGTGAAACCGCAGACGCTCCGCCCAGAGGTTCTGATGCTGTAAGTGGGGGTGCAGCTCAGGCTATGCTCTTCTCAACCAGCGCCCCCAGGTGACTCTGACCACTGCTGTTTCAACTCCCCCCTCTTTTTTTACCAATGGGGAGTGGGGCGCTGAGGCCCAGAGGAGCGATGTCCCGGGACACTCAGAGCTGGCAATGAAGCTACAGTGGCCTCTCCTGATGGACCTCTGGGGCAGGGAGAGGTACCCAGAGGGCAGCCCTCCGTGGCAATGATGTGGGGGATCATAGGGGGAACCTTGCTGGGGCTTGTGGCTCCCCCACAGAAGCAGTGGCCTTGACCCCATTCCCCTAGGAGGCAGAGGGGAGCGCCCCCTTCAGCCCACTTCTTCCTTCCAATGAGCCAGGCGGTGAGCAACAGTCACTTACCTCCAGGCTGTGTGATCTCTGGAGGGGGCCCTATGAAGTGTAGAATGGACCATTTTAATTTTTTTTAACATAAACATATCCCTGCCTACCGTTGTTGCCCTGAAATTCAAGTTGAACTGGGCATTCTATGTTTTTTAATTTGTTAAATCTAGCAACCCCAGACCCATGAGCACATCATTTCTCTGAGCCTCCGCTCCTTCTTCTTTGAAAATAAACCAAAGGGCTCCCTGTGAGGATTCTGTGTAAATGAAGTGAGATGGTGTGTAAAATGCCTGGCACGGGAGAGGTGAATGTGCGAAGCTGGCAAGGCTTGCCTTCTTCGGCCTCCCATACCCCATATTTTTACCCCCTCCGTTCTGCTCTCTCTTTGAGAGTTCCTGTTTCAGGCTTCAGATGTGTGGGACGACAGTGGAACAACGTCAGAAAGGTACCTGTGTGGTAGAAATAACTACCACTTACTGGCTGTGTGCCCTGTCTGATTCGCCTGCCCTGACTGAGCCTCGGTCTTCTCATCTGTAAAAGGGGCTCATTAACCAAGTACTCCCTCCTGGGCATTGGGATGATTAAAGGAGATCGTGTATTCAGCACAGCACTAAGCCTTGCAATAGGGCTCACCAAGTGGAGCCCAGTCACCTCTTGCAAATGCACCAGGACATACCTTCATGAAGCATCATCCTAAAGGGGGCAGTGCTTACCCATGGAGGCCATGGGTTCAGGTGGGATGCCAGGCAGGTGAGGGACGGATGACAGAGACCATTTCTCCCTGGGAAGCTTCCCCCACAACCCCCCGTCACTCACCTGGGACTGACCTGGGGGATCTGTGTGAGCCAGCATTCTCCTGGCCTCTCGGCGCCATGGTCCCTGGAAGCCCCCAGGACCAAGGACCACCCCACCCCCCCAAGGCAGAGGCAAGGCCTCCTTGCTGCTCCCACAGCCTGCTGTTTGTTTTCCAAACTCTCTCCAAATCCTCTTAATCTTTTTACATCTCGCCTGCCGGCACCCCTGGCGGCTTCCATTAGCACCTTTCCTGGTGCTGGAGCTGCTCCCAGAGCTCCCCTGGGCCCTGGCAGGCTGGCTGCTTCCCTCTGGGCAGCCCGCACGCTGGGCTCCATGGGCCTGGTGGAGGGTGGAGGCCTTCTCAGCCTCGCCAGGCCCTGGCCCCCTAGTGGCAGGAGCGGGAAGAAGGAGTGCCCACCCCTGGTTAGGGACAAACCACACTGACCTGAAGCCTGGCCACAATGTCTTTTGTTTTGTTTTGTTTTATTATTATTATTTTTTAATGTTTTCATTGTCCCTGACCGGTTTGGCTCAGTGGATAGAGCATTGGCTTGCAGACTGAAAGGTCCCAGGTTCGATTCCAGTCAAAGCCATGTACCTTGGATGCAGGCACATCCCCAGTAGGAGGTGTGCAGGAGGCAGCTGATCGATGTTTCTCTCTCATCAATGTTTCTAACTCTCTATTCCTCTCTGTAAAAAAATTAATAAAATATATTTTTTAAAAAAATGTTTTCATTGATTTTAGCTAGGAAAGGAGATGGAGAGAGAGATAGAAACACTGGGCCTGCAGGGATTGAGCCTGCAACCTGGGCATATGCCCTGACTGGGAATCGAACCATAACCTCCTGGTTCATAGGTCGACACTCAACCACTGAGCCACTCCAGCCACAATTTGAAGGGTTTTTGTCAGCCCCAGACAGGGCAAATGGGAGGCACATATTATTCGTTGTTTACAATCCCCTCTGTTTTTCATAAAACAGTCCCCAAAAGAGCTTTTATCTGCCAAGAGAGATGCAAAGAATAAAGAATGTGCACTGAAGATGTGTGGCAGGCTCTGACAGCTCCCTCCCCTTTCCCCAAACATCCCTCCTTCAATAAAACCTTTATCTTTTCGGATGAAGGGATGGAGAATAGAAGGAGAGACCCAGAAGGTGCATAGAAGGAAGGGATTTAGCCAGAAAGACAAAATGAAGACAATCTTCATAATACAGAGCAGGGAGACAGGGAAAAGGTTGTGAGAGGGAGAAAAAGTGGTTCAGGCTGGGGGTGCAAGAGGAATTGTTTTGTTTGTTGTTTGTTTGTTTTAGAAAGAGGCTGTTGAGGACAGAGGTGTAGGGCAGTGGATGGGAGAGGAAGGGATGTCGGTGTAAACTCAATGCCACTCCCTGGTGTTCAAAAACCAGGGCAGCGGGCGGGGCACATACGTTCACAGAGCGGCACCCAGAGGCGGACTCCTACGAGAATGTTCTTAGCAGCTTTATTCATCGCCACCCAAAATGCCCACGAACGGGGGAAGGGCTATGCAAAGGGTGATGCATGCACACAACGGACCCCTTCTCAGCAGTGCTAAGCCAGATGGACCTCACAAGCATGGGACGCGAGAGAAGACGGACACAGAAGACACATCCTCAATGCTTCTCTGTCCATGAAGTTCCAGGACAGGCAGAAGTACCCGCTGGTGACGGGGTCAGAACTCACTGGTCACTGTGGGGCTTGGGGGTAACACAGGAGGCACAAGGCTGGGGGATGGAGATGGTCTGTATTTTGATCTGGGTGTTGGCAAACAATGTGTGAGCAGTGCGCTGAAGGCTGCATTTTACTGTATGTGAATTCAACCTCCATTTTTTAATTACAAAAAGAAATTCAAGAACTTCAGAGTTATGCTCCTTACACGTTTGATTCTCTGCATTTTGCCTAATAAGATTCAGAGAGAGAAAGAGATAAGGATACCAATTTAAATGAGGAAGGGGATGCTGTTGTCATTCCAGACCCACGGAGTGTGGACGGGGAGATCTGGCTGCCTCTGCAGTCCCCAAGTCTGTCCCCAAGTCTGTCCCCGAGTCTGCTTCGGCTCCTATGAACTCCTCAATGGTCTGCACACCTCCCACTGAGTATGACTCCAATCTCTAAGGGCATGCACCTTAGCCAACTGATAAAGAAATAGAAATCTATTCTAATGTCAAAGCCAAATGTAACAGCATAAGACTCCTGCGAAATGGCAATATGGTCTCCACCAGGGCACTTTCCTAAGTATTTTTCCCCTAACACTAATACTTACCATTTACAATTTTTGTCCAACGTGCTGATTTTAGAACCCAGCTCTTGAGTGAGATGTGACTCCCCTAGAAAGAACTGGAGTCATTTAGAGGTGATTTTTTTAAAAACTATTTTTATTGATTTCAGAGAGGAAGGGAGAGAGTGATAGAAACATCAATGATGAGAGAGAACCATTGATTGGCTGCCTCCTGCATGCCTCCCTACTGGGAATTGAGCCTGCAACCCGGGCATGTGTCCTTGACAGGAATTGAACCTGGGAACCTGGGGTCCTTCAGTCCACAGGCCCACACTCTATCCACCGAGCCAAACCAACTGGAGCTAGGGATGATTTTTTTGGTTATTCGTTAGGCCCAGGAGGGAGGAGGGCCCCTGGATGAGGGCTCCAGGAGTAGGACAAGGTTCCCTCTCCTCCCTCCTCCCGCCTCCCGGCACCTGGCTGAGCTCTGGAGAAATGAGAGCTGTTTGCCATCCCCTCTGACGGAAGATGTCCACGTCCCATTGTCACGGACCCATTCACTTCTCACACCAATGACATGTTCATTACTATCGATGCCTTGTATTTCTTGGGAAGTGTCCAGGCTCTTGCAACCGCCTGATAAGTAACCTCATCCCACTCTTGGAAATAAAGCAAATAGATAACTGGTGTCCTTTCAAAGTCAGAGGAGAGCTGTGTCTGACAAGCCCTCCTAAGGGTCGTCCTGCACGCCAGGGAATGTCACTTGGCTCGACTTATTGTTTGCTATTGATCGGGCCGAGGCTCTGTAAAGATAACTAGTAGCTGGGAGAAAACTGATAAGTTGCAAATTATTTTTGTCTGGTTCAGATGCAAATGATTGCTTTCCCCGTACAGAAGATAACCCCAGCATTATGACTTTATTGGCCTGGAGGACACTGGCCAGTTTTGTATCTCACTTAGCAACCTTATGAATATTCTAGAATTCTTGTGTTATTTTTTTATTGTTTTTGTTTGTACTTGCTCGCTCTCTCCATAGATAGGTATATTTTTTTCCCCCCTCAGATTCCTCATTGAACTAGCTTTGTCACCCTGCTGGTTCCTTCATTCATAAGCTACAAAAAAAAAAAAAAAAAAAAAAAAAAAGACATGTACTCACATGATTGCTATATAAGATTGCAAATAAAAAAGAAGTTACAAAAGCTTGAAAACCCCAGCCCTAGACCAACTTCTTCTGCCTGTGTATAGCAGCCTTCCTTTTTCTCCTCCGCCTCCCTCTGGTGAATTTCTCAGGGAAAAAAAAAAAAAAAAAAAACCCACAAAAAAACATGGTCATGGGAAGAAGTAGAAAGACACGGTCAGCCCAGGCTGGAACACACCGGCCTCCAGTCTGGGAGAGACAGGTCACGACTCTAAAGAAAAGCTCTTTCGGGGTCCACGTGGCAGTGATGGCGTGAGCTGTGCTGCCAGGTGGCGAGCACCCCATCAGTGGGCATGAGCCAGGCTAGGTGAGTCCTCCAAGCATTCGCAGCAATCCCCTCGATGGTAGGATGCGTGGGCTTTGTCGCTGCTTTGTAAATGTGGGTAAAAGCGAATTATTAGGCATCCACCACGTGCCCAATGTTTTGTATGTGCGTTCTTTCACTAAGACTCGATAGTGATCCGATGAGGCTGAGAATCTGCTGCTCCTGGTTTTATCAATAATAAAACCAAGGCCCCCGGAGGTGAAGTCTCTTTCCAAGGGTGTGCAGCGAGGAAGAGGCGGGTCTAGAAGGCTGATGACTCCGCTGCTCCTTACACAGCCCTGTTCTCCTTCCTTTGTGCCTTTCTGTATTTACAAGCTTTTGACAATGAATGCACGCTGTTGCTTTCAAACCCTAAAAAAGTCTTATAAGTTCCTTCCACACTGACGTGTTGTGCGTCTCTGGCTCTACCCACCCCACCCAAGGGCCCCTCCACAGCCCTCTGTCCTGGCAGCTTGCCGTCCCTGCCCCCACACCCGCTGTGCCTCGGGGTAGGATGAGCAATGTCCCTTTCTTGCTGAGGTCGGCTCAAAAGGTCCCAGGCCGGCCCTTGGCCCCCAGGGCAGTGCCGGGGGCAGGTCCGGAGAAGGAGAAGGGGAAGTGGGAAGGGATGTGAAACTTGGCTGGTGGCCGTCCCCGTCCCGCTGGGCGTCCCACAGAGTCCCTGGGTGGACAGCGGGAGCATCCAGTTGAGTCGACCACCTTCGCAGGTGAGGCGGGCGCCGGAGTGGGGGCTGTGAGGTCAGAGCCGGGGGAGCAGGCCTGGGAGCTGCCCACGGAGGCTGGCAGGGAGGCAGAGCCGGCCTGTGCCAGGACGGGGTTGGGTGGGGCACCGACTCAGGACCCAGAATCAGCGAGTAGGGGGACCTTAATTCCTTGGACTTGGGGAGATAGTAGGAGATGGGGAGACACAGACCCATCAGCTCTAACCAGAGTCTCTGGGTCCTGATCCCCCCAAATTACAAGAAGCTAGTTAAAGGCTGGGAGGTTCAGAGCCTGGCAGAGGGGTCCCACAGAGGGGTCCCGTGGGTGCCCGTCAGCCTGAAGGGGGGCGAGTATGGAGGGGAATGAGCAAACGTGTTGTGTCAGGTGCCTGTGAATGCCTGTGTGCATGCACAGCTCTGCCATCCGGGTGAGGGAGTGTTCAGTGAGAAGCAGGCTCTCAATCAATTCTTGTTCAATGGAACTGGTTATCTGTGGGAGTATGTGAACGTGTGTGTGTGTCCAGGTGAGCGAGGGGTGGGTGTCAGTGTGAACGTCCAGACGTGTGTGAGTGAGAGGCTGCTTGTGTGTATGAGTGGGCATGCTCAGTGGCATGTGTGTATCTGTGTGTTTGTGGTTCTATATAAGGTCTGGGTTCCCTGGAGCTGGATGGAGGTAGACATAGAAATCCCTGGAGCAGGGAGGTGTGCACGGGAGGTGGTGGGGTGTGTGTGTGTGTGTGTGTGTGTGTGTGTGAGATTCAGTGGATGTGAGTGTGTGCTGTCCAGCCTGCCCAGGCCCTGCCGTGTCTCTACAGTGGCATCATGGACGCCCCCTGGGGCTGGCTCGTGGTTGGTGTGCTGGCCATGTCCTTGGCCTCTACGGTGACCCAGAACGTGTGCCGAGCGCCGGATGGGAGGGACGGGGCTCCAGGAAATCCTGGTCGACCCGGACGGCCAGGCCTCAAGGGGGAGCGAGGGGAGCCAGGTAAGTACCTCCCTGTGGACCCCAGTCCCTCATCCCTTTCCTTGGCCTGGCTCCAGAGAGGAGGCTTGGGGGTGATACCAAAAAGCAGGAGTCCACCTGGGCCCTCACATAAAGCTCCTCCAGTCTGTACTTGGTCCTAAGGTCTGAGGAGGGCCTGGCCTTCTCCCCGGACCATGTCCCCAGCCCCCCAGGCCTCTCCCTGTCCTCGTTATGGCTTGGGGCCTCTTTCCTTGGCCTCGCCTTCCTCCTCTGGGGAATGGGTCTGCAGCAATGAATACGAATGGTCTGAAGCATGCCCAGGCCTCGGCCACTGTTCCGTTACCAGGATGTGCTGACTCAGGTTTTAGACTCAGGAGCCTGGGTTTGCTGTGTGGCACTCTCTGAGACTCAGTTTCCTCGTCTGTAAGATCGGGAACCAACCCCACCGGGCACAGAGGGAGGGATCAATTAATGGCAACTATCCTTTTTCCACCTGCCCCTCCCCCAGCCCTGCTCCCCTCTCCGTTTGGGCTTCAGAAACTCTCAGATTCAGAGGAAAGCCTGGGGGTGAAGGAAAGGGGAGAGGATGTGACCAGATGGGAAAGGAACGTCTCCTACAGTCCCTGAGCCTCCCATGGCACAGCAGACCAGCAAGCTCTGCAGAGGCGTTTGTAACAGTTTGTGGGGTCCCTGAAACAGACGGGGTCAGGGTCAGTGGGGTCAGGGTCAGTGGCTGTGAGGTGTGGAGTGCAGGGCCACAGCCAGAAGCACTTGGAGGAGCCAGTGTCCTGCTTTTCACAGAACCTGACACTCTCCCAAATGCCTGCTCCCACGTCTCTCCATGTTCTGGAGAACAAAGCTGAGGCTCAGAGAGGCTGAGATGCCCAAGCTCACGGGGCCAGCCAGAATCCATGTCTTAAAGGCCCAGGCACTCCCCTCTCCGCCCTCCCACGGCATCTCGGGGTCCCAGCCATCCGCCTGAGGATGGGCAGACGCTGCACTCTCACCGCCCATCCGGCCTTCCTCCCACAGGGGCCCCCGGCATCCGGACAGGCATCCGCGGTCTTAAAGGGGACCAGGGGGACCCGGGACCCCCCGGCATCCCCGGCAACATGGGCTACCCAGGACCCAGCGGCCCCCTGGGTAGCCCCGGCTCCCCAGGCTTGAAGGGCATCAAGGGCAACCCGGGAGACATCAACGCCCAGCCGCGGCCCGCCTTCTCGGCCGTGAGGCGGAACCCGCCAACGGGCGGGGGCAACGTGGTCATCTTCGACACGGTCATCACCAACGAGGAGGGCCGCTACCAGAGCCACTCGGGCCGGTTCGTGTGCGCCGTGCCCGGCTACTACTACTTCACCTTCCAGGTGGTGTCCAAGTGGGACATCTGCCTGTCCATCATGTCCACCCGGCGGGGCCTGACCGCCAGCTCCGTGGGCTTCTGCGACAGCAACAGCCGGGGCACCTTCCAGGTGGTGTCGGGGGGCACCGTGCTGCAGCTGCAGAACGGGGACCAGGTCTGGATCGAGAAAGACCCCGTCAAGGGCCGCATCTACCAGGGCCCCGAGGCCGACAGCGTCTTCAGCGGCTTCCTCATCTTCCCCTCCTCCTGAGCCAGGGGGGACCCCTTCCCGCCTGGGCCTCCCCTGCTCCCCGCTGTGCAACCCCGGCCCACTCGCTCCGCCTCTCTGGTCCTGTGCTCTGCTCTGTCACGTGGGGGCGCTGTTGTTTGAGCTAGGGGGAGATCGTTTCTTAGAACTCTTCCTGGAATAAATAAATAACTGTGTCCCCGTCTGCTGGTGTGAGGCTCGGTTGCTACCCTGGGCACTGGGAGGGAGGCTTAAGAATGACAACTGTTGAGTGTTTACAAGGCAGGCCCAATCTCGGTATTTTGCAATACGTATCTGACAGGTCCTGGGAGCCTCAGAGGCCCGGGTTCAAATCCCTGGGCCACCGTGTACCGGTTGTCCAATCGTGGGCATGTTATGTAACTTCCGTGAGCCTCAGTTTTCTAGTCTGTAAAGTGGGGAGAATAATAGCACCCACCTCCAAGGGCTGTTGGAAGATGAAATGATTTAATGTATGAAAGTTGCAGTGCAGAGCCTGGTTCATTGTGAAGGCTATGTCAGTTTTAGCTATTATTGCATTTTGTGTAATCTTTGCCATCCAGCTCTGAAGTGGGTATTATGACCCTATTTTGCAGATAATAAAACGGAGGCTGGGAGTTGGGGCTAGACACAAAGCCCAGGTCAGTGTGCAAGGGGAGGAGCTGGGATATGACTCCAGGCCTTCCAAGGGCCCAAGCCTGTGTGTTTAACCGCTCTCCTCGTCAGCCTCCACGGCCACACACTGACCATGGCCTTGCTTTCCACGCGGACCCAGGGAGACTGCGGCAGGGCTCAGGGAGGGGGAGCCATTGGCCCAGGGCACCCAGAAGTCCTCCCCAAAGGCAGCTTCCTGAGTCCAGCCCTGGTCCATCCTGGCAGATGTGGAGGCGGGGCAGGGGGAGCACAGTGGATCTGCAATGTCTGTGGCTCATTCCCACGTGGCCAGTCCGGGAGCTGCCAGGAGCGAGAAGCCCCAGCGTGTCCTTTGTCTGCGAGGAGAACAAGGAGACCTGAAGTGCAGTCCTGAACATGCCCAAGGCCCTGTGCGTTTCCCCAGAGGGAGCAGTTTTATCTCTGTGTTGCATGTATGCACACACATGTGCACACACACAAACACACCAGGCATGCATACACACCACACACACACCACGCTACACACAAACACACCAGGCATGCATACACACCACACACACACACACACACACACACACACACACACACCATACCACAGCATCCATGTACAACTCCCGTGAAATGCACAGGGACCCACATTCCTGGACCAAGACTTGTCCACTCCTCACTGAAACATGAACACATGATCCCCTCCCTCAGCACACGCCCATTTTCCTAGACACACCCATGTACACTCCTGAACATCCACATGACTGATGCCTTCATACCCTGGGGATACACACGCCATCATACCCACACACCCCTGCCTCATTCACCTGAGTGTTCCCTGAAACCATCAGAAGTAACTCTTACACACACACACCTTAAGACAGGTGTCCGGACACACCCCTGACATGCATGTGCCTTAGAAATGCCCGTGTTTGCTCACACATTGACCTCCATATGTGCTGACACCTCCCAGGGACCGTCTCTCCCATCCACTGACACACAAGCAGCCTCGGAGTCTCACGTATGCACACCCCCCCCCCCCCACCTCTGTCTCTGACAGTCAGGACCCTCTCCTGGGGCTGCCCCCCAACAACCTTTGGGAGCCAGAAGAAGAGAGTGACCCAGGTGCCCGCGGGGCAGCGATGAACTCCACAGGCCCTCAGCGCCCCATTGGGTTCTGCTCTGCCCCAGCAGGCCCCCAGCCCCAGGAACACCCCCACCGCGGACTCGGAAAAGGTACAGGGCCCTGAGCACCTCCTGTGTGCCGGACATTTTATGGTCACTGATGTGTGTAAGCCCAGCAATGTCGGCGAGGACACGGGCTCTGAGAAGGGGGACATTGACTCAAGGTCACCATGCCAGAGAGTGGCAGGGCCTCGATCTGAACCAGCTCTGCCTGACCCCAAAGTGGAGGTTCTTTCACTGCAGCGGGCCCCAAAGGAAGTGTCAGCGGGGGAGCCCCATAGTGGCAAAGAGACCAGGCTATAGGAACGTGGCTGCAGGTGGCTCCTTACCCTAAAGGCCACCCCTACCTGCCCGCCTCTGGGGAGGCAAATCACTGTGCCTCCGGGAGAGAGGAAGGCAGCCGGACCAGGCAGGCGAGGCGGGGAAGGCTGAGCGCGGGCCGAGGCTGCCATCTGCTGGACACACCAGACCCAGGCGTGAAGGAGGCGAGGAAGAAGGGCGCTCAGGTGCCGTCCCTCCATTCGCCCCAGACGCCCAGGGTCAGGGGCACTCACTTCTTCACTCTCGTCCCCCCTCTGCAGCCCCGTGCCAACGTTCGGAGGAACAGAGGGGGAAGCTGTGGTCCTGAGGGTCAGCTGGGGGGCAGGGGCAGGGCTCTGAACCTCTGCTCATGCCCAGCGCAGGGCTAAGTATCATGGGTACATCTGTCAGACAGAGACCTCACACTGCCCTGCACGGAGCTAGTGGAGCCCCTCCCCGCCCCATCTACAGAGGGGAAACCCGCACGAGGGACATAGGGGGCGGGAATGGGGCCGGGGTTGGACCCTCTGCAGCCCAACACTTCCTTCCTCCATGACTCTAAAGAGAGGAGGGGGCCTCGCTCAGCTCTGCCTGCTCGACCCCACTGGCAACCCCACCAAGACCAAAGGCGGGTGCTGGGGATGGGGGTGAAGAAGAAGAAGCGGTGAGGAAGGAGAGGCGAGGCCCTCAGGGGCCGGGGCAGAGGAAGAGGGGCCCCAGCCTCCCCACCACCCAGCACACAGGCCGGAGGCTGGGGCCCCAGGGAAGTGGGGGTGTCAGAGGTTTGCTGAAGGCCTCAGGGAAGGGGGTGGCCTGGCTGGAAGGAGACCCAGAAGCCGCCGGCTCTGGAGCCAGAGAATTCTGTCCAACACAGCAGGCTGCCTGCCATCAAATCTTGCCCATCCGGGTGTCCGCCCCCTAACTAACATAGGGGGGTGGGAGGGGGTATGGAATTTTCTAGATTAAGTCCTGCCACTTGACCAGTGCATATATGAGGATGGTTTCTGGGGGCAGCTAAGCAGAGGGGTGAGAGCAAGGGCTTTGGACCCCCAGACTCCACTCCGGCCGTGACTTTGGGCCGAGGCCTGCACCCCCCTGAGCCTCAGTTTCCCCATCCGTGAGGAGGTCACAACTTCCTCCTGTGACACTGAGAAACAGCTGAGTCTCAGGCAGAGCGAATGCCGCAAACGGGGACGGCCAGGTCAGGGGCTGGCCACACGGAGGGGAAGTCTGCCCGGGAGGCTCGTGTTTACGGACACAGACATACACACACCCTTCCCGGATCCGGAGTGGGGACCTTCCCTTACGACCGGGGCGGAGGGCACAGGGTGTCACTGCGGTCAGCCTGGCTCAGCACCCGAAAGAAAGTACTGAGTCAGGGAAAACATGGGAAAGGGGATGTGGGACTGGGGGGAGGGGGAGGGGGAAGGAGGGGGCCGCCCAGTCCGCTCCGGGCCCTCCTCGCTCCGTCCGCTCCGACACCGTGTCCTCCTGCCCGGGAGAGGGAAGCAGATCGGAGGGCGCCTCAGGGACCAGACCAGAAGCCTCCCACCCCAGGTGAGCAGGGCTCCTGTCCGGGTGAGGGCAGCGGGGAGCGTTTCTCCCACCCCCTTCCTGAGATGTGGCCCCAGGGACAGCCTGATTGGTGAGGAAGGAGGGTCCCCATCCTCTCTGAGCTCAAAGAAGTGACCCCACTGCGCCTCCATCATGTGGTCCCAAGGGTGAGGGGCCCCGGGAAGGGAGGGAGGTTCCTGAGGGCGGAGAGGGGTGAGCCCTGGAGGGGGACGGTGAGGAGGTGGGCGAGGGGCTGGTGGGCCGACAGAGCTTTTGCCACCCACCTCCTTCCCCAGGATGGACAGGGGCACCAGCACCCTGCGGCCCTGCCTCTGGCTGAACCTGCTGCTGCTGCTGCTCCTGGCACTGCCCCTCGGGGGCCTGGCCGCCACAGAATGCTACGGCATCCCGGGAATGCCCGGCATGCCCGGGGCCCCAGGGAAGGACGGGCATGACGGGCTGCAAGGGCCTAAGGGTGAACCAGGTGAGTGGGCTGGCCTGGCGGGGAGGGGTCACCTAGGGCCTAGGGGCAGGGGGCAGGAGTGGAGGGGAAAGGTTGGCAACTAGATGGCAAGGAGTGTGGTCCCTCCTGCTGCACTGCTCCCTGGACAGAGAGAGCCCAGCGCTCACAGCAGGTATAGCCCCTCTGTCGTCAGGGCCCAGGCCTCAGACCCGCCCCGCCCCCCAGAGTCCTCATCTGATGGCAGGGAGAGGGACAAGCTCCTGCCCCACAGGACAGGATCTATGTGTGACCTAGAGTGCTAGGCTCCTGTTTGGTCAGCACCCCTCCACTTCTTGCCCTGCACCATGGGCCCTTGGGGAAGTGGGGGGGGGACCCCCATAGTGAATGAAGCCAAAGCACAGACGAGCCGAGTTCAAATCTCAGCCCCACCACTTCCTACTGTGTGACCTTGTGCAAGTGACTTGCTTAATAGCCAGAGCCTCAGTTTCCCCACCTGTAAAATGGGGAGGTGGCAGTGCCTACTGCGCAGGGATGCTATGGTGATGCCATTTAAATATAAAACAGCACCAAGCTGTGGTCAGCATGGGATAAGTGTAGGCTATGGTAGGTGCTGCTGTTGTCATCACTGTTTTCATCAGAAATCTGTGCTCCCCGGGGTCTGGTAGTTGGAGGGGTGGGGAGAGTGGAGTCAGGGCCACAGGCACAGGACCTCCTGTCGGAGATTCCACGACAAGCTCCAGCATGAGGGGGGTGGGGGGGCCTGACACTGGGCGGGACTGGAGTCTCTGGTGCCTCGTTTGAAAGTAGGAGCCTATCTGGGAAGCGGAGCGTGTCTGGAGGTGGCACGTGTGAGGCGGGGGTGGGGGTGGGCAGAGGTGACTGGGAGGCAGAGGTTGGGGGGTGGGGGCCTTGGAGAGGAATGTCCTTAGAATTCCCTCCCTATCAGCTTCCCTCCTGGCAATGGAGTGGAATTTTACCAGCATCCCAGCAGGAAGTCTGCAATTCGGGGTGAGCTGCGTGAGAATCCTGGGGGTGCCATTTTGGGGGAGCCTGAATCTCTGGCCTCCTTACTGCCCAGGGTGCCTGAGGGCTACCCATTTTTGACCTCCTACTTGTGCCAGGCCCGGTTCCAAATGGCGCAGATAAAATTGTTAACTCCTTTGGAAACGAGGAAACTGAGGCCAAAACCCGTTGAAGGAGTGATGCACTCCCGTTTTATAAGTGTCAAAGCTGAGGTTCAGAGAGATTGGGTAACCAGCCTGAAGTCGCACAGTAGGATCCTGTCCAGCTCCACAGGTCGTTCCCTTCACTGCTTCTCTCCCTGCCTCTCAGGTCCCCTGCCCCCTGCAGAGTCCTGCCCTCCCAACCAAAAGATGAGAGTGGGCCCTGCTCAGCCATGGCAGGGCCCTGACATAACTGAGTCCTTACTGAGAGGCGCCTGCATCCTCCCACCCCACTCTCCCAGCAGCTCGGTGGGATCCCCCCCATTATGCCCTTATCTCAACTGGTCAACAGAGGGAGGTCACACGGCCTGAAGCCTAGGTCTATTGGGTCCTGAGCCCCCACTCGTAACCCTGGACCTAAAAGGCTCACAAGTCATAGAGGATCTGTCGCAGAGAGGTTTGCACAGACTACCCCCTCGTAGGAGGAAGTCAGAGGAGGAAACGGCCATGGGGGCAGACAAGGGTGGTCAGGGAGGGCTTCCTGGAAGAAGAGTCTGGCATCAGGCCCTAAAAAATGATCATGGTTTGGACCAGAGGAGATGAATCTCACAGACGCGCAGATGATCAGGGCAGTCACACGCGAGAATCAGACAATCCGGCTGCAACTCAGCTGGACTTGACTTTGAGTCTAAACTCCGCCTCACACCAGCTCCATGGCCTCGGCCGAGCTCTGGCCTCCGTGGCCTCATCTTCAACACGAGGGAAGGTGAACCAGGGGCTGACCTGGGCTGAGTGGGGCTGGGGGAGCTGGAGAGAGAGCAGCCCCCTTAAAGGGGCAGGCTCCCTTTGGCTCCATCCAGTGGTTCCCATGTGCTAAGCTGGCTAGAGGAATAGATACAGGTTTTGTAGGGCTCGGCAACTTATAAAATGGCGAAGGCCCTCTTTAAGAAAAATAATACAAAATTAGGGATGCATTTGAAAGGCAGGGAGGGGTGCTACACAAACCTACACATGCTGCAGAATTGTATTAGAACCACACACGCGTGCGCACACACACACACACACACACACACACACAGCACGTGGGAAAGGGGAGCCATGTGGATCACACGGAGGTCGATTTCCCGGTTTGATGTTGTGCTTCAGCTCTGCAGGATGTGCCACTGGGGGAAAGTAGGTGAAGGGCATATGGGACCTTCCTGACTTTTTTTTTTTTTTTTTTTTTACAACTTCCTTTGAATCTATAATTATTTCAACATAAAAATGTTGAAAAAATTATAAATATAAAACCAGGCAAAGGGCCTCGAAGAAGCCAATGCCAGTGAACAGGGCCCGAAACAAGTTTCCTGAGCTTTCCGGGAAATCTGCCTGTGACCAAGCTTCTTCTTTTTGTCAAGAAAAACGAAGGACCTAGGCTTCTGGGTGAGGCCTGAATTTGTTATCATAGGGCTCTAAATAAAGTTTTTTGTTTTTTTTTAAAGTCGTGCAGGCCCAACAGATGGCCTCTGAGGCCATGTGCTGTCTGTGGGCTGACAGTCTTGGCCTCTGACACTCTGAGATCTTGCCCTGGGCACCTCCTGAGCCGGCGAGTCCTACCCACCCCAGCACGAATGTGGAAACTGAGGCCAAGAGACAGGTGCCTTCACCAAGTTCTCAGGGCAGGTCTGTGGGAGGGGGTCTGCTTCCCCTCTGGCCACCCCTTTCACTCCCTGCACACTGCTCCCAGTGGACAGCACATCTGGGGGAAGAAGGTTTCAGAGAACAAACGCCTGGAGTGTGTCCCTGGAGGACAGCCCCAGGGTCCCTTTGCCCCGTCCCCTGCCCCATCACTTCCCACCTGCTCTCTCCCCAGGAATCCCAGCCATTCCTGGGACCCGAGGACCCAAGGGTCAGAAGGGAGAACCCGGCATGCCTGGCTTTCCCGGGAAAAACGGCCCCATGGGCGCCTCCGGGCAGCCGGGCACTCCCGGCACCATGGGCCCCAACGGGGAGCCGGGAGAGGAGGGCAGATACAAGCAGAAGCACCAGTCGGTGTTCACCGTCACGCGGCAGACAGCGGAGCACCCGGCGTCCAACAGCCTGGTCAAGTTCAACACGGTCATCACGAACCCGCAGGGGGACTACAACACGAGCACGGGCAAGTTCACCTGCAAGGTCCCCGGCCTCTACTACTTCGTCCACCACACGTCCCAGACGGCCAACCTGTGCGTGCAGCTGTACCGCGACGACGTCCAGATGACCTCCTTCTGCGACCACATGTCCAACACCAAGCAGGTCAGCTCCGGGGGCGTGCTGCTGCAGCTGCGGCAGGGCGCGCAGGTGTGGCTGCGGGTCAACGACTACAACGGCATGGTGGGCACCGAGGGCTCCGACAGCGTCTTCTCTGGCTTCCTGCTCTTCCCCGACTAGGGGGGCAGGCCTGCCCCCCGGCCCCGGGCCACCCCACCTCTCTCAGCGGCTCTGCTGGGTCCCTGCTCAGGCCGTTCTCCCTGTCTCATGGACGCCTCCTCCAGGAAGCCCACCCTGACTGCCACCCCTTCTCTGAGTTCCTGCAGAAGTCACTCCTTTGACGTTTTACTGACACCTTCCCTGTTATCATTCTTTCCCCTAAGTCTTGGAAGTCTGAGAGATATACAAATAAATGATTTAAATCGATAAATATGCGTGGCTCTGATTTCTCACGGCCGCCTTGGAGAAGCAGGTTGAAGGCTACAAGAGGTCGCCCAGGGGCCGTCGGCTCTCCCTTGTTTGGGTGAGCGGCACTGCTGTCAGGGGAGGCACCAGTGCGCAGGTACACAGGAGTGTGTCTGAATGCCCAGACTCAGGTTGACCTAAGTTCAATCACAGGAGGGGTTTGGGCGCAGGTAAGCCCAGCATAGATAGACAAAGAGCAGGTATGTAATGAACTGGTGCTGAATTAGTGAGTGAACTGGGGTGGATGAGTGAATGAATGAATACCGTATTTTTTGGACCATAAGACCCACTTTTTTCCCCCCAGAAGTGGGGGGGAAAAGTCCCTGCGTCTTATGGTCCAAATATAGCCTACACATATACTTTTAAAAAAAAGTTTTTTTACTTGCCCGGCTCTGTGTGGTCTCTGTGTGCTTGCCCGGCTCTAAAATGGTTTTAAATGCTGCTGTTTACTTTACAGGGTTGATTACATGTGTTTATGACTGTGATGTTGGGTTTTAATGCACATAAAATATTTTAGGACACTATTTGTTTCAGAATCTTTTTTTCTTCATTTCCCTTCTCTAAAAACTGGTGCGTCTTATGGTCCGGAGCGTCTTATGGTCTGAAAAATACGGTAAGTGGAAAAATGAAAGAGAAAGAGAGTAAATAAATGAATGAATAAGAACATCATAATAGGTAACGTTATTTTTTTAAATATGTTTTTATTGATTTTGAGAGAGAGAGAGAGAGGAAGGGAGAAGGCTAGAGAGCTAGAAGCATTCATGAGAGAGAAACATCATGATTGGCTGCCTCTTGCACGCCCCCTACTGAGAGTCAAGCCCGCAACTTGGGCATGTGCCCTGACCGGAACCCAACCGTTGACCTCTTGGCTCCTGGGTCCACACTCAGCCACTGAGCCACACCAGCAGGGCAATAGCTAACATTATTGAGCACTTACTATGCACCAGGCATGATGCTAACCAACCTGTTAAATTAGTTAGCAGCATAACCAAGTTCTAGGTCAGCATGAAACCATTCGGAATCAGAGAAAGAGAATCTGTCTTCCCACGTCTTCCGACTCTGGGAGCCCTGGCCACCGCCTGCGAGCTGTCAGGACTTCACTGTGATGCTCCTGGCGGCCAGGCTCAGCCCCCCAATCCTTGCTGGAGGACCCAGAGGCCGTCAGCGGCGTTGCTTTCACTGACCATGAGAAGGGGTTGACCAGGGAGACCCACTCAGACCTGCGACAACCTGCCCGGCCAGGTCCCATAAAGCCCCACAGAGCTCACGGAGGCTCTGCCCGGCTGAGGTGGGCCACATCAGGAGCGGCTTGATCCCAGCTCCACCACCATCTCCATCGGCTTTCCCACGCTTATTCCTGAAAGGGGCTGTTTTTACCTCCATCCTCTGCACTCGGTCTTCCTTCATCCTGGGGAGCCCCCACCCACCCGCTCATACACATCCTCCGTCACCTCGATGCGGTCAAGAGTCAGCACAAGGACCACCTCCTCCATGAAGCCTTCCTTGATGCTCCCCTTTATGTCCCCACAGAGCCCTCCACACACTTGGACCACAAACGCCTGACCCTTTGAAGTCCAAGTTCCCAAACCTGGAAACGCAATAAAATTACCTGTAGACTTATTTACAGAATGCACACACACACACACACACACACATACACACACATACACACACATACACACACATACACACATACACACACACACACAGATTTCAGGACCCAAAGCTTTTTTTTTTTTTTTTTTTTTATAAATGTTCAGGGAAGACCGAGCTGTGGGTGAGTGGGCGGTTTGCCAGGTAAGGCCAATACACGCAGTCCACCAGCTGGCTTTTGGGCATTTATTCACTTAAAGATCTGCCTCCCCAACTGAACGGGAAGCATCCTTGAGGCAGGGCTGCTTTGTCACATGCCTGCACATACCCCGTTTCCCTGAAAATAAGACAGTGTCTTATATTAATTTTTGCTCCCAAAGATGCGCTAGGTCTTATTTTCAGGGGATGTCTCATTTTTCCATAAAGAAGAATATGGTACACATTTATTGTTAAATGAAAATAAAGGAAATTTATTACCTGTATACGGTACGGCAGTACGGTAGTTGTCAACACAAACCAGACAAACTGTGAATCCTACAGTATCAAGAATTTACTCATTTATTCAATGACAATCATGTCATCATCTTCTGGAACATCATCATAACAATCCAATTCCTGAATTTCCTGGTGAATTTCTTGTGACTCCATTTCTTTCAGAATCAGTGGACCAAATCTCTCATGTTTAGCCTGGGGGGCCTTATTTTCGGGGGATGCCTTATATTTCACTCAGAAGGAAACCTGTAAGTAGGTCTTATTTTCAGAGGATGTCTTATTTTCGGGGAAACACAGTAGTAGGGGCAGGAAAAGTGGTAAGACAGGAAGGAGGGGCAGGAAAGACACACACAGAGAGCGAGGACAGAGGCGGGGCCGAGAGCCCAGCCTGGTTTACGGAGTCAGGGTGCCTCTGGCAGGGACACAGCCAGGTCACAGGGTCACAGGGCCGCTCCGGCCACAGCTCCCGCCATCAGCACTTAGCAGTGCAGTGTGATACATCTTTCCTCTCATTTCTCTCTTGTTTGAAAAATCAATGTGCCATTTTTGTAGGCCACAGTGTCAGACCAGAAGCCTGGACTTTGGAAACGACCATTTCGTGCCATTTCAATTTCCATAATTGTCTTCCTGCTGTCATTTTGTCAGAAATGACAGGCCTTTGAAAGTGCCAGCTTATCTGCTGGGCTGAGAGGGATCAGGGGAGGGTCTTTATGGGACGCAGGAAAAGAGGGTATGGGGGTGGGACAGGAGCCAGAAGGAGACACCCCAAACTGTCAGGAGTCTCTCCCACCAAGCCAGCAATTCCAGCGGCACAGAGACCAGCTGGTTCCCACTCGGGAGCCAAGGCACAGAGACCCCCTTGCTCCTGATCCCTAGTCTAGGCCTCCCCTCTTCCAGGCATGGCTCCTCCGTCCCCGGCTCTGAGAATTCTATCTTCTCATATAAATCATACTGTCCCAGTTTTGCATTGTGCCCACCAAGGGCTGGGCACTCTGCTGGGCCCCAGATATGCAGGGTTACCTCACTGCCCCCCACAGCCACCCCATGAGTGGGTGCCCATGCCCCCAGCACATAGATGGGAAAACAGAGATCGGTAAATGCGCCTGAGGCCACATACCCAGAAAAAGGCAAAGCTGGGATTCAGACTCTGGAGAGGCTGACTCCGAAGCCATGCCTTTACCTCCTCCCTGATGATTCTTCTTTTTTTTAAAAAAAATCCTCACCCAATGATTTTTTTTAAATATTTTTTTATTGAATTCAGAGAGGAAAGAAGAGGGAGAGAAAGATAGAAGCATCAATGATGAGAGAGAATCATGGATCGGCTACCTCCTGCACGACCCCTACTGGGGATCGAGCCCACAACCCTGATGTGCCCCTGACTGGAATCAAACCCAGGACCCTTCCGTCTGCAGGCTGACACTCTATTCACTGAACCACACCAGCTGGGGCATCACCCAATGATTCCCACACACACACACTGCTTCCTGAACCAGCCTAGGCTGGGGCCAGTGATCAAACCTGCTATCGAGGAACATGCCCTTGACTGGGAATCGATCCCACGACCCTTTGCTCTGCGGGCTGGCACTCTAAACACTGAGCAACCAGCCAGGGTTTTTTCCCCCTGCAGATTCTACCCCAGGTTTAAGTTCATCTTCTCCCATTGCCATCAGCCACTGAGTGACCTCAGGAACCCTCAGACGGAGCCCTGGACCTGCAACCTGCCAACCCCCTCTCCCTGCCCAGAATCCACCCAGGCCTGGGTCTCCTCCACACCCCGGCTTGGGCCCCTTCGGGTCCATAGTTGGCTGCGCCCAGAGACCTTTGGTTTCATCCCTCTGCTCTGTCCCTGCCACCCACCGCCGTTCACCATTTCCAGGAGCAGCACCCACACGCCCAACAGTTTTCTGTCTCCGAGCACAGGTGTCAGGAAGGGCCGCCTGACCTGCACCAGCTGCTGTGCCTCCGGGCAATCGTCCCCGAGTGGGCGTCCCTTGGCCTGAGACGTAGCCGCAGAAAGGGCCGCTGGCCGGTGTCAGGGGCCCCCGCTAAGTCCCACACCCACCACGTGCACGAGGTCTGGGCTCCGGCAGCCACACGGGAGCAAGAACCACGTGCCATGTCTCCCCAGTAGAAGGGGTGCCCCCTGGGGGCGGGGACCAGGCTGGGCTGCTTGCGGCTCAGTCTCCCAGAGCAGGGCACCTGCAGGCTCACGGCAAGCGTCTCCCACCCAGGCCTCATGTCCCCATAGTTAGAACGAGGGGATGGATGGGCTGGGTGACCTCCAAGGCCCTCTCCAGCTCGAACTTGGTGTGATTCCCCGGTCAACAAGCAACAGGTCTGCCCGGTTTGGCTCAGTGGATACAGCGTCGGCCTACGGACCGAAGGGTCCCAGGTTCCGTTCCAGTCAGGGGCGCATGCCCGGGTTGCAGGCTGGATCCCCAGTAGGGGGCGTGCAGGAGGCAGCCGATCCATGATTCTCTCTCATCATTGATGTTTCTCTCTCTCCCTCTCCCTTCCTCTCTGAAGTCAATAAAAATATATTAAAATTTAAAAAAAACAAAACAAACAAACAAACAAAAAAAAAACAAGCAACAGGCCCCTGCCTGTGCCTATAATTACCCTCAGCTTCACGCCCCGCTGGAAGCAGAGGGAGGGGTATCAATAAGTAATGACCACATTTAAAATTCATTTTTCATGATGAGATTATTTTTTGAAGACAGGGAAAGAGCTGGGGTGCAGAATGAGGAAAAAGCAGAAGAGAGGATCCCAGCAAGGAGATGCCTGGGACGTGGTGTGATATTAACAACTCACAGGTGGTCTGCCCTTGACGGCTCACCCTCCCTTCCTCCCCCCTGTCCCCCTCAGCGCCGCGCAGTCCCTGGAGCAGGTGCATTATGGTCCCGCCATGTGACGGAGGGAATGAGACTCCTGTGGGCTCCCCTGGCTCAGTGCCTTCAGCTGCCACGTGGCAGAGCCAGGCTGGGAATCAAAGTTTATGTCTCAACCCCAGCGCCCAGGCCCCAGGCCCCAGGCCGGCCATGCTTCCGCCTCACTGAGGAACATCCCTGTTCCCCTAAAGGCCATGAGGTCAGAGGTCCTGGCCCCGAGCCACCCCACCCGCTGTGGACATTCCCCAGAACAATCCGTCCTCCCCACGGCTGCTGAGCTGGCGAAACCGAACTGACCACTGTCCTCCCCGTTTACAGGAAGGCCCTGCCGATGGCAGAAACAGGACCTGAAACTGCCTGAGGGCAGCAGGACCCCGTGAGAGCGGGGTGACAGGAGGGGGGCCGGGCTGCGGGCCCCGGGGGGGGGGAGGGGGCCACCCAGGGAAGGCCCTTCCCTTCTCTGGGGAACGGAACTTCCGCTTTGGACTGAGAGCATCAGGCTCCCGGCTCCCGGTCCCACTGCTGCCCGGCCCACCGGCATCGCCAGCGGCCTCCCAGGACACCCGGCTCCCAGGTGAGGAGGGGGCGTGGTGCCTGGGGGACTGGCCGGCGGGACCCATGGGGTGGCGGGTGGTGATTCCCAAAGTGCAGACCTGGCACCCCCTGCCTGGGCCCAGGCCTCGGGGCTGAATCTCTCGGGAGGTGAACTTGGAGACCTGACTGCCCGGGGCCCAGGGGGTGGGGAGGCGGCCTCAAATGGGAGCCGCCAGCCTAAGGTGAGTCCCGCTTTTGCCTCTGAAGCGCTGGTGAGGATCTGGGGCCAGTCCTGTACCTCTCAGCTGGGTACATCAGAACCTCTCAGGGGTCTTCTGTGCCCGAACGGAGGTCAAGGTCACCCAGTGGTTAGCCTACTACCTGGGTCAAGATGTCAGAGGCAGATGGATGGCAGGACCCAGGTGCCCCTCCACCCAGCCCAGCACCCCCAACACCTGCCTCTTCTTATTCCCATGCATTCTCTGAGAAAGCTCAGCATGACTCTTCCAAAGAAATCATGGCTCTCGCAGGTGAGGGGTGGTTGGTTATGAGCTGGCACTGAGCGAGCTCAGCATTTGGAAAGAAGGGGGTGGGATCAGGCCCCGCCCCGGGGGCCTTCTTGTTCTATAGGTTCCGTCTCACTTAATCCTCTGGCAGCCCTGTTAGGTAGAAAGGAACTTTGCCAGAGAGGTCCGGGCTCTTGTGTGAGGCCATGCAGGGAGGTAGCAGCAGGAGGGGGAAGGGTTCAAGGTCAAGTGGGCCTGACTCCAAGTCAGGGATCAAGGCGTCATGGGGTAGGATGGAGATGGAAGGGTCAGCGATGCAGGAAAAACACAAGAGTAAGGAGCAAGGCCCCGAGCCACCCCACCCGCTGTGGACATTCCCCAGAACAATCCGTCCTCCCCACGGCTGCTGAGCTGGCGAAACCGAACTGACAGTGAAGGCGGGAGGTGGTCAGACCAGATGAGTTTTATGTCTACATCCAGGTCTGAGACTTAAATGAGCCAGAACTCAAACCTTCCCACTGTCCCGACCCACCTCCCACTTCCCCAGGAAACCTGAGTCTCATCAAATCTCAGGACCTGCTCCCCCTCTCCCACCCCCACCCACTCGCTCTGAGCCCAGCCTCTCAAAGGGACCTATCCTCTTGTACTTTTCCAACCACCTCCCCTCCTGTCCCCAAACTGGGGGATTCTTAGATGATGGTGATTGTTTTAAAAAATAGCTAATATGCAGTGAGCATTTCCAACAGGCCAGACTCTGCCTAAGCCCTAACTCACCTGTCCTCCCACCAACCCTGTGAGCTAGAGATGTGTTAGCCCCATTTGTGGGAGAAACTGTGGCCAGAAACTTAGCTCTGAGCTAAGACGTGGCGGAGGCCTATGTGGACCTGGCGTTGCTTTTCTTAGGGCCTCCAGGCCCCTCACCACGGGGGTGTCTGCCGCCCACAGCACCAGTAACAGCAGTGATAAGAGCGTCCTTCACTGGGCACCAGCCGGCGCACGGCTCTCCGTGCAGCCGGTGCATGAGCTCCCCCTGCTGGCCGTCAGGCTCCAAAGCCCAGGTTTCCACCACCAGGTACCGCAGCCTCTTGATGTAACACCTGTGAGTATTGAGGTCTAGTAGGCTCAGGGGGGAAGGGGGGGTCGGGAAGGAGAGGGGGGGAAGCTGTAACCTTGATGGAGGTTCTCGCTCTCTCCACGCTCAGTTTCCTCGTCTGTAAAATGAGAAACCAGGGATGCTTTCTCGAGAGGCCGTTGTAAGAACCAAATCCAATGCAGTAACGGCATGAGAAGGTCTGGCACCGAGCCTGGTGCCCGCTAAGTGCCTAACGCACGGATTGTTCGAGTTGTCAAACTACCGTTTGGTAAAACCTCCAGCAAGGGAGGGAGCTGATGCTCATTTAAAACTAAAAATAAGCAGATGCCCTGACTCGCCCTGTTCTGAGCCGGGCAGAGCCCAAGCTGGTCCCTGGGCCCTGGTCACAGCCCCAGGCAGCCTCCCAGCCCAGAGCCTGGCATGAGGCAGGAGCCTGGGCAATGGATTGATTGGAACCAGAGGAAGGGGGTGAGGCTAGTTTTGTGATCCCCGCAAAGCCTCCGTGTGCCAAATTCTGGGCAGGCCCGGCCTGCGTGCAGCGGAGATGGAGGAGTTAGGCCACGGCCCCGCCCGTAACAAACTCCCAGGTAACTGTGGGCGGGCTGCTGTCTGATGTTGGAGCCTCCGTTTCCTCATCCGCAGGATGGGGAAATGATCACAGCCCGCTCTCCCAGAGTGCTATGAGGATCAGACCACAGCGGCAACAAGTCTGATCAGACCATAGCCGCAGGCCCTGGCCGCGCCCCCACCCCCCCCCCCACCCCCGGGTCACTCTGTCCGCTCCCTCTCTGCTGGCCGCTCTCCCCCCTGCTGGTCCTCCCCCTTCCAGGCTCTCTCCTGCCTCTGGCCTCTGCCTCCACCGTCCTTTCCCGGAACATTCGGTCCTTTCTGTCCCCTCAGGTCCCAGCCTAAATTTCACTTCTCAGAGACACTTCCCCTCCCCCCACTCCATCTACAACGTTTTCCTGGTGGGAGGCCTCCCCTCCTCAAACCTGCCCTCCTCCCCGCCCCAGCACAGTCCCTCTCCCTCCAGGCGGGCGCTGTCCCTGCTGCCAGAGCACCCGTCACCCGGCCCTAACCATTCTGCTCACCTGCACGTTGGCCTCCGTGAAGGCAGAGCCACATCTGCCCGGTGCACTATGGTGTCCCCAGCGCCCCGAGCAGGACCCGCTCAGGGGACACGGGCACGGCGGAACGAAGCCACGAGCGAGCCAACGAATGAATGAATTCGTTAGCTGATTGATTCATTCGCGCGAGGCGGCCCCACAGTAGTTAGTAACTACCCCATCTGCTTGTCCCCCCAACTCCCCACGCAGGAAGCGGCGAAGACTGTGGCCATGAAGACGCCGAGGGGCGGCCTCCCGGCGCTGCTGCTGCTGCTGCTGCTGCTCCTGGGTCCTCCTGATGTCTCCCAGGCCCAGGACTGCACCGGACCCTCGGCCGGGTCCATCCCGGGCATCCCGGGCATTCCTGGGTCGCCGGGCTCTGACGGGGCCCCTGGGACCCCGGGGACAAAGGGAGAGAAAGGTGCTGTCTACTCTGGGGACACACAGGGGTCACTGGTCGAGGCCCCACCTCCTGCCGCCCAAGCCCCAGTGGCCCTCCCGCCTCAGAGGTTCCAGAAGCACTCGGTGCCCATCCGCTGGCTGAGCCCTCGCAGCCACTGGCAGGAAGGGGATTCTGGTTCCCGTTGCACAAAGGGGCCCCGCAGATACTGAGGCCGAGACCAGAGCAGGGAATCTCCGACCGCCAGACCCAGGCAGAGAGAGGGCACCCCGCAGGCACATGGCCCCGGTTCCCTGTGGCCTTGCCTCCCTGCTGGCTGCTTCCTTCCCTGTGAAATGCGGACAAGGGCATTCTGGTGGGGTTGCCACAGGGTGCAAAGTAAGATGACCAGACGCCCCGCTTTTGGCGGGACAGTCCTGATTTTTAACAATTTGTCCCACGTCCCACGGCGTTTATAAAAAGTAAAAGTCCCGATTTTTGGAAAGAATTGGGATTTAAAAAAAAAAAAAAAAAAAAAAAAAAAAAAAAACACACACCTCTGGACGCGGGACAAATTGTTAAAAATCGGGACTGTCCAGCCAAAAGCGGGACGTCTGCTCACCTTAGTTTCAAAGACTTCCTGCCATAAAGAACCTTTCCCCGACCCCCGAAGTCTAGTTCTTCGTTCATGGACCCATAGCCAAGCCCTCTCCCCAAATCGCCTCATTTATCCTCACGAGGCCACAGAACCTCGGCACCCCCGCTTTACTGAAGAGGAAGCTGAGCCTCGGAGAGTCTGACTCACTCGAGGCGACACAACTAGTAGGGCATGTGTCTGCCCCGAATCCACGTTCTCAGCGCTGCCACCCTACAGGGAAAGAGGTTTTATCTTGTGTTGTGCCGAACCCAGGGCCGTGGCTGCTTGGCGTGGCCGAGTGGGAGGATTCTAAGGCCCAGGCCCAAGTTCCCCCAGAAAGACGGCGTGATGGCTTAGGGGTGTCCGCCGTGCGGGAGGGGGAGGGAGCACAGCGGGCTGACTGTGTGCGCTCATGCACTACCGGCCTCCAGGCTTACCCTGGACCGGGGTGCTGGGTGAGCGCGTGAGGAGGGCCGGCCTGTCCTTAGGGACCCCATGTGTCAGTCCGAGCACATCACGGGCTCGGAAACTGGGCTGGAAAGGGACGTGGAGGCGCTCTGCCCATCCCCCTCCTTTTCACCGAAGGGAGGGAGGCTAAGACCCAAGAGGAGCAGGGCCCTGGCCAAGGTCACTCGGCCGGCTCCCTGCCTCTCCCGTCTTTGGTTCTTGGCAGCGATCTCGGCCTCATCTCTCCTCTCCCTGCTCTTCCAGGGCTGCCAGGGCTCCCTGGAGACCACGGCGAGTTTGGAGAGAAGGGGGACCCGGGGACTCCCGGGAAGCCAGGAAAAGTCGGCCCCAAGGGCCCCGTGGGCCCCAAAGGCGCCCCAGGGCCCCCCGGCCCCCGAGGTCCCAAGGGCGAGTCGGGAGACTACAAGGCCACCCAGAAGGTCGCCTTCTCGGCCGCCCGGAAGATCAACACGCCCCTGCGGAAGGACCAGATGATCCGCTTCGACCACGTGATCACCAACGTGAACAACAACTACGAGTCCCGCATAGGCAGGTTCACCTGCAGGGTGCCTGGCCTCTATTACTTCACCTACCACGCCAGCTCCCGCGGGAACCTGTGCGTGAACCTCATGCGCGGCAGGGAGCGCATGCAGAAGGTGGTCACCTTCTGCGACTATGTCCCCAGCACCTTCCAGGTCACCACGGGGGGCGTCGTCCTCAAGCTGGAGCAGGGCGAGAGCGTCTTCCTGCAGGCCACCGACAGGAACTCCCTGCTGGGCATCGAGGGTGCCAACAGCATCTTCTCCGGGTTCCTGCTCTTCCCGAACCCGGAGCCGTGACCTGTGGGCCCTGACTCCTCCCCCACCCCACCCCCTCACCCGCCAGCAATGCTCACTGTACCCCCAGCACGACCCCTACACGGTCAGTCTCCTTGGAGGTTGTGGAGTGAATGAGCAAATAAACTCTTCATGACCAAGGGCCCGTGGTCTAATTCAATTCTGCATCCCAGCCCCTGGCACATAGTAGGTGCTGAGAAATGCTGCTTGAATGCCCGTTGAATGAATGGATGAATGAATGAATGAATGAATGAATGAATCAATGGCCTCTGACAACAGGAATTCGTTCTAGTTGGAGGTGACTGGAGGGCCAGGCTCTGTGTCCATCTCTGTGACAGCCACACGGTGGGAGATGGGGAGGGAACACCATCTGTTGAGCACCTACTATGCTCTCAGCACTGAGCTAAACACTTTCCTCCTTCTGTCATGAATCCTCAAACTTATCCTTGGAGACATGGTGCATCGCGCCCAGTTTACAGAGGAGAAAACTGAGGCTTGGAGGGACAGAGTGTCCTCCATTCCACAGTATGGCCAGGATTCAAGGGCAGGTCTGCCTACGGATGACCTGGGACCTCCTTCATAGCAGCATGACTAGGCCAGCCTCTAAAGGGTTTTCTGCTTAAAATGTCACACATCGCCAAAACCGGTTTGGCTCAGTGGATAGAGCACATGTGTCAAACACAAGGCCCGCGGGCCAAATCCGTCCCGCCAGGCCTTGCAATGTGGCCCGCACCGCGCTGTCATCACTGCACTCCGCTGCGCTTCCATCACAATGACAGTTTATGACTGTTCAGTAAACCATTCGGCCCGCGATTTAGGCTGGATTTTAGATTTTGGCCCCTTCTCTGATTGAGTTCGACACCCCTAGGATAGAGCATCGGTCTGCAGACTCAAAGTCCCAGGTTCGATTCCGGTCAAGGGCATGTATATTGGTTGCGGGCACATCCCTCGTGGGGGATGTGCAGGAGGCAGCTGGTCGATGTTTTTCTCTCATCGATGATGTTTCTGGCTCTCTATCCCTCTCCCTTCCTCTCTGTAAAAAATCAATAAAATATATATTTTTAAATATGTCACACATCCCCACCCAAGGTTGTCATGGGGCCCCCCTCCGAAGTCTTCATTGATCCTGGAGCCAAGGCTCCTTCCCTTTTGATTCTCCCCAGGGCTTCCCCTCCAAATAGCTCCCCAGACTGGCACAAGCCCAGCCATCCCATTAGGACAAATGGCTCCGTGGACATGGGATCCAGACACAGATGTCCACAGGCAGGGCTGCCATGTGTCCCGCTGAGCCTCCGGGCCCTGCATCTTTCTCTCCACAGACTGGCCCTATCCCTGCTTGGGCAAGTGCGGGTAATGGGTTGCTTTCCTCTCCGACGACATCCTTGACCTCATGGAAGTGGCATCCATTTCCCAGATCCCAGAAGAGGGAATCTGATTGGTCCTCTTTGGAGCAAGGCTACTCCTGGCCCAATCAGCTGAGGCCAACAAGCAGCAATAATAGCAGCTCAGGATTATTCAGGCAAATGTCTGGCAACTGTTCTCCCCAGGAACAGTCCCAAGGAGAAGGTACCCTAATCCAGTGGTTCTCAGCCTTAGCGAGCCCCCACCGCCATCTGATGGGCTGTTGGACTTTGCATTTCCAAAGAGTTCCCAGCTGCTGGTGCTGCTGGGAGGGGAGCGGGGTTGTGTGACTCTTCAAGAACCACTGTGGCCCTAGTTGGTTTGGCCTGCGGACCAAAGGGTCCTGGGTTCAATTCCGGTCGAGGGCCCGTACCTTGGTTGCAGGGTCAGGGCTCATTCAGGAGGCAAACCAATCAATGTGTTTCTCTCACATCGATGTTTCTCTCTGTCTTTCCCTCTCTCTTCCACGCTCCCTAAAAATCAATGGGAAAATATCCTCAATGAGGATTTTTTAAAAAGTACCGTTCTAATCTTATTGTTCCCATTCTACAGATAAGAACACTGAGACTCAGGGAGGGGGTGCTACTTTGCCATGTGACACAGAAGACCTAGGATTCAGATCCAGGTCCGTTTACCCCGGTGTTAAGCTCTGTGCCCTGTTCCCCAACCTCTGGGCGGGGGCAGTTCTCAGAGCAACGTGGGCGGGCCCTGCTGAGTGTCTGCCACCTCCTGCCTGCAGCGCCTCATCCCAGCCTCCCCACCTCCGCTCCAGGTTCTGCTGTTGGATTCAGTTCCCCGAAGTGGACGCCCTCCAGGAGAAAGGATGTGCAAACTTTGAAGGCTTTGAAATGTGTTTCCAAATGGAGGGCTGGGCAATCAAAGCTGAACTGCCAGGCGCAGTCCAGGCTTGCTGCCACCAGGGGGAGCCCACTCGAGGGAAGGACAGCCTGGGAGAGGAGTGGGTGGGTGGGTGGGTGGATGGGTGGTCAGAGCTCCTCCGACCTCCCTCTCTTCCCCCCAAGCCCATTCTGCTCCCTGGGTGGGCTGTGAGCTTCCAGGCTGGGGTTGGTGTCAGCTTTGAAGACCCAAGTCCCTCTACGCCAGGGTCCCCAAGGTGTGGTTCCGGCATCAGCACCACCCGGGAGCTGGTTGGACATGCAGGTTCTCGGGCCCCACGACCGACGAGCTGAATCACCCTCCACGTGATTTCGACGTAGCAATAGCTGGAGACTCACTGCCCTGGACCGGGGTTGCCAAACCTCTCCCGCAACTAGCCAGATGGGAGCTCTCTTCGGCTCTGTCTGCGGGCCATCCAGTCCATCCCTGCTGTGACCGCTCACCTCTGCGTCTGCAGCGAGAGAGCAGCCGCACACCGTGCGTGAATGAGCCGGTGCGGCCTCGTTCCCATAAACTTCTGTGGATCTTACATAACGTTCCTGCGTCACGAGGTGTTTTTCTCCTGATTTCCCCCCAACCTTTTAAAAATGTAAAAGCCATTCTTAGCCGGCAAGCTGCGCACGGTCTGTGGGCTGCATTTGCCAGCCCGCTGCAAACCCAGCTGTGGCTCTGGGCTCCGAGGGAGAGGGGCAGGAGCCCGAACCCAGGACCGCCTGGCGCCCAAGCCTGCGTGCCAGCCAGCCAGCTTCCAGGCTCGGGACCAGAACAGAAAAACTCTTGGGGCCTCGTTGCCCTTGACTGTAAAATGGGCACCTGGCTTCCCATTTCAGCAGGCAACGAAAATCCCTGGAAATTATCGAAGTCCAGACTCCACCCCAGAGGCTGTAGTTTCCTAGGACCTGGAGAAGCCCAGGAAGCTTCACTTTTCCCAAATATCCCAGGTGATGCTGGCACAGGTGGTCCTCTGTCTGCCCCCCTCCCCCTACCCCAGCCCCCAAAGGAGAGGGCTGTGCTCATGGACAGAAACGCCGTGACTAGTGGTGGCCCAGTGTCTGCCCTCAGGAGCTTATTGGCTGCATCGGGTGGAGGGAAAAGGGGAAATAGACTTCCTCTCTGCTGAGAGCTTCACAGGATGAGCCATGCAGGGAGGGAGGAGAGGCTGGAAGCCGGGAACGGGGAGGATGGTGGTCTCAGAGAAGCTGCATTCAAATCCCACCTCTGCCACTCACAGGCTGTGTGTCCTCAGGCAGATTACTTAACCTCTCTGGGTCACAGGTGTCTCATCTGTCACATGGGGGTGATGATCCTACCCCCAGAGAATCGATGAGGATCCAATGGGCTTTTATGGGCAAAGCCCCCAGTATATAGTATTGACTACAGCTATTCCTGGCAGGCTGTTATTAGAATTGGGGTGCTAAAATGGTTAGGGCTTCTCAAACTTAAATGTGTTCAAACCACCTGGGGTTTTTGTAAATGCAGGTTCCAATTTGTGGGGTATAGAGGGGGGGCTGAGAAGTTGCTTTTCTAAGACGCGGGTGGTGGGGAGTGGTTGGTGCTGCTGAGCCGGACCGCACTTAGGTGGCTGGGGTCAGGAGCGCGGGTTCAGCGTGTTGATCTACATGAACTTGAATTCTCCCATCTGTGGTCGGTGGCACACGGGGCTGGTGAGGGCGAGCACTCAGAGATTACCCTCTACTGTTCCTGCTGCCTTTGTGGCCATTGCGATTACGTTCTTTTTTCTTTCTTTCTCTCTTTTTTTAAAATTTACAAATTCTTTTTTTTTTAATTTAATAAATCTTTATTGTTCAGAGTATTACAATTGTTTCTCCTTTCCCCCCCCCCGCCCCCATAGCTCCTCTCCACCCGGTTCCCACCCCACCCTCTGCCCTTACTGTCCTCATCCATAGGTGTACGATGTTTGTCCAGTCTCTTCCCGCACCCCGCACACCTCTTTCCCCTGAGAATGATCAGTGATTCCGTTCTGATGATGCCGGGGAAGGCTTTGACAGCAGACAGAGGCAAGGACGAAGGGGAGGGGAGGGGCCTATTTCCCGGACCCTGAGCACCCCTTGCTCTGAGCGCTGCAGGCCCCACCCCGTTTCTCCTCCATGCCCCCGCCTTTCTGGTCTCCTGCTGACCACGGGACACCAGGTGCCCTGCCTTAAACCACCCCCTACCCAGCGCACACACAAACACACGCCCTTCCCCAGCGAGCTGCGAGCTGTGTTTATTTTTGCACACAGCCAGGAGGCATGCTCACAGACAGCCCTGTGGGCCAGATGCAGGAGGAGAGAAACCCGCAGGGCCCACCCAGGGAGGGACGCTCCCAGCAGTGGGGGGAGCTGGCCGAGCAGGAAGCACCCCGGGTGGGATGGCAAGAGCTCCCAGGCCTAGGCTGGTCTTGGTACCCGGCTTGCTGTGTGACCTCAGGGAAGGAGCTACCCCTCTCTGAGCCTGGCTTTAACTCGTCAGCTACATTAGACTCACTTGTGACAGAAACAGGTCTCAGGCTGATTAGGAACCTAGGAGAACTCCGATACCCGCAGGACGAGGGGAAACAGTTATTACACGGTCACTGGCCAAGAGGAAGCCATGTCCGAGTCCCCCATCACACCTCACATATCCAGCATCTCCACCTCCACAGAACAGAGCGATGGCCCGGGGGGGGGGGGGGGGGGGGGGGGGGGGGGAGCTAAGGAGGCCAAAAATGAGCTTTTCGTGGCCTGGAGAACCCAAAAGAAAATGGATGAAAACACGGATGTCAGTTAACTAACTGATGGGTGAATGTTTCTCATTCTAGAGCGTGCAGGGTCTAGGGATGGATCTACATGATACATGCTCACTACACGGCTGCTGAATGGAAGGAAGGAAGCCAAGATGGAAGGAATGTCAGAATCACGTGCTGCCTGGAAAGAGGGAATGCAATCCTGTTCCCAGGGCCCTTGGGGAAGTTTCCATGGGAAGGTTTGGCATTTCCAAGGGAAACAAAGGCAGGAGGGAAACGCAGCTGAGATCAGGAATGTGCCAGGCATGCAGACATTCATGCATTTAATCCTCATGACACACCCTTCCCCCCACCACCGCCACCACACACACGCGCGCGCACACACACACACACACACACACACACACGCACGCACATTGTGAGGATGCAATAGAGAACTGAGGCCCAGAACCTGCAGAGACGCCCCTCGCGTGCAGGTCTGCATGGCACATATTTGCTTGGCAGCCTCCCTCCTCACTTCCTGCCTCCCCACCTCGTTTCCTGTTGCCTTTCACAGATTCTTCTCGGTACCACGTTGTCATGTATCTGTCCCTACGAGCTCTCACAGCATCTGGGGAGCAGGGAGAATGTAAACAAGCCAGCAGCAGAAAGAGGGCAAAAAAAAAAAAAGCAAAGTATGGTATACAGAACACCTGCTATGCCCGACGCTCAGTGCATGATCCCTCGTTGGCTTCTCACAAGAGCCCTCACCAGGTTCTTACCAGGTTCAAGTCCAGCTGTGCCACATTCGAGCTGGGTGACGTTGACAGTGGAGCCCCCTCCTCTCTGAATTGCTGTTTCCTCGGCTGTGAAAGGAAGCGAACGTGGCTGATATCGGTATGAGCGCCCAATGAGGGGTGTCTGTAAAGCGCCTGCCAGGGGCATAGTAGGACCACAAGCAAGAGCGGTTATTGAAAGGAACCACCTGCCGCGCCTGGCGCGTAGGAAGCCCCCAGCAGCGTCAGCACCCTCGCCTACGACATGAAGCTGCTGGTGGCTGTGAGGGGCGTTCCATGGGCTACAAGAGACAAAGACGCTGACGAGCCCCGTGCCCATCTTGGGACACACATCCCCCCCTGCCTCCATGGGTTCGCAGAGGCGCTTTATGAATCAGTGTCCCAGGCAATCATATTAAATTCCTTCTACTTACTGTCACTGGGTTCTTATTTGTGATGTAGGTACCACGATCATCATCACCATTGTCTGGATAACGAAACTGAGGCTCGGACAGGGGAAGTCGGGGTCACACACTTAGCAGGAGCTAAATGCAGGTCTGTGTGTCTGAAAGTCAGTGCCTTTTCCAAAGGGCCACTCTTCTCCTCCCTAATCAGCGCTCCTCCCCTCTGACACCCACGGCACGGTCCCTGGGGCACAGCAGGCCAGCCGGCCCCGTTCCCTCCTGCCCCCTCCTGGGGCCCCGGAAGCACTAACTCCCCTGTGGGCCCGGGCGTCCCCATCCTGTCCCCGGCACGGAGAGGCCCAGACCAGCTCCTTGCCCCGGGCGGCTGATGGGTTCTCCGCTCAGTGGTTTGTGCTCCAGATATTAAATTACTCATAAAACATGTGGCCTTTCCCCAGAGCGGCCACTTCCTCTGCCCTGCGCCCACTGCTCGCCTCCCACAACAAGGTCAAGTGCTTCGGTGCAGGGAGAGCTCAGAATATGAGCCGAACTTCGTCTGGAATTAGCCTGCCTTGGGGGAGCAGGGAGCCCGGAAAAGAGGAGGCTCTGAGAGGCTTGGGATTTTCTAGGGGGGGGGGGTGGAGAGAAGAGGGGGATCCTGTCTGTGACCCCCATTCTGGGGTCCCCACGCCTGGCCTGAACTAAGGACTGCTCCCCAGATCCCTATATTGCAGGATACGGAGAACCCAGAACCCGTGACCACACCAAGACCTTTAGGACAAGGCCAAGGGTGACCTGGAATAGGTTTCCATTGTCTGAGGGGCAAGTGGTCCCTCCTCCCCTCCTCCCTCTCCTTGCTCAGTTGTCATGGCAACCACAGTGGGGGGTGGGAGGCTGGACCCATCAGCTCCTGGCCGGGCTACCCAGCATGCTATGCGTTCACCCAGTTTCTTCCTCACTGCCCTTTGGGCAGGCTGAGCAGGGGGGAGGGGAGCTGTGTGTGTGTGTGTGTGTGTGTGTGTGTGTGTGTGTGTGAGGCAGGGGGTGGGTATCTGATCCTGCCCTGTCACTCGCTTGCAGAAAGTTCACCTCCAAAGGTCACCACTCCAGTCTCCTGCCTTCAGGCTGGAGGTTTCCCTGCTTAGGTCTCAGGAATGGGACTTTCATGACTGTGGTTTGATGGAGAGTGATTTTGGGGGGAGGAGGGGTGTCTCTCTTGAGCCCCCTGGAGTTAATGAAGTCAGTTAAGCCCTGGGATTAGAAGGTCGGGGTCATGGGTACAGCCCATGTTTGCAGAGTAACACCCCACCCAACCCTAGCTCCACCAGCTGTTTCAAAAATGCCTCATGCTGGTCGTCAGGGGAACTGGGGAGGAAGTGGGGATGGGGCCCGGCCACTCCATCCCGGGTCCCCAGCACCATCAGAGTCCCTCCGCGTACACACCCCTCAGCCCCAGCCTCGGAGCCTCGCCCTCACTCCTGTCCTCACAGCGGCCCGTGGAGGGAGTCGTCTCTTATCATCTCCATTTTTCAGAGAAAGGACGAATTTTCATGATAGTAGTGCCTGTATCTGCAAGACCTCATCAATGCCGTGCCCCCAAAACTGGGGCTTGGCCTGTATCACGGCTGCTCCACTTGGGGTACACTGCCTCCAAGGTAGTCACTGCCATGTAGGGTTTCCCTTAGCTTCCAGAATGTGATTTTTCAGTTGACGTCCTCCCGCCACAAACTAGAAACTATAAGACCATTACTTTTTTTTTTAATATATATTTAATTGATTTTTTTACAGAGAGGAAGGAAAAGGAATAGAGAGTTAGAAACATCGATGAGAGAGAAACATCGACCAGCTGCCTCCTGCACACTCCCACTGGGGATGTGCCCGCAACCAAGGTACATGCCCTTGACCAGAATCGAACCTGGGATCCTTCAGTCCGCAGGCTGACGCTCTATCCACTGAGTCAAACCAGTTTCGGCAAGACCATTCCTTGTTTACTTGTCTGTTATCACGGGAATTTATAAATAGATGATGTTAAGCAGGCTTTCCGCAAACTGCCAGTTTTGGCAGAAGGAAGCACAGCTCCGGAACCAGGCTGTCTGAGTTCGAATCCAGACCCAGCCACTCGCTGGCTGTGGAAACTTGGCAACTTACCCATTATCTCTGCGCTGCTGCTTCTCTCTCTGCAAACAGAGAGGATGGAGGGTCTCCCCCGCCACGGATCGTGGTGAGGACTTGATGAGTGAATGCTCACGGCGTGCTCAGGAGAGTGCTTGACACAACGTTAAGCTCTTAAAAATCGTCGCTTGCTAATATTTAAAGATGAGGCATGAAAGCAAAGTTGCAAAAATAATTTGCATCCGGAGGTTCACAGGCCCATCGTCCTCTATGCGGTCTTTTGTCTGGTGTTTCTGATCTGGGGGTTCCTTCCGGGGCTGCCCTGGCTGACACCTCAGCCTGCCCGGATGCCGCTGCGGGCTCCCTCAGCCCCGAGCTCTCACCTCCTCAGAGATCCACTCTCCACTCCAGGCTCCCCGCCACCCTGGTCTCTCCCCGGAACCTCAGCGACTGATTCCTCCCTCTTGCCCTGCTCTCCTTAGACCCGTCTCTTCACTGGAGCCACAGCAGTTTTTCTAAAATAAAAACACTCACTGCTCAAGCGGCCCCCCCCCATGGCTCCCAACACCTCCAGGATGAAGTCCAGGCTCTTTCGCTGCTCCCTCTCCCCCACCCACCACCCCGGCCTCCTCTCCCTCCCTCTGCTGCCAGAATGCTGCCTCCTGGCCCAGCAGCCTCTTCGCCTCAAAGCCTCAGGCCCTCTCTGCTCTGTGGCCTGTGCAGGGCTGTTCCCTCTGCCTCCGTCGCCCCCTCCCTCCCCTGCTGGCCTGGCTTCCGCCTGCTCAGCCTCAAGATGTGACTCCTGTGTCCCCTTCTCTGAGAAGCCCTTCATGACGCCTCTCCACCCTCCAGAGGGTGGGGACCCTGCCTTGCATGCCTCGAACCCTCTCTGTGCTGACAGGGGCCTGCCTTTGTCCCTCTGTACCCACAGAGAGGCCCCCTGCACACAGCAGACCTCTGAGGAACCAATCCAGGATGGCCATTCGGCCCTGTTCAGCCTGGAATGTTCTCTTCCCCACCGCCTCTGTCCCAGTACCTCCTGCATATCCTCCCAGGCCGGCCCAGGAACCCGGGCCCCCACTTCATCCCGACGTGGAATAGTTCACTCTCTCCTCCAGATGTGAGCTCACTCAGAGGCATGAACTCCGCACCCGGAACTCCACAGCTGCAGCCCAGGCCCTAGGACAGAGCCCAGCAAACTCTCAGAGCTCCATGAGTGAGCAGACCAATGACCAGTATAGACAGATCAATGGTTCTCAACCAAGGTGATGTTATCCTCCCTCTCGCTCCAGACACTTGGCAATGTCTGGAGACATTTTTTTTTAATTGATTTTAGAGTGGAAGGGAAAGAGAGAGAGAGATAAAAACATCAATGATGCCCTAGCCGGTTGGGCTCAGTGGATAGAGCATCGGCCTGCAGATTGGAGGGTCCCAGGTTTGATTCCAGTCAAGGGCATATGCTCGGATTGTAGGCTCGATCCCCAGTAGGGGGGCGTGCAGGGGGCAGCCGATCAATGATTCTCTCTCATCATTGATGTTTCTATCTCCTATCTCTCTCCCTTCCTCTCTGAAATCAATAAAAATATTTTTTTTAAATAATAAATAAATATTTTTAAAAAAATTATCAATGATGACAGCAAATCATTGATCAGCTGCCTCATTCACGCCCCCTACTGGGGATGCAGCCCACAACCCAGGTGTGTGGCCTGACCGGGAATCGAACCGTGACCTCCTGGTTCATAGATCGGCACTCAGTCACTGAGCCATGCCGGCGGGGCCTGCAGACCTTCTTGTTTGTCACAGCTGGTTGGGGGGTCTGATACTGAGATCCAGTGATCTTATTAGACAGACATCCTGCCATGTACAGGACCCTACAATGAGAATTAGCCCCAAATGTCCGTCGCGCTGAGGCTGAGAAACCCTGGCCTAGAGCTCATTCCCTACACAGCTGTCCCCCCCCCCCAGCACACGGAGGACCCTCGGGGCTGGAACCCGATCTTCCATCTCCATCTCCTTGGCACCCACTGGAGAGCAGGCACTCCATCAGCAGTTTTTAAAAATAAACTCACTGGTGAGATAATTCCTGTCCTTTCCTCTCTCCCCAGCTGCCTCCTCTCGCTTGGAGCACGGCCTCAAACCGTGTCGTCAGACGCTCCTTCTGGGGCTGTTCTTGGGTCTCGAGCCTTCGGCTTGCCAAGCCCCTCCTCCAGTTCCTGCCGGCCCCCACCTCCCTCTCCTCGGATCCTCCCCATCCCACAGTCATGAGGAGCAAACCGCCAGAGAGATCCGGAGAGCTGTGTTGGGTGTTGGAGCCCGGGAACCTGGGAGGGATGGTGGTAGACCCTATCTGGACCTGTCCCTCTGATACACTCCCCCGGGTTAAGGTGACCAGACGTCCCGCTTTCGGAGGGACAGTCCCGATTTTTAACAATTTGTCCGGCATCCCGCGGCGTTTTAAAAAAGTCCCGAGTTTTGGCCGAAACCGGTTTGGCTCAGTGGATAGAGCCTCGGCCTGTGGAACGAAGGGTCCCAGGTTCAATTCCAGTCAAGGGCATGGACCTTGGTTGCTGGCACATCCCCAGTGGGGGATGTGCAAGAGGCAGCTGGTCGATGACTCTCTCTCATTGATGTTTCTAGCTCTCTCTCTCCCTCTCCCTTCCTCTCTGTAAAAAAATCAATGAAATATGTTAAAAATAAAAAAATAAAAACTACAATAGAACAAAACACTTTATTAAATAATAATAATAATAATAATAATAATAATAATAAAAATTTAAAAGTCCTGAGTTTTGGAAAGATGACAGTCCCGATTTTTAACAATCTGTCCCGGGTCCTGGGGCGTTTTTTAAAAGGCCACGGGGACGTGGGACACATTGTTAAAAATCGGGACTGTCTCGCCAAAAGCGGGACGTCTAGTCACCTTACCTTAGAGCAGTGTTTCCCAAAGTGTGGTGCGCGCACCCCCAGGGGGACGGGAAGAGGTTGGTGGGGGTACGCATTGCACGGAGTTTGGTGGGGATATGCACTGCACCGTGCTTAGCTGTGCCTAATTCTACGTTCTCATGAGTATGAGGGGTACTCAGCGTTACGAAAATTATAGAAGGAGCCGAAACCGGTTTGGCTCAGTGGATAGAGCGTCGGCCTGCGGACTGAAGGGTCCCGGAGTTCAATTCCGGTCAAGGGCATGTACCTTGGTTGCGGGCACATCCCCAGTAGGGGGTGTGCAAGAGGCAGCTGATCCGATGATTCTCTCTCATTGATGTTCCTAACTATCTATCCCTCTCTCCTCCTCCTGTAAAAAATCAATAAAATATATATTTTTAAAAAAACGAAAATTATAGAAGGGATACACATATGTCAAAAGTTGGGAAACACTGCCCTAGAGGTATATCTCCTCTTTGCACCAAGCACCCACTCAAAACAGCGGACCCCAGAGGTGTCGCCGGGACTTCCCAGGCAGGGGGTGCCCCGTCTCCAGGGGCGCCGCCCATCGCTGTGACCCCCGCGCCCCCAGAGGCAGACAAACAAGCGGCCTTTGTGGTCTGGGCTCGGGCAGCCCTGGAGGCAGCACAAAGGGTGGGAAGAAAGGCCCCAATCTTCTTAGGATCCCGCCGCTCCCACCGCGGCCCATCTGCTCGCAGGGCCCAGGGACCGGCCCCGAGCCGCCTGCTGCACGAAGAGCAAGCAAAGCTGCCCCCAGTGAAAAGCAGCCGGGCCAGCCCCGATCCCCACGGCAAACACAGGCCCGGCCGGGGCCTGGGAGGGGGCAGGGCTTATCCCCGGGAGAACACGCTTAAAAGCGCCGCCCCAGGAGGGGAATCCGGGGGCTAATCCCCCGCCTGCCCTGTGCCTTCCCTTCCCACACCCCTGGGCCCGGCTGGGGCAAGGGGGGGTGCGGCTGGAGGAGAGGCTGGGATCCCAGGCCCTCCCTCTGAGGTCTCAGCAGGCCCTTCTAGGCATCCCTACCTTTTCCTAGCAGCACCGTGTTTTGCTAATGGGCTCGGCCAGGCTGAGGTCACCTGCCCAAGGTCACCCGGGAGAACAGGTTCACCGAGCCAGCACTCAACAGCCACCTCTGGTTCTTCCGGCCCTTTGCCAGGTGGGGAAACTGAGGCCCCGGGCCAGAAGGTGACGTTCCCAAGGTCACAGGCCTGGTGAGGTCCTGGCTCCGCCCTGCGTCCCGGTCCCAGCCGCCTGAACTCGGTGTGGCGTTAACCCCGTGGGCAAGTCGGCCTCCAGGAGCCTCCTCTGCACACGTTACATCCATTGTCATTCGCCGCTGTCACTCACAACGGTGCCAGGCGGGTGCGAGTGCCCCAGCGGGGGAGCTAGGATTGCGGGGCTGTCCCCAGCAGATACTGTTATTTATCCCATTTTGTTGGCCAAAGAAAAAAAGCTGAGGTTCGGAGTGAGGAGGTGACTGACTTAAGGGTAGAAGCAGAATCTGTCTCTCTGGCTACTTGCCCAGTGCCCCTGGAATCCCAGAGTTTATGCTCAGCGGGACTCGGGTCCCAGGCCCTGGCCTCCATCTTCCAGGCCGTCCTCTCTTCCCTCACCTGTAAAACGGGCATCTGTGAGGAGTGTCATTCTGAGAGTCTGACGAGAGGACCCACCACGGGGCTTCCAATCGGGGCCTGGCACCCAGTAGGTGCCCCCCAAATGGCTGCCCCTGCTGGTATTCAATGGCCCAGAGCAGGATGGATCCCAGAACAGGAAGAAAAGGGAAAGGGAAACCGTGACTTTCCGTCCTCGCACGGCTGGCCCCAAACACTCATTTTTTCCGTGGTCGGGTTTGGCCTGGCCGAGGGAGAAAGGAGCCGGGATGGAGGGGGAGGGAGGCGCCGGATGAGCAGCGAGAGGCAGAAACGGGGGCCCAGCTGAACCCCTTCCAGGAGGGGACAGCGGCCCAGCGGCCCCCACCGGCCTCCTGGGTGAGGCCCAGAGCCCAGAAATAGTGGGATCCAGAAAATCAGTGCCCAGATGCTGCCTCTTACACACACACACACACACACACACACACCCGGGGGCGGGGTGGGAGAGGGAGTGCTCAATTCCAGCCATTTCAGATGCCTGAACTGAAGCTCAGACCAGGGCTGTCACTGCAGGCCTGCACTCACCCCTCCTGTCCCTGCAGGGGCCCTGGCCCTGCACCCCACCAGCCTCCCCCCGTGCCTCACCCACCAAGGAGAGCCCGCGCGGCCCGGCAGGGGGCAGGGGGGCCGTGTTATATGCCCCTGTCCACACGGGCCGAGGAAGCCAGCTGCTCCGGCATCCCCCTGGACAGGCTCCGGGGTAACACGCCACCAAACCCCTGATTCCCTCCCCCTCTCCTGCCCCTCCCTCCTTCCCATCTCTCTTTCCCGCTCTGTTTCTCTATCTCTTTTTCTCTTAACGCCTCTATCTCTCTCACACTGTCTCTCCTCTGGGGCTCTCCCACCCCACTCCCCACCCCCAGCCCATGACACACGCCCCCAGGGAGCCAGCTGTGTCCCTCTCCGGGTACCAGGGTCCCTCTGGGGTACGGTGTGCGGTCAGTGCGAGGCCATGGGTTGGGACCGGTTCCAGCCCTGTCACCAGCCCCAGACAACTCTCTTCTCCCGTCTGAGCCTCCCTCTTCCTCTGCGCACATGGCCGGGTTCCAGGCTCCAGGAGCCAGGGCCGGGAGTGAGCCGAGGAATTCTGTAAGGACGCGTTCACCTTTGAAAGGGGTCCCTCCTCCAAGTCCCGGTGTCTCTTCCCCTCCTCCCCAGACAAGCCTCCCACGCCCTGTGCCTCCAGGGACCCCAGCTCCATCATCCCGTCTGACCTCCCGCCCCACATTCTCAGAAGGCCCCCTACCGGAGCAGAGCGGGCCTGGGGGTCCTTTTCCTGCTCCACCCCACGGAGCCACCGGCTGGCCAGAGCACTCCCGGTTAACCTTGGCCTTGGGAGGGGCCACAAGAATAGCAAGACGGGAGTCAGGCAACCAGGGTTCCAATTTGGACCCTGACGCACACCTTGGACAAGCAGCGTGGTCACCTCTCCTGGCCTCACTGCTCCAGTGTGCTGGGGCTATCTGGCTGACAGGTAAGCAGAGGACACCACAAAAGAAACGGGGGCAGAGGCGACATTTCACTGAGCCATACAATGTCTGCCCTGCCCGGCCCCTTTATCCTGGAGGGGAAACTGAGGCTGGAGAAGGGCGACCACGTGCCGAGGGCCCGACAGGGGGAGCAGCAGCGGGGCCCAGCCGTGAATCCCGGCCTGGCTCTCCGCAGCTACTCGGTGCGGACTATCAAAGACAGCCCGTTCCAGAAGGGAGATCAAAGGCCTGCTTCTTTATTCACAGAGAGAAATCCTCATTAAAACATGGCCAACGGCCGAGGCGGCCGGGGAGACGGACCGCGGCGGCACAAAGAGAGAATTAATGATCCCAGGCAGACTGCCGAGCGGCCAGGGAGCCCAGCCCGGCAGCGGGCCCGAGCCGGGGCCAGCCGGGCCGGGGCAGGGGTGGTCTGGGAGGGCTTCCTGTAGGAGGAGGGGATGCAGCCGAGCCTCCTGGGAAAGGTAGGACGTCCAAGGAGAGCGGACTACAGCCACCAGGTACTAAGTACCTGTGGTATTCCAGGCATTGGGAGGGTTACAGGAGAAAACTAAGGCATAAGGGCCTTATCTGAGTGATGCCGTAGGGCATCCTGGGGCCAGAATTTAAACCAGGCGTGGGGGTCACCACTCCTTTGTCACCACCCGGCTGCACTGCCTCTGCAGGGGTGGTGTGTGTGGGTAAGGGTGAGAGGGGATTGGAAGGGCAGAGGAAGGCCTGGCTACAGTCACAGGCTGGCACCAGTCTGAGAAAAGAATGCTGGGGTGAGGCCTGGCAGGCATGGCTCAGTGGTTGAGTATCGACCTATGAACCAGGAGGCCACAGTTCGATTCCTGGTTGGGATATGTGCCCAGGTTGCGGGCTTGATACCCAGTAAGGGGGCATGCAGGAGGCAGCCAATCAATGATTCTCTCTCATCATTGATGTTTCTATCTCTCTCTCTCTCTGTCTCCGTTCCCCTCTGAAACCAATATATATATATATATATATATATATATATATATATATATATATATATTTAAAAAAATAAGAATCCTGGAGTGAGAGGCTCATGCATTCACCCATTCTTTAGGGACCGAATGTTTCATGAGCATCTACTGTGCAGCAGGCACCGGTCCAGACACCAGGGACACAGCAGCGACCGGCACAGATGGCACGTGGCCTCATGGAGCTGATCCCTGGGGGAGAAGGATGGAGAACAAACACATAAATCAATAAAACCATTTCAGATGGTAGATTTGTCCCCTAGGGCTGCTGCAGCAGCAGCAAAACACCGCACACTGGCCGACGAACACAACCGAAATGCATCACCCCCCTGCTCCGGGGGCCGGGGCCTGAATCGGCGTGGCGGGCCCCGCCTCCTCGGGGGAGCTCAGGGAAGAAGCCCGTCTTGTTTCTTCCCGTTTCCAGGGCTCCTGGCATTTCCCCAATCTCTTCCTCCGGCTCCTCTGCCTCCAGATGGCCTCTCCGGTGTATCCTCTCCTCTTCTCATCAAGACGCACTCTGCCGAAACCGGTTTGGCTCAGTGGATAGAGCGTCAGCCTGCGGACTGAAGGGTCCCGGGTTCGGTTCCGGTCAAGGGCATGTACTTTGGTTGCAGGCACATCCCCAGTAGGGGGTGTGCAAGAGGCAGCTGGTCGATGATTCTCTCTCATCGATGTTTCTAGCTCTCTATCCCTCTCTCTTCCTCTCTATAAAAAAATCAATAAAATATATTAAGTAAATAAATAAAATATGGTTAATAAATAAATAAATAAAAAGACGCACTCCATTTCACAGAAGAGGAAACTGAGGCTCCGAGAGGAGTTGTGATTCTCTCAGTCACACAGCCAGAGTGGGGGGGAGCCAGGCCTGACTGCGGTGTGGGTATTGGGCTCCCTGGCTCTACCCTACATGGAAGGGGGGAGGGGGCCAGACATTCCTCACCTCCAGGCAGGGAAGCCGGCATCCCCGAGGGTATCGGCCTGGAGGGAAGGGCCGTGGCCTGCCTAAGGACCAGCCCTTTCCCTGGCCTGCCTAGAGGCAGCCTTCTGTTTCTCCTGCAAGGCCCTCCCCCGCTCACTTGCTGGCTGTGCAGTTTAGGGGAGGGGGGAGAGGTGGCACCCATCCCACCTCCAGCTTCAAGAATGGGCCCACTGCCCAGGCCTGGCCAACCGGCAAAGCCCGTTCTCCTCTGGCCACGGTGACTGGTTTCAGCAATGGGCATGGGACTCCCCTCAGGCCAACAACAATCCATCCGGGAATTTTCTGGGCAAATACTGAGAAAAGGGAGCCCTCTTTTTCTCTGGGTTTGCTATGCAGGAAGCCGTCCTGCCAGCACACGGGCAGAGAACGCTGGGGGACAGAGCCCCTGGAGAGGAAAACAGAGGTGAGAGTGGGTGAGCGGTGACATCATCGGAAGGCCTGGGGCCAGCAGCGCGGGCGAGGGGCTGCAGCATGGGCAGAGCTCACCCGAGGCCTGGGGGGGGCCCAAGGCAGCCTGGGACGGGCGTGTGTACAGCCCACATCAGGCACAGGAGACCTCACAGATCAGTGCCAGGGCACAGGGCTCAGACCCGGGCCTCGGCTTGATGCTGGAAAGACCCACCTTGGAGTCACCTGGCCCACCTGGCAAGGTGTCAGACTTTTCAAAACGCAGCAGAGGTGCAAAGATAAGGAGAATCCCCTCTAGTCCCTTCTCTTTTTTTTATTTTTAAATTTTTTATATATTTTTATTGATTTTTTACAGAGAGGAAGGGAGAGGGAATAGAAAGCTAGAAACATTGTTGAGAGGGAAACATCGACCAGCTGCCTCCTGCACACCCCCTACTGAGGATGTGCCCGCAACCAAGGTACATGCCCTCGACCGGAATCGAACCTGGGACCTTTCAGTCCGAAGATCGACGCTCTATCCACTGAGCCAAACTGGTTTTGGGCCCTCTAGTCCCTTCTTACTGAAGCCCCTGGCATGCTCCTGCCCCGAATTTCCCCCACCCCTCGCTGGGCACCTCGTACCCCTTCCCTGCCCCCAACCCCAGAACCTTCACTCAGATCCTGGGCCTCCAGCCCCAGTTCCTTCCCGGCCCCAGGTCCCCTCCGGGCTGAGGGCTTGCTGAGCTTGCTCCTAGGAGCTGGTCTGGATGATGGCGGTGTTTGCTCAGCACGGCTGGGAGAAGGCCGACCCTCACGCCTCCCCCTGCCCGGCTGGTATGCAGCCACCAGGCCGCACCCCCCTGACCATCCACCCGACCACAGTGGTGAGTGTCCCCCATCCTGGCAGCTCTGTCCTCGGAGGCACTCTCCATCCCACAGGAATCCATCCCCTCCGAGGCCCAGGCGCCAGTCTCAGGGCGCTGCCCATGGGGGCTCACAGCACTTTAAACCCAACAAGTTCTAAACACCATTAATCATCTCTCCCCCTCGGCCAGACCCCCGGCTCGGCAGCCAGCAGCCCCGCATCCGAGCTGGAGCCCTGGGCCTGCTTCCCAGTCCTACAGCCAAAGCCTACCCCAGATTCCCACTCCCGCACCCCCCCCCCCACCATCTCTCACCCTGCCCCTCCCGTCTAGGCTCTCACTCACCCCTGCCCTCTCATCCAGGCCCTCACTCACCCCTGCCCTCTCATCCAGGCCCTCACTCACCCCTGCCCTCTCATCCAGGCCCTCACTCACCCCTGCCCTCCCGTCCAGGCCCTCACTCACCCCTGCCCTCCCGTCCAGGCCCTCACTCACCCCTGCCCCTCCCATCCAGGCCCTCACTCACCCCTGCCCCTCCCATCCAGGCCCTCACTCACCCCGCAGCCTCCTCTCAGCCTCTCTGCCTCCAGAAGCCCCTCATCCAATCCTCCTCAGAGGGCCCTGGGGGCCCCTAAGACGCTGGGAGGACAGCGCTGTCTCATGACAATAAGCAGCATAAGAGAGATCAGCGAAAAGTGCAAAACAACTCCTCTCTGCCCACTGCATACTTTTATTTGGAAAAAAAAATGCAGTTATATTTCATCAGGTTATTTATTTTAACATGTCATGGGCTTATTGTTGATGTTCTGAAATGAACTCCTAAATACATGTTTCTAAGCTTTCTTCATCTGTTGAAGTGAGTCCAAACCCCTCTTTTATTTTTTACTTTTTCCCCCCACGGCCTCTTTTAACGTGCTCTGAAGGTGCTGCTGGTCCCTTTCTTGTCTCCAGTCTGTTTCCTCTGCCCCGTATACCCTCTCTGTCCTCCTCCACCTGGCTGTCAATGAATCCCTCTTCGAGATGAGAGTCGGGCACCACTTCCTCCAGGAAGCCTGCCCGGATTCCTCTCATCTGGCCTGATGCCGGCAGCTTGGCTCCCACCGCTTCCACAATGCCCTGTCCCCTCCTATCGAAACGATCTGTCTTGGTGTGTCTCCTCCACCAGACTGCAAGTTCCACACTCACCCCTGCACCCCTGCCCCCCGCTCCGCCCCTGGCACAGAGCCTGGCACAGAACAGGTGCTCCGTGAATGTTGTAGCGGAAAGCATAGCCGGAGCCGGGGGGATAGATGTTCATGGGCCCGGAGTGTCCATGCAGGAGGACCTTCCAGGCAGCGGCCTTGTTGGAAGGAGTTGGAGAGGATGGCGGGGATCTGCCTGAAGCTGTGGTGGTGCAGGTAAGGCCGTGTGACTCCTCCCTTCACTGCTTTGTGGGACGGCAGGCCTCACGCTGCCTCTCCTCTCCACGCCACTGAGATGCTTTGTAAACCATTCGGGGCTGTGGGCAGGCAAGATTCTCATTCTCACTCGTGGGGCTGGGAAGGGCCTTGGAGATGGCAGAGTGGCCCTCATGTTCGTGCTGAGAAAGATCGGAGCAGCTGGCTCATCCGACCTCTTCGTTTCATTTTTCTTAAAATATATTTTATTGATTTTTTTTTTTACAGAGAGGAAGGGAGAGAGATAGTTAGAAACATTGATCAGCTGCCTCCTGCACACCCCCGCACTGGGGATGTGCCCACAACCAAGGCACATACCCTTAGCCAGAATCAAACCCGGGACCTTTCAGTCCACAGGCCGACGTTCTATCCACTGAGCCAAACCGGTTTTGGCATCGGCCTCTTGGTTTTACAGGTGAGAGAGGGAGGGATTACTTATCAATGTCACACCGTGACATGAAACACAGGGGGCAGGGGTGAGGGGGCGCTTTCTGGTCATAACCCTGTGTCTCTCTCTGTTCACTCCAGGGGCCCCAGGATCCCGGGAAACCCTCCCCTCCTGGCATCAGAAAACCTGGTTCCTGTTCTGATCCGTCCCCTACCTCACTTGCAAAAGACGCTCCTCGCCTCTGAGCCTATTTTCACAGCTGGATGGACAAGCTCCAACGTGTGTCTCAATAACTGGCAAGTGCACATAAGGAAGACACGTCCAACCTCCTGCAAAGAAGGAGAAATGTAAGAAACAGCGAACTAAAGAGTGACAACAGGTAAAAAGTGACCATGGCCGGGGCTGGCAGGCATGAGCTGCAATGGGCACTCTGGGCACTTTGGATGGCAGTGTCGGTCAGTCCTGCCCAATCCTGTAGCCAAGCCCCTTTACATACTGTATGTATGGCCTTTGGCCTAGAAGCTCTGCTTCTGGGATTTTGTGCTCAGGAAATCGTGGAAAAAGTTGACTGCAGGAATGCTGTTTATTGTTTATAACAGCGAGGGAACAATCGCCAAACACCCCCGATGGGATCCTCTGCAACTGCCCCAGCGGGTGGTGTAGCAGTGCATTTATAGAAGCAGAAAGATTACTGAATGGAAAAAACAGGTTGTAAGCAAGACAGATAGAACATTACTATTAATGCTGTTGCTGTTGCTTTAAAATGTATAGAATATTCACAAAACATTAGAGGTGGTTATCACTGGATGCTGGGATTATGGGTGATCCTTTTTTTTTTTTTTTAAATCCTCACCTGAGGGTATGTTTGTATTAATTTTGAGAGAGAGAGAGAGAGAGAGAGAGAGAGAGAGAGAGAGAGAGAGAGAAACATCGATGTTAGAGAAATATCTGAGAGAAACATTGATCAGTTGTTTCCCATACCTGCTCTGACCAGAGCTCAAACTCAAAAACTTTTTGGTGTATGGGAAGACACTCCAACCAACCGAACCAGCTGGTCAAGTGGAATTATATATATATATATATATATATATATAGAGAGAGAGAGAGAGAGAGAGAGAGAGAGAGAGAGAGAGAGAGAGAGAGAAGAGAGGAAATATGCAAATTAGGACGCTGTAACGGGTCATGATCAGAAAGGAAGAGGTGGCCTGCACAGGTGAGGCCCTGAGTGGAGACAGCGGCGGGCCAGCCTGCAGCCTTCAGGGCCAAGTGCAGGCCTGGAGAGGAGATGGCAGCCCGCCTCCCTCGGAATCAGCTCAGCTCTCTCCCAGCTCCCGTGGGGGCAGCCTGCTGCATGTGACATCACGCGATGGGCCATTACCCTGTTTCCCCGAAAATAAGACAGTGTATTACATTAACTTTTTCTCCCAAAGTTGCGCTAGGTCTTATTTTCAGGGGATGTCTTATCTTTCCATGCGCTAGGTCTTATTTTCGGAGGATGTCTTATTTTCGGGGAAACACGGTAGTTTAAAATAAGTAAATAAAATGTGGGGTCCCACCTTGGTTTCATCCTCATGGAGGTCAACCCGCTCCTGTGGGTGGCTGTCGGTGAACCATGAAAACAGGGGACAGTCCCTGGAGAGCAGCGTGGGTCTGAGGGGAACGCGCTGAACCTTGGTCCGGGCGGGTGGTGGGCGGTGGGCGTCGTCCGCCTGTGTCGCCCAGGAAAGGCCCTCTGTGGCTGCAGCGGGAAGCCAGGTGTCCGTGGGGCGAAGGTGTCCTCGCCGTGAAGGGGGACAGACGGTGGCTGCCCGGCCGGACTGGGGTGATCCCGAAGGCCAGCGCATCCCGGGGCGACTGCCTGCAAAGCTCTCAGAGCGCTGCTGCTCAGCCACCCCTTTCACACGCGGGAAAACTGAGGTCCAGGAAGTGAATCAGAAATGCCTTTCCTGCCCTGGCCGGTTTGCTCAGTGGACAGAGCTGTCGGCCCCTGGGTTCTGGGTTCAATTCCGGTCAAGGGCATGTACCTCGGTTGCACGCTCAATCCTGGCCCCGTGAAGTCACGTGTCTCTCTCACATTGGTGCTTCTCTCTGTCTTTCCTCCTCGCTTCCACTCTCTCTAGGGATGTCGAACTCAATCAGAGAAGGGGCCAAAATCTAAAATCCAGCCTAAATGGCGGGCCAAATGGTTTACTGAACAGTCATAAACTGTCATTGTGATGGAAACGCAGCGGAGTGCAGTGATGACAGCGCGGTGCGGGCCACATTGCAAGGCCTGGCAGGACGGATTTGGCCCGCGGGCCTTGTGTTTGACACATGTGCCTAAACAAAAAAACAAAAAAAAACAATTTTAAAAAATAAAAAGATAAATAAAATAAAAGAAATGCCTTCCAACCTTCCTAGGCAGGAGGAGCCCTGACTTTGTGAGCAAACTATCCCAACCTTTCTATGACCAAGGACCCTTTTGCTTCTTAACTTTCCAGCACGTGGCAGACTGACGCATTTGTAAAAGACAAAGCAAGTGAATTCCTAGTCAGGTGTCTAGAGTGCTCAACTTCACAGAACCAGAAAGAGGGAGGATGGTCACCAGCGGCTATAGAAGTGGGGGATGGGAGTTGGTCAAAGAGTATAGAGTGTACATTTTGCAAGATGAAGAAGTTCTGCCAAAACCGGTGTGGCTCAGTGGGTAGAGCATCAACCTGCAGACTGAAAGGTCCCGGGTTCGATTCCGGTCAAGGGCATGTACCTTGGTTGTGGGCACATCCCCAGTGAGGGGTGTGCAGGAGGCAGCTGATTGATGTTTCTCTCTCATCAATGTGTCTAATTCTCTATCCCTCTCCCTTCCTCTCTGTAAAAAAAAAAAAAATATATATATATATATATATATATATATATATATATATATATATATATATATAAATTTTTAAATGAACAAGTTCCAAAGGTCTGGGTCACAACGTTGTGTCTCTGTTTAATACCACTAAAGTTTACCCTTAAAAATGGGTAAGGGTCACGGGCTTGATGCCCAGTCAAGGAGCATGTGCACGAGGCAACCAATCAATTGTTCTTATCTCTCCCTCTCTCTCTCTCTCTCTCTCACCCTTTCTTCCCCTCTCTCTAAAAATCAATGGAAAAAAATATTCTCGGGTAAGGATTAACAAAAAAAAAAAAAAAAAAAAGAGGGTAAGATGGTAAATTTTATGTCATGTGTCTTTTTACCACAATAAAGCAAAGTTTTATAACTCGCCCTGAGACCGATGCCAGTATATGAAACGCAATTTTGAAATGACAGTCGATGTTTCATAAAAACAATGGTAGGAAAACTGTGCAGGAAGTGAAGCATTATATTTGTCTTAGGATATTTTAGAAAATAATTACAAAAAAGATGAATGACTGGAGCCAGGAGCTGGGCTGGAGCCGCAGTGCTGTGTCACGGGGAAAGCTCTCGAACCCTCACTCCTGGGAGTTCCTGCACGGCTTGGGCACCAGACCGCCCGGGAGAGGCACGGAGACCCAGGGGTCACAAACACAAACACTTTCTCTTGTTTACTCATTTACGTTTTAATTGATGATGGTATCCCATCATTGTCCTCATCCGCCCCATTTTCACCCCAAACCCCTCTCCATGTGTGCCCCCACCACCCTGTTGTCCGTGACCATTGGTTAGGCTTATATGCATGCACACCAGTCCTTTGGTTGATCTCTCCCCCTTCCCCTACCTTCCCTCTGAGATTTGAGAGTCTGACCGATGCTTCCCTGTCTCTGTGTCTACAAACACTTTCTTTCTTTCTTTTTTTCTTTCTTTTTAAAAAAATATATTTTATTGAATTTTTACAGAGAGGAAGAGAGAGGGAGAGAGAGCTAGAAACATCGATGAGAGAGGAACATCGACCAGCTGCCTCCTGCACACCCCCCATGGGGATGTGCCCGCAACCAAGGTACATACCCTTGACTGGAATTGAACCTGGGACCTTTCAGTCCGCAGGCCGACACTCTATCCACTGAGCTAAACTGGCTTCAGCTACAAACACTTTAAGGGACGTGTGCAGCCTCAGTCACCTGGCTCAGCACGCCTCGCCACCCTCCTGGGGGACACTGTTCAGGCTGCAGGGAGGCGGAGGGCGGCACTGCTGCTCCCCGTCTCCTGCTCTGCGTCCCCCCACAAAGGCTGGCTGCCTCCGAAGCCGCCTCGGCCTGTGGGCTGGGCGGCTGCTGACACGGCAGATGGGCGCTGGTATGGAGCACAGAGGGGCTTTTAGCAGCCGAAGAAAAGCCTTCGCTCTTCCGTAAGAGGAAAGACAAATTAATTAACTTGTTAAGTCCTCCCCCTCCGATAGCCCGGCCCAGTACATTCCCACGGGTGCCAGCATCCATTGCCTCGCCTCCCTTCCCGTTCCAATTGGTGGTTCCAGAGGTACTTGACGAAGGACATGATGTCCTCGCCGGTTTGGCTCAGGGGATAGAGCATCCAGCCTGGGGGCTGAAGGGTCCCTGGTTCAATTCCGGCCAAGGGCACAGACCTCAGCTGCAGGCTCCCGGCCCTGGTTGGGATGCATGCGGGACGCAACCCATCGATGTTTCTCTCCCACTCCCTCTCCCTTCCACTCTCTCTAAAAATCAATAGAAAAATATCCTCAGGTGAGGATTTAAATAAATAAAAATAAGATGGTAAACTTATTTTTTTTTTTTAAGGAAAGAAGAAGGGCATGGTGTCTGAAAGAGTCGGACAGGGCATCTGAGGCACATTCTGCAATGTTAAATAATTCACAGCACTCTTAAGTTTGCATACTTGTAGGTCATGTGACTGGTGTCATACTTCCAGCATGACACCAGTCACACGAGGGCTAGATCTGGATATTGCTCTGAGAGACAGTAAGACTCGGGTATCCGTGATAGGACTTCTAAGAGGAATTAAACAGTTTGTAATATTTTTCACAGTAAGCATAACTTATCACCCACCACCCCATGACAACATTTACGCTTGCTACAGAAAACCCACAGCTCATTTCCTCACCCACATCGATTGCTTTCAGGATATTATTGACGATTTGTTGCTATCACCTCAACAGAGCAAGCACTTCCCAATGGAAACTAATTAAAAACTGCCTAAGAAGTACAATGATTTGAGAAAGGTTGTCTAATTTTGCATTATTCCCAACAGAACAGAAATTATGGGGAAATCTTGATTATAACACCACAGTGACTGATTTTGCTGAAATAAAAGCAAGAAAAACAAAACTGATAGAATAAATATATAATTATGTATGAATCACAGACAAAATTGATTCTAATAACGTATCTTATTTAACCCAATAGATCCCAAACGTTATTTCAACACGTCACCAGTGTTTGTGTGTGTGCTTTTTAACTTAAGTGTGGTTGGGCTATGATTTATATTCATTGCTAGAGGTGGGGTACACAAAATTCGTGCAAGAGTAGGCCTTCGCGGCCACAGATGCCTTGATCCTCCCTCGCAGCTGCTCCCTGGCAGCCTGGATCTCTCCTCGCAGGCACCATGGCTGCCTCAATCCAGCGGCTGCAGCCCAGGCTTTGTCCCAGAAGGACATCCAGTCTAATTAGCATATTACGCTTTTATTATTATAGACTAGAGGCCTGGTGCATGAAATTCATGCACAGGAGAGGGGGTGTGTCCCTCTGCCCAGCCTGCACCCTCTCTAACCTGGGACCCCTTGAGGGATGTCTGACTGCCCAGTTAGTCGGACATCCCTCTCACAATCTAGGACTGCTGACTCCCAACTGCTCACCTGCCTGCCTTCCTAATTGCCCCTAACTGCTTCTGCCTGCCAAACTGTTCACCTCCTAACCACTCCGCTGCCAGCCTGATTGATGCCTAACTGCTCCCCTGACAGCCCAATTACCCCTAATTGCCTTCCCCTGCAGGTCTGGTCACCCCCAACTGCCCCTTCCTGCAGGCCTGGTCCCTCCCAACTGCCCTCCCCTGCTGGCCATCTTGTGTCAGCCATCTTGTGTCCACAAGGGGGAACCATCTTGTGTGTTGGAGTGATAGTCAATTTGCATATTGCTCTTTTGTTATATATCTAGGATATTCATTTCAGGTATACTCACTGGTATTTTTTTTTAAAACTGTCAATGAGACATCTAACTTTTTTTTTTTTTTTTTTTTTTTTTTTTTTTTTTTTTTACTAAACCTTTGAAATCTGGTGTGCATTTTACATTTATTGTACATCTCAATTCTCACTGGCCACATTTTGAGTGCTCCGTAGCCACCCATGTCTGGCCAGTGGCTGCTGAATTGAACAGAGGGTAGTAGAGCACAGGCCTGGAGACCTGCAGAACTGGGTGTAATTCTCCCTCTTCACCTGCCGCAGTGCTGTGTGACCTTGGGAAATTACTTAGTTTCTCTGAGCCACAATGCCCTTATCTGTAAAATGGCTGTGGTAGTCTGTGTGTGATAATTATTATGTAGGTGGCACTGTTATATTCTATATGTGATATCATTATATTCTTAATATATCATTAACTTATTATTAGTACAATAGTATTATTGTTATTATTATATCAGCTAGTGATTCATGAAGAGAATGAGTATAAAGCCTGAAGCACATTGCACACTACATGGTAAGCTCTGGATAAATGCCACCTGTGATGGTGGTTGTTCTATCACAGGTTACCCACCAGACGGGGAGTTCTCAGAGGACAAGGACCAGGATCTGTTTACCTCTGCCCCTGGCCCCTGACCCAGCGCTCCCCTCTCTGTCTGGGCCTTTCTCTGTGGTCAGACAGGTATGAAGGTGGCTCAGCCTTCATGCTTGCCCCCACACTGCTGTCTCGTTCAGAGCCCATGACTCAAGCTCAGCAAACATCGTCAGCGCATGAGGCAGTTGGCTGAGAAGTCATTTCACCAGCCCTGGCTGATGTGGCTCAGTTGGTTGAGCATCGTCTCATGCACTTCCCAGTCCGGGCACATGCCTGGGTGCATGTGGGAGGCAACCGATGGATGTTTTTTCTCACTGTCTCTCTTCCTTTCTCTCTAAAAAACTGGCGTATTGGCGTGGCTCAGACGTTGAGCGTCAACTAGGAACCTGGAGGTCACGATTTGATTTCCAGTCTGGCCACATGCCTGGGTTGTGGGTTCAATCCCCAGTGTGGGGCATGCAGAAGGCAGCTGATCAATGATTGTCTCTCATTATTGATGCTTCTATCTCTCTCCCTCTCCCTTCCTCTCTGAAATCATAAAAATATATTTTAAAAATTAAAAATATATTTTTTAAAGAAAGAAATCAGTTCCCTTGTGGTGTATGGGGGCCAGAAGGGAAGAAATCTCTGTGTTGGGAGACAGGAGACCTGCTGATAACTCCATCTGCTACCTTGGGTGGGTTACTTTCCCTCTCTGGCCTCAGTTTCCCAATTGGAAATGGGCAGATCAAGCCTCATGAATGTCAAGACCCTTCTGTAGCACCTACACAGTTGGTAATGAGGCCCCCGACCAGCCAGAGGCAGGAGCACAACAGGCGTGTGCCTCCTCACACCCACAGTTCCTGGGATGACCTTTTAGAACACCCAGTCCCTGGACTCTGAGGGAAAGCCAGGCCCAGAACTCTGAACCCCAGATCTCCTGATCCCAAGGTACCTGCCACCCCCCTCCCTGCACTGAGGAGGGTAAGAGAAACCTGCTTATCATCCCTGCTCAGCCACTCTCCAGCTGCATGACCTTTAGCAAGTTTCTTCACTTACCTCAGTTTTCTCATCCATAAAAGGGGTGCATTAGTCCTTATCTCTGTTCACTATTACATTACTTTTCACTGTGATATGTGTGTGTGTGTGTGTGTGTGTGTGTGCATACAGCCTGGTGTTATATCTATACTAATAAAAGACTAAGATACAAATTGACAGTACCTTCGTGTCACCCACCAGCCAATCAGGAGTGATTATGGAAATTAACCCAACAAAGATGGTGGGTTAATTTGCATACACAAGTGCCCAGTGGCCAGGTGCAGGGTGGAAGAGGTGTTCCACACCACTGCAGCTGCTCCTGGACTCTAGGCAGGTGAAAGGGGGCTCTGGTCAGAGCAAAGGCAGTGCAGGCAGCCAGGGGAAGGAAGGCCCAATCTTGCATGAATCTTCGTGCATTAGGCCTCTAGATATAATATAATATAATATAATATAATATAATATAATATAATATAATATAATTTATACTTCTAATACTATTATATTACATGAATTGTTATATTTAGTTCACATGAAACCGTTGGAAAAGGAAGTAAGATTGACACTATTGAAGCACCCAAGAATGAACTGGACTTCACCTTGTTCCGTTCTCACATCTCCTCTGTGCAGGTGCTATCACTGCCCCCATTTCACAGATCAGGAGACTAAGACTTAGAGGGGTATCAGCTCACCCAGGATCACACAGCCAGAGCTGCAATTCAAACACCACTCTGTCCAAAGGCTTCACCCTTCCTCCTCCGTCTGCAACTTCCTGGAGAAGAACTGAGCTCTGTGTTCTGTGGTTGAGCTTCTATAAAGATCACCATCCAAGTTCCTCTCTACTAGGAAAGCCTGGCCTCCCGGTCCCTCCTAGTCCAGGCCTCAGGCTGAGCCCTTCGAAGTCAGGGTTCCTACAACAGCCTCCCCACAATGGTCCTAGTCCCGGCTGTTACCTTGTGGGGCGTTTTCTGGACAGGCCTTAACTGCAGCCAGAACAACCAGTAACACCGAAATCTCCCTTTCCATGGCCTCATTTGCATAATCCCCACAATCCAATGCAGGCTCGGCGTCCTTTTGTGATATTAATGAAGCAGAGGGAAATGTCCTGGGTAAGGAGAACAGGCTCCTGATTGTCAATCATTGTCCCCTCAGCCACTCCTCCTGCTGCTGGCCCCTCCCAAATATGTCCCGGCGCGGTGCAGAGCTGGAATTCAGCAACAAGAGGTTTGAATTGGCTCCACGAGTCCCCGCTTCCTGTGTCCCCCTGGGGTTTCCTGGGCCCCTGGGAACCTCGGGGGAAGGAAGGTCTGGCCCCTGCTCAGAGATCGGCCATGGAGAAGATTCAATGCTCATATGTGTGATAAAATGTGCAGTTTGCTTTTAAAAATTAATCCCAGAGGGAAACAATAGACAGTTCGTTAATAGGTGGCATTGACAAGCTGGCTGCTTTCCAACGTCATCCCGGGCAGTTACGGCGCTGAACTCTGCCCAGCCCGCGAGATGGTCCCAGAAACACGGCCCTGGTCTCCTGGGACGCCCCTCGAGCTCCCTGTCCCAGCCCAGCAGGTGCGAGCCGGAAGCCACCGCCAAGCCTGCTGAGAACCCGAGGACGGCTCACAATTGTCACCCACTCGCTCTCTGCGACCTTGAGTGGGTTGCTTTCCTTCTCTGAGACTCAGTGTGTGTTTGTTTTTTCTAAATGAGAGGGCTGGGGAGCTGATGGGAGGCTTTTCCAAATTTAAAAATCCTCGGCTTCTGTCATCATCAATATCAAACCCTTGCATAAAACATCACACGCTGGGCCCACTGCTCACGCACAGAATTGTCCAGGGGAGGGCTGAGAAGTATGGGGCCACCATCTCAAAGCCCCGTCTCCTTCCCTCTTCTCAGGATCTCTCCTGGACCTCGGATGCCCGTTCCCATCTGATTGCAGACATAGGAAAGCTCCAGGAGCCGAAACCGGTTTGGCTCAGTGGATAGAGCATCAGCCTGCGGACTGAAGGGTCCCAGGTTCGATTCCGGTCAAGGGCATGTACCTTGGTTGCGGGCACATCCCCAGTAGGGGGTGTGCAAGAGGCAGCTGGTCGATGATTCTCTCTCGTCGATGTTTCTAACTCTCTATCCCTTTCCCTTCCTCTCTGTAAAAAAATGAATAAAATATATTAGTAATAAAAAGGAGACATATGTAATACTTTAAAGAATAATAATAATAGCTGAAACCGGTTTGTCTCAGTGGATAGAGCGTCAGCCTGCGGACTGAAAGTTTCCAGGTTCGATTCCGGTCAAGGGAATGTACCTTGGTTGCGGACACATCCTCAGTAGGGGATGTGCAGGAGGCAGCTGGTCGATGTTTCCCTCTCATCGATGTTTCTAACTCTCTATCCCTCTCTCTTCCTCTCTGTAAAAAATCAATAAAATATTTTTTAAATAATAATAATAATAATAATAAAGAATGCCTTCCTCCTCAGTGGGTTTCCCCACCCCAGTGCCCACCGCAGTCTGGGTCTTTTCTCATTGTGCCTGCAGCGGGACAGCTCTCCTGGCCTTCAGTACCTCCACACCCAGCTCCCAGCCCAGCAACCCCACCCTGTACCTCTGTTACCAGGCACCCATCAAAACAGCTCTTTCAAACTCCAGAAAAGAGGCGCACTGGGAAACGGCCGGCCAGGTAAGGGGCCATAAAACCTGTGTGCTCCTCTGTGTCGCAAAGATCAAAGCACCCGTATCAGGCTCTGCGGCAGCAATAACCTTTCACCTGGATCTGGCACGCCACCGTTTACTGAGGCGTTCCCCACCTCCCGGCCCCTCTCACCTCCTGGCAGCCCCCCCCCCCCCCCCCCCCCCGCCCTGCTCCGCCCAGAGGAACCGAGGCCCTCGAAGGATCCAGTCACCCGCAGCCACACACAAAGTACAGGCCTCCTGATGTTTAAACCAGGGCCCTTTCGCCCACATCACAGAGACCAGCTTCACCAAGGCCCTAACCTGAGGCCCCGGCGCCCTGGCTCCCAGCCCAGCGTTCCGGTGTCTGTTGGGTGACCTTAGCTAAGTCACTTCCTCTCCTGGCTGCTGTTTCCACCGTCAGGTGGGGAGGGCTGCCAGGCTCAGGAGATGGTTGTGAGGATCAAAGAGGCTGATGGGTGGGAACATTGTGGAGACAGACACCCGCCCACCCCTCTCAGGACCCTCAGATTCAGGCTGCACAATCCGAGCCCTTCTCGCTCCCAGGAGGAAGCGGTTCTTGGGCTCTAAGTGGTGAGTCCTGTGGCTCTGGGCCCTGCGTAGCCCTTTATGACCTGTTGTTAATGCCAAGGAGGTTCTTTGTGATGTTGGGAGACAAGTTTTGACTCCCTATAGCAGTGGTCCTCAAACTGCGGCTCGCGAGCCACATGCGGCTCTTTGGCCCCTTGAGTTTTTAGCCAAGGTCAGCTCAGGAGTACCCTAATTAAGTTAATAGCATTGCACCTACCTATAGAGTTTAAGTTTAAAAAAAATGTGGCTCTCCAAAGAAATTTCAATCGTGCTGTTGATAGTTGGCTCTGCTGACTGAGTTTGCCGACCACTGCCCTACAGGAAGCAATTACTCAGCACCCATGTGTCAGGCCTCTGGGTTTCCAAGGTGAGCAAGATGCAGCCTGCCCTGAGGGGCTGAAGGGACCATAAACTTGCAGGGAAAGCATGTCACCTACTAGTAACAGGGGTTCTGCAAGTGTCCCCTCATTCTGTGCTCATCACAGACCCATTTACAAATGAGGAAACTGAGGCTCAAGCTTGCACAGGACTTAAACACATACCTCCCTTTGCTGCAAAGCCCAGGCTCCTTCCACGCTGCGAGGCTGCTTTGCACGAACACAGGGGAAGGGAATCGAGTGTGACATCGGTCTGCTGGGGCGTGCAGAGAGGGGCGGGTGGCCCACGGCAGGATTCTGAGGGGGGTCTGTGACAAGGATGAGCAATACTCTGGGAGAGAGGACAGGGAGAGTGTGGTCCAGAGGGAGGCTGAGCACAAGAAGGGCTTGGAGGTGGGCACGGAGGATGCTGCTGGAGCTCCGAGGATGAGAGTTTGGCTGGAGGTGAAGAGTGGGAGACAGGACTGGCACGGAGGGCTGGGTCCCATTGCTGAGGGGCCTTAAATGCCAACCCAGGCCGTTTGTGTGTATTGCAGGGAGCAAGGGGGAGCCATTGAAGACTTTTGAGCAGGAAAGTCTTGGAGTCATTGGAGATGTAGAATGTCAGGAAAACCCTCCTGTGGCTGCAGAGTTAGAGACAGAGGATGAGACTAAATAAGATCCATCCCCTATACTTTGTATTAGTTTCCCTCCAATGTCAACTAATTAAGAACAGCAAGCATTCCATGTGTTATCTTATGTCAGCCTCACAACTCTAGGAGACAGATACCGGTATCTGCCCATGTTACAGACGTGGAAACCGAGGCACAGACATTTGGAGCGGCTACCCCAAGGCCACGGGGCTCACAGGAAGAGGATCTGGATTCCAATGCAGGCATCCCCTCTCCCAAAGCTACAACCCTTCAAAGGAGAGTAGGAAAGAAGTCCTTTCCCAGAATAAAAACTCGGGGACCTTGACCCCGGAATGCTAGTCCTGCAATGGGGTGGAGACCCCCAGGGGGCAAAAATGGAAACCCAGGACCCCAGCACCTCCTGCCTTGGGCAACCTCCACTCCACGGGTACTCTTGGAGGGTGCGTTCACTTGCAGGGCCGCCAGGTGGCAGTAGGGAAGCTGGCTGCTGGGAGCTGCAGCCCAGCCCTGCCTCGTCCGGCTCCAAGTCACAAAGACCCAGGGCTGGCAGCGAGGACTGAGGCACAGGGTGGTTCTCAGAGAACCCTCCCCTCTTGGTTTCTCCATTCCACAATCCCTGCATCCCTGCAGCCTCTGTGCTAAGAGGAGCGTCCGGAGCAGAGCTGCGCTCCCAATTACCTTCAGGGGAAGCAGGAAGACACGGGAGAGTTGCCCATAACAATCCTGTTACCTGAGAGTTTTTGAGCCACCTAGGGCCATGCTCCCTCCACATTTCTAGGGGGGGGGGGGGGGGCGGGGGGAGGGCAGAAAGAGGGGCACAACACTGTGCATACAGCAAGAGGGTAGCTCTGTGCAAAGCACGCATGCCTAGAAAAATGCCTGGAAGGAGGTGGGTCTGGGGATGGGGAAATGATGCGTGTTTTTTGTTTCCCTTCTTAACCATTCTGTACCTTCCTTCTAACAATGAGTCTGTGCTACTTTTACCAATAAGTAGAAAATGCTTTTCTTAAAAGAGGGAGGAAGGATATTTGCTATTAAGAAAAAAATTTTTTTTTTCCTCCAACTCCTCCAGGAGACCTTCCTTCCTTCTCCTTTGTGCCCCCGGAGGGTATGGACGGCCTCTATGAAAGGGCAGTTTTTACTTCATGGGATAATTATTGCTGTCAGTGTCTACATCTATGCTATTCAATCTGGTAACCACTGGCTACTAGCCACACGTGGCTATTGGGCACTTGAAATGTGGCTAGTGGGAACGTAGGGATGCGGAAATATAAAATACACACCAGATTCCAAAGACTTGGTATGAAAAAAAAAGACTGTAAAATAGTTTATTAATTATGTGTTGAAACAATAATATTTTGGAATTATTAATTAATTCCAAACTTAAATAAATATAGTAAAGTTAACTTGTACCTTTTTCATGTGGCATTGCATAGGCTTGTGTTATGAGAAAATAAAAAATTATATATGGGGCTTGTATTTGGTGCTACTCCTTGAGTTTCAAGAGATCTGTGACTGCCAGCTCCGGCTCAGAGCGGGGACGAGGCCTGTGTGAGGACACACAGCAAACTAGTGGCAGAACTAGAACTTGAGCCACGTGTCCGCTCCTCCCAGCCTGGCTCCAGGTGTGATCTGACCCATCACGGGCCATGTGCCCCCACCCGTCCACATCTGGGCAGGGAAAGGGCACTGGGATAGGAGCCGAGACCCAGGTACCCTGAGCGGTGACCTCGGGCTCTGCCTGTCAGCATCGCACAGTTCCCTTTCAGAAGCCCCTCCGCCTTCCCCTTCAGGGAGAAGGCCTCTGGGAAAGCAGAGGGATGGAGAGCTCATCAGCATCTCCTGGGACGGCTGAGGTGAGGACACAGGTCCTACGGTCCCCGGTGAGTTCAGAGTACGGTGGAAGTCAGGGTTGGAAGTGGCCTCCGATGAACCATCTCAGCCAATGCGCTCCTTTTGGTTTGTGGAAGTGGGGCCCAGAAAGGGTGAGTGTCCTGCCCAAGGCCGCACAGCCGGTTAGGGAGGGCTGGGGCATACCCCGGAATCTCAGTGTAGGGCTATAGAAGCCACGGCAGTCCCGTTGTCAAGGAGGACCGTGGCATGGGTTGGGGGGCAGAAAGCTACTCCCAGGTCCACTACACCAAGCTCATGCTGCTTCCCCTAGCTCGGATCTATTCCCTCTCTACCTGTAATCCTCAGTGGTTTCCTGCTGTGCCGAAAGACGACCCACATTCTCCCTCCATGACCTAATCTCCTCCACGCTCCGGCTGCTTGACGTACCTCAGCTGCTGGTCCTAGGAGGCCCCCGGCATAGGCCCACGCAGGGCCTTTGCATCTGCGGCTCTTTCTGCCTGGAACACTTTCCCCCCACTTTCCCATGGTGGGCTCCCCATCTTCACGCTCCCTCTTCAGAGAAGCCTTCCGCCATGCCCCCTGGCTAGAGAAGCCCCTCCCCCCAGTCCCCATCATCCCATCATCATCCCATCACCCTGCTTTATGGTCTTGCTAGCACTTACCATTATCCTAATTATCTTGTACATGGGCCTTGTTCATGGCCGTGTCCCAGCATCCCCCAGTATCTGACAATGGGCATGTAGAGAGTGCCCAATTCATCTTATTAAATTAAATTTGAGCCCTAACCGGTTTGGCTCAGTGGATAGAGCGTCGGCCTGCGGACTGAAGGGTCCCAGGTTCGATTCCGGTCAAGGGCATGTAACTTGGTTGCAGGCACATCCCCAGTGCGGGGTGTGCAGGAGGCAGCTGATGGATGTTTCTCTCTCATCCATGTTTCTAACTCTCTATCCCTCTCCCTTCCTCTCTATTAAAAAAAAAAAAAAATCAATAAAATATATTTTTAGAAAATAAAATAGCCAAAACCGGTTTTACTCAGTGGATAAAGCGTCGGTCTGTGGACTGAAAGGTCCCAGGTTCGATTCCGGTCAAGGGCATGTACACTGGTTGCGGGCACATCCCCAGTGGGGGGTGTGTAGGAGACAGCTGGTCGATGTTTCTCTCTCATCGAAGTTTCTAACTCTCAATCTCTCTCCCTTCCTCTCTGTAAAAAATCAATAAAAAAATATATTTTTTTAAATAAAGTAAAATAAATCAAATTAATTAAATTTGATTGAAAGAAGCACAGACATATCCTGTCACCGAAGCCTAATTCCACCTCCCACCTCCCTTCCCCACCCCCACCAAAACCTGCTGCGTGTCCTTAGGCAAGTACCTTTTCCCTCGCTCTGGGCCCCAGTTTCCCCTTCTGAGAAATGGAGCTCCCACTCCCGCCAGGCTGGCTGGCAGGGTAGGCTGGCTGAATTAGCATCAGCGTGGTTGGATGGGTGTGAACGCTGCTTTGTAAACTGTTAAAGCGTGATTGCAAATGTGAGTAGCTGTTGTCATTAGACAAATGAAGCCTCAGCAGCCTCTTCCTCCACAGAGGACAGCGTTGGGTCAGCCGCTCGCTGGGGGCCTCCCACCCTGGCCGGTACAGCTCTGAGCGGGGCACTGCCTTCAGGGAGCTCGCCATCTGCGGGGGGCGGTGGAGATAAGATGCAAATCGAAATAAGCTGGGACACCGGCAATGGGCCGTTCTTCAGGAAACAGATAATAAGTGCAAATAGTCGGAGAGGGGGGTGAGGCCCGCGTCAATTAAAGCTCCTGGTAGGGGGCAGGGTAAGGTCCAATCCGAGCCAGTTAGAGCGGAGAGGGCAGCCGGGCGAGTGCACAGGCCGTTGCCACAGAGACCGGTGCGGAGGGACCTGGACAGACTGCAAAACCCAGTCACCCGCCTATAGGGTCCCAAAGGGAATAAAATGACGTTTAGGGAGGGAGAGATGGGAGAGGGGAGGGCCGTATTTCACTGATACCATCATTTTCCTTTTTAGTCCGTTCAAAGCCCATAATGCTGCGTGAGTGGCTTCTGTCTTCAGGCTCAGTTTTCTTATCTGTGAAATGGGAACATGGGAAGTGCATGAAATGATTCATTCCTGGGAAGCACCAGGGCATCAGCATCGGGGGGTGGACAGGCCTGGTGTCTAACTTACCTGGTCCTCAGTCTCATCATCTGAAAAAGTCAGCACTTATATCTCATAGAGTTGAAAGACCAAGGGGGGGGGGCAATGTAAAAAAATACACAACTTCATTTATTTTGTAATATAATTATTGATTTCAGAGAGGAAGGGAGAGGGAGAGAGAGATAGAAACATCATCGATGAGAGAATCATTGATCAGCTGCCTCCTGCACACCCCAGAATGGGGATGGAGCCCGCAAACTGGGCATGTGCCCCGACCGGGAAATGAGCCATGACCTCCTGGTTCATAGGTCAACCCTCAACCACTGGGCATGCCAGCCGGGCAAAAACCCCACAATTTTATGATTGGGAAAAACTTTATAATAGAAAGGGGGACAATGGATAAACAAAGCTTAGTCGAGTGGCACGTATCAGATCCTTAATGAGTGCCACGGCTGTTCGTATAGTTTGAGTCAATGGAGGGTGGTTCCACTGTGGTTGGATCGTAGCAAGGACGGGGAGATAGAACCAGCGGAAGAGCTGAACCCACCTAGCACATAGTAGGTGCTCCCGAAATAGTCCTCAAATTGGGAAGAGGTTGGGCGCCTGGATGTTGGCACTGGTGAGCACAATAGCTTGGAGCCGCTCTGCCCAGGAGAGTGAGTCTTACCCCAGGATGGGTCAAGCTCAGGGTTTCAAACTGGGATTGCCTGGAACGTCTGAGAAGCAGGAACTGAAAACAAAGGCAGTCCACAGAAAATGATCTTTTTGTTGTTGTTGTTGTTGTTAATCCTCACTCAAGGATGTTTTCCCAGGGACTTTTAGGGAGAGTGGAAGCGAGAGGGAAAGGCTGAGAGAAGCATCGATGTTTGATTGGTTGGTTGCCCCCCCCCCCTGCCTGCAACCAAGGTACGTGCCCTTGACCGGAATCGAACCCGGGACCCTTTGGCCCACAGGCAGACGCTCTATCCACTAAACCAAAGTGGCTAGGGCCTCAGTGGACCTTGACAATAGTCAAGGAGGAATGTGTAAGCTTAAAGGGGGGAGGGGGACACACGGAATCCCCTTCATACCCCCTTTTCCCTCTCTCTGTTCCCTTCTGCTCAGCCTCCTTCCCAGAAAAGTCTGTCCCAGCTTTTGAGGTTCACTTCCTCCCGGGGGCCTTCCAGGAGGGCACCCATGTCAGTTGGATTCTTGGAGCCTCAAAGGGTGACCCAGTTTTCCAAACCTTAGATGGAGTCTCCACGTCCCACACCCCTTTTCTTGGTGTGGACTGTAGGGGGGGCGGAGAGAGGGGGGCGAAGGGAGGGATGGCAGAGCTAGTTCCATAGTTTGTGGGACAAAGGGTCAGGCCCAGGCGGAATCTAAACCGCCTGCACCTCCGCCGGGCGCTCACACCCACTCCGTAGGGTGGGCAGCTCCCTGCGAAGGCTTGTTTGTCAGGAGGGAGGCTCCCCAAGGCCAGGGGCCCTGCGAGACGATTCCCCAAGGCCCTTGGCGGCCCGCCTCCCACCCGGCCTCCGCACAGCCCGTTAATGATGATGGTGATGAAGGCTGTCAGAGCAGGGCCAGGCCTGCAGGGGTGGAACAAGGGGCTGTGTCCTCCCTGAAGGGACAGCCATGCACAAAACCATGGCCGCACAGACAGGTCCGTTCCCTAGGTGGCGAGGAGGAGGGCTCCCCCAGATGCCCCCCATTAGCCTCATTTACCCCCCAAAATTGCAACGGAAGAAGATGAACAGAGGAGAAATCCAACAGACACATAGAAGGGTCTGCAGGGAGGGTTCCTGCTCTGGCTCTGACTCAGGCGGGAGGGTGGGTCTGTCAGCCCCACCCCCACCCCCGCACACACCCCTCCATCACCCCCACCCCCACGCCAGCTGCAAGAGTGACCCCTCGGGCCCCGCAGTAGCGCCCAGGCCCACTCTCCCAAGCGGAGGCCCCAGCCCAGTCCCAGCGCCTGGGAAAGCCGCCTGTTTTGTTCCCATCTCCACTCCCCCCACCCCTCTTTTTTTTCTCATTCATTGCAGTCCTGTCCCTTTCTGAGCCGCAGGGACCTGGCGGCGGGGCGGAGGTGCGGGGCGGCCCTCCCGGCCCTGACAGGTAGGGTCCGCGCCCGCTTCGGGCAGCCCCTTCCTCCACCCGCCCCCCCCCCCCCCGGGTCCCCTCTCCCTGCGCCCCTGTCCGCCGCGCCAGACGCTCCCCGGCTTTGCAGCATTCAATAAAAATTCAGAAACATTTGGGCTGAAATCGCTGCTTTATCTGGAGGAGCCACAGCGCCGGGAGAGACCACTGCGGCGCGGGGGGGAGCCCGGTGCCGCCGGCGCCCGAGCGCCCGGGGTTTCCGCGCTCCGGAGCCCGCGCCGCCTGCGGGGGGCCCTGCGGGCGCGGGGCCCCGGGGCCCCGGGGAGGGGCGCGCGGCCAGCGGGGGTGCGGGGCGCGCAGGGGGGCGGCGGCGCGGCCGGGCTCCCCCCGCGGCCGCGGTTCCGGTGGGCGGCGCCCGGCGCTGGCGGAGCCGGGGTCCCCGCTCCGCCCGGGCTGGATGGCTCATTCTGCTGGCTGCGCGGCGGCGGCGGCGGCTGTGTGTGCGCCGGGCCCCGCCGCTCCCCGCCGGCCCCCCGAGCCCGGGGCGCGCGCTCTCGCCCGGGCCGCCCGCGCCCCGCGGAGCCGCGGCCCGAGGCGCGGGGAAGCGCAGCCATGGCCCTGCGGCGGCTGGGGGCCGCGCTGCTGCTGCTGCCGCTGCTCGCCGCCCTGGAAGGTGAGCGGGCGATGGGGGCGGGGAGCGGCCGGGCACGGGCGGCCGCCGGCGCCCACCCTCGCCCCCGCGGCCCCGCGAAGTTTGCCCCGCGGCCGGGCGGGCGCAGGTGGCCGCCGCGGGAGGGAGGTGTGTCCGGCCGGCCGCGCGGGGAGGCGCGGGCCCCGCGGGCGCCCGCGGAGCGGCGGGCGCGGATGGACTGTGCCAGGAGGGGGCGAGGGACCATCTTGCCGCCGAGGCTTTGTAGCCAGCCGGGCGAGCGCCGCCCAGGGCCCGGGGCTGCCCACGCGCGCCCGCCGCCCCGGCCCGGGCGCCCCCCGCGCGCCGGCCTGGCTTGGCTCGGCACCGGGTGGAGGGAGCGCCGGCCCGGGGGTGGGGGCCCGACGCCCAGCCGGGGCTGGAAAGTTTGGCAGGGAGCAGAGGGAGGGAGGGAGGCGCCGCGGCTGGCCGGGTGGGGGCTCCGGGTCCGCGCCCCCCGCGGGATGGGGTGGGCGCCCCGAAAAGCGGGGACCGGCTGGCAGAGCGCAAGGGAGCGAGCGCGCCGGCCCCGCGCGTCCGTCCGTGCCCGCCCGTCGCCCGCGGCGTACAATGGGGTCCCCTCCCAGGGAGGACTGGCGGGGGGATGGGTCCGTGGGCATCTCTCCCTGCGCGGGGGCTCCGGGCACCCCTGCGGGCCACCGCCCAGCATGGCCACAGGAGCCCGGGAACTTTCCAGCTGCCGCCAGGGCCGGGCCAGATGCTCCTGCCATGTGTTGGCCTTGGCCAGGGTCGCGGGCCATCATCTCCCCACGGAGCCGCGGACCCCCAGAGGGACAGGCGGGCGGGCTGGCTGCCAGGCCCCCTGAGCCAGCCGCTGCCCCCGGAGGGAAAGTTCGTGGGGCCTGGGTGTGCCCACCAGGAATGGCCGAGCCTGTGGGGGCAAGCCGTGGAGATGAATAATGGCTCTCGTGTGTGCAGCACTTCGCGGTCCTCCCCGCGCCTCGCAGTGTATGGAGTACTTCGCACTCCACGCAGCTCTCTGTGGTTTGCACCGCGCCGCACGGTTGACAAGGCACTTTGGCCGGACAGAGTGCGTTCCCACCCACAGCTGGGTTCCATTTCCCCAAATCCGTTTCTCTCCACCCCCCAGAAGCCGGGTGAGGATGATTCCTGCTCCCTTGGACGGGGTGGGCAAACAAACCTAGGCTCAGCGTCGGTGGGTGGCCAGAAAGGAACCCGGGGCTGAGGTCTGCAGCCTGAACTCCCTTCACGTTGTCGCTGCATCCTCTTGTTGCTAAACCCTTCCTGGGATTCTGCCTCCACGGGCTGAGGGCTGAAGCACATGCACACACGTCTGTGTCTCTGTCCCGTGGGCTAGGACGTAGCTCTCATCCCCTCTTGCAACGCCAAGTCAAAAACAAACAAAAAAATCCAACCAAAAAACAACAAAACCCCCAAACTCAGAACAGGTAGGATAGGCCTGGAGGGATGGCTCAAATGCGGTGGGGGAGGTCATGATATAGCTTCAGTTTCTCTCTCAGCCATGAGCGCTTTGGTGACCATAGTTCAAGGGGCCACGGGGTGACCCTGGACGGCAGCCACGGGTTCTGGCTCCCGGAGGTTCGGAGGCCGCCTGCAGGTTTCCGGAGCTGGGCCGCTGGGGCTCCAGGGTGCCGGGGGGGCCCTGGGTGTGGAGGGCAGCCCCGGTCCCGGCTGCTGGCGGAGGTACCACTTATTAACGCTGGCTTTGGGGAAATGACTCATGCGTTGGCCCACTATACGTTGGGATGTTTACAGTATTATGGGGAGCTTGGCATAAATATTGCTATGTAGGTTGCAGTCAGCGGTGCTGGAGGGGAGGAAAATTGGCCCCTCTCTCGTTGGAAGAAGCCTGGGCGTGTTTTTAATTACCGTGGGGTGGATGGAAGGGCCACGTCTGTCCGGCCATGGTTTGGCAGGGAGCAGTTAGTATCTGGTAGGCTGCGGCCAGGCCGGACCCTGGGCCCTGGACCTGGGGCTGGTCGACTACTGACGTACCAGGAGTGGGGGAGGGCTGCTCAGGCTGCCACTTGGGGACAGGGTGGGCGGAGGGCTGTAGTGGGACCCCACACCTCATTGCAGGCTCTCCCTTTGCCCCCTGGTCACTAAGGAGTCTGGTCCGTTAGGGGTTAACAAGGAGCTGACCACATGGGTTCGGAGATGGTATGAGGTGGAGGTCGGGGGCCTGCTTCTGATTTCCCATAGGATCCTGGGCCATCTCCCTTCCCTATAGAGGCCTCCCGGGTGTAAGATGATCCCTCTAATCTCTTGGGGTTCCATCCTATGCCCCCGACGTCCCCTCGCTGAGCCTCAGTTTCCTCGTCTGTCAAGCGAGGGTGATCATGATGCCCATCCTGCCTGTCCTCTCACGCGGGTGCTTGTGAGGTTCAGACCAGATGCTGAGCGGGGGAAAGTCCACCTCGAAGGCCCGTGTGAGGCCCGTGGGGGTGGAAAGATGCGGAGGGGCAGCGCTGGCACATCCCCAAAGACACCCGGGTCCCCCCAGGAGCAGCACAGACTGTGGAAACAGGAGGAAGCTTGGGGTGGTGGGAGGGCAGCCCCTGGGCCTCCCCGTACCCAGCGACAGGCGGCCACCACTTCCTCCCCGCCCCCTCCTGTGCCCTGCGGTGACAGGCTGTCCCGAGCCTAAGGTCCTCGGCAATCCGCAGCCTTGGGCCTGTGAGAGGAGAGAGGGGGTATGTGTTGGGGTGGGGGAGTCCTGGGTTAGGATGTCGAACTTAGTATCTCCCCCAAACCACGGCCCCCTCCCAGGGGAAACACATGTCTAGAGCATCTAAAGTGGGGGCTTTGATGAAACCGGTTTGGCTCAGTGGATAGAGCGTCGATTTGCGGACTGAAAAGTCCCAGGTTCGATTCTGGTCAAGGGCATGTATCTTGGTTGCAGGCACATCCCCAGTAGGGGGTGTGCAGGAGGCAGCTGGTTGATGTTTCTCTCTCATCGATGTTTCTAGCTCTCTATTCCTCTCCCTTCCTCTCTGTAAAAAAAAAAAAAAAAAAAAAAAAAAAAAAAAAAAAAAATCAATAAAATATTTGAAAATAAAAAATAAAGTGGGGGCTTTGAGAAGGATGCGAGTGCCCAGGGGACACAGCCGGCACAGAAGAGGCCGGCGACAGACCAACCACCCGATGGAATCCAGAGGTTGATGTTCAGAGAAAATCGGGTGTCCTCTGTGCTTTTGCTCTCCACGGTTTTCTGGAGCCTTCCTCTCTGGCTGGCCCGGCGCTGGACCCTGGAGCAGGCAGGGGAAATGCTGATAGGGAAAGCAGTTGGCAAGATCTAAAGTGTAACCGTGTGCCAGGGTGTTGCCAGGAGGAAGCTGTGAGCCACCTGGGGCAGCAGAGGCGGTTTGGGAGGCAAGAGGGCTGTTCCGCCTTTTATGGCTCTATCATGTGCCTTGTTTTCTCACTGCCGTTCGCCCTGGGATGACGAAACTTTCCCAGCCACCTGTCACACTAACGGACTGTGCTTTCGGAGTGAAGGAGGTTGACTTTGGGGCTTGGGTAAGGTGACCAGACGTCCCACTTTTGGCGGTACAGTCCTGATTTTTAACAATTTGTCCCGCGGCCCGCGGCGTTTTAAAAAAGTCCCAATTTTTTGGCAAAAAATCGGGACTTTTTTAAAACATCGTGGGACAAATTGTTAAAAATCGGGACTATCCCGCCAAAAGCAGGGCATCTGGTCCCCTTAGACTTGGGGGAGAGGAGAATTTTGCCCAGAAAAAGAAACTGCGTGTAAAGACGTGGAGGCGTGGTGGTGGGGTCCTCACCTGAGTGTAGCTGAGGACATCTGTGCAGAGGGAGGCAGTGGGAGGACAGGAGGGCAGGACAAGTCCTGAAGGGCTGGGATGGAGGGAGAAGGAGTTTGGACTTGATGCTGAGGGCAGTGGGGAGCCATGGAAGGTTCTTGAGCCATGGAGGGACCTGGCCTGGTACGTGTTTGCAAAAAAAACACACAAAAAACACCAGCTTTCAGTGCGTGGGATGTTCGGATGGGCCGGACCCGCTCCTGCACTCTCCAGAAAAGGCCGGCCTGTCTGCTCCCGGCCGGGCTGTGAGCTCTCAGAGGAGGATCCTCTGCCTCGTTTTTTGTGTCCATGGTTGTGGTAGAAAGAGCTCAGCTCCAAGGCCACCTCCCCAGAGGCCCTCCCTGATTGCTTCCTGAAGCAGACCCAGTTCTGCCACTTTCTGTCCTGCCTACTTTGGCTGGCTTCGTCACACCCACCGCCGCCCGAAACACAGCAGAGGCGTGTGAGCATCCTTGTTCTGTGTCTGCCTCGCCCACCAGACCGGACACGCCGGGAGGGAAGTGGTGCTTGCCTGCCATGCTGACTGCGGCGTTCCCAGTACCTCGAGCTGTGCCCGGTCACCTGAGCACCCCGTCACTGAAGGACGAGTGAGCTGAGGCGCGTTGAATGAATGGAATGTTGAGCGGACGAATGAGTGGATGTACCCTGTTTTCCCCAAAATTAAGACAGTGTCTTATATTAATTTTTTCTCCCAAAGTTGCGCTAGGTCTTATTTTCAGGGGATGTCTTGTTTTCGGGGAAACACGGTATTATATTGTGTCCCACGGTATCAGGAGAATGACCCACACACAGAGGGAGGGCCCATCTGGCCGGGGAGATGATGGAAACCTTCCTACAGGGAGAAGCCAGTGGATGGTTTGCAGGGAAGTGTTTGGGGGTGCTGGGTAGACCAGCTCAGCCAGAGCTAAGGATTCGAGGGGGCCGGCAGCAGCTAGGTACTGGACCAAGTCCCTTCCGTGTGGAGGTTGAGGGAGACTCCCTGTCCTCCTTCCGGCTCCTTCCCCCCCACCCCCACCCCAATCCTCCACCTCTACCTAAGGCCCAGCAACCTTCAGCGGGATTAATTTGGAACTGGTTTTCCTTTTATGTGTGTTTCTTCTGCTTCTCGTGTTTTATTTTATTTTTTTTAATATATTTTATTGATTTTTTACAGAGAGGAAGCGAGAGAGATAGAGAGCTAGAAATGTTGATGTGAGAGAAACATCGGCCAGCTGCCTCTTGTACACGCCCTACTGGGGATGTGCCCGCAACCAATGTACATGCCCTTGACCGGAATTGAACCTGGGACCCTTCAGTCCTCAGACCAAGGCTCTACCGCTGAGCCAAACCGGTTTCGGCTGCTTCTCGTGTTTTAAAGGAGGCTGCTTCCATGGGTTCGTCTGAACCAGGAAATCAGGGCTTAGATTTCAAACCCAAATGCTGTCGAATCTAAAGGCAAGCTGACTCATTCACTCATTCCTCCATCCAGCCATCTATTTTAAAAGAGTCACTGGGTACCTGGTCCATGTCAGGTGCCTGGTGGGAGAAGGGGTTTTGGCTTTGGTGGAGAGCAGGCCCAGCTGACTTCACGGACAGGGTGGGGTAGAACAGACACAGCCTTCAGGAGCCATCAGACCTGGGTTCGAATCCCAGCACCGAGCTCAGTGTGCTCCGGACGAGGATCTCAGAGTCCCTGGACTTCCGTTTCCTCGGGGTTATCCTGTGGATACTGCTTCAAGGGGTCAGGCACGCGAGGCTGAACGTTCCACGCTGTTCTCGGCCCCTGGGTGTCCCCTCCCTCGGTGCACCCGTGGATGTGGTTGGTGATGGTTCTCGGCCCCTGGGTGTCCCCTCCCTCAGTGCACCCGTGGATGTGGTTGGTGATGGCTCTGCCCCAATTTGGCCTCCTTTTTGGCATCCGGATTGTCCAGGCAACAGATCAGCCCTCCGTGTCTCCCCCAGCCCGTCCCATCCCGTGAAGTTGTCCTTCCTGCACACTTGGGCTCCTTCTGGGTTTTCCCTCGGCCTCAGGGCCAGGGTAGAAGCTGCTGGGCTACACACTTCTGCCTGCCCAGAGCTCACCTGCTAGTTTGGGCCACAAGTCAGGTCCATGCTCACAGAGCGGCCCTTACAGGAAGGGGTGGATGGAGCTGGCTGGTGACAGGAGGCCTGGACTGGGCCAGGCAGGGAGCTGTGCTCCCTCGGAGGGTGGAGGGGTGAAATCAGGATGGCCTCCTGGCAGTGGCGGGCCTGGCCTGCACCTCTGACCAAGATCCTGGTCCCTTCTAGTGCCTGGCCTGCTAGCCTGACTTAGCTGGAGATTTGGTAGATCCGTAATGAGGCCAGGGTTGGGGGGTTGGGGTGTTAGGAAGTTGGGGATCTGTATTTTTAACACACTCCCCAGGTTTTTTTCCATTGGGCAGGCACATCTGCCCCCCTGGTGGCCTAAGATAAAATACTGGGCTCCTGGGAAAGGGGAAGAGAACCTCAGCAGGAAGCTGCAAAAGACTGAAGCGAAGTGAACTCAATCCGTTAGCGCCCACTGGCCCTGCTGCCTGCCTGCCTGCCGGCTGGTGTGCGCAGAAAGGCTGGGCTGGGGGAGGGCAGGGCGGGAAGAAAGTTTGCACAGGGGTGGGGCGGCGGTTGATGGTGACAGCACCGGGAAGCTTCCTGATTGGGATCGGCGCGGGCTGATAAGGCTCCTTGAAAAGGTTTTAGGGCCTTTTCCAGCAGCTGCCTTCTGAAGGGGGGGACAGGGGGCACCTGTTCTCCTGGCGCCCCGTGTCACCTGAGGGGCTTGCCTCGCTCACCTTACCCTGGGCCCTGGGCTTCCCGGAGCCACCTGTTCCCCCGCTGCAGCCCCTTAAGGGCGGAGCTGTCCTCAGGGAGGAGACCTTGCCCGCTCTGTGGCCTTGAACAAGCCCTGTGCTCTCTGAGCCTCAGTTTCCTCACCTGTCAGCTGGAGGTACTGCCTGCCAGAGGATTAAAGGAGATGTGGATACAGTGACTGGCAGAGTAGCCTGCCCATGGCTGTGCCCAGGAGGCATTCGTTGCCATTTCTCTGAAATGTCAGCACTCACACTCCTTTGTCTCTGTCTCTGAAATCCCACAGTGCTGACCGCCTTCGCTTTTTCGATAGGCAGAATAGTGGGGGGGGGGGGGGGGGGGGGGGTTGGGGGGGTGGATAATAATAAAAAAGGGTGTTTGGAGTCATCCTGTTTTTACTGTGTGTCCTCTGGCCAGTGTCTTAATCTCTCTGAGCCTTGGTTCATCAGGCTCAGTCAGTCGCTCCTTGCTCTTGAGGTGGCTGTGAGGAATGAATGTGTTAGTCCACCAAAGACCGAGCTGAGTGCGTGTCTCCAGTGTGATGAGCATGCTGTAAATATCAACTGTAGCTGCTTCGGCTGCTGGGTACCAACAGGAAGCTGGATTCAGAGTAGGGGGACGCGGGTGCCATGTCACTAGGGGGATTCTGTCTCCAGCCTCTCCCCACCTCCTCTTCACTCAGCTGCAGGAAAACCGAAGATGCAGAGGGACGTTCTGAGTCTGTCTGACTTGGGGGGGGGGGGGCGGTTTGAGAGGCCCCTCTAGCCTGCCTCTGGGTTTCATCCGGGGTTTTCCTCAAAGCCCCATCCTCACCCCAATCCACCCTCCCTAATCCCAGGGTCCTCTATGGCTATGCCTTCCTTCTTGGCCATGTCCCCGCCAGTGCCAGCTTGTGCCAACTTCCACTCCATGATAGTGACAACAGCCATCAATTCTTTAGCCACACACTATACCACATGTGTCAAACACAAGGCCCGCGGGCCAAATCCATCCCGCCAGGCCTTGCAATGTGGCCCGCACCGCGCTGTCATCACTGCACTCCGCTGCGTTTCCATCACAATGACAGTTTATGACTGTTCAGTAAACCATTCGGCCCGCGATTTAGGCTGGATTTTAGATTTTGGCCCCTTCTCTGATTGAGTTCGACACCCCTACACTATACTAAGGGCATTAATTACTCCACCATCCCCACCAGGGGGCTTTATTAAGTCCGTTTTACAGATTCGGGAACTGAAGCTCGGGGCGTGCGCAGTCCAGGGACCCATATCCGGGGAGGGGAGGTGGGCAGGGATTTGAACCCAGGCCTGAGGGACTCCAAAGCGCATTCTCTTTACTGCCGTTTAAGCGGCTTCTGGAATGTGCTTCCCAGCTCAGAGGAAGGGCTTGGCTCTGGCGGGGGGTCTCCGAGGCAGCCGTCCAGCCTCTGACTCTATCGACATCCTGAGATAATGCAAGCGGGAGGGTTCTGGAACTCACAAACCTGCCATAAAAACGCAATCTCTGTCATAATGGCCAGAATAATGCTGTTCTAACTTAGACAAATCGGGTATTAACTCATTTCCTTGCAAGGGGCGCCTCCTCGGAGAACCGAGGAGCAGTCACAGGGCCATTCGTAGCCTGCCCTTCCAGGTCCATTAGCTCATTGGGGTTTCACGGCAACTCCGTGAAGCGGGCAGGAGCCAGGAGGCCCATTTTAGAGATGAGGAAACTGAGGCCTGAGGGATACCACGATTTTCCTAGAATTTGTCCGTGGCCAGACCCGGGGGCTTGAAGGCAAGCCAGTCTCAACGGCCCCGGAGACCACCGATCCAACTTGAATTCTTAGCCAACATTTAAAAATCGAAAGCTTTTACAGAGCAATTCTGTTCCTGGCTTCTCTGAAAAGTCAGGCAATCTGGCTTCCCTGGGCCCGCATTCCCACATGGCCGCATTGGCTGGAGCTGAATCTTCAGACAGAACGTGTGCGCGCTGGGGGTAATTCACCCCCCAGCGTGAGGGCTCACGTTTGCGTTACTTATCTGGCCCCTGCGGGGTTGCCTTCTAGATCCCTGTCTCTCTGTGTGATCTGGAATAAAATTGCTTCTCCTTCCTGGACCTCAGCCACCTCTGCTCTGAACTGAGGGGGTGGGACTCAGTGGCTTTGGACGCCTCTCCCAGCTCCAGGAGTCAGAGCCCAGCAGGGAGGCGAGAGCTATAAAAAGTACAGGGTTCCGTCCCTGGAAAGTGTATCAGTTACCCACTGCTGCGTAACAAGCCAACCCAAATAGCATTAGCTCAGAGCAGCAATGATCCCGTGGATGGGCTGGCCTCGTTATTCTGCTGCCCCAAGGGGTCCCCTGGGGCCGCGCATGAGACTTGCCCTCAGCGAGGTGGTGCTGGGAGGTCCAGCATGGTCTCACATACAATTGGAGGTGGCCCTGGTAGGGACGGCTGAAAGGCTGACCGCCCTCTCTCTCGCTCCTCAAGAGCCTTTCCTGTCGGTAGTTTAGGCCAGTGGTGGGCAAACTGCCTCGTGAGCCACATGCGGCTCTTTGGCCCCTTGAGTGTGGCTCTTCCACAAAAGACCACATGCGGATGCCCACTGCAGTGCGATTGAAACTTGGTAGCCCATGCGCAGAAGTCGGTGTTCGGCTCTCAGAGGAAATTTCAGTCGTCGTACTGTGCTATTGGGCTCTGTGGACTCATGCGTTTGCTGACCACTGGTCTAGACTCAGCTGTCTCCCAGAGCGGCTGGCTCCTGAGAGGGGAAAGCGGAAACCTAGGCTGTCATCCCCCCTGCCACGGGCGCCACAGAGCCATCTCCGATTCTGCCCAGGCGGCCTCCCAGGGTGCAGGCAGAGGGACATGTCCTGGGCTTGACTTCCTTTTCAGTCATAGAGAAAGTCTCATTTCGTGCTCAGCAGTTTAACACCTAAAAGTTGACTGTCTATTGCCCAGAGTCTCAGGGTGACCCCTAGAGCTCATCACCCCTACTCGCCACCCTCGCCGTTTGCACACCACTTCTCCACCTGCTCTGGGCCAGCCTGTGGTCCAGACTCAGATTTAGACCCCGCCCACCTACGTGGGAGGAGGGGCTTGGTGCTCGGTGATGGGAGGCATTGTTGGTGGCCATTATTTGGAGACATTCTCATTGAGGGGGAAGGGGATTACCAGGAAGCCAGAAACCTCATTCCCTGCCTTCTCTTCCCTCCCACCCTGCCCCGTCATTGGTGCCCAGTGCTACCTGCCTCCTCCCAGGGAGCCGGTGCCCTCCGTTTCACCTTATCCTATGCCTGGCACAAGGCCTGGTTCGTGATAGGCACTAACTAGATGTTGGTGCAATAAAGGAACCTACACAGTAATTAAAAACGGCAGCCCGGACTATAGATATTCAAGACCTGGCGTGGGGCTTGAGGCCAGAGGAGGAGGAGGCTCTGGGCTGGTAGGATTGAATCTGGAGGAGGGAGCAGGTCACATCACCCGCTCTCATCAGCACATTGTGGGGGCAGGGAGGGGGTTCATGATGTTAGCCACCCCAGAAGGAGCAGCTGTGTTCTTCACTCAACCATAAAAGAGCCTGTGATGGCCCCAGCTGGTGTGGCTCAGTGGATAGAGCATCGGCCTGTGAATTAAAGGGTCCCAGTTAGATTCCGGTCAAGGGCACCTGCCCGGGTTGTGGACTCGATCCCCAGTAGGGGGCATGCAGGAGGCAGCTCATTGATGTTTCTCTCTCTCGCTCTCTCTCTCTTTCTCTCTCTCTCACACTCTCTCTCCCCCCCCTTCCTCTCTGAAATTAATAAATATATATATATATTTTTTTTAAAAGAGCCCGTTATGGTGTGACTGGGGTTTGTCACGCCCACCTTGGCCAGGAGCCACTAGAGGAGTAGGAAAACATTGGAGAAATTTAAAAAGTCTAATGGCACCGGCCAATTGCTATCATATCTAACTCGGACCACAGGTTGGCGCAGAGCACATGGAAATGTGTGCAAACGGTGAAGGGGCGGGCGGAGGACACTGAACTCTGAGCATCACCTCCAAGGCCCGGTGAAGACCAGGGGTGATGCAGAGTGAAACCGGATGTGCTGAACCACTGAGCCAGGAGCGGGGCTCCTCTCTGCCAGCCCCAGTACAGATCAGGGAGTCACCAGAGTGGCCTGGACTGTGAGCTGGGTGTTGGGCAGCAGCGCCCCTGGGGGAGGAGGGACACAGGTCCTGCCTGAAGCGGCGGGCGCCACCCACTCCTGACCATGTTACGAGGCTGGGATCTGGGCTCCGTCTTGCCGGTTCTTCTGATCTGCAGAGTTCTGCTATTTATGGAAAAACGAGTTTTTACATTTTTATCCACCTTGCTCTGAAATACAGTCTGGCCACACCAAACCGTGTTTGCCAGCTGGCTCGGGCTCCCTGGCTGGCAGCTCACCAGCTCCAGGGCAGGTGTTTGGGGGCGAAAGGGAGCAAGGTGGTGCTGCCTTCTTTTCACGGACGGAGAAGTCACTGCTCAGAGAGCTGAAGCGACTTGCCCAAGGCCACACAGCTGGGAGGCAGGGAAGGTGTGGGAGACGCCTCCTCGCCTTTCACTGGAGAGTCTCTTTTGCTGTGGCTTCCCTCCATGGGTTCTGTGTCCCGCCTTCCAGAACAGTCTGGGAGCACGTGCTCCTTCTCCCGGGCATCTGCCACGTGTGCAGGCAAAGTGCCTGTCTTCCTCCCATTCCTCCTTCAAGGGCAGAGTCAGAAGAATGGAAAGCACGGGGCCCTGGAGTAGAGCCATGCCAGGGCTGGCCCTCTGGCTCTGATGCTTACACACACAGAGCCCTACCTTGGCCCTCTTGCCTTACCTCTGTGAGCCTCAGTTTCTTCCCCTGTGAAATGGGGTCAGGGAGGGCTTCCCGGAAGAGGCGCCCTCTTAGATGAATGCCAAGGGGACAGGGAGGCGAAGAAGCCGTGAGGCCGGCGTTGCAGGCGACGGGACAGCATCTGCAGAGACCCACACAGGAGGCCTGTGAGTGCGCCGGGGATGGGATGCGGGGAGCTGCAGAGAGAGAGCCCTGTGCGGCTGAGAACGGGGTGTGCCAGGCACCGGGGCGGGGCACAAGCTGCCTGGCCCCAGCAGGGAGAGAGTGTGGGGTCAACATGCCCATTATGGCGACGACATATGTCCGCGGCACCGACTTGTCGCTTGGCCCGAGTCCATGGGAAGCCGGAAGGACAAAAAGCATCTGAAACGTGTAAGCGGGGAGAAAGCGGCTTAGCGCACAGTGGGATGCGTCCCGCCTGAATGGGGCTTCTCCGCCCCTCGCGGGGAGGCAGGGCCTGGGAACCGCCTGGGCCAGAGCCCGCGGAGCCTTTCTGGAACCCAGGAAAGGCTGCGGCCCAGGGAGCCCGCCCTCGAGTCAGGCCCCGGCCCGTGCGTCCTCCTGCCTGTCCCCGTCAGTGTCAGCTGTCACTCCCCACGGCCTGCGATGGCAGCTCCTGCGGCTCAGCTCTGGGGAGAACAGTGGAAAGGGCCCCTGGGCTGCCGAGGAGGCCCCGCGCGGGGTGTCCCGGGCCCAGCCCAGAAGCCCAGCCATGCCTGCGACCCTCGGGCTCCCTTCTGAGGGGCCCCTTTGGGGTGGAGAGGTTCCGATGTCCCCTTCGCCCGGGGCCAGGGAGAGAGCAGAGGCAGGAGCCGCTGGGGGAAGGTCCCGGACTTCGGAGATCGAACCTCTGCGACGTCACCCTCCTCAGCCTCAGTTTCTCATCTGGAAAAGGGGGATCACGTCACCCAAGTGGTTGTTTGGGGATGAAAAGAGATAATGTGTGAAAAGCAGGTGTTCACGGAACCTCTGCTACCCTCTTTCTCAGCTTTGCCGTGAGAATCGAAGAGCAGTAATAACCGTAGCTGCCGCTAGCAGTTACTGTGGGCTTGTTAGAGACCAGGCACTGCCTGTGGGGGTTACTATTGCCTGCGTTCTTTAGATTAAAACGTTAAGGCTTCGAAAAGTGAAATAATGTGGCCACCGTCGCTCGGCCAATCATGATGGAGCCGGAACCCATACGCAGGCAGCCTGACTTCAAAACAGATCCACAAAGAGCTGGTGTCTCTTCTTTTCATCCTTTAAAAACAAAAAACCATTTTGAACACAAAGTTGCGAGTAAGATAAACACCCGTATATCTTTCACCTACATGCCACATTGTTGCCACATTTGCACATTTGTTCTCTCTTTGTGTGTGTGTGTGTGTGTGTGTGTGTGTGTGTTTTGTATGTGTGTACGTGCATTCATTTTTTTAACCATTTGCACATGAATTATGGACTTGGACAAAGAGTTGTTTACTGAGATTCATGTATGTCTGAGGTCTACTCTAAGCACTATTTTACATCACTCTGCCTGGCACACAGTAGGACTTGAATATTGGCAGCAATTAGGAAACGTAACAGGTATTGGCAGCAATTAGGAAGACTAACCCGTCAAACACTCCCCCTCCTCTTACCCCCTAATTACTTCATTCAGTCCTCACTGTGCCTGGCGTCTTCATTTTCAGAAAAGGGAAGAACCACTCAGAGGTGAAGCTGCTTGTAGCAGCAAAGTGTGAGCTTGGGGTGAACCCCTGCGTCTGCTTGGCAGCAAAGCTGTCCTACCAAACACGGGGGACCCCTGTCTGTCCCCTCCAGGCTTGTCCCTAATGTAGCCACCAGGGCACCACCCAGCACAGCAGATGGCATGTAGCCCTTCCCTCTGTAAATGGAGGGGGAGTCATCGAGGCTGGTGGACTTGGACGAACTGGGGACTGGCCCCAGGTCCTCCGTTAACCAAGTGGGGGTGAGGACTCGGGCCTGTGGACTCTGGAATCCACCATGCTGCTTCCTGCGGCCCTTGCCTGAGTCCCCTCCTCGCGTTCTCTCTGTGGCTGGTTCTTGCTGCTCATTTAGACCAGGCTTGAGCATCTCCGCCGGTTCGAGGCCTGCCCTGACCTCTCAGGTCCTACCCCTCATGTCGCGCCTTCTGTCCTTGGCGGCCTCAGTGTTCTTGGTGGCACCTGTGCTCATTCCTTTTCTGTCGCCCAGGTGAGGCCACGCTGTGCCCTGTGTCAGCATGTCTGATTTCCCTCCAACGGTCTTGTGATGGTCCTCGGCCACGCCGTCAGAGAGGATTGGTTGCGTAAGTGGTTAGCAGCTGGTTACCTGGATGATTTGAGTGATTGATAGTTGGAGTGATGAGTAGATAGGTAGGTAGATACATACATACATACATACATAAATAGAATGGTTTCATGGAGGTTGCATGGGTTGGATGGCTGAGTGGATGAATCATGGCAGGATGGTGGCATACGTTAGATCCCTGGTCAGCAAACTGCGGCTCTCGAGCCACATGTGGCTCTTTGGCCCCTTGAGTGTGGCTCTTCCACAAAATACCACGGCCTGGGCAACTCTATTTTGAAGAAGTGGCGTTAGAAGAAGTTTAAGTTTAAAAAAATGTGGCTCTCAAAAGAAATTTCAATCGTTGTCCTGTTGATATTTGGCTCCGTTGACTTATGAGTTTGCCGACCACTGCATTCGATACTTGGGTGGATAAATGGGTGGGAGAATGGACAAACAACAAAGATCAGAATGCATCTCTCTCCCTCCGATTCCTTTTGCTATCTGGACTGTGGCTGTCTCCTTATCCTCTGGACTTAGAAAGCCTTAGTGAACAGCATACTCCCTTTCTGTCCTCTGCCAGAGTCTCTGCACCGGGGAGTTCTGGAGAAGCTGGCCCGCAGCATGAATTTCTGTAAAGTAAATCCTATTTTCCATCGGCTTGGCTCACACTTTCGGAGACATGTTCCTGCTGTCAGGGGCTGGTGCTCTTGGAGGCTGGCGACAGGTGGGGGAAGAGCCGAAACTCCCCTGGGCCTCCGCTGCCCTGAGCTCCCACTCACTCAGCCTTGAGAGCCGGCTGGCGCCGGCCAAACATGGGAGCGGGGAGCCAAGGGGAACAGATTTGGCATCTGGTCCCAGAAGCCCCAGCTGCCAGGGGGCTGCTCTGCTCCCGAGCTGCTGGGACAGCACCCTCAGCCTCGTCCAGATATACCTGCTTCCATCCATGTGTCTGTACACCCTTCCTTCCTTCCCATGATCCCACTGTCCTGCCGTCCATCCATCCACCCGTCCATCTATTCGGTAATAATTTATGGAAGCCTCCAGGGGACATAGAGCGGGATTAAACAGAAAAGACGTTCTGCTGTGAATATGTCCGATACCAGGAGAGGGATAGACAAGGTCCCTTTCCCCTTCTTCCTTTTCCATCTGTTCTTCCCCTTCTCCTTTTTCTCTTTCCGGTCTTCCTCTCCTGTCCTCGGCATCACCGTCGCAGCCTCCCACCACTGCGTTCCTATTAAGTGTGAGGCACCATGCGAGCTGCTTTTCTGGCGTGTTCTCGTTTATCCCCCTCAACAATCCTGCATAATCGTTATTAACACCTGTTTCGCAGATTTTAAAAAAGCAGGTTGGGAGATGTGTGGCGATGTGATGGACTACATACTTGTGTGTCAGGAGGAATCTGTTGAGTGCCAAGGGCTGGTGCGGAAGGCACGCCGGCCAGGTAGGACACAGAGCGGATGGAATGAAGGGCATTCCTAGCAGACGGAACAGCCAGAGCCAGGACCTGGAGGCTGGAAAGGGGCTGTGGGGGATGGATCAAGAACAGGGGGATGCAGGCTAGAGGTTGAGAGAAGCTGTACGGGTTTGGCTTTGGTTAAGCCAGCTGGTTACTCTGGTCATGGGTGGGTGGGTCAGAGTGGTGGGGACCATGGCAGTGAGCGTGTCAGGGGAGGACAGCTGTCTGGACCCCCTTCTCCCCTGACTGAAGCCCTCCAGCTCCCAGAAAGCTCAGTATCCTGTCCCGCCCCACCCCTTCATCCCTTGGTGTCAGGGAAAGGTTGTGGGCTGTTAATTCCTGCTGGGGTTCAGCGCCTCCAAAGAGCCTGAACAGCCCAAGCAGTGCCCTGGGAATCATCCCTGAATAGAAAATTCGGGAGCTGGACGTGTGGAGAAACAGAGGCTCAGAAAGGGACAGAGGCCCAGTCCCAGGCCTGAAACCTGGGGCTAAGTGTCTAACCACTAACACTCTTCCTAGCTCTTCCCAAGGGCCAGTGCGGCTCAATGGTTGAGCATCAATCCATGAACTAGGAGGTCAGGGTTCAATTCCGGGTCAGGGCACGTGCCCAAGTTTCGAACTCAACCACCAGTAGGGGGCGTGCAGGAGGAAGCTGATCAATGAGTCTAATCATTGATGTTTCTCTCCCTCTCCCTTCCTCTCTCTGAAGTCAGTAAAAATGTGTTTTTAAAAGATAAAGTCAGTGGCTCTTTTCAAGCTGTCGAGACTTGGATGAAGTATTTAACATCTGCCTCTAGCCCTTTTGAGAATGACGTAGGATAAAAATAAATAATGGGCTTTGTTTTTTAATTTATTTTTTTGTTCATCCTCCCTGGAGGATATTTTTTCCATTGATTTCTTTCTTTCTTTTTTTAGAGGGAGCGGAGGGAAGGGGAGGGGAGAGAAACATCTGTGTGAAAGAGAGAAATCAATTGGTTTACTTATGAATGCGCCCCTACCAGGGCGGGACAAACCTGCATGCGGGACTTGCCCTCCACCGGGAATCAAACCTGTGATCCTTTGGTGCACAGGCTGACGCTCTGTCACTAAGCTAAACCGGCCAGGGCTAAATACTGGGCATTTTTAAAATGATTTAACCATTCTGAACTTCAGTTCACGCTTCTGTAAAATGGGAACAATAATGATAAAAATAAGACATCTAGCCGAGACCGGTTTGGCTCAGAGGCTAGAGCGTCAGCCTGTGGACTGAAAGGTCCCAGGTTCGATTCTGGTCAAGGGCATGTACCTTGGTTACGGGCACATCCCCAGTAGGGGGTGTGCAAGAGGCAGCTGATCGATGCTTTTCTCTCATTGATGTTTCTAACTCTCTATCCCTCTCTCTTCCTCTCTGTAAAAAATCAATAAAATATATATTTTTTAAAAGCATCTAGTCACTGTTTTCCTCACTGTAAGGATGTATGCTTCATAAAGGCAGGTGCCCGGGATATACTAGGAGCCCAGTAACCAGTCAATAAATGAATGAAGAGTAGCCATCGTTTTAAAGGGCTTCTTACAAGGTGCCAGGCACTGCAAAAGCCCTTCACATCCTGCTTGATCCTCACAACTGCCCTGTGGAATAGATATATCGTCCCCACTTTCCAGATGAGGAAACCGAGGCCTAGGAAGGTGACATATGACTTGCCCATGGTGATGGGGTTCCTGGGCAATGGAGCTGGGCTTAGACCCTGCTCTGGGACTGCTCGTTGCCCTATTCTCTTCATTCCCTTCCCCTGGGCCCTCGTTTTCCCATCCAGAAAGCTCCAGAGCTGGCCTCTGACCTCCTCAGGGTCCTTGCACACGGACTTCCCACAGCTCTAGGTTGTCCTGCCCACGATGGCCGACCCCATTCCGAAGGGGAAAGACCTGCAGGTTTCTCGACGCTGGCTTCCCCGCCTGGGATTGTAACACCGGCACCTCCGTGGCCTCCAGACCGCTCTGCCAGGTTCCGGTGCCCCGTGTCTGTTGGGAGGAGCTTCCTCGGGGCCCCGATGGCGTCCGTGCCAAGGTGCGAGGTTCCAGCTGCAGGTGGAGGGCTGGGCTGCCACTCTGTCTGGAGTGCCGTGCGGAGAACCAAACACAGCTGTGTTTATTCCAGAAATGACACGTCCTGATAATCTGCTCACGAGGGCAATGCCTCCCCGTGAGGATCACAGGGGGAGCCACACCGAGTTCCCCCGAATTTCAGGGCGGACTTTAGTTCTCTGCGACAACTGTGCTGTTGAGCAGACCTTGGCCTGCGAGTAGACCTTGGCCAACGGGCAGCGAGGGGGCCTTGGGAGATGCCACTCGAAGAGCGGTGGGTGATCTCCCCTGGGCAGGAGATGCTGGGAGAGAGGACCTAGTGCCTTGACACCTCCAAATGGGGGGGGGGGTGAGCCTGACACTCCCCACCTGGCCACACCTGGGACACAGAGACAGGCACCCCTCTATTAGGAGAGCTTGGCCTGGGGTTGGATTTTGAGTACAGTCATGCTTTTCTGAAACATTCCCATGGTTTCCTATTGCTTTGGGAATAAAGACCCACCCTTCCCCTGGCCCTAAGGCCCTGCTTGGTCTGGCTGCAGCCCATTCTGTGGCCCGACTCCATCACACACTCGGTCCATCACACACTCGGTCCATCACACACTCGGTCCATCACACACTCGGTCCATCACACACTCGGTCCATCACATACTTGGTCTAGCAGCTCCAGCCACTCGGTCCGCTCTGCCCCTCTTACTTCCCAGGCTTCCTGCCACCACAGGGACTTTGCACAGGCTGGTCCCTCCTCCCTCATCACCTCATCAGTTAACTCTCTCCCGTTCTCCACGTTTTTTCAGGGACCTTCTCCCCGAGCTCCTCAGAGCTCCGCGGGCTCTTTTGCAGCACGAGCCAAAGTCATGATTTGAAAATAATTAGTGTTTCCTTGATTGTACTCTCTGTCTCTCCTCCCGCACGATCAACTCCACAAGAGCAGGGACCGTGACTGAATCGCTCCGTCGCCCGATTCCCCGGGCCTGGCTTCGCGTCTGGCCCACCGGAGGTGTTGGGTGACTCTGTCTGGGTTGGAAGAATCAATGACTGGATGACTACACGGTTCTCGGGACGAGCAAAAGGGAGGAGATACGCTGCTGTTTGTTCTTTTGGGTGACAGTTGGCAGAGTGCTGTGACACCCGTCATCTCTCTTTAATTGAGCAGGCTGGGATGGGAGTCTGCAGGGGCTTGGCACGGGGCCAGGCCCCCGGGTGGGGGCGGGGGGATCTGAAGTGAGTCAGGCACCACGGACCTCGCCTTCGGGAGCTCACACTCTAGCCTCCTGGGATAGCTCTTCGCCGAGATGGACAGGGGAGGATGCTGACACACAGGCAGGGGAAGTGGCTTGGTGGGACCACGTCGTGGCTACATGCGGACGGATGTGCACGGAGATCCCGTGGGCATCAAGCCTCGCACCCTTCCCCTTTGCTCTGGCACTCCCACGGGGTGGGGGTGCAGGGGGAGGAAGGGTCCTGGCCTTTGGGGGTCCGCAGCCCTGGCGCCTGGATAGCCGAGCCTCTTATCCATGGGACTGTGGACAAGGCACAGCGGGCAACGGGGACTGTCCTGCCCTGTGGGGCTTTCCTTCTAGTGGGCAAGGCTGCAAATGCCAGCCAGGGAGCTGTGTAGGTGCTGATGGTGCCAAGAAGCAAGCTAGAGCAGAGAAAGGAGGAGGAGGGGCCCGCTGGAGAAGAGCGCTCAGGACCGGCATCTGAGCAGAGGCCTGAATGAAGCGAGGGAGAATGCGCTGGGGGAGGGTGTCCCCAACGGTCAGGCCAAGGCCCTGGGGCAGGAATGAGAAAGGAGGCCAGCGGGCTGGAGCAGGAGGTCGGGGAGGGGACCATGGCCAGGACTTAGCGTCTGCCTTGAGTGAGATGGGACTGCGGAGGGTTTTGAGGAGGCTTCAGGGTCTGACCTGTGTTTAGAAGGCGCCACTCTGACTGCTGTGGGGACACGGATGGACACAGCAGGGAACAGGAAGGAGCCTTTTCAGCGTCCAGGTGAGAGATGCTGGTGGTGGGACTGGAGTGGTAGCAGGTGGGGAGGTGAGGGATGGTGGGGGGTCAGACCTGTTGATAGATGGCTCTGATTTTACTCCCCTGATGTCCTTCTTCATTGGTTGGAGGGGGAGGGAAGGGAGCACTGTGTGTTTCTGATCACCCTGACCCTTCACCCCTCCACTCACCCAGGAGGCTCTGCTGGGGTTTGTGATGTAGGAGCATTTATCTTTTTATTTCTAACATACATCAATTATTTGCTAACAACCCGATCTCCAACAGCTGCATTGGTGACCGTTGTCCTAGACTGTTCAGAGGTGCAGGGAAGAGTCTGGTCCAGTCCAGGTCCGGCTTGGACAGGACTTGCCGGGTGACTGAATACGTTTCCTTCCCTCGGGGGGCCCTGGTCCGTCTCTCTGTAGAAGGAGAGGATGAGACCTGACACCTCCTGGCCTGGCCTGCATAACCCCATGGCCAGCATCCTTGGACCTGCACACATTAAGCGCCTGCTGTGTGCTAGGACATAGCAGGCGCTTGATGTGTGCTACGGAGAGGACTAAGCCTTTTTGTAAGAAAACCGGGTTAAACAAAAGGAAGGTGTTGACCTGTCAGAATGGCCAACATCAACAAACGACAAGTGTTGGCGAGGTTGCGGAGAAAAAGGAACCCTCGCGCATTGCTGGTGGGAATGTAGCCTGGTGCAACCACTGTGGAGAACAGTATGGAACTTCCTCAAAAAACTGAAAATGGAACTCCCATTTGACCCAGTAATCCCACTCCTAAGAATATATCCCAAGAAGCTAGAAACATCAATCAGAAAGAATATATGCACCCCTATGTTCATAGCAGCACAATTTACAATAGCTAGGATTTGGAAACAGCCTAGGTGCCCATCAGCAGGTGATTGGATCCAAAAACTATGGTACATTTACACAATGGAATATTATGCAGCCATAAAAAAGAAAAAATTCTCATTGTTTGCAGCAACCTAGATGGAATTGGAGAACATCATGCTGAGTGAAACAAGCCAGTCAATGAAAGAGAGACACCACATGACCTCACTTATTTATGGATGATCAAGAACATTATAAACTGAAGAACCAAAAGATAGATATAGAGACAGTAAAGCAACAAGCAGACTGTCAAATTACAGCGGGGAGGTTGGGAAGATCTGGGGGAGATAAACGATCAACTGAAGGACTTGTATACATGCATATAAGTATACAACCAATGGACACAAAACTCTGGGGAGGGAGGGGATGTACCGGAGGGGGGGGGGGCATTGGTATATGTACAAAAATAATAATTTAATTAAAAAAAAAAAAAAAGGAAGGTGTTGAGCCCAAGGCGATTAAACACAGGGGACTGCAGTGCAAGGGCAGCTGACGGAGGTCTGCAACCACGCCAGCTGGGTTCGAGTTCTGGTGCCAGCTCTTACCAGGTGAGACCACAGACACGTCTCCTTATCAGTAAAATGGGGATAATAGTAGTCCCTTATTATTAGGCTGTGACACATAGTAAGTGCTTAGGAAATGCCAGCATTATTGTGCAGCCAGCAGAGCACAGGAGCCAGTGCTGGGAACACTGTGTCCAGCCTTGGCCCCTGGCCCGTGTCCAGTTCGCATTGGCCTGATCCTGGGTTCAGTAGTCCCAGGTTTCCCCTTTGGGTGTCATGGAGAGCCCAGCAGCAGTGGCCCCGGGAGACAGCGCCCTCTAGAGGAAGACTGCACTTCAGCACCAGACAGAGCATTTTCAGGCTGTGTGACCTCAGGCTGGCGAGCAGCCTCTCTGAGCCCTGGGGGTGATGCGTTTCCCTGCTCGTGCAGAGGGGATAGGAAGAAGCCCTGCCTCCCAGGCTTGCTGTGAGGATGAAATAAGAAGCCTTTTGGAAAGGGCTCAGCGGGTGGGGCTCAGTGAGTTCTGGCTTCCTTCTGCCCAGCTGTGTGGGCCAGCTACCTCCCAGAAGTGGGAGCTGAGAGCTTCGGGGGCCTGGGAAAGGTGAGGGGGGCAGAGAGAAGGTGGGGGGCAGATATCCTGGAGGTGGAAGATAGGAGGATTCAGGGAGGTCTCGGAAGGGGTGCGGGGGGGGGGGGGGAGGGTAGAGGGTGGCTCTAACAGTTCTTTCTAATTTTTGAGAAAATCTTTCCCATATTCATATAATTAAGATTATTTTTTAAATGCCTTGTTGAAATAAAACTAGCCCATTTTCGTATGACCTCATTTTATCTGACACCCCAACACACACACACACACACACACACACACACACACACACACGGCTCGATGTTAAAGCTGCCTCTTGTGCTTCTGCTAGAAGGTTCTTCTGCACAGTCAGTGAATACTTAGGGAGCCCTCTTTACTTTCTGGCTGGGAATGGAGGTCCTTGGGGGACCTCTAACGAATGCTGACACTATCGCCCCCTGCAGTTCAGCGGGCGTGTTCACAGCACTGTCTCCGGGGCTCCTCCTGCGGTTGGGGTGGGGGTGGAGAGGGGGCTCCCTATGACCCACCCCCTGGAGGTAGGGCTGCACCATTTTCGCTTTTACCAGCAGTGTTACGTACCCAAACTCAGTGTCCATTGAATACAGATGAAGAATGAGGCCCATAATATAGATGAGGAAACTGAGGCTCGAAGAGGCGATAGAATTTTCCCAGTTGGGATCCCCCCTCCCCCCCATTCAAAACCAGGACTCCGCATTCCCCGCGGTGATGCGCAGTGACGGAAGGACAGGGATTACTAGCACGGCCTGGACTGACAGAGTGGGTTCACGTGAACAGTGATTAGCATATGCTGCAGTCATCCCGGAGTCCTGCTGCCTTGTTGGATCTACCACCGTGAGGCAGGGCTGTTCGCTCTGTTTTCCAGGTAGAAAACTGCATCTCCGAGAGGCTCAGCAACTTGCCCAGGGCCACACAGCCAGGAAGGGGCAGAGCTGGGATTTGAACCCGTGATCTTCTAACTCCAAAGCCCATGCTCAGAGCTACTACATCAGGCTGGCTAGAGTCGGTGGGGACAAAGCCAGGAGATGAATCCAGGACTCGGACTGTCCTACCAGCTTCCAAAAACAAAAGCACAGGCAAAAAACTGCCCTGATCGGGAGCTCCTGAGTCCGGGAGGATGGAGCTCTGCCCTGGGCCCCCCTCAGACCTGGGGGGAGGGGAGGGCTGTCTCTTTCAGATCCTGCTGTGGCCTCGCCTGTGGGCAGCCGGCCCTGCTGGCTTTTTTAGGATAAAGGACCCTCCCCCTCACATACACCTCGTACAATGTACAAGGTCCTTTCACCCCCGCAGTCTTCGGCTGAGCCTTGAAACACCCTTGTGAGACAGCGGGGCAGGGGTCCCCGGTCTTCAGGTGGGGAAACTGAGGCTTGAAAGTGTGTCTACCGCCAAGCGCTACAGGAATGTCAGCTGTCTTTGGCTGTGGCTGTGGTTCTTTTGAGTCACGAGAAACTGACAAAAACGGTGACCTCCCACCTCTTGGCAAAAATAAACATGTGCCTTCGTGTGCCATTTCGGGGAACTCGCAGGTTAAATGCCTGTGTTTGCTTGCTCTGCGGTGCCGGTGGTAAATGACAGCAGTGTTGTTTGGTTGAGCACCTATTTCGTGGCAGGCAGGGTGTCTGTTGCTTTATGTACATTACTAGAAGGCCAGTGCACGAATTCGTGCATGGGTGGGGTCCAGCCAGCCCACCCGGATCGAGGCCAATCGGGGCCCGGCTGGCTGGGGAGAGGGGCCGTTGGCAGTTGGCAAGCTTGCCCCGTCTTCATTCGAACTCCAGGTTGAATTTCTGGTCGAGGGGACAATTCGCATATTAGCCTTTTATTCTATAGGATTTCATTTAATTCTCATGGCGGTGCTGCAAAGCAGAGACACCGAGGCACAGAGAGGCAAACACTCCCTGAGTTTGCAGAGCAGGGGTTTGAACCAGCTCTGCCGGCTCTGAAGGTTGTGCTCTTTGGCCTCTGTCCTGGGAGGGGGCACAGTGTTGCAGCATCCTCCAGAGGCTGAACCCAAGAACCAGGGCCCTGAGGAAGCTCAAGGTCATTGTTAGCTTCTGCGTTTGGGAGAGGAGAGCCGTGCTGACTTCCCCTCGGCCTGAGCAGGGAGAGTGTGCCCGAGGACCAGGCTAGTCAGCCTCCCGGGGAACCCCCCCCTGCACACACACACACACACACACACACACACACACACCCCCGCCCCACGATGGCTCTTCTTCCACTTCCTACGCGTCTGATTGGAGGCCCCTCTCTCCGAGGAATTGGCTTAGAAAGTTCTGTGTGACTGGAAAATCTGCAATTTAAGCCCAACTGTTTGGCTTAAATGATGGGAGTTTCCCTTCCCCAGAATTGCCTCCCGCTCTCGACAGCCTCATAATTCTTACAGGACACTCAGAGCTCTCTGGAAATCCGTCTGCACGTAGGACTGAGGTGGAGGGGGAGCCGGGGGCGGCCGATAGCTGCAGAGCTGGGCTTTGGTCTGGGAGCATCAATGGGGCCTGCAGACCCCTGTCTGGTTCCCATCGGCCCCAGGCGGAGGCCTCTTCGGCTCCAGCACAAGGACCCAGAGCCGGCTTCTGCCTGTTCGTCCCTCATTAGTAGCCTCGAGAGTCCTGCGTGGTGGTCAAGAGTGTGGGCTCTGAGGTCTGATGGACCTGTGTTCAAATCCCCCCTCAGCCACTTACATGCTCTGTGGCCTTAGATCGGCCGCTTTCCCTCTCTGAGCTTCAGTTCTCCGTCAGTAAAATGACAGTGATCATATGGAAGAGGCACCTTGCCTGGCCCAGAGGAGGTGTGCAATGAAGATAATAGTAGTCAGTCATTGTTATTGTTGCCCTAAGTGGGAGATGGAAGGGAACACATCACCCAGCCTCTCAAAGTGTGCAGGTGGATGTCTGTCTGCAGGAGGCTGGTCAGGGATAGGCAAGACTGAACTGGAGGGGTAGTGGGTGAGGAGCGAGCAGGCAGGTCCGGGGGAAGGTTGGGGACAGGGAGGCCCCTCTTGCTTGGTTGGTACTGGGAATGAGGGCTGGGAGCTGGGCCCAGGGGCACAAAAGCCTCCACCCTTCAGCTCTTCCTCCCCAATAATTCTGGAGGCTGGACAACGAGTTCCTCAGGCCCCCCTTCCCAGTGCATGAGCGGGGGCTGCCTCCCCAGCCAGCAAACCCTCCTCCGTCACCGTGCTGGCCGGAGCCTGGTCCTCAGGGGGTGGGGAGCGGTCTGGGAGCATCAATGGGGCCCCAGGCCGCAGTCTGGTTCCCATCGGCCCCGGGAGGAGGCCCCCTCACAGCTCCAGCCAAGGCCCTCGGAGGGTGGGGCCGCGCGACGCGTTTGTGCCGCTGACAGGGTGGCAGGGTCACCGTGGATAAAGGCGCTGCCCGGACCCCGGGCCCGGCCTGCAGTGGGGCTTTCTTGTCAGAGAGGAGCTTTTCTTCCCAGTGCACTGTGGGGTGGCAGCAGGGGGTCACCCCGTGTCTCGGAGGATAATGGAACTTTGCTGACGGAGACACAGGAATGAGCTGGGGGAAGAGGGGGCTGAGGGCCGCTGACTGGCTCGGAGATGTCTGCTGCCACCTTGGCAATGGCTCTCCGAGTGGATTCTGAAGGGGAAGCACAACCAAGAACTTGGGGCTCCCCCCAGAGGCCTCTGGGAATCTGCGAACCCAGCCCTTGGTCTGACTAGGAATCTTGGGCCGTTATCCAGTGCCTCATCTTCCTTCCTTCCTTCCTTCCTTCCTTCCTTCCTTCCTTCCTCTCTTTTCTTTTTTATTTTTAATTTTATTGATGTTAGAGAGGAAGGGAGAGGGAGGGAGAGAGAAACATCAACGATGAGAGAGAATCATTGACCAGCTGCCTCCTACATAACCCCCACTGGGGACTGAGCCTGCAACCTGAGCATGTTTCCCAACTGGAAATCAGACCATGACCTCCTGGTTCATGCATCAATGCTCAACCACTGAGCTATGCTGACCGGGCTCATCGTTGATGCTTCTCTCTCTCCCCATCCCTTCCTCTCTGAAATCAATAAAAATTTTTTTTTAAAAAACACCACAAAAAAACAAACTGCAGCTCAGACCATACTTCTCCCCTGCTCAGACCTTGGGCTCCTTGTTCTCTAAAAAGTCCAAGTCAGACCCCTTCCACTAGTTCCGTGGTCTGCAAACTGCGGCTCTCGAGCCACAGGCAGCTCTTTGGCCCCTTGAGTGTGGCTCTTCCACAAAATACCACAGCCTGGGCAAGTCTATTTTGAAGAAGTGGCGTTAGAAGAAGTTTAAGTTAGAAAAATTCGGCTCTCAAAATTCAAAAGAAATTTCAATCGTTGTCCTGTTGATATTTGGCTCTGTTGACGAATGAGTTTGCTGACCATTGCTCTAGTTTATTAGCTCAGCTGTCTGGTGACCTGGGCCCTGCTGGCCTCCCTGCCTGTCCATGTCATTCTCATCCTGAAGTTCTAGGTTTCATAGCTATCTGTCATAAATCCCTTTCCCCCAGACCTGTGCTTCGTTCAGGCCCTCGCTGCTGGCTGGGTTGCTTGATTGCCCTCCTCTCACTTCTCTTTCTAGTTAATTCCCAGTCATCCTTCAAGGCCCAATTCAAATGTTTCCTGCTCAATTCCCCCCACCCCACAGCGCTTTATTCACAACCCTTTTGTAGGTGATCTTATAACACTAAGGTGTGGCTGACTTTGTCCACATTGGCCTCCCCCACTAGACAGAATGTAGAGACTTGTTTATCTTTGTCACCACTGGGCCACCAGTGCCTGCACAGGGTCTGTTACCAGCACACCCTCAAACCATTGTTTTATGAATGAAGGAATGAAGGAAGGGATGACTACATTGTCTGCCCATAAAAATAACTTCCTCTTCAATCCTAGAAGCTTTTACTGCTCAGCATGACGCCCCCACAAGACCTTGAAAGGAGGAGGAAGCGATGATAATGGGCAAGGCTCTCTGATGCATCGAAAACTAGGTAGACCCTAGAATTAGAGTTTGGACCAGAACAAGGTGCTCCTCTATCAGCTGGCCTTGAAGAGGTCTTTAAGGTCAGGCCTTCTTTGAGTCAGGACCTAAGGAAACCATGTAAAATGGAAAAAACAAAACACACCAACTCATCTCAGAGCTGAGAAATCCCCACTTTGGGGCCGGAAGGATTCTCGGGGACTCAGCCGGGCCCCGCCCCCACTCGGGGAATGCTTTCCCCGAGAAGCACAGATGGCTGTATCCACTTGGGAGTCTGGTCTCAGCTTCCCTTCCTCTCTCCCTTTATCATTTCCTTGTTCCTAAAATATGCCTCTCTGTCCACGTCTGTGTTGATCTTTTCAAAGCCAGGAAAACCTCAAAGGTTCTTGGTCCCAAGCCCTCAAGCGTCGGCTGTAAATAATGATGGTTTCCCTCTCTGAGCATGCCCAGATGCCAGGTCCTGGGTCCAGCTCTGTTGGCTCCTTATCCCACTGCATCTTCATAACAACTCCTGTGGCTGGTGCTGCCATTATCCCCGTGTGGCCGGTAAGAAAGCCAAGGCTCACAGGAGCAAAGCAATGTCCCTAAAGTCACCCAACTAGTAAGTGACAGAGTCAGGATTCAAATCGACGTGACTTCCTTGTACTTTTCCACACCCATCTGTCCGTTCATTTATTTTTTCCGTAGCCGTTTACAGAGCGCATATGGCATTACTAGTCATTTTGATCCTTTGTTCATTCTTTGCGTTTAATAAATGTCTCCTGAGGACCCACTATGTGCCAGGACTCTGCTGTAGAGGGCCCCAGGGAGATGAGATGTGAGTGGGGCCTCGAGGTTGGCAGGGAGGAATAGAGGTGTTCTTGAGCCACGATGGAGGAATCCCTAAGGCCCAGGTGCCCCCCACCACCACCTTCACTAAAAGGCCAGATGTTAGGGCCCTGCAGCCTGGCGGGCTGGGGATGGCACCCCTGGGGCATCAGCAGTGAGCCGCTCACTCAGGAGTCTGGGTGGGCATCCTGAGGCATGCTCAGGGTTTAGGACTCAAACCCCTAGAGCCTCTCTTAGTCCTCGCACTTTTTTTTTTTCTTTTCACCACATCACCCCCTGCCTGAGCCTCCTCATTTCTGAAATGGGCTGCTAACCAGACTCGCTCACCTGGCTGCTCCAAGGCCTGAATGAGCCCATCTGTGCGGAGGGCCTGGTGTACAGCCCGGCCCGAACCCAGTCCGGGCGCTTCTGCATCCCGAGGAGATGCCCCCTGGGGAGTCAGAGCTGAGACAAACGGGTCCGGCCTGAGCCCACGGGGCCCCGCCGCCCTGAGCTGGGAGTGGGAGGCCGGCTCCCCTCCCCCAGGCACCCAGTCTGGCCCGGAACCAGGCTCGGATCTGCTGAGTGATTCACAGCCTGACGCTGCAGAAAGTTGCGCCGGGCCGCAGAAGGGCTGCCCGGGGTTTGTGGTTTCGAATGCAGAGAAGAATTCCCTCATCGGCTCAGGGCAGGATAACTTACTTGTTGAGAGAGACATTTTCACGAAATAAATCCTTAGAGGAACCAGGCGCTGAGGCGGGGAGGCCTGGGGAGGGATTATCTAAATAAACCCCGTTTTTGAAGCTTCAGGCCCGAACGATTTGCCTGAGCCTTTTGTTGCTTCCTCGTACACGGCTTGAGGTCCCCCGTGACCCCGGGATCGTTTTCGGTGGTACCAGTGCACCGGGCCCTTTTCACTTGGGTGTGATGCCCCATCACTCGGCCTCACTGAATTCTCTTCAACAACGGGCATTGGAGTTGTTCTCTTCTTGTGGGGAGCAGGCAGCCTAATATGCCTTTTTATTTATTTTTTTTTAAACAAGATTGGTATTCATATTTTGGTCAGGACCATCCTTCCTCTGGTGGGATTGTCCTGCCCGTGTCAGGGTGTATAACACGCCACGCACTCGCCCGCGAAATGCCAGGAGTGCCTCCCCTGGTCACGCTGCCCTGGCAGTCCTCCGAAGGTGGCACCCGTGGCCCTGGGGGCCGCAGTCTGGCAGGTCGCAGGGCACTGCGTTGGCATCAGCGTCGAGCAAGCGTGGTCGTGAGCCCAGCTTGTCATCACACGGACCCAAACCGGCTCCGGGCTTTCCTAAATGCCAGGGGTGGGGGCAGGGGGCACGGTGCCTGGTTGAGACCCACTGGCGTCACCGCAGCCTGTGTCCTGCCAGCCCTCACCGTCTTGCCATTCCTCGCGCTCACCCTGCCCTTTCCTACCACCCTGCCTTTGCTCCTGCTGTTCCCTGGGCCCTGAATGCCCTTCCCCGCACCTCCATCTTCTTCTGGGGCCCAGCCCTACCCTTTGGAGCCCAAGCAAGAAGCCCTCCTGTTAGAGCACAGGGGCATCGCGCTGGCTCTGCCACGCCCATGGCCGTGTGGCCTCTGAGCCTCCTTTTCCTCCTCGGGAAGATGGGGGGCAGAAGAGCCACTTCCGCCCCGCGGTGGGCCTTCTGGGTGCATCTCTTAGCTCGGTGCCCGTGGAGCCAAAACCCTGTGAGTATGCGCTGCCCTGCCTGGCCAGGCCTTCTCTTGTGGAAGGCGGGGGTTGGCACCGTGCCCCGCTGGTCCACCCTGCTCCTCGCCATCCACCTCTGCTACCCACGCCTGGCCGGGACCTCTCCTAGAGCTGTGGGAGGGACAGTCCCCCCACAGTGGGCTCCTCCTATCCAGCAGCCATGGCCTGGCGATGTTGGCCAGGAGGGTGCCAAGCGGCTCAGCGGATTCGAGCTAAATAAAGGTGGACAGTGGGGATGGCGATGGCTTCGGAGGCCCGCCCCTCCCCCATCCTGCCGCTCACTCCCTTCCATCGCCTCCCGAGGCTCTCCCTCCGGCGGCAGCCCTGGGAGACATCTCCTTTCCCACCCCGGGGCTGCTGGGACTCGTCTCCCCAAACTGACACCTCGAGAGTCCGTGCCCTCCACTTTATCCCCCTTCTAAGTGAACCTTCTTAAAACCGCGTTCCTGGAGCCGTCTGTTTTCCCTCCCCTGCTGACACCTGGCCGCTCTCCCCCCAGCCGACCGCCCCTGTCTCCCTCTTATCTAAATCCCAAGGCGTCCCGTCTCCCCGGGGGGAGATAAGGGGATTCCCTGTCCAGATGCGTAGTTACCATTAGGCGCCCCTCGCCTGACACTTAGGATAACTCCCCGCACATAGTAGGCACTTAGATACTTGCTGAGTGAGCGAGTGGACCGTGGCCCGTCCGTGCCTCCCGTTTGGAGATTCGGAGTGAAAAGCCTCAGAAAAGGCAGGCGTCACTGGCTCCACAGCCTGGTTTTGTTCCCAGCAAGAAGCCTCTGTCCGTTTCTCAAGAAAACCCCATCTGTCTCTCACGTTGGCTCTGGCTCGGTATAATAACAGTCACACAATAAAACCCCAACGAGAATAGTTCACCTGCATGAGGGCATGAAACGGGCCGCGCCTCCCGAGCCTTCTCCCCAGTTTAGAGACGGGAAAGCTGAAGCTCCGTGAGGGAAAGTGGTAGAGTTGGGATTTGAACCTGGTCGGGGCCTGCAAGGCCATGCCCATCATCATCCCCCCACCCGGCTGCACACGTGTCCTTTACAGATGGGAAGCCCAGGCTCAGAGAGAAAGGCTTGCCCAAGCCCCTGGGTGAGTAGGTGGGAGGATTTGTCTCCCACAACAGCTCTGGAGTGGACCACCTGCCCGTGATCACAGATATTCAGTTAACCCAGTGGTTGGCAAACTCATTCGTCAACAGAGCCAAATACCAACAGGCCTCTAATGCCAGGAGGCACCCTTTCCATGTACCCGTGAGACCCAGACCAACACCCTTCTCCCTGAGCCTCAGTCTCCCCCTCTGTATAATGGGATAGTGATTACAGAGTCATAATGCATTTGGGTAGGATGAAAGGAGATGAAGAAAAGCTCTGAGTACAGCGCCTGGCACACAGTAGGCCTCTTCCTACACTGCCATAGATGGCAACTCCATCTGCTTCTGCACGGGAACCCCCATGCTCTGAGTCAGGAAGCCTGACCTGGTGTCCAGATCAGCCATGAATGGAGCCACACTTATCTGAATCCCAAACGGCACATAGGAGGTCTGACAAAGGGCTTATCATCGATTTGCGAATTTGTTTCTAGTGGAAATCACCCAATAGCATTAAAAAGAATCAAATCACATCTTATTATGAACACAATAAATCACTTTGATCCAAAAGTATAAAACCAGTCCACATCATAGTTTTCCTAAGGAACAGATTGGGGCGGTGATGTGAATAAAATCAATCGCATAACCCCTTTGGGAAACAGTCCTGCAGTTCCGAATAAAGCTAAACGTATGTCTACCGCAAGGCCCAGCAATACCACTCCCTGGTAGGTGTGCACTCAGATGCCACGAGTGCGCATGTTCTCCACGGCGGGTACTAGACCAGACTGGGACGTTCATTGGAGCTTTACTCCTGATAGCCCCAAACTGGGAAACCCCAAATGCCCATAGATAACGTGAATAAACTGTGGATGTACACAGTGAAATAGCACGCAACAATGAAAAGAGGACAAACTTCTGATAACACGAAGCATCCTGGGTACGTTTCCAAATCATTGTGCTGAGTGCTAGACGCCAGGCACCAAAGATCGCTGAAGGATTCCGTTTCTGGGAATTTCAGAAGCTGGCAAAACTAACCCGTGGTGATGGAGGTCGGGGTGCTGAGAGCATGTGAAAGAAGGGGTGATGCGGAAGGACAGGAGGCACTTTCTGGTGGTAGTTCCATGGGGATATACTTTTGGGAAATTCGTTGAGCTGAAAACCCTAAAGATCTGTGCCCTTCCTATATATAATTATACCTCAGTTAAAAATAAAGAATTCAGCTGGGCCAGTGTGGCTCACTGGTTGAGTGTCGACTTACGGACCAGGAGGTCACAGTTTGATTCTCGGTCAGGGCACATGCCCGGGTTATGGGCTCGATCCCCAGTAGGGGGCATGCAGGAGGCAGCTGATTAATGAGTTTCTCTCATCATTGATGTTTTCCTCTCTCTCTTCCTCTCCCTCCCTCTCTCTCTCTCTCTCTGTCTCCTTTTTAATAGTGTGATTGTGGGCCAGTGACTTCACCTCTCTGAGTCTCAGTTTCTGTAAAAGAGGGTGTCATGGGATTGTGAGGATTTAATGAGACAGTGAAAATCTGTGCAGGAGCCTGATTCTGTGGGTGCCTGGCATTGGGGGCCTATGTGGATGTTGCCCAGCAGGGCCCAGGCTGGGCCTCAGGCAGATCAGCAGCACGGGGGGTGCCTGGTGTGGTTGTGACTGGGATGTCTAGCTGGTGCTCACCTGGTTTCCGTGACAATCTCCAGCTTATTTTTCAAAGCGTTTCCCCTCGCCATTCCACGTCCCACAGTCAGCGGCAGAGTGGGGGAACAGCAGGGCACGTTTAACTTCTCTCTTTAGCCACCGAGACCTGGTGAGAAAGACCTCTGACCACATAGTGATCAATCACCTCTGCTCTGATCAAAACCCAATGAAAACTGAGTGCCCGCTGTGGCCAGGCCCTGGCCCGGGGTGCGGTGGGGGAGACCACACTACATGCCTATCCTGGTGGCAGGACAGACTGTCATCAAAGCACATCTCAGACATGGGGCAGACACATCTTAGACAGCTACGTCAGAAGTTGTCAGGGAGAATCGGGCCTGGAAGGCAGGCCAGGGAAGGCTTCCTGGAGGAAGTGGCACTCACAGGCAGTGGGAAAGGTGAGCTGGGAGATGACCTGGCTCAAAGGGAAGGGAGTGAGCACCAATGAGGGGGCACAGTTTGGGGAAAGACCCAGCAAGAGTGCGGGTTCCTGGTGCCTGAAAGGGCCTAGCGTGGCCAGAACTGAGGTTGGGAGAGAGAGGGTGGGATGGGGCGGAGAGGCAAGTGGGCTTCTGGACAAGCCCCGCCCTGTGCGCCCTCACACCCGGAGCAGCGGGAAGCCAGCCATTCCTGGGGAGAGGTGCGATGCTGAAATTGGCCTTTGGTGAAGAATAACAAAGTCTCCTGCTGGAATAAGTGGGCCAGGCCAGACCCCGGGGCCACCCTCCGCTCCCTGACCACGCCCTGCAAGGGGCTCTCCCTCCCACTCTGCAAGCTGGGAAAGGCCTGGCCAGGAAGGTGTTAAGCGTTGGAGGAGGCTCCAGGATCCAAACCCAGCTCTGTCTGGGGCCACGTCCACACACGTCCCACAGCGCCCTCTGATCCACAACAGCCTCGGGGTGTAAGTCCTTCCCCTTCTCAGCACTGCTTTCCTCATTTCTGGAAATGGGTACGGCCCCCCCTCCCTCCTAGGGACTGTTGCCACGTGGGATGAAATGCAGGATGAGGTGACAGCCAGTCAGAGGAGTAAGCCCCTCAGCCCGAGCCTCGGAGGTTACAGAAGGGAAACTGAGGCCCAGAGAGGCTTGGCTGGCCCCAGACCCCCCAGCCAGTTAGAGACAGGGCTCAGACTGAAACTCGGGCTTCCTTCCGCACCAGCTGCTTCCTGCTAGAAACAGGGAGAGCCGTGGACAGGGCAGAGCTGACCGCCTTTGCTCCGACCTTGGTCCCTGAGCCGGGGCCCCCCGTAAGGCAGGCCCTCGTGTCTGTCCATCGTGGGTGGAGCGGCTGTGGGCCACAGATAGGCCCAGGCCAGGTTAACTGCATTAATAATTAAAAATTATTAAATCCTTTCAATGAGCCAGACTGTGAGTGCTATCACGTAGGCCTTGACCTTGTGTCCCCGGCCATGCCGTGACCTGCCTGAGGTCAGACTCCCGCAGGCCTGGGAGCTCGGCACTGGCCAGGCTGTCCTCGGGGCTCTTTGTCTCGCTGGAAGGGCAAAGCGAGCTCCTCCGAACCCCCTGCAGGGGCCGGGCGCAGGGCTCTGAGATGACTCACCCACCCAGAGGCCCAAAGCAAACACCTTGGCATTGCCAGACCCCCTGTCACCGGGACCTTTGTCAGCCGGGCCGGCCTGGGGGAGAGCCGTCCGGATTCCACCGCCACTCAGGTGTAACTGGTCTCGCCACCTGGGCTGAACTTTTTTTTTTTTTTTTTTTTTAATAGAATCTTTTTATTTTATTTTATTGATTTTTACAGAGAGGAAGAGAGAGAGACAGAGAGCTAGAAACGTCGATGAGAGAGAAACATCGACCAGCTGCCTCTTGCACACCCCCTACTGGGGATGTGCCCGCAACCAACGTACATGCCCCTCACCGGAATCAAACCCGGGACCTTTCAGTCCGCAGACCGACGCTCTATCCACTGAGCCAAACCGGTTTCGGCCATCTGTGCTGAACTTGGCGCCCTTTTGTGGGGCCATGAGCACTCAGACCTCTGTGCTGTGGAGCTGAGCTAATCTGCTGGAGGGGGAGGACAGTGATGCTGGCAGAACCCCCTCTGCTACCACGTGCTGTGTACCCTTGGGCAAGTCACTTCACCTCTCTGTGCCTCTGTTACCTTGTTCCCAAAATGAAGATAACTACATCCGGCTGGTAGAGCTTTGCAAACCCCAGGGCAAAGCCCAGGTAAAGGGGCTGGCAGAGCAGCACGGTGGCTAAGCGCTAAGGTGGCTTGCGAGCCGAATTTCCCCGTTAAAATCTTGCTAGCCACGTGAGCATGCTACTTAGTCTCTCTTGCCTCCGTTTCGCCATCTGTAAAAGGGAAACGAGAAATCTGGCCTATTTCACTAGGCTACTGTGACCATCCAACATGTTTTTACATGTTAAGCTCTTAATGCCTGGCAGAGAGTAGGCACTCAGTAAGTTTTGACTGTTGTTCTTATTTCCAGTGATCTTCCCCTTTCCACCTGCTTCCATTCTCTCTGGGAAGCTCAGAGCAAGCGTTGTTTCCAATTACAGCCATTATCGCATCCCAGATTCATAGAATAATCCTCTTTCCCTAATTTATAAGGGCTTTCTGGATGCTTCTAAAATGTAATTTAAATATCATACATAAACTCTCCAATTCTTCCTGGAGATAGCGGAGTACGTAGTGTTTTATGAAACAGGACAGGGTAGGCTGCATATGTCACGGAGCCTTTGGTCTGAGCTCCTTGCCATCAGGAGCTGTCCTGTTCCTTCGTGTTTGTGACCTTGGGTCCCAGCACATAGTGGTGCCCCCGAGAGAGGAACGGAGGGCAGGGGCTGGGACGCGCGCATGTGCTGTGGGTCCTCTCCTCTCACGCCGCCTCGCCCAGGGCTGGCCCATCATAGACATCCCGCAGAGACCTGGGCGTGAGCCGAGCGGTTCAGACCAAGGTGTTCACCAAGGTGATGGCGGAAGAGTTTTTGGTTGTCGGATGTCACAGATCTCAGCGTGACATCAGCTCCCACCAAGGAGAGTCGTCCCGCCCTGTGCCTCATGGAGGGAAGAGAAATAGAAGCTGAGGTATGAGGCCTGGTATGGAGAGGGGAAGGGTACTGCTTTCTCTCATACCCCCAGCCCAGGTATCTCAGGTTCACCTGAGCCATTCATTCATTCATCCATTCATTCATCCATCCACCCATCCATCCATCCATCCATCCAACAAACTCGGCTGGGCTTCCATTGGGTTCCAGCCCTACACTGGAAGCTGAGGGTGCTGAGTTGAGTGGGATACTCAGAAAGACAGACAGACAGAAGGATGGGTCTGAGGAGAGAATGCATGAAGTACTACAATTCCTGTCATCAAGACGTGGTAGGATAAAGGGTTTTTTTTTTTTTCTCAAATTGAACGTATTTATAACAATCATTGTGTACTGAGTACTAGCTATGTACCCAGAACTGTGCTAAGCCCTTACCACAACAGAGGTGCAGAGAGGTGAAGTGGCTTGCCTGACGTTATTACAATGTTAACTCCCCCGGCACCCGGCCACCCTCTGAGGTGGCTAGTCTTGTCCTTCATCGGCAGATGAGGAAATGGAACAGAGTAAGGATGCGACTTGCCCACGGCAGGTCAGACATGGGATTTAAAGTCCACCTCCCCTATGAGAAGGAATGGAGTGGGACAGTGTAGTTTTTTTGTTTTTAGACAGAGGGGAAGGAAGAGGGAGAGAGAGAAACATTGATGTGAGAGCAGAACATGAATCCGTTGCCTCCTGCACACCCCCCGCTGGAGATCAAGCCTGCAACCTGGGTATGTGCCCGGACCGGGAATCGAACCTGCAACTTTTCTGTGCACAGGATGACACCCGACCAACTGATCCACAGCTACAGCTGATGTGGGACAGTTTAAATCAGGGCTAGCCAGGAAAATCCAGTGCAGAGTTTTTAGCAGGCAAAGGGGCTGGAGGAGGAAGGGCCATCGGCTGGCGTGGGTCCTTGGCCTCAGAGGTTTGCTCTCTTTTCTTCCCGGGGTCCCAGGTCGTCAGAGCCAGACTCTAGAGGTGCTTTCATCCCGTGTCTGCCAGGGCTTCCAACAGGGCAGACTCTGGGAGGAACACGGAAACGGCATTAAATGACACTGAGTCACACGGTGAGAAAGTTCCCCTCGCCTTCTCCTCCACCCCTGCTGATTACTCACGGAGAAAGTCTGTTTCCTGCCAACATGTCTCCAACACCTCGCTGACAGCCCCTAATCTCCCTTTTCAATAAGGAAACGCAGGCCTCTGCGCTCAGACCCGGCTAGCCAGCTGGAATGCCAGGGCACCCCCTCGCTTTCGCTGCCAGTAATTTATGTGTTTTTATTTTTATTTAAACAAACTCGCTAAGTGCCACTGCTTTGCAAATATCAACTCCTTTTATCCTCATCCCAACATCATGATTTAGGCGCTGTTATTTATTTAAGCCTACAGGCGAGTACGCTGAGGAGGCACAGAGAGGTTAAGGAACTCGCCTAAGGTCACACAGTGAGCGTCAGAGCAAGGGTTAGGAGCCCAGGCAAGCTGGCTTTACCGGCCATGTTCTCACCCACCTCGCCAAACTACTTCTGATTAGAGGGATCCGTGCTGGCTTTCTCCTAGTTATAGCAGCAACCTAATTTTTTTCCTGTACTGAATTTATTTCAGAAAAAAATATATAGGGGAGTCCGTTTAAAAGTGTAGTTTAAACGGTTATATGGTTAAGTCGTTTAGGAATGACCGAAGTGTGAGGAACTCTGGTCTGGTCCCGGCCCTTCATTTGCTGGTGGAGAAGCTGAAGTTCAGAGAGGGGGTGGAAGCTGCCTCGGGTCACACAGCGAGGGGAGATGGGGCTGAGATCTCGCCTGCGTCCCACACCCTGTCTGCTTCCCGCACTCAGGGCCGATGAGGTGTGTTCCCCTGCCTGGAAGTGTCCTGTGCTGTAAGGTGATCCCGTTATCTCTGGCTGCTCCCTGTACGGGCAGGCCCTCACCTCCCGCCAACCCTGCATCAGCACTTGGCCACCAGCTGAGCTGACTTCCATCACATTCTCTCCATTCTCTGCCAGGGTTTGCACGCTCGGTACAGCCTGAGCTGGGAGTTGTCCTCAGTCTGCCGTCAGTGCTTGCCTTCCTCACTCACTTTCATGCCTTTCTAGAAGGTTCCACACCTCTGCCTTGCAGAGAGGCAGGAGCTGGGTTTACATCCTGACTCCACCCCGTCCCCGTCTTCAGCAGGATGCGTAGGCCCAACGAGCTTTGCTGTCCCCCGGTGTCAAGTGAGGAGCAACAAGGCCGAGGACCGTGGGCCGGAGGGATGCAGGAAGTGAGGCCGGAGCAGACGCCCCTGCTCGGCTCCTTTCTGAGTCACTGACCTTCAGGGCCACCTCTTTGTCCTGGAGGGACATGCGACTCTCATCCCTAAAGATGAGAAAAATCAAGGCCAGCTTCTCCCCACATCAGGCACTGGCCGGGAATTCCACTCTCCGCCTCGGATCCTGGCTGATCACTATCTCCATGGCCGTGGGCCGGGGGTGGCGGGAGTGTCGTTTCTCCTCTCTTGGCTTCAGTTTCCTCGTTGGTCAAATGAAAGCTAGCATGCAGGATTACCAAGAGGCCCAGACGTGATGAATGGTCTTTGTCATGTCTGAGGCACTCTGCTATTTAGGACGGTCTGCATGTCCTGTGTAGACAGAAAAATCACTCTGGAGCACTCCTGCCGTGTAGATGGGACATGCGAAGCCAATAGCTCCCCCTTTCCAGGCAGAGCCTCCGAAAAAGGCCGGGTGGGGTTGGGTCTCGGCTCATGCTTTGTTTCTCACTCATTCTTCCAGTCAACGATCTTTTTTTCACCCACCCCTGGGCGAGGCAGAGAGGGTATGAGCTCCACGGTCTGGCCACTCCGGGTTTGCATCCTGACCTCCCCACTCCCTGGCTCTGCGATCTTGGGCACGTCGCTTCACCTCTCTGAGCTTCGGGTTTCCCGTCTGTAAGATGGGGAGGACCCGGGGACCTGCCTCGCCAGGTGGTTGTGGGGATTGATTGAGTCGGTCGGTGCATACAAAACGCTTGGCACACATCCTGGTCACTACCTTTGGTGCCCAATGACCACACCCTGGGCCCTCCACTCATCTCAGGCTGGCCCCGCAGACAGACAGCGGAGTCCCACGCCAGGAAAGCCACGGGGCCACCCCGGCTGGGGTGGTCCGGGAAGGCTCCCCTGAGCCGAGAGGAAGGGGAAGGCAAGGGCAGGCCGAGCAGAGGAGTCCGCCCCGGCCAAAGCGTGGTGTCCGGAGAGGCCGTCGCCGCCGTTGCCGCCACTGCCTCCGGCTTCGCGTGGGCTGCGTGTGGGGGAGAGGCAGGAGATGAGGCTGCTGAGTCGACAGGCCCCCCGGGGACCGTTTGTCGGAGGAGCTTGACAAGGTTAAGGATCTTCCCCGAGCATCCTTTCACTTCCCCTCAATAACCTGGTGCGGATCTATCATCCCCGTATTTATCTAAACCCTTGCTGGACCCATTTATATCCTTAGCCTCTCCAGCTTCTCGGCGTAATGAGCTCCAGATGTGGTGAGGGGCCTTCCCGGAGCCTCTGCCTCCAGCCCAGAGGGTGCCGGGGTTGTGGGGGCGCTGAGGGGAAAGACTGAGAGCCTGCTCCCCAACCTGGCTTCACCCTTCCATGGGCCTAAGACAGATCGGGGTGGGTGCCGGGTCCCTGAGGGTTCCAGGACCCCCGCCCCTTCCCACCTGTAAGACCCTAATCCTGAGCCTGAGCAGTCTGCGTGCCAGGACATCTGTGGGCTCCTCCAGGGGTACCCCACAAATATTGAACCCACCTTGGCCACTCCCGGAGAGAGACAGGCCAGCCAAGAAGCCCTTTCAACCCACAGAGCTAGCGGGACTGTCTCTAAACCACACCAGCATGGTGGGGCGTGAAGGGGCTCAGAAACCGTTTGTTCCTGTGGTTTCCAGTTGTCAGTTCCCATTTCTGTTGCCTCGAGCTGTGTTCTCGCCACTGCTGTTGAAATGGCTCGCTTTTCCGTTCGCTGGAGAACAGTTGTTCCCCTTTATCTGCAGGGTCCGTGTTCCAAACCCACAGTGGAGGCCTGAAACTTTAGTCAGTCACAAACCCTACACACACTGTGTTCTATCCTAAACATCCATACATGCCAACGATGAAGTTTAATTTAGAAATGAAGGACAGTAGGAGATTAACAGCAAATAATAAAAAAGAACACGTATCAAAGAACACGGGGGTGACTAGAACTCAAGTGCGGTGGGACCTCGGCAGTCGATCTGGTGACCGCGGTGCCTGGCGGGCGGGTAGCCTACGCAGCAGGGACACGCTGGGCAAAGGGACGATGCCCGTCCTGGGTGGGATGGCGCTGAGATCTCATCACGCTACTCGGAATGGGGTGCGATTGAAACCCCCTGTTTACTGTTACTTCTGGGGTTTTTCATTGAACATCTTCAGACTGTGGTTGGCCGCAGGCAACCGAAACGGTGGAAAGTGGAACCATGGATAAAGGCGGACTAACTCTTGTCGATGTATTAAGGGAATTCCATATCCCTGCCAGAAGGGAGACCAATATCTCTTGACACAAACAGAGGGTACCTGTAACTGTAAGTGCAGCAGACACAGGGCAGGGCGATGGCAGGGTGTAGGGACCAGAGAGAGGGCCGCGGGGAGGCAGGCAGAGGTGATACCAGGACAGGTTGTGGACAGGTGCCTGTTGTGGGCAACGGGGGCTCCATCTCCCCGGGACCTCGTGTGGGACCCTGGAGACGGAGTGACCTCGGCACAGTCACTGTCCTCACAGCCATGGGTGCTGTTCCCCTGGCACTTCCCTGTGCTGCTGCATGTGGCAGGGTGAGGCCTGCAGGCACTGAGCTGGAGTGAGAGGCGGGTGAAGTGAGGAGCAGCCAAGGTGAGGAGCCAGCGCCGGAGATGGAGCCACACAGGCCGCGGGCCCGAGGCTTGGCTGCTGGCCGGTTGCGTGGTGGTCCAGAGAGGTGGCCACGTCTCAGCAGCCCCCAGGCAGACTTTGTCTTTGCAGGGTCCAGGGACTGAGAGGCTTGAAAAGAGGGGACATTCTCTCTGTCGCTAGAATGCAGTATCTGCCCCCGCTAAAGCCTCTTGCGATTCCGGTGAGAAAGCAGGTCCAGTGAGGGGAAGGGACTTGTCCACGGCACATGGAGGCTGCAAAGCTTGGGTCTCCTTACCCTGCACTGACTTGCCTTCCCCCAACTCACTTTCACAGCATTTTAATATTTTTAAAAAATATATTTTATTGATTTTTTTTTTTACAGAGAGAAAGGGAGAGGAATAGAGAGCTAGAAACATGGATCAGCTGCCTCCTGCACACCCCCTACTGGGGATGTGCCCACAACCAAGGTATATGCCCTTGACTAGAATCGAACTTGGACCCCTCAGTTTGCAGGCCAACGCTGTATTTACTGAGTCAAGCCAGTTAGGGCAATATTTTAATATTTTTAGATGGATACGGGAGAGGCGATCCAGAGGGCCAAGCTATTGTCCGTGGGGAGAACCAGAGCCTCAGGAAGGCCCACCTGTCCCAGCAGTCTCCCCGATGCCCCTCACCCCCAGTCCAGTGCCCTCAAGGTGAATCTCTGAGTCCCTGTTATTAGAGGATTGGCTTTAAGAAGGCTTCCTGGGGATGCTGGATACATTGAGTTCAGATCTTAGTTCTGTCCCAGCCTGTCACATGGCCTTGGTAATTACTTCACTGCTCTGTGCCTCAGTTTCCTTCTCTATAAAATGGGGATAATACATTGCCTATCTCATAGGAATGTTCGGAAGATTAAATAAAGTCATACATGTACATGCTTTCAACTGAGCCTAGCACAAGCACCATGTGTGTTTGCTGCTATTATTATCTGTACTAAGCAAAGAGTAAGATGCAAATTGACTGTACTTTTGTGATGCCCACCAGCCAATCAGGAGTGAGTATGCAAATTAACCCAACAAAGCTGGCAGGTTAATTTGCATATTCAGGCACAGATTGGCCAGGAGTGGGGCGGAACACTTGTGTCAATACAGGCTATGGCGTTGACGCAGGCATTCCACCAGCCCCTGGCTGCTCTGGGCCTCTGGGCAGCATGGGAAGGCAGAAAGACGGCTCCAGTGGGAGCACTCAGGGTAAGGAAGGCCCATTCTTGCACGAATCTTCATGCATCAGGCCTCTAGTTGTTATTATTATTACTATGCACAGGGAAGAAAGGAAGGAGATGGGCATTTACTTAGATCTTACGGAGGGCCAAGCACCGTCCCTGCATTTTGCAGAGCGCATCTTATGCAATCCTCCGATCAACTCTAGAAAGGTAGTTCTTTTTAAAAAACATATTTTTATTGATTTCAGAGAGGAAGGGATTGGGAGAGAGACACACATTCATCGGCTGCCTCCCGAAACCCAGCCTTGGACTCGAAGTGCCCTGCCTTGGACTCGAAGGAAAGGCAGTTCCTTTTCCGAGGAGGAGGTAGGCTTCAGGGACATCAATGATGTGCCCAGGGTCACACCGTAGGGAGGGTGCAGCCCCACGATGGACACATGGGTGTCCACGGCATGGACTCGTGGGGAAGTTGAAGGAGCCAGCGCGGCAGAGGGCTCGGGGGCGGGGTGGGAGACATCAGGCTGGAAGGGGTGGCCGGCTGGCTCAGGAATTCCGGGGGTAGAGTCTGTGCTCTCTCCCACAGGCCCTGGGGAGCCACCAGCAGGCCACAGGCAGGGAGTGACATGATAAAAGGGGTGTTCGCGAAGGGTCTGTGCGGCTGCGGTTTGGGGATGGATGGGCGGCGGAGAGGTCCATAGGGGAGGCGGGAAGCTGGGCGGCCTGACGGGACAGGTCCTCGGGGGCAGGCACAGGGAGCCTTCGGTCAGACTGACCCCCTCCCCCAGGGCCCCAGGACAGGGCCCAGCCAAGCCAGGGCCCAGGGCCTCAGGTGCTTCCAGACCCACGCTCCTTCCCCTCGCCAGCTCTCAGCTTTGTCTGGGGGTCTCCGAGGGCGTCGGCCGGCCGCCTGCAGATTTATGAGGTGTGGGGGATCCGCGCGGGCGGGGGCGGCCTGGGAGACAGCCCGGAGGAAGAGGGAGAGGAGGATGTTCTCCAGCCGCAGACACGCTCTCACTTCCCTTCCACCTGGGGACCCAGCTGGCCCAGCCCATGGCACAACCCCCCGCCCTGCCACTCAGCATTTCCGAGACCCTGCCCCAGGCCAGGCCGGGAACCCACACCTGCTGCCTCAGTTTCTCCTCGCAGACACCCTGAGGGGTGAGCAGAGAGGGCCTACAGGAATCTGAGACGGGAGGAGGCTGCCACCAGTAGGGAGAACGTACCAGAGTCAGGGATGGCAAGAGCAGGTGGCAAACAGCACGTCGAGTGCGACTCCTTTGTGACTTTCGGAGGAATAAATATGCATTGATGGCTCCCTGTCCACGTTTTCTACACCCGAGAGAGGTCTAAATGGTGTCTAATTGTGACTACTTCTGGGGAAAGAGCTTCGACTTTTCATTCTATACTCTTCTCTAATGTCTTATAATAAGCATGTATGTAGTCACTGAGAAACTGTGTTTTTATAATTCAGAGGAATGGCAGGGGGTGATGCTGGAGAGATAAGGCCGGGCTTCCTCCATGCCAGTGGGGGATGGGTGGGCTGCTGCGGGGGGACCTGAGGATGCTCAGGGCTTCGGTCTTTCTCTCTCCACAGAGACCTCTACCCCCAGGGGACCCCAGCCTCCCTGGGGAGGCCCCGCTGACCCACGTGCAGGCAGCTCTAGACACAGAGGGGAGGGGGCCAGGCGAGGCGGCAGCCGTGAAGGATGATACGATTGGACTGGAAGAGGGGCTGTGAGCCGACGAGTCAGGTGTGACTCCAAATCCTTGCACTTTTTTTATTTTTTGCTTGTGAACTTTTACATAGATATATATTATTGATTTTTTTTTTTTTTTTATAGAGTGGAAGAGAGAAGGATAGAGAGTTAGAAACATCGATGAGAGAGAAACATCGATCAGCTGTCTCTTGCACACCCCCTAGTGGGGATGTGCCCGCAGCCAAGGTACATGCCCTTGACCGGAATCGAACCTGGGACCCTTCAGTCCGCAGGCTGATGCTCTATCCACTGAGCCACACCGGTTAGGGCTACTTGTGGACATTTTAATGAACTTCCCTCCATGTAGCTTCAAGCCGCCAGGGCCCAGGCCCCAGCAGCACCCTGCATCTTCTCCTCGGCCTTCGCAGTGGCAGGCGCTCCGGGAGCCCGCCCTTCCCCAGAGCGCTGCAGCAGCCCGGTCGCACTGCCTCGGTGACAGGAGCAGTGCCGGCTGTGCTCTTGGCAGCGTTTCCCTGGGTCCGCGCTCTGACCCGGGCCCACGGTTTGTATTAAGGCTGACAGACAGAGGGGCAGAAGCTCTGGTTCCTCTTTAGGCGGTGATGCCTCACACCAGCTTCCCCGAAGCAGCCTGGGCGATACTGGTCCAAGTTGAGCCTGTGATGATGCAAGCTGCCACATTACCGCGGCCTGCCAGCTGCTTCCTGTGCCTGCCGAGGCGGCCGTGGCCGTGGCTCACGTGACCCCAAAGTTTTCGGGTCTCCCTCGGTCTGGATGGCATGTCGGCGGCCGAGTTGCAAGAGCCAAATCCTTGCTCTTTTTCTTTCTTTTTTTAAATATATATTTTATTGATTTTTTACAAAGAGGAAGAGAGAGGGATAGAGAGTTAGAAACATCAGCTGTCTCCTGCACACCCCCCACCGGGGACGTGCCCGCAACAAGGTACATGCCCTTGACCGGAATCGAACCTGGGACCTTTTAGTCCGTAGACCAATGCTCTATCCACTTAGCCAAATGGGTTTCGGCAAATCCTTGCTCTTTTATTTCCAGCCCTGGGACCCTGAGCAGATGTCAGTTCTCCTGGTCTGGATGTTCTCATCCGTGTCACGGGGTTCCTAATGTTACTAAGAACCAGAATGTGGTCACTATGTGTAGGCTGTTATTTTTTAGGTAGGGAGATCCCAAAATCTAGGGGGTGGCCAGAACTTGACAGCACCCTGCCAGAGGGGCAGAGGGGCAGAGGGGCAGGGGGGACTGATGGAGGGGAGACCGTGCCTCCTACAAGGGGGCTTCCCGGGAGGCTGATGGAGGGCAGGAAGTCTGGCAGCACCCGGTAAGGCACCAGGCAGTCCTCCCATCAAGGCCTGGGAACCCAGGGGCCGCTAGCCCTCACTCATGGGTGCTGCCTCTTGAGGGGGCCCGGGACACCCACATTGCAGGACCCGTGGTGCCCATCCCGCAGGTAGCTCATGCACACACCAGGAAACGGCCGGATAAGGACCACTTCCTCCTCGGGCCCTTTGCACCTGCTCTTTCTTCTGCGTGGGACGGTTTCCCGTTATTTTCTTGGTTCACTTCATCTGCCACGAGGTTTCCTAAGAGTTACACCACAGCGGTCACCACCAGGGGCTTCGGCAAAACCCTCCCCTCCGTCTCCTGGGACCACAGACATGCTCCTGTACGATGCGGACCCTGAGGCCTGCCTGTGTCCCGTATGCTCCTGTGTGCCCATGCACCCTGCTTGTGGGACCTATTTCCCTTTATTGCACTTAATGGTGGTCTGTCTGCCCCATGCCCTTCTCCCCTGACCAGCACCCCATTATCTGCATCGCCCCGGGGCTGGCACTTACTCCTCCAGCGAGAGGCTGGCTTAGAGATGCTCAGGGAAGGTCTGATGAATAAATGAATGAATAAATGTCCATGTGTTGGGACTATTGTCAGAAAAGCCTGAGACGGCCGAAACCAGTTTGGCTCAGTGGGTAGAGTGTCGGCCTGCGGACTGAAAGGTCCCAGGTTCGATTCCTGTCAAGGGCATGTATCTTGGTTGTGGGCACATCCCCTGTAGGAGGTGTGCAAGACGCAGCAGATTGATGTCTCTCTCTCATCGATGTTTCTAACTCTCTATCCCTCTCTCTTTCTGTAAAAAAATCAATAAAATATATTTTAAAAAAAAGAAAAAGAAAAGAAAAGCCTGAGACGGAGAAGGGGAACGTGCCTCCCAAACGTGAAGCACAGAGCCGTCCTCGTTAAGAGCCCACGCCACCCCTCACCTCCCTGTGCCTCCGCCTCCAGGTTTCCTTCTATGTGTCTCTGAGCCTCTGGCAGAGAACTCAAGGCAGTGTCCGCCCCGCCCCTGTCCTGTGTGTGACACACGCCCGAGGAGGTGCAGGCAGGTCCGCACAGGGGCCTCGGCACCGCACCTTCCCTGGCAGGAGTGGCCCCTCTGGTAGCGGCCTGCTCTCCACAACCAGTCCGACCTCGTGGCTCCTGCAGCTCACAGCAGAGTCTGCAAAGCCAGTCTGCGGGCCCCGCTGGCAGCAGGTCTGGTCCTGGGGAACAGGGTGACCCTCACGGGCTGGCCCCGGATCCCAGCCATGCACCTCAGGCTTACGCACGTGACAGTTTCCAAAATACAACCACATTCTCTAATTCACCATAGATGCCAAACCACTGAGGCAGGCGAGTCAGGTAACACAACCCGCCCATGTCACAGCTGGGAAAACTGAGGCTTAGAGAAGTTCCTGTTGGAGTCATTCAGGTGGAGTGTCAGCTGCCCTAGCCCTGCCCTCTTGGACCCCGCTGTTTGGTGGCGGTGGGGTGCTCAGGAGCTATCATATCCCAGTGTGGGTGGAGGGATGGGGCACCCACAAAGGTATGAGCCAGGCACTGGGGCTGAGCAGGATTTTGGCGGCGAGGGTGGGCTGGGGGAGATTTTTGGCTAAGATCCATTCCAGGCTTAGCAGTGGACAGAACTGGCTGGCTGTGGGGTCGGAGGGGCAGGCAGAAGAGGGGAGGGGATGGCAGGAGATTCATTCCGGAAGCCCAGCACAGAATAGGTTCTCAGGAAATGTCCACCTGTCTCATTTGGACCCCCATCTGTGAGTACTGGGGAGCCGCCAATCATCCTTGAGTGACAGGGTCTGGGTTTGAAGTGGAAAGGGACAGCTAGGGTCTTTATCACCATCTATGACGCTTTCTGCTTCCCACACTTCCTCCTGCCCCACCCGTGCCCCTTTCTCTGGTTCCACCCCATCCTCAGGTAGCAGCTCCCCACCTTTCCCAAGGCCTCGGCTCCCTAAGTCTGCCGCCTGTCTCCCTGGTCACACATGCCCCACTCATGCCCCACACATGCCTGTGGTTCTCGCATGTCCCCGTGTCCGAGCGGCTGGTGTAACCGGGGAGGTGAGACAGATGGAGACCAGGCCAGTGAGCACACCCAGGGCCCACGGTGGCTGCTTCCCCTGTTAAAGCCCATTTTTCTCTCTTCCTGGGGCCTTTCCACCCTACCAGCCACACGCTGGGACGGGACCCTTTCGAAGGCGGCTTTGAGACAGTTACGATGGCAGCGTTGGGAGGGGGCTATATTTGGGTGGGTGTGAGATCTTTTCCTCTCGCCTTCGCCACAACTCTGCAAAGGCAGGTCCCCGTGCTCCAGAGGAGGAAACGGCAGCTCAGAAAGGCAGATTCACTCGCCCAAGACACACAGCTCAGACCACCGTCAAGCCAGGAGGCTTCCGCTGCCCCTGAGCCCGTGGTCTTCCGGGCGCAGGCCTGTGAGCTGATCCAGGCTGCGGCTGTCCGAGCATCCATCCCCTGGGAAACACAGATTCCAGCCGCAGTCCCCGGCTTGCTCCAAATCTTTCCATCTTCTGGCGTAAGGGACAGCCAGGACTGGTTGTCCCTTACGCCAGATTTCATTTTTTTGTTCATACCTGAGGATATTTTTCCCATTGATCGTTAGGGAGAGAGGGGAAGACAGAGAGAAATATCGATGTGAGAGCAACACATTAATTGCTTGCCTCCTGCACGATTTCCCAGCCAGAGCCCAGGCCAGGGAGGAGCCTGCAACCAAGGTACATGCCCCTGACTGGAATCGAACCCGGAAACCTCTGGTCTGCAGGCCGACGCTTTATCCATTGAGCCAAACCGGCCAGGGCTGGGCTGGTGTTTTTAAAAGGCACCCAAGACCATGGTGTGCACAGCCAGATGCTACCTAGCGCCAGCACCAAGCGATGTTAAAAGCATCGCACGTTATGTGAAGAGAGAGAGAAAAAAAAAAGGGGGGGGAAAGAATACACCAGGATACTGGCAGTAGTCCTGTAGGGGTGGAGGGCCCACTGGGGGAGATGATGATCCTTTTGCACTTTATATTTCCTTCTGACTTTCCTACGTTTTCCAAACAGTCTTTAATGAGCATGTATTGCTCTTGTAATGAGAGAAATAAGTAACAGAGGCTGTGGATGGGAATGGGAGATGTGCTCACACAGAGCTGGGTCAGTGCCCAGCTCGGCCCTGCCCCTGCCACTGGGCACTTAGGCAGGGAACTTGATCTCCTGAGCCTCAGTTTCCTCTTTTGTAAAATGGGGAAGCCGCCGAGCACGGCTGGAGGTGTCACGGAGATAATTCCCCCTGGTCAACAATCGTTCCTTCCCCTCCCCGTACCTCTTTGCCTGGCAGTGGTGCCCAGCACACGGATGCCCTTTGCTGGCCACAGCAGGGGGGAGCCTCCTCCCCTGCTCTAGCCCAGACCCTCATGGACTGTGGAGCGGTGGGGGGCACTGGGGGCCACCTCAGCCAACTCCATTTCACAGCTGGGTAAACTGAGGCCCAGAGCAGCCGCAAGCCTGGGCGCCTGGCTACGGCTCCCGGGCGTGGGGGAGGGAGGGGCGGGCACGTGTTCGCCGCACAGCGCTCTCCCCGCCGGCGCCTCGCTCGGAGTGTGTGAGGGGCAGCGAGTCACCATCTGTGTTTTCCAATAAAAGAAAATGAAAATTGAAGCGCATTAAAAATAGCTCAATTGGGATTCCGCGCAGGGCTCTGTAGCCTGCTGTGACAGAGACGCCCAGCCTGCCTCCTCCTCCCTCCTCCCCGCCTGGCACCAGCACCACCGGGAAGTCATCTGAGGCAAACGCCTCCTGGGAGGGGCCGGGGTGCAGGCAGGGTCCCCGATAACACCAGTTGGGGGCATCGGGGAGCCCTCATTCTGGCTCCCCAGCTCTCAGGTGCTGGTGTCCAGGAAATTGGGTCCACAAGAGGCACAAGAAGATGGATTTAGGGCCCTATGCCACCCCATTCGACTCTAGACCCACCTGCCCCTGGGTCCTCGGGGCCTTTAGCTAGAGGTCCCACCTCCCACGGGCGTCACACCAGCGATGCCCCGTGACCCAGAGGGGAGCAGGCTCCTCTGGGACCTGGAGGCCTGGGTTCTCAGCCCACCCTGCCCTCGCTGGGCCTCGAGCAAGCCAGGACCCTCCCTGGGCCCGTTTCCTCCTGGAGGACGTATGAGACGGTAGAAGGAGAGGACCTCAGCAAGCTCTTCGCCTACGGCCTGGCGTAGACAGGGTCTCCACTGATGGCCAAGATCGCCATGGTTCTCATGACGGTTCTTTTCTGTGAAAGGGGAACGTGACGGTGAGCTGTGGGAAGCCTGAGCGAGGTCAGACTGGAGACGGCGTTGCACAGGCGGCAGCTGTGCCCCCCATGAGGAGGGGCTGGCATCCATCGAAGGGTGCTGGTGCTGTGATTCTCAAGCACCCCTCCCTCCCCGGGGGTCCAGCCCTCTGCAGGGTCCCCCTGCACCTGCACCTGCACCTGTGACTTCAGCTACCGTGTAGACCTCCGAGAGGCAGACAAGGGGACACAATTCGTAGCCCCAAGGCCCAGAGAGTGCTGGTGCAGGGAGTATCCCAGGCCCCACAGCCTGGCCTACAACAGAGGCCACTGCCCGATGGGTCTCAGATCTGCGTGGCCTGGGAGTGGGCAGAGCACCCAGGGAAGCCAGGGGGACCCCACAGTTGGGCCTGTACAAGGGGCAGCCAGACCACATCCTGCTGGATGGCCTTGGGCTAGTTATGTTACTTGTCGGAGCCTCAGTTTCTTCATCTGTAAAATGGGGCTGGTAATAGTCCCCAGACTTTGGGAAGATTGGGTCCCGGGCAGGGCTTGGCACATGGTAAACACTAGACAGACAGTAGCCCGAAGAATAGCCCACCTCACCCTGCTCTCCCACCCGTCCAGAGCAGAGACTGCTGCTGGGCCCACCAGTGCCCAGTTCCACAGGACCAGCCGCTGTCCTGCCACGGCCGCTGCCTCTCAGGGACATACACAGGGCAAACAGGACTGGGGATGCTGGGAGAATGCCCCTCAGCCCGCAGCAGTGATCCCCATCCCCTCACCCCAACCACGGCCGTCTGTCAGCAGTGGGGGTGGCTGTTTCTCTGTGGCGGAAGTGAGTGAGTGGGGTTCTTGAGGATGGAGCAGTTGCCGGTGTATGTTAAGAATGACATATTAGCCGAAACCAGTTTGGCTCAGTGGATAGAGCGTTGGCCTGCGGACTGGAAGGTTCTGGGTTCGATTCCGGTCAAGGGCATGTACCTTGGTTGCGGGCACATCCCCAGTGGGGGGGGGGGGGTGTGTGTGCAGGAGACAGCTGATCGATGATTCTGTCTCATCGATGTTTCTAACTCTATCCCTCTCTCTTCTCTGTAAAAATTTTTTTTAAAAAAAAAAAAAAAAAAAAAAAGAATGACATATTAGTTTCTTATCACCAACGTAACAAGTTACCACATCTCAGTGGCATAAAACAACACAAATTTGTTCTCTTATAGTCCTGGGGGCCAGCAGTCTGAGATGCGTTTCACGGGGCTTACATCAAGGTGTTGATGGGACCCATGTCCTTGCCTGTTCCAGCTTCTAGGGCAGCGGTTCTCAACCTTCCTAATGCCTCGACCCTTTCATACAGCTCCTCATGTTGTGGTGACCCCCAACCATAGAATTATTTTCGTTGCTACTTCATAACTGTCATTTTGCTACTGTTATGAATCGTAATGTAAATATCTGTGTTTTCCGATGGTCTTAGGCGACCCACAGGTTGAGAACCGCTGCTGTAGAGCCTAAGACCATCGGAAAACACAGATATTTACATTACGATTCATAAACAGCAGCAAAATGACAGTTATGAAGTAGCAACGAAAATAATTTTATGGCTGGGGGTCACCACCACATGAGGAGCTGTATGAAAGGGTCGCGGCATTAGGAAGGTGGAGAACCACTGCTCCAGGGGCTGCCTGCACCCTTTGGCTTGTGGCCCCTCCTCCATCGGCAGAGCACATCATTGCACTCCGATCCCATCCCTCTCCTCTCTAAGTCCCCTCCTGCCTCTGTCTCAGAAAGAGCCTTGTGATTACATTGGATAATCTCCCCGTGTCTGAATCCTTAATTTAATCCCATTCGCAAAGTCCCTCCCTTTTCGCCATGTGAGGCGGTAGTCACAGGCTCTGGGGATGAGGGTGAAGATTCTGTGGGGGTGGGGGGCACTGTTCTGACTACCAAGACAGGCCAGAAAGCTAGAGTCTGCCTTCTCCTAGGCCAGCGGGGCCTGTGGATGGTAATAGCAACACCATAACTTCCGTTTAGAGTGCCTGCGTGGTGCCAAGTTGTGTGGAAACCTGAGTTACAGTAATGGCTGCCAGTATCTTACCGAGCAGTTACCGTAGCCAGGCACCCCGCTAAGCGCTTTCCCTGCGTGACCTCATTGTCACACCCACCTGCCAGGCGGTGCTGATGCTATTTCCATTCCACGGCTTAGGCGGGGAGGGAGCGGCTTACCTGAGGCCACTGGGTTAGGAAGTGGGGTTCACACGTAGATCTGATGGCGGAGCCCATACTCCCAGCTCCCCGGGGTACACCACAGATCCACGGCTTCCACCGCCAGGCTCCTGCCCTCCTGCCCCTCCTGTCCCACTGCCCAGCGTGTGCCCCTCACTCTGAGGGCGAGAACCAGAACTGCTCCTGCCACGTTCCTCCCGCCAGCCTCTGGCTTCCTCCAGGCGGGGGCTGAGGCCGCGGTGGGCGCACAGTAGGAGCTCAGGGAGCGGGCGTGTTGAATGGGAGAAGAGGGCAGGGTGTTGAGGACTTCGTGGGGAGAGTGGAGGGAGGGAGGCCTGATGAGTCTTCTGATCCAGGTGGAAGGATGGGACTGGGAGCCGGACAATCTGGCCACTGAGTAGCCGACACACACCCTTAGTCCACACCTTCCTGCCTGAGGGTCTGTCCCCTCTCAGGGCCTCAGGAGGCACCAGCCAATTGAAAACCCCAGGCTGATGCCTGCGGGCAGTGACCCTCTGCTCGATCTCCAGGTCCTTCCCCAGTCCCATCTTCTCACCTCGGAGAGCTTCCTGGGACCCTTCTCCCAGTCTGGGTCACTGGGTTTTAGGCTGCCTCACCATGGGATCTCAGACCAGCCCCCAGGCTGCCTCAGTCTACCCTGGGTGACCCACCCCCAGGTCCCATCTCTACCTTGGATGCTCTTTTTACACCTCAGCCCCTGGTCTGACCCCTCCGCAGCTTCTGCGGGACCGACAAGGAGCCGGCCCACCTCGGGAAGCCCCTCCCGGCGCCGGGCCAGCTCCGTGGGGCAGGGCAGCAGGGCGAGAGGCCCAGGGACTGGGAGAGAGCCCGCGTCCCCCGTGCTCGTTCAGTCTCGGGCTCGGAGACGATGCCTCACAAACTCCCTGCTCCCGGCAGCCTCCGTCAGGGTCTCCCCGCCTCCCCTGAGAGCTGGGTTGTAAGCAGCGGGAAATGGGACAGATAATTGCAACTTTAAATAAGGCCAAGTTAATGCTCCCCGCCAGGCCCGGCCCCGGGGACTTTCTGAGCGTCAATTGGAGGCAGCAGGAAGCCCCAGGATCCCAGTGCTGCCAACTCCCCGGTGGCCCCCGGCAGGTCCCTGCTCTTCTCTGAGCCTCAGTGTTCGGATCTGTTACCAGGGGACCCAACGGCATCACGTGCGGAAAGTAGCTGGCCCAGTTCCCGGCACACAGTAGGTCCTCGGTAGCTGGAAGTCGGGATTATGACCTCGTCCCTGTTCCTATGCAGCTGCCCATCCCATCCCATCCCATCCCATCCCATCCATCGCAGGGATTGGCTCTGTTCTCAGTACCATTGCTCTCCGTATGAGGTTTGATAAAAATTGTGGTACGCAGCTCACCCGAGCTGACTGTGCGAGGCCTTGAGCTGAGCTTTGCATCCATACCTGGGAGTAAGGCCTGTTTAGTGTTCCCATTTCCCAGATGAGGTCACTGAGGCCGCAGACCTGGGGTAGGTGTGGGGAGGAGAGGGCCAGCAGGGAAGAGGTCAGGTGTACCAGTCACTATGAGGGGACAGGGCCACCCAGTAAATACCTTAACCCCATCAGGGGAGCAGGCCATCCCAGCGGGGTGCATGCCAGCGTGGTGAGATGTCTGAGTCTCTCCATTAGAGCAGGAATTCCTGAGCCTATTTCCAGCATCAGTGGGTCTGCTGGGGCCACCCCACGCTGCTGCCACTGCCTCTGCCACGCCGCCACTCCCACAGAATTCCTGGTAAGGAGGAGCTCCAGTGTGGGCTGATCAGGGCCCGGGGCTGCGGCCAGTGATCCTGTGGTCTCCTGGGGCCGTGGTCGGCAAACTCATTCAGCAACAGAGCCAAAATATCAACAGGACAACGATTGAAATTTCTTTGGAGAGCCAAATTTTTTAAACTTAAACGTCTTCTAAGGCCACTTCCTCAAAACAGTCTCGCCCAGGCCGTGGTATTTTGTGGGAGAGCCACCCTCAAGGGGCCAAAGAGCCTCATGTGGCTCGCGAGCCGAGGTTTGCCAACCACTGTCCTAGGTGAACCAGCCTCATGGCTCAGCCAGCCAGCAGCTTGGGAAGGCTGCTCTTGGCTCAGCTCTAAGGCAGGCCTGGCCCGGAGTGTTTGTGGGCTTGCTTGTTGTCTGACAAGGTCTCTCCTTGAGCTCGGGAAGCCAGGATTGCAGGACTCCTGTCCCTGTTCTAACACCAGTCTAGGATAGGCTCTGGAGAGGAGTGACCCAGGCAAGGGGCATCTAAACCAACCTGGGAAGTGTGTGTGTGTGTGGGGGGGGGGGGGGGGGTGTAATCAGGGAAGGCTTCCTGGAAGAAGAGGTGCCTGAGCTCAGTCTTAAAAGATAAAGAGGACTGTTCTTGGTAAAGAAGGTGGGCATCCTGAGCAGGGGAAGCGGCTTGGGTAGGCGAAGGAAGCCGTAGGAGTGTCTGGCACATTTAAGGAACTTCTCTTCCCTGCTCTGGGCCTAGCTCCTGCTGCTCTGCCTGCCCGCCATGCTCCCAGCAAGGGGATGGCCAGGAGCAAAGTCCCGGCAGTGGGGGACAAGAAGGTGTGGGCTGGCCATGAGCAGACGGGCCCCCTGGGGTGGAGGGAGGTGCAGTCCGGGTCAGAGACCAGGGCCAGCCCATGGCAGGCCTTAAACGTCAGGCTGATCTGACGGCGATGGAAGCATCTCCAGCTGGTCCATCACACCTGCTCATTCCCAGGGCAGCACTGGCCCGGCCCTGTAACATCTCAGGGGAGGCAGAGGGGTCCTGCCCCCCCGCCAAGCTTGGTGGCTGACCTCCTCTGGAGCATGCAGCATCCTCTTCCTGACACTTGTCAGCTGTGGGGCCCCCACAGATTGTGCTGGGAGAGCCAGACGGGGTGCCAGGTGGCCTTGTTCCCCCTCCCTGGCAACAGCCTCCCACCTCCGGATCAGGCCGCGCCTCCTCCCTGGCTCCATGCTGCCACCCTCAGGCCTGGCAGCCCCTCCCTGCTTCTTGGCCTCACCACCTGCTCCAGCCCCCACCTGGGACTGTAGACTCCCACAAAGCTCCCTGAGGTCAGAAATCAAAGTCTGTCTTCCCCAACTTGCAGGGGGTCTTGGCCCACGAACTTGTCCTCACTGAGCCTCAGTTTACTTATCTGCAAAACGGGAATCGGGTTAAATCCCTTGAAGGGTTTGGGGAGGCCTAGGTGAACTCAGATGTGATCCTGGATGCCTGTTGCTTGTCACAGCGCCTGGCACAGAGGAGGTGCCCACCATGGTGGAGATGCCCGGGGTGGTGGGTGGTATGCCCTCCCCTCCTGGCCAGTCTCCTCCCTGCACCTGGCTCTGGGGGCCCTTCCCCCAGTGTCTTCTCCACCCTACGGGCTCCCTCAAGAGTCCTGTTCCTTCCTGCCTTCGCTAACCCTTCTGTGCCCAGCCGTGTCCTGAGCCCCAGCAGCTCATGTCAGAAGCTCAGCTCTTTGTCTGGTGTCGCCTCTCCTGGTAGGAGGAGAGGGGTAGGGGGTAAACAGTCACTAATGATGAAGACACGGAGGCTCTGGTCGGACAGACAGTGATGGGAAATTGCTGGGCCACTCTCCTGTAAAGCATTCACACGCGAGGAAACGCCCCAGCAGAGCCCTGTGAGCTTAACCCCCTGTGATGCTGGGCGTGGCTGGCAGGTGAGCCCTCGGAGAGAGGGAGCCGGGAGGCACGCTGGGCAGAGCTGTGCCCTGGTGGCTCTGTCACGGCGCCCACGCTGCCTAGGGCCACAGAGGCAGAGCTGGAGGGGGCGTGCACATTGGAGGGATGCATGCAATTTGAAAATAGCTCTATTCCGAGGCAATGCTGCTCTCAGAAAGAGCGAGGGCTTTGGAGCCGTCAGACCTGGGGTGGGGTCTTTCCTCTGCTCCTGACTGGCAGCGTGGCCTGGGGCAGCCCTCGGCACCTCTCTGAACCCCAGGCTGCAGTTTCCTCATCTGTGAAATGGGTCAGTTACACACGAGAACGGAAAGACTGCTGAATCCGGCCCTTCGATGGCTCCTCTGGGGCCCAGGATGGTCTTGGCCCTTCGGCCCGACATCCAATGTTCTTTGTGGAGCCTGGAGCCTGCTTTCTCCTAGACCAGTGGTTGGCAAACTCATTAGTCAACAGACATTAGTCAACAGAGCCAAATATCAATAGTACAACGATTGAAATTTCTTTGGAGAGCCACATTTTTAAAACTTAAACTTTTTCTAACACCACTTTTTCAAAATAGACTCGCCCAGGCCATGTTGTTTTGTGGAAGAGCCACACTCAAGGGGCCAAAGAGCCACATGTGGCTCGAGAGCCACAGTTTGCCGTCCACTGTGACCTAGCCCTTCCTTCTCCCTGGTGCAGCTCCCGTGGGGGCTGCTGTTCTCTGCTCTCAGCCTTTGCAAAAGCTGCTCCTTTTGCCTGGAACACACTTTCGCTTTCTCCAAGTTCTTCCCCTTTCCCTCCTTCCACCCTGCCTGTCTCCTACTCCTTATTTGGGGTGCAGGAAAGCCTCCTCTGACTCCCGGGCAGGGTTGGGGTCCCTCCTCTGCTGGGGAGGAGTGCCTGGGATCCCTCTTCCAGACTGGGCAACGGGACCACAGTGGCGGTGAGGCTGAATCTGGGCTTCTGTTCTCACTCACCGGGTCCTGGGTGGGGTATAACAGGCCTCAGTCACATCCATGTCTGATACGATGGGGAAGCCAGGTGTACAGGCCAAAGGGACCCCGGGAAGCAAATTATCTGGAGGCAGAGAGGAACCAGATCCGGAGACAGCAGGAGGGCCCAGGATGCCAGCTTGAACAAGGGACCAAATCCAAGGGCAGAATGTGAACCTGGAAAGTCCTTGGGAAGTGGGGGTGGGAACCATGAAGGGTTTCGAGTTTGACCCCAAATCCCCAAATCAGCACCTTTTTTTTTTTTCTGCCAATGACAATGTCTATTTTTGATTCTCTGGTACCTACCGTGGACCTGGTGCATAGTAGGTGTTCAGTAAACGCAGACTGACTAGATGGGAGGAGTTAAATGGTTAGGTACCACGTTTTTAGATATATAAGTGACTGGTATAAATGAATGGTCAAATGGGTGGGAAAATGGAAGGAAGGAAGGAAGGAAGGAAAGAAGGAAGGAAAAAAGGAGAGGGAGGTTGTTCCAGTGGGTGAGTGCTTGGGTGGATGGATACCAAAGTGGGATGCTAGATGTATAAGATGGCAAATGGGTGGTGCATTATTGGGTGAGCGGAATGACTGATGGATCGGGTAAATGATAGGGTAGATGGATAGAGAGGTGGCTGGGTGGGTTGGTGAGCAAATGGGTGAGTGCATGACAAGAAGGCAGAACAACTACATAAAGAGTTTCTTGGGTTGGGTAGGTCAGTGGATGTATGGGTAGATAGATGGATGGGTGGGTGGACTGTTGGGTAAGTGAACAGATGGGTGGATGGGAGGATAAGTGAGTAGCTAAATATCCAGGTGGGTAAATAGGATGTGTGAGTAGATGGCCGGATAGTTTATGGATGATTGCAAGGATTGGATAATTAGAAAGATAGATGGATAAGTGGGTCTGTGAGTCAGCGGTGAATGAATGCACAGTAAAGTCTCATGTGGCTAAATGCCTGACATCTTGCCCAGAAGCAGAGGGGTGGTCTGGACTCTGGGATTTGAGTTAATTGTCCTTCCCTGGGAGAAACCAATGCCAATTAGGCAAGTAATCCAGTCCCAGCAGGTCCTGCAGCAGGCTTGCTAATTGACTCCAACCTGGCAGACCCCGGCTCGGACTTATCGTGGCCTGCAACTCATTGATGTGTAATTTACACCCACACGCATCCAAGAGGATTTGAGGTGACTTATCATATTAAACCTGCATGCGACAGGACAGTTAAAAATAAAGTGAGAGCCGAAACCGGTTTGGCTCAATGGATAGAGCATCAGCCTGCGAACTGAAGGGTCCCAGGTTCGATTCCGGTCAAGGGCATGTACCTTGGTTGCAGGCACATCCCCAGTAGGGGGTGTGCAAGAGGCAGCTGAACGATGATTCTCTCTCATTGATGTTTCTAACTCTCTATCCCTCTCTCTTCCTCTCTGTAAAAAATCAATAAAATATATTAAAATAAATAAATAAATGCTTAAAGGTCAATGGCAGTCTCATTTAAAAATAAATAAATAAATAAATAATAAAGTGAGAAAGCCAGAGGCTACATAGCAGCACAGTTAAAAAGTGTACCTTGCTCAGCGGAATCGACTGCTGACTAGCTGTGTGACATTGGGCAGGTTGCTTAACCTCTCTGAAGCTCGTTTCCACCCCTACCCCCACCCCCATCTATAGAAAGAAAGGAAGGAAGAGATGAAGGAAGAGAGTTGGTTCACAGGGTTAAATGCATGCATGATGAATGGATACACGTTAGTTTTATGGGGGTGGGGGGGATGAATGTGTGGTGGGCTATTGGGCGAGTGGAATGACAGATGGATCAAAGTAAGCGAGAGAAGGAGTAGAAGGATGATGGGTGGGTGGGTCAGTGTGGACAATAATAATCCTTCTGGCTCACAGGATACTGTGAGCATCAGAGGAGACAACACGTGACAGCTCAGCACCGTCGGCACTGAGTAAGAGCTTTGAATTATATGGTGTACGGGGCCATCTTGATGTGACCATAATTTCTGGAGGAGAAACCCAGACGCTGAGACTGATGGTGTAAGCAGGAAAGAGCACTTACTATGGGGTAAGCCGGGGGCGGGGGGGGGGGGGGGGGAGTGCAGTGGTTTTAACAGCGGCTGAAGGCCACCACAGTGAGCCAGGCTCAGCCCCGCCTGCCGGGCGCGCACAGTCCAGGTGAGGGGCTGGGGAATAAGAGGAAGTCGCCGGGCAGGGCGTCCAGGGGGATAACGGGAGGTACACGTAGGACTGTAGGAGCTCCAGTGCCGGGGTCATCAGGAAAGGCTTCCTGGGGGAGGCAGCATTTGAGATGTGTCTTAGAGAACGTGGTTGAGTGGCTCAGGCAAGTCAGGAGGACAAGCCACGTTGCAGGGGGAAGAACACCTCGAGGGTGGGACTGCAGGGTGGGGGCTCCGTCCACTGGCCGAGGGGAGGCGCTAACTGTTCGGCAACCGCTCAGAACGGGTGCTCACCAGGGTGCCAGGCTCCTGCCTCCTTTTGCCAGTCCGGGGTGGGTCCCGGCTTTGCCAGTCTTGCTAGCGACCGCCTCTCTGAGTTCCCTCTCCTCTTCTATAAAATGGCCCCGGCAGTGGTTCCCTCCTCACTGGGCCACTCTTAGGGTCTCATAAGATGAAGCCGAAAAGCGCTCGGCACAGCGCCTGGCACACAGTAGGGGTTCAGTAATGTCGGCTGTCCTCATTATACTTGTATTACCTTCCTAATAGGTGGGGAGGGTCTTCGGACTCATTGAAGTTAAAGGACTTTAAAGATTAAGAATCTCCAGGCAAATGCCAGCTGCAAGAGGCAGCCTGGTGTGTCCGGAAGGCTCAAGGCCAAGGGTCCCGGGTTCCGTTTCTGACGGGCTGTGTGACCTTGGCCGAGTCACCTGACCTCTCAGAGCTTTCGGTTTCCTTCTGTGGAAAATGGGAGCAGCAAACAGGCATCCCTCAGGGTGGCCACGAGGACGAACGGAGATCTTGTGTGTGTGTGGAGGGCTGTTCCCGTCCCCGCCTCCCCTCTTTCCTTCCCCAGGAAGCCCTGGTGTTCATTTACCGCCCACCCCACCCCCAGCAACCCCGTCCCAGACCCCCATCCATCATCCTGTCCTTGGCGGAGGTTAAGTGGGTCCCCAAGCAGCGAATCCAAACCCTCCCGGAGCCCCGGCCTCACAATGCGGCCCGCTGTTAGCCAGCCGCCCGGCCGGCCCCGAGGATTGGGTTTCAGCCGGGCGGCTGGCGCTGGCGGATGCCCAGGCCAGCGGCGGGCAGGCGGGGGACCAAGTGGAGGAGCCGGCCTGAGAAAACAAGAGCAGGCTCCAGGCAGGCAACCGAGGCAGCAAAGGGCCTCCGAGCGGCGGGAGGACAAGGAGGGGTATGTGTGCGAGGACCTGCGGGCAGAAGGATTTCACATTAGCCGGGTCCCCTTTCCCGGAGCCCGAGGACGGAGCAGGGGGCCGGGCCGGAGAAACAACGCGCTGCCTGTTGGCCGGTTTCGCCTTCGGAGATCCGCACGCAGCCTTCCCAGAGCCGCCCCGGGCTCCTCTGGCAGCGCCGCGCCCCACTGGCGTGGGCCGGGGACCCCGAAAGCCCCCCCGTCAGGCACCGAGCCTCCCCTCTTTCAGACGGAGGCCTCCCTGAACCCAGTCAGACTGAGCGGGGTCCAAAGAGCAGCTCTGCTTCTTTGTGGCTGTGTGACTCTGGGCCGCCCGTTAGCCTTTTCTGGCCTCAGTTTCCGCATCTGTGCAATGGGGAGAGCAGGGCCAGCCTTGCAGAGGGCATAGAGTGATTCTCGCCCAGGGCCTGGCACCGAGAGCGTGGTACATAAACTCTGTGATGTGTCCCCTCTTGTTATTCTTCACCTGAGGATGTTTTTCCCCATTTAATTTAATTCTTATTTTATTTTTATTTTTTAGAGAGAGAGAGTAGAAGGGAGGGAGGAAGAAGGGGAGATAGAAACCTGGATGTGAGAGAGACTCATCCATGTCCCCACGAGTCTTTGCTCAAGACTGGCCCGCAGCCCAAACCCAGGCAGCAAATCTGCCTGGCGTGTAACACATCTGGTTCCACCCTGAGCTTCCACCCTTAGAGACTCATTGATTGGTTGACTCCTGCATGCGCCCTGACCAGGGCTCGGGAACTAGCCCACAACCTAGGTATATACCCTTGACCTAGGGATGTATACCTAGGATATATACGGAATCAAACCCATGACCCGACGCTAACCATTGAGCAACGCCAGCCAGGGTTATTTCCCCCTTTTTGTGAGGCAGGATAGCCCGATGGTTTCTGAGGTCAGATCCTGCCCTGCCCCTCATTGGCCCTGTGACCTTGGGGGAGACCCAGGTCTCTCGGAGCCTTGGTTTCCCCGTGAGGTTGTTCGGGGATGTAAAGGAGACAGCATTGATGGAGCTGCTGCCCACCATTGGCCCCCGGGAGTGTTGGCGGTTTCCACTGCGGTCCTCGGCCTTTGCCTGTTATAAAAACCCTTTGTATCCAACGCCTCTGTGGATCGTTCCTCAAGCAACCCTGGGAGGTGCATAGGGTTGTGACCCCCATTTTACAGATGAGGAAACTTGAGGCTCAGAGAGACGAAGTGACTTCTCCAAGTCACCCAGCTTGTTGATGGCCTTGAACTTTCCTGGTTCCTGCCTGTTGCCTCCTCTTGGACGTTCTCATTTGAACCTTGGAAGGAATGCTCCAGCTCCCAGCCATGCACAGCCCGGGTCTGGCCTCCGGGCTGTGGCTGGCATCTCACCAGGCCACGGTCCTGTAGACAGACCTGAGTCTGAGTCACCCCAGCCCCTCGAGCCCCGGACAGGGAGCAATAGGAGCTGCTGGGAAGGGCCCAGAGTGGCATCTGTTGCTGGGGTTACACGCCAGGCTGATTTGCTGCCTGGGCTTGGGTTGCTGGCCCGTCTTGAGAGCAAAGACCCCCGGGCACATCTACCAGGTGTCTGTCCATCTTCAGGACAGACTATGGTGTCCTGTCCACGTTCTCAGGAAAGACCACACCACTGCACTCTTCAGGAACCCTCCATCGCTCCCCCATCACCTTGGGACAAGGCCCGACTCTTTAGCCCCACATCCGGGGCCCTGCCTATTCTGGCTCCATCCTGAGCCACCACCTCCTTCCAGGAAGCGTTCCGCTCCCACGGCCTGGGGCAGAAATCGCAGCGTGGGGCAGCGGGCACGAACACGGGCTTTGGGGCAAGGCCCATGTGACTCCACTGCTTCCTGGCCATGGTAACCTCAGACAGCTGCTCCACCCCTCAGTTTTCCATCCGTAAAGGGAGATCGTGAAGTACCTCATTTACAAATAGCCTCCATGACACGAGATCATGGCTCAAACCATGCCCAGAGCCCACCCCTGGGCGCCAGTCACCAGGTTTTCACTGTTACCCACGCTGCCCCTAAAGTTTCATCCCTCTGAGGGCCCCCCCCCCCCCCCCCCCCGTGCTGCCGTTCCCTCTGGGCGGTGCACCCTTCCCCTCTTCTCCAGCTCACACCCACCTCCTCTGAGTGCCTTTGCTCATTCCCTGGTCAAAGCTGATCCCTTCTCCCTCAAGGTTCCCCAGCTCCCAGTCCGGGCCAGCCTCCGCACGCCGCCTCTCCCGGCAGGAAGTTCACATGGTGGGCACTCGTGTGGAAACTCCTGCAGGGAGAGGCCTGCTGACCCGTTTCTCCGGATCCACACAAAAGAAAGAAAAACAAAAGGAAAAAAAAAAAATTTAAAAATGGGCAAGGAGATTAACATAGTTCGCTCATTCATTTATTCATTCATTCATTCCAACAGGAATCTATTGGTGCCTCTTTCAGCCAGGCCCAGCACAGGGCCTGGCACGCATTCGGTGCCATCGACGTTCATTGAAGGACCATGATCGGGTTCCCTAACCCAGTAGAATTCAGGGACAGCTGCCAGGACAAAGGCGCCTGTGAGCTAAGCTTTGGAAGAGAACTTGGCCCGGTTAACCAAGCTGGAAGGGCCAGGCATTCCAGGGAGAAAAGTCTGGAATGGTCAAGTCACCAAAGCCCGAGGAGACAGAGAGCTTTCAGCGAGCAGAAGGAAAGTCAGGAAGCCTGGGCCCCAGGGGCCTGGGAACGCGCAGCTGCAAGGCAGTTAGCCTGCCAGGCAGGCAGCGTCGTCGAGATGCTGGGATTTTATCCCGATGACAGGGGGGCTCTGAAGGCATTGAGCTCATTTAAGACATGATCCGACATGGGCTTTGGAAACATCGCCAGCTGCTGTGCGGTGGGCCCATGCGTGTACTGTGTGCCAGAGCCCGTCCTCGGTGTGGGGGTAGATACAGTGGTGAGCGAGTCGGACACAGAGCCCCCCCCCCCCCCCGCTGTGCCCCCCGGTGAGGGCCCGGGAGACATCCCATCAGCAGAATGCTACTTCATTCTCACACAGCCCACTTTCCATGGGGGGGAAACTGAGGCCCAGAGGGGAGCACAGGTTTGCCTGCATTCACACACTAGAGAGTGTCAGAGCCAAGATTCTCACCTGGACAGTCTGTGCCCTACTTCCCACCTGTCCTTCCCTTTTTCCCTTCCCGTCCTCACACAGGCAGAGAATAAAACACATACAAAAGGCCCCGGTGCTTTTGTTTATCTTGTGTTTGTTTTTCTAAGGCTATAGCAGTGGCATCTTAAAAATAGCACAGATAGCCAAAACCGGTTTGGCTCAGTGGATAGAGCATCAGCCTGCAGACTGAAGAGTCCCGGGTTCGATTCCGGTTGCGGGCACATTCCCCAGTGGGGAGTGTGCAGGAGGCAGCTGATCGATGTTTCTCTCTCATCGATGTTTCTAACTATCACTCTCTCTTCCTATCTGTAAAAAATCAATAATATATATATATATATATATATATATATATATATATATATATTTTTTTTTTTTTTTTAAATAGCACAGATATGGGAATGAGACAGATGTGGGTTCAAATCCTCGCCCTGCCTGTGTGCCCTGGTACAGATTCTTCACCTCTCTGACCTCAGTTTCCTCATCTGTAAAATGGGGTTAATGATGTATACCTCCACCCAGGTTGTCATAAACCTGAAAAGATATTTAGAGGGCTCAGCTCAATGCCGAGCACACAATAGGTGCTTAATGAAAGTTCTTGCTTGCCTCTTTACACTGTCTTTAGTGCAGACAAAGCGTGTCTGAGGCCGTAGAGAAGTATGTCCCAGGAGAGGTCAGACAGAGCTGATCGGGGGTGGACCAGGGAGCAGAGGGCAACCCACCACCCCAGCCTGAACCGGGGGGCGGAGGTGGTGGTTGTGCTGCCTCCAGGGCCCCGCACAGACACCCTGCTGTTGGGCCCAACGCTAACGACTTCAGCGTGTCTCCCCTTTTAGCTCAAATATTTCTGAAATGCACGCTGCTCGTTCACACATCGCCGGAGGGGCCTGGGGCCTCCCCGGCTGTGCAATCAGGGCCTCCTGATTGCTTTCTTCTGTGCAGGCTCAGGAAGGAGAGGGGGTGTGGGTGCATGGCGCCCGGGCCAAAGCTGCTCCCATGGCCCGAACCCTGCTTCCCGCCGAGGAGCGGGTCTGAGCCGGCGGCTCAGATGCTGAGAATCTGTGCGCACGGCCTCGGCTTTCTCGTGTGTCCCTTGCAGCGTCCAAGGCTTGGAAACTGGACTTTCCACAGGGCTAGCCAAGGCGGGCGTGTCCGGAGGCCAGTGAAAGGGCAGTGGTGGGGGGAGGGGGAGAGTGGAGAGGAGAGTGGGTGGGACTAGTGAGGCTGGCAAGAATGTGGGTGGGAGACATAGTCCCACAAGGAGGCCTCGGAGAGCCCCTGACCCTTACTGGGCAGCCCAGCTCCACCTCCAGGCCTCACCAGGCCCTGCCTCGCCCTTCCCACAAGCCAGGCTACGCTCACCTTACCTTTCCCTCTCAGCCTTTCTGACTTTATTTATTTATTTATTTGTTTATTTAATCCTCACCTGAGGGTATGCTTTTGTTAAATTTTAGAGAGAATGGAAGGGAAAGAGAGAGAAAGAAAGAAACATTGATTGGTCGCCTCCCATATGCACCCCAACCAGGGATCAAACCCACAACCTAGGTATGTGCCCTGAGCCCTGACTGGGAATTGAACCTGCGATCTTCGGTGTATGGATTGATACTGCAATCAGCTGAGCTACCCTGCCAGGGCCTGACTTCCTGTTAACTCGGTCTTCAAGCCTCCATTCAGTCCCTTCCTCCAGGAAGCTGTCCCTACACGGGGCATTTTCCTCCTCGCTTCCCACTCCCGGATCCTTTAACCCACAGAGCACGGGGCACGTCCACTGTGCAGTCTTTGTCACACCGTGCGGTGACTCATCAGAAACATCGCTAGCTGAGGCACAGGGCGGGGGGTGGGGAGGAGACTTCCTAAGGATCACACAGGGACCTGCCTCCTGCCCGGAAAACTTCTAGACACTTAGTTTGGGGTCTGGGGGAGTTAAAGGGAGGAGAGTGGGGGCACGCATGCAGCTTCCCTTGCACGAGGGATTGGCATTGTCACCGTGGGGATGGGGATACGGTCGGGGACATGTCCAGCACTTCAGAGACGGTTTTGGAAGTGAAATGATGGTAGGTGGTGTACTAACTAGTCCAGGCATTTTTAATTGTAATAATCTTGTATTTACGTTCCTTCGTGTGGCAAGTGATGTTGACGTTCCCCTTATGAAAATGATTACTTTTTCCTCTTTAAAATGCATTTAAGAAAAAAGCCAACCGGAAGAAACACAGTAACTGAATAAATACAGGTGGTAGGTGGAAATGGCTGAAGTCATGAATGTTGTCCTGATGGAGCAGAACACTAGCATGTGTTCAATTCCTACAGTTTTGAGGGTGGAGGATGGGGAGTTTCCTACATAATAGAGGAAGACCTACTGTGTGCGAGGTTCTGTGCTGGGGACCCCAGAACCAGAGCCTTAGTACCCACCATTGGAAGAACCTGGCAAACAGGGGTGGTTCCAGTTCAGGACCTGCAAATGCTGGGACAGAGGTATGGTTGGGGCGGACTCAGGAGGACTCCCCAGACGAGGTTCCCTGAGGGGAGACTTCGGGGATGAGGAGAATTAGAGTGGGCAGAGACAGTGTGGGGAGGAGATCCGAGGAAACGGTATGTGTGAGGTCTGAGGTACTGGCGTCTGAGAGTGCACTGCCCGCTCTGTGCAGCTGGAGCGTAGCTCATGAATGGATAGATGTGTGTGGTCTCTTGGGTGAGTCCTGAGCCTTTGGATGCCTCTGTTTTTCCATCTGTGAAATGGGACAGGATCAGCACTCCCTCGGCATGGTGGTGAGAATGCTGGTGAGGGCTGCTGGCTCCTCAGAATCTTCAGACAGGAGTTGTCTCTCTTTGTGGATTTTTGGGATCAGAGGAGCGGATGTTTGGGGGGGCGGGGGGGGGGGGGGGGAGAAGGGATGCTGGTGAAATCGGGCTTGGCTTCCTGAACCCACCCAGCTTCCTGGGGCCAGGACTCCTGATGCCTTTCCCTGGGGGAGTGAGTTTGACTTCTGGGCTGGGTTTGAGAGGAGCGAAGGGAGCTCACGGCGTCCAGGAAAGCAGCATCGGACAGACCGGGGCGGGCTCCCGGAGGCCGTGCCCATCAGACAGGCTGATGTTTGTCAGATGTTGGCAAGCACAGTCTCGGGGTGGGAGGTTGGGGAGCTCTGGGGGAGAGGCTTTGTGCTGGGCTCCAGGCTAATCCACTCCCCTTAGCGCTCAGTCCTCTCGGCCACACTCAGGAGGGACCATGCTGGTCTCCAGGTGAGGAAACCGAGGCTTAGAAAGGCTACAGGCCTGAGGTTGCCAAGCAAGCAGGTGGCAGAGCAGGGTCATTAGGATTGAAGTCTCGACCTCCCATCCCCTTTTCCAGAGGGTGGAGGGACGTGTCAACATTGAAAAGCAAAAGGCCCAGCAGGATCGGGGGCGCGGTTCGGGGGAGCTAACCATGCCCCTCCTGCCACAGCCCCGAGGGAGCAGCTTTCAGAGATTGGCTTCCAGGCAAAGCCCAGAACTGGGGTGGGGAGAAGGGAGAACAGGCGGTTCCTGCCTTTTGCGAACTTCCCACTCCCTCTTAGACCATTCCTGTCCGTGAACCCAGCTGCCCTTGACCTCCAGTCCTTCTGAGATCCTCCCCAGGCTGGTCCAGACGTGGGAGGCAGAGGGGGTAGCGGGCACCCCGGCCGGAGCTCCCTGGGAGTCCAGGGGTTGAGCGCCAGCCTTTGGTGTCCGCCTTTGGTAAGCTGCTCGCCCTCCCTGGGCCCACATGTCCACGGTACAATGAAGATGCCAGCCCACAGTCCCTCCTCTGGGCTGTGGAATCTTCTAGGGCTTGGCCTCCGGGTCAGCCCAGGAATGCAGGGCTGGGGCCCCATGCTGGGCGGGCTTGCACCCCAACCCCTTCCTCATCCCCAGCAGCCTCTCCTCGCCCCGTGTGACACAGCTCCTCACAGCTGTTCCTCCGGCCCAGGCAGGGAGCCCGGCTTGGCGCGTCCCTGGCTGAGGCCGACGAGAGAAAACAGGTTAAAAGTTCAGCCCTTGTTCTCTCCAGGAAGAAAAAATCTGTAGCACTCGGAGTGTGAAAAGGAACCCCCCCCCCTTTTTTTTTCAGCTCCAAAGCAGCACAATAGAATTACCTCCAATTTGCCATCAAAAGATGCCCTTGGCACTGGGATCCCACTGTCCCTGGCGCGCGCGCGCACACACACACACACACACACACACACACACACACCCCTTCTCCATCGCCAGCCCCCAGGGGACACAGTGGCCAGAAACACAAGCCACGGGTGGCCATGGGGTCACTGCTGCACCCTCCCTGACTGGGGCCACCTCTAGCTAAGTGCTTCCTCCGTTTCCCACCTTCCATCCCCAGTGTCCCAGCCCTAGTTCAAGACCTCGTCACTCCCATTTCGACCTTCAGAGCAGCCTGGACACTGAGCACCCTGCCCCCACTGTCCTCCCTCCCAATCCCCCTCAAACGAAGTGTCTAGAAGTTGACCGCATAGGAGGCAGGTCCTTGTGCAATCCTTACGAAGTCTCTCCCCGCTTCTTTGTGCCTCCGTTGCCCTATATGTAAAGCGAGGCGGTTGGGCTGCACCAGGGATAGGCTCTGACGAGGCGGGGGTCAGTTTCTGGTGCACCGTGGTGGGACGCATCGAGCCGCCGCGGTGCGTGGCGATGGATTGGTGATGTCTGCCTCGGGCACCTAGGGGAGCGTGGCCACTGACGTGCCTCTCACCCCCTCCCTGAGCGAGGTGGCGGGAAAGATCCGGCTGTGACTTTCCAGGTCTCTCTCTAGGTCTCTGCACCGACGCCCTCATAGCTGGGTGTCTTCAGACCTCACTTCCTATCAGACTGTGATCTGTTCCACTGTAGGGTCTTCCTATTGGTTGTTTCCTCTTCAGGGCACCAGCCCAGGGCCTGGTGCAGGACAGTCATCTGGTGTGTTCGTTGAATGAATGCTTGAAAGGGGCCGGTTGAAACCTGTTCAGTGCATTGGGTGGGTGGTGACCGCTCGCTCTCCCCACAGAGACGCTGATGGATTCCACCACGGCGACGGCGGAGCTCGGCTGGATCGTGCATCCTCCTTCAGGGGTGAGTCCGCGGTCCCCCAAACCCTGCCTGGTCCCGCAGGACACCTTGGGTTTTGCGGCAGGGCCTGGATGCCCCCTCACACTCCAGCCCCTTTCCCTCCTTTAGAGCCTGAGGCCAAGCCTTTCATTGCCCCACCCACCGGGATCTCTATCATGGGTGGAGGCCCCGTTACCATGACAACGTCCTGGATGCATTGCACTGTCCCATGGAGTCCTCGGGGGGGAAAGCTCAGAAGTAGGTATTTGCACTGCCCCCTTTTCCAGACGAGGAGAGTGGCCTGTCGTTACGTCAGCACCCAGAGTAGGTCAGATCCTGTGTCCAGCACCTTTTCACACACCCTCTCCACTCCCTGGGGAAGGAACGAGCTTCATTGGACAGGTGAGGAGACCGAGGCTCAGAGCGTCCTAGCCACTTGACAGGGGCCCTGAGGCTAGTAAGGGGCAGGGCTCAGGTTTATATCGAATCCTCTGGGCCCTCTCTGGGTCCCTATAACACAAGGCCCCCCTCCCTGAGCTCTTCGCACCTTGCATTTGCTGGTCTGAGCCCAGGTGGTCTGCGGGCTCCCCTGGGGCAAGATCAGGCACGATTCCAGATCCCGCTTTCTCCCCGCCCCAACCAGCCTAGCACTTGCATCCAGGCTGTGGGGTAATTCTCTCCCAACTCTGCCCCTCACCACTGGCTGGTTGGGGGCCAGTGCTGTGACCTCTCTGAACTCAGGTGTCCTCGTCTCTCACTCGGGGATAAGAATGCCTTCCTCAGGGGACTCTTGTGAGCTTTTCCTGCAGAGAAGCTGGCACAGGGCTGGGCGTGGAGTGGGCTCCCAAAAGCGAGGAGCTAGAATAAATATCCCCTTCGTCATTGTATCCCCTTCATCATCCTCCTCATCCCTCTGGCCTCCGGGGAAGGTTCTGGGCTTCCACAGCCCATCCCTTCCCTTCCCCCACCCCAGCTTCTGTGCTGGGACTCAGCTGCTGCCCATGGAGCTGCATATCCCATCCCTGCCTCTCCCCCACCCACCCCCGCCACCTCCCCCCTGAAGGCCCGCGCTCTCAATAGGCAGGGCCCCGGGTCAGGCTTCTTTCTGTGGCTCTTTCTTGTCGCCAGTTTTCCATCTGCGGAGCGGCAGGGCCCACGGCCCCACCCTGCCGGTAATGAGGCCAGGCTGGGCTGCAGGGCCCCCGGACGCAATTATTTGGGGTGTTTAGGCTGCAGGGCCTCCGCATGTTAATTAGAGAGAGGGGAGAAAGGCAGAGTGCTCTAATTAAGTGCTCTAATTAAGTTCTGAAGAAGAGCAGTGGTTGTAACAAGGGGCTGACTTTGTCACATGGTGCCACCAAAAAGGAAAAAAATAAATAAATAAATAAATTAAACACAATATAAGGAGCGTCAGAGCCGCTGCGGAAGGAGAGGCTGGGCCAGCAGGCTTCAGCTCGGCCTTCCCTGCACACACTCACCCTCCCCAGCATCGGCCCTCCCCAGGCCAGCTGCTACCTCCGCGCCCTGTGCAGACCTGGCCCAGAGCATCACAGGGAGACAGACAAAGGACACCCATCGAATGCGACAATCTTCCCACCCCCCATAGTCCTATCGGGCAGTTGGGGGAATAGAGGCCCAGAGAGAGAAAGTGACTGCACATCCGGTTGGCAGAGCGAGGCAGCATGGGCAAGCCAGTGAATGGGTCTGGGTCTGGGTGACCTGGGTCAGGGGACCTCCCTTCTCTGGCCTCTACTCCCTCATCTGTAAAATGGGGGTGACCACACGCACCACGTGTGAGAAACATGACAAAGGAACGAAACCCTGTCAGCACCCAGCTCCTGGGCCGATGGGGTGGGTTCCGTGATGGGCAAACTGCGGCTCTCGAGCCACATGTGGCTCTTTGGCTCCTTGAGTGTGGCTCTTCCACAAAATGCCACGGCCTGGGCGAGTCTGTTTGTGAAGAAGTGGTGTTAGAAGAAGTTTAAGTTTAAAAAATGTGGCTCTCCAAAGAAATGTCCATCATTGTACTGTTGCTATTTGGCTCTGTGGACGAATGAGTTTGCCGACCATTAGGCTGGATGAGGGTATTCTGCTTGTGGGGTTCTTTGGGGGTTACCCTTTCGGGTGTCTGCCAGGTAAGGCCAGCCCACCACCAAGGGGACACCAGAGAAGGAGGGGAACGGTAGCTGCCCTCAGCACGCTCTCAGGCTCGTGGAGGGGACCAGACCAAGAGGCGGAGGGCGCCCAGCACTTGCCCAGGCAGGTGGCCCCCCGAGAATGCAGACACTGCAGCCAGACCGAGAGCCTGCTGCAAGAGGTCCCAGGAGGATGGAGAGAAGATGAGAGGGGGGGCAAGGAGGGCACAAACGTGTGCGCCAAGGCTCAGCAGTGCAAGGGGCGGGGCCTTGGAGGGTCTGGGAGGAGAGAGTATGGGTCCCGGGCCCACGCAGTTCCAACGCTCCGTGGCCCAATTCCGACGGCCTCTCCAGCAGGGAGGCCGGGAGCGCTCCGCTCTCCGCTGGTGTGAGAGCCCAGACCTGGCCCGGTGGGTTGCTGAAGCACCTGCCCCGGGCAGCACAGGCGGGAGGTCTCCCTCCAGGCACCATCTGAGCCTCTTATCGACCAGAACAGGGTAGGGTCCTGTCTTCCCAGTCACAGGGGTAAGGGCTCTTCTTCCCTCGGACAGACTGTGCCTCCCTGGTCAGGCAGGGAATTCCCAACAGGCAGAACGGTCTCCTTGTCAGACTGGTGGCTCCCCGAGCACGCAGCTCTGTCCGCCTCTACCATATTGACTAGGGCAGCGGTCAGCAAACTCAATCGTCCACAGAGCCAATTAGCAACAGGACAACGATTGACATTTCTTTGGAGAGCCACGTTTTTTAAACTTAAACTTCTTCTCACGCCACTTCTTCAAAATAGACTCACCCAGGCCGTGGTATTTTTGTGGAAGAGCCACACGCAAGGGGCCAAAGAGCCGCATGTGGCTCGAGAGCTGCAGTTTGCTGACCACGGGACTAGGGGATACCAAGAGCAGAGTATGCGCCCTGCCCGTCAGAGAGCCCTGCCTCCCTCATAGACTGAAGAATTCCCCAGGCCAAGGCCAAGTCTCCCCCTCCCTTAGGGAGTTCTGTGATGGGAGGAGTCCTGAATCCATCGTCAAAGTGGAAGACGCCTAAGGTAGAGTCTGTGCCTCCCCCATCAGAGTAGGAGGCCCCTGCTTCTAGGAGACCTGTCTATTCCCCTTCAGACTGGAGGGTTCCCTAAGGTGGGGGGGGGGGGTGTCTTTTCTCTTTGGGTGCTCCTCGGGCTCAGCCCCTCCCTCCCCCACCTGACGAGCGTGTCCCCCCTCCCCTCCCCCACAGTGGGAAGAGGTGAGCGGCTACGACGAGAACATGAACACGATCCGCACCTACCAGGTCTGCAATGTGTTCGAGTCGAGCCAGAACAACTGGCTGCGGACCAAGTTCATCCGGCGCCGCGGCGCCCACCGCATCCACGTGGAAATGAAGTTCTCGGTGCGGGACTGCAGCAGCATTCCCAGCGTGCCCGGCTCCTGCAAGGAGACCTTCAACCTCTACTACTACGAGGCCGACTTCGACTCGGCCACCAAGACCTTCCCCAACTGGATGGAGAACCCGTGGGTGAAGGTGGACACCATCGCGGCCGACGAGAGCTTCTCGCAGGTGGACCTGGGCGGCCGCGTCATGAAGATCAACACGGAGGTGAGGAGCTTCGGGCCCGTGTCCCGCAGCGGCTTCTACCTGGCCTTCCAGGACTACGGCGGCTGCATGTCCCTCATCGCCGTGCGCGTCTTCTACCGCAAGTGCCCCCGCGTCATCCAGAACGGCGCCGTCTTCCAGGAGACGCTGTCGGGGGCCGAGAGCACCTCGCTGGTGGCCGCCCGCGGCAGCTGCATCGCCAACGCCGAGGAGGTGGACGTGCCCATCAAGCTCTACTGTAACGGGGACGGCGAGTGGCTGGTGCCCATCGGGCGCTGCATGTGCAAAGCGGGCTTCGAGGCCGTGGAGAACGGCACCATCTGCCGAGGTAAGGGCCGCGGTGGGACGGGCGCCCCTGTGTGGAGTGGCTACCGGGCCTGGCCGCGGGGAGGTCAGGCTGGCAAGGGCAGTGACCTGGAGCTGACCAACCGGGAGGCACTCTGGCGAGGCTTTCCCGATCTACATCCGTGGTTTGGCTTCTCAGAGGCGTTTGAACGGCATTTTTTAAAAAAAATATATTTTTAGATTTGAGAGAGGAGAGAGGGAAAGAGAGATAGTAACATCAGTTATGAGAGAGAATCACTGGTCGTCCGCCTCCTGCATGCCGCACACTGGGTATTGAGCGTGCAACCTGGGGGCATGTGCCCTGACTGGGAATGGAACCATGGCCTCCTGGTTCATAGGTTGATGCTCAGCCACTGAGTCACGCCGACAGGGCTAAATGGCATTTCTTGATGGTGGTACGTGTATGAACTATGCGGGGTTCGGGTGGGAGGAGGTGCTGCAAGACGATTTTAGTCACACGAGGTTGTTTCTCATTTTAATAATTATACGGATCTTATCTGATGCTAAGTGGTGCTCTATTTCTTCATGAACAGAAGTGATGTAGTTTCCTTCTGAAGAAAATGTATAGGTCATCACATTTAAAAGTCAACATTTGTTGAGCTTCTTTTGTATAAGCCAGGCTATGCTGAAATGACAAAACAATAGAAACTTACTTCTCCCTCACCATCCCATGCCCATCGGGGTTCAGCTTGGGATTCCTCCCTCTGGGAACCAACCAGATGGAGGAGCCTCCGTTTGGGGTGTCACGATCACCAGGGCAGAAGGAGCGAGTGGTTCACAGGCTTCAGCCCGAAATGACTCCACATCACTCTGTGCCACAACGCAAGTCACGTGGTTCCTTCCAATGTAAAGTGATGGGGAAGTACGATCCCACTGTGGACCAGCCTCCTGACCACCGCTTTTACTGTGTGCTGGCCACCCGACATGTCTCACTCATTTAATCCTCGTAAGAACCCTGTGAGGGAAAGTGCCTTTTTATTTAATAAATTGAGGCAGAGAGCCTTACTCTCATATACACTGAGTGGCCAGATTATTATGATCTCTAAACGCATAATAATCTGGCCACTCGGTGTATATCCTATATAATAAAAAGCTAATATGCAAATTGTCCCCTCGACCAGGAGTTTGCCCAGCAGGCAGGCTGGCCAACTGCCCATGTCCCCTCCCCCTGGCCAGGCTGGCCAGACCCCACCCATGCATGAATTCATGCACCAAGCCGCTAATACACACACACACACACACACACACACACACACACACACTGAGTGGCCAGATTTTTATACATTCAAAGATCATAATAATCTGGCCACTCAGTGTAGAGAGTGGAGGAGCCAGGAGTCTTACACCCAGGTAGTGGGATTCCAAACTCCCCTTCCAAACAGCTCTGGGTGTCTATGCTCTGAGTGTTTATATTTTGCTGCTTAAGTTAGTTCAAGGGGAAACATTAAATAAACAATAGTACAGGTGGTGTTTGACTGTGGCACAGTTTACGGCTTTCCTAGGTTGTAAACATAGGGGTTTGTGAGGTCCTGCATGGTGGTGGTAAGAAGGCTGTGAAGGTGGACAGACTTGGGTACCAAGCCCAGCCCTGGCAGTTATGAGCTGTTTGTCCTGGGCCAAGTGTGAAAGCCTCTTTCCTATGGGGCTTGTGAGGATACAGCAACTTAAGACCTAGAAAGCATTTATTATGGCTCCTAGTACACAGAGCTTAATAAATGCTAACTAACAGATGATGTATACAAAGCGCAGCCTTCATCAAACCTTCCTTGCACCTGCTCTGTGTCGGATCTTGTGCTCTGCATCAGGTAAACAGAGTAGAATCTGGTGCACGTACTCTGCCACATGAGCTGTGATGGTGCTGGTGCTGGTATAGGAGATTTAAAGTTTATTTGTGCCTTGAATCGGACCCTGAGGTGCTCCAAATGCCAGACTTGAGTTTGGACCTTATTCCAGAGGCCCTAAAAGGCCAGTGAAAGTGTACCCTGGAGTGGTTGCAATGATTTTTACCTCCATAAAATTCGGTCACCTCCACCATGCCCATAGTCCCTCCACTCCTGCCTTCTGGGCATTTTAAGGGTCCCTGGGAGGATAAATGGAAATACAAGAGACAGGAACAGTGGCCTGAGAGGAAGCTGCTGCAGCGAACGCATCCACAGTGCTGGAAAGAGGAGCAGGGGCGTCAAGAGATGTTTGACAGTGAATTGGATGAGATGCAGACACAGGCAGGAAAGGGAGGAGGGAGAGGCATCAAAGGGAGCAGGGAATTCCAGCTTGCAGGGAGGTGATGGTCCTGGAACAGACGTGGGGAAGTTGGGAGAAAGGCCAGTTTCTTGGGGGCAGATAACAGATCTGGGTGTCTATATCTGAATGTGAAGTTGTGCAGCCTTAGGTGATGGCAGGACCTGGGGGATAGAATCAGTCACACATTGCTTATTGTTTATTCACTCACCAGACCTTCCTTGCACCTGCTCTGTGTCAGACCTTGTGCTAAGCATCAGGTAAGACAGAGAAGAATCTGTCTGGGCCCTGTCTTCCAGGACCTCACAATTGAGACAGACTGTCTCTATACATAAAAGCCTAAGCGACCGGCCGACCAGCCCACTGGCTGGTAGCTGTGACGTGCACTGACCACCAGGGGGCAAATGCCCAATGCAAGAGTGGAAACCACAGGCATGGAAACATGGAGCAGACTGATGAATCTCAGAGGGAAGAGGGGAGGAGAGAGGGTGGGAAAAGATTAACCAAAGATCTTATATGCATACTAGAGGTATGCGGGGTCCCTTGGCCTGGCCTGTGGGGATCGGGCCAAAACTCGCTCTCCGACATCCCCCGAGGGGGTCCCTGATTGCGAGAGGGTGCAGGCCTAGGGACCCCCCACACACACACCAGTGCACAAATCTGTGCACCGGGCCTCTGGTAAGTGAATAAGGGAGGCAGGGCATTGGACGTGCTTTAATAGGAACTGCTCAGGCTGCGATGGGCATAAAAAATGAGGGAAGGCTTCACAGAGGAGGTGACACTGACACTGGGAATCTTGGGAGAGAGATATGCTGCCTGGGTGGCCCAGGCCATCGGAGGGTGGATCTACATGACAAAAGACCTGGGGATGTGAATCAGCATGGCCCCTTAGGGGGACCAGTACACTGTTTGCTGTGGCTGAGGCCAAGGACTTCAGGAAGGGTGTAGGACTTCAAGAAGGATGCCTAGAGGGGAGGTGTACTAGTTATCTATTGCTGCATAACAAGTTACCCCCCAAATTTAGCAGCTTAAAACAATAAATATTTACTATCTCACCGTTTCTAAAGGTCAGAAATCCAGTTGTGACTTGGTTGGGGCCCTGTGGCTCAGTTGCTCCTGAGGTTGCAATCAGGCTGTGGGCTGGAGGCTGCAGGTTTATCTGAAGGCTGGACTGGGGAAGGGTCGGCTTCCATTTCACTCACGCGGCTGTTTGTCAGCTTCAGTTCGTCACCACACAGTCCTTGCACATGTGCCGTGGCTTACCCCAGAACGGGATCCCAGAGAGCCTGAGAGGGTACCTAGGAGAAACGCCACAGTCTTTTCATCAACCTCATCTTAAAAGTGACATTACTTCTGCCATAGTCATTTCATTAGAAGTGAGACACCAAATTCAGCTCACATTCCAGGGGACTGAATTACACTGGGCATGAATGACAGGAGGTGGGGTCATTGGGAGCCATCCTAGAGGTTTGCCTGTCACAGGCAGCTTCTCTGAATCCAGACTTCTTGCAAGGAGTGAGGATTCAGGTGTGCACCCAGACCTGGCTCCTTTATATTCCGCTCCTCCTCCTGGATCTACAGCCCACCCAAGGCCCAGGCCCAGGCCCAGGCCCAGCCAGCCTCTGGGTGTGAGCCGAGACTAGTCAGGGTGTGATTAATGAGCTCAGGGATCCAGGAGGACACCAGCTGCGGCGGTGGCCTGTGCTGCAGCCACCCAGATGTGGGGCCGCTCCCACCCAAGTCCCGCAGGCACGGGCCCCGATGGCCCCTTGTGTAGGAATGGCGATTACAGCTCACATCCGAGATCTTAGCAACGTGCTGTCTCATCGTCTGGCTTAGGGATTCTCAGCCTTTGCTGCGCCTCCGAATTCATTAGGAAGTTGGTTAAAGCACACATTCCCGGGTCTGGTGCAAACCTCTCCCCCAGGTCTGGTTCCGTGGCTCTGAGGTGGGGCCACAAATCAGCATTTTAAAACAAGCAGCTCGGACGCCTCTGTGACAGGCCCGTTAGCTCGGACACACGATGTGGTAACGCATCTTTGCCAGATGATGGCCACAGTCCCAGTCCCTCCACCACCCCCCCCCCCCCAGGGAGCGTCCACCCTGAGGGATGAGAGGGGACACTAGCCGAATGTCTACGAGGGAAAGGGTGGTGATTTAATGTTTCATATTGAATCATAACTTGATGGGGAAAATCCATTTAACATTGAAACATAATTCGATAGGAAAAATCCATTGCTTTGTTAATACGAGTGAGAGGAAATAAGGCTGGATAAAGTCTTCCTGGCAGAGGGGGATAGGTGTCCTAGTGGGGAGGGGCCAGAGGTAGGCATTGGTGGCTGGTGAAGGGTGGGAGGTCCCAGTGGGCGGAGTGGTTTACAGAACTAACTGAGTCCATCGGCCCAGCATCCTCTGTGCCTCCTGTGTGCAGGGCACAATGAGGACAGGGGCCTGGAGAAGCCAATCACCATTCAACAGGCATGTACTGTGTACCCTCCGTGTACCACTCAGCCCTCTCACAGACACTTCCCGAGGGCCTCCCGGGAGCGAGGCACATGCCCGTGCTGAGAAGTACAGATGTGAACAAGACCCAGGCATTCGTTGCCCTCCCGAAGTTTTCACGCTGAGTGGGCATAGAAAGGGAAGGTGGTGAGGGGAAAAGCTAATGAACACATTGAACACAGACTGTAATGCATGAAAGGGAGAAAACATGGGGTGCAACAACAGAGATGGAAAGGAAGATCCGCTTCCGTCAGGGGACACGGAAAGACTTCTTGGAAGCCGTGCCCTTTGGGGTGCTGGCACGGGGCACCTGGGAAAGCTGGGGTTTGGCCTCACGTGACTGCCGGACGAGCAGAGGACCCGGACACCTGGGGGACAGGGCAGAGCACGATCCTCCCGGAAATGAGCTCCATCCAGGCGACGTGCTTAGAGAACATGAGGAAGCAGGCATCTTCTCCGGTGGGGCAATCTACGGTGGCTTCAAGCAGGAGGCGGTGCTTGAGTTGGGCTCTGGAGAGTGAGGAGGAGTTGGATGGGTGGAAGGAGAATTTAAATTCTCCTCTAAAGGATGGACAAAGGCCCTGAGGTGTGGCGAGATAGGGCATGTGTGGTGGGTGTTGTGTGACTTACCGGGTGCAGGGGCTAGGGCACCACTTCCCCCGATTCTTCCGTCTGTTCGCTGTCTGTTGAGTGTTCAGCCTGGGCCTGCACCGGGCCTGCAGCTGCCGGGGAGGGGAATCCTGGGAACTTCCTTCAGAAGAACTCTGCCCCCTCCCCTGCTCAGTCTCCGGAAGTTCTGCCGGGGGGGGGGGGGGGGGGGGGGGGGGGGGGGGGGGGGCGGGTAGCAGGAGGGTGGCCCTGGAGTTCCTTCCCACACTCAAGCCTGTTTTCCTGACTCTCTCCAGATATCTATGGGTTTGATTGTGAATGTGTCCCTGCCTCAGTTTCTCCAAGTTTGTCTTCATATCCTTATATCCCGTGGCCTCTCCTTTCCTACCTGCACCCCTACTGGCCCCTGCCCACCAGGAGCCCCAGCCTGGCCACACTGCAGGGGGCCCTGCCTCCTTTCTCCCAATGGCAGCCCTGCATTTGTAATGAGCTAGAGGCAGTTTCGCTGAGAGCATGATGGCTGTGACACCATGGGGCGTAATGGGGTTTTTAATCTTTTGGACTGGGAGTGGGGCATTGAGCCAGTAGAGGGGGTGGCAGGGTTGGGGGAAGGTACACACACGTTGATCTTCTGGCTCCAGCTCAGACTTCCCAGCTCCCAGCCTCTCCCTCTCCTCCTCCCTGCCCTGCTTGGCAGCCCCCAGCCTTACCCTCGCCTCTACCCACGGCCTCTCCTTGACCTGGGCCTTGCAGACCTGGCTTCAAACCCCCCGGCTCTGCCGTTGGCTAGCGGCATGACCTTGGGCAGGCACGGACCCTCCGGCAGCCTTTGTGTTCTCCTCTGTGAGACAGGATAAGCAGAAGGGCTGCGGGGCAGAGTAAACGAGAAAATACCTGGAAAGTGTTACAAAAACAAGGATAGGGACCTTTATCAACATTGTCTTTGGCCTGCAAATGTTTCTTTTCCCCTGATGAGCTTTTCATTTTGAGGGGGGGAAATAACTGCAGGTTGTTTGTAGAATCTTGAGACATTACCGATCACCAAAAAGGAGAACATTTAAATCGCATTAAATTGAAGTCGGATAAAACCACTGTTAACGGACTGGTGTAGACCCTTCTGGGTGTATTTGTGTGCATGTATACACCTCGGCCTTTTTGTAAGAGGAAAAACGGATTCCTGCTAAAAATACATGAGGATTTTCCACATATTAATATTTTATGGGCATTTTTCATGTCATGTTAGATCTACAGTGTCATTGGGGGAGGCTCTTAGGATTCCACAGTGCAGTGCATCCTGCCTCCCCGGTCCTCTCCGATCCACATGAGCCTTGCAGTTTTTTCCACCTTTTTCCTCCCCGGTCCTCTCTGATCCACAGAGGCTTGCAGTTTTTTCCACCTTAACGATCTGGGATGGTTAGCTGGTCCGGACGCCCTTGTCCCTCTGTCTGTTTGCACTGCTGCTGGCATTTGTGTAGGATGTGTCTCTGGGTGTGGAATTATGGGGTCAAAGGACAGGTACGCTTGAGCGCCTGGGCTGCATCCCCCTCCTTCCAGCGAGCCTGCTCCCCTGCCTGCTCACCAGCAAGGGAAAGTCCGCCTCCGGCTTTATTTTCTCGTTTTCTCCCAGAATCCTGTGCTTCCCCGGCCAAAGGAGGGAGGGAGGAACCAGGGATCCTCCCCGGGCCCTCAGGGCAGCCTGCTTCCCACCCTGTTCTCAGCGTCAGCCCTTCCCACCTAGAGGCTGGACCCGAGGCCCAGATGTGTCTGACGAGCCTATGGGGGTGGGGTGCGGCCAGCCTTGGTGTGAAGGGGTGAGGGGCGTGAGGAGGAGGGAGCCGGCCAGCTGGCAGAGCCTGCACTGGCTGGGGAAAGGGTGTGAAGGGTGGAATGCTGAGTGGGAGGAGAGGCCTAGACCCACCCCTCCCCACCCCCCAGAAAGTTCTGCGTGTCTTCCAGGGCAGGGGGGAGAGGCCCAGCTGGGGGAGGGGGAGGGGGGATGGGCCCCCAGGCTGAGACCACACAGGCTAGCCTTTGGGGAGAGGGGTTGGACGGGGACCCTGGCCAGTACACTCAGCTATTTAAGTCTTTGCTCTTAAAAAATTGGAAGTACCCCCCTCCTTTCCCCTTTCCTAGATTCTCTCAAAGAATCTGTTCCTATTCACAGTTACCCATCCATCTGTCCTTCTGTCTGTCCACCCAGCCAACAGACATTCACTGAGCAGCAGCTTCTGATCTTTTGCTCCTTGGAGTGGTTGGTGTTGGCTTCGTAGAGGACCAGGAAACTGACGCACATTGAGTGCCCGTCCTGTGCCAGGCTGTGCCTGGGCATCGGGTCCTTGGAAAGATCCGTCATGGCCTCTGCCCTGAAGGACCACCTAGTCGAGAGATGTTGACAGATGTTGGTAGTGAAGGTGGACAAAGGCACCCAACCAATCCATCCAGGGGAGTGTCATCCGGGATACAGGGGTCACGTGCAGGCTTCCAGGAAAAGGAGCTGTTGAGGTGGAAGCTGAGTGAGAAGCGGGGGTTAGGCAGGAGAGGAGGAGGTGCAAAGGCCCCGAGGCAGCCAGAGCGGATGCTCCTGGGAAGGGTGGAAGGGCTACTTCAGTCCTCTCTCTCATTGGAGTCAGCTGATTGAGGGCTCTGAATGCCAAGACATGGGGTGATTCTTCCTCTCTGGCCTTCATATTCCCCCAGGAGTCTCCGTGGCTCTAGAATTAGGGGTGTCGAACTCAATCAGAGAAGGGGCCAAAATCTAAAATCCAGCCTAAATCGCGGGCCGAATGGTTTACTGAACAGTCATAAACTGTCATTGTGATGGAAACGCAGCGGAGTGCAGTGATGACAGCGCGGTGCGGGCCACATTGCAAGGCCTGGCGGGACGGATTTGGCCCGCGGGCCTTGTGTTTGACACATGTGCTCTAGATGCTCATCACAGCGCCTTCGTTTTTCACTCAGACAACACTCCCAGGCGTCTACTGTGCACCCCTGTCCCTGGGCCAGATGTGGGAGTTGCAGAGATGAGGAAATCGCTTCATGGAGCTCCTGTCTGGGGCGGGAGAGACAGCTGTATCCATGACCTTGGACCCTTAGGGGGGAGGTGAGAGAGAGCTGGGACTTCTGGAGGAGGAGGCATTTTTCCATGACTTTTGGAGGGTGGGAGAAACAGAACAGGAATTTAGAGAAAAGATGGTCACAAATGAAACAGATTTTTAAAAAATATTTTCATCGATTTTTGGAGAGAGAGGAAGGGTGAGGTAGATAGAGAGAGAGAAACATCAATGTGAGAGAGAATCATTGATTGGCTGCCTCCTGCATGCCCCCTAGCCAGGGGTCAAGCCTGCAGCCTGGGCGTGTGCCCTAACCAGCAGCCGAACCCGCAGCCTTTCAGTGTACAGCACGTGTGTCAAACACAAGGCCCGCGGGCCAAATCCGTCCCGCCAGGCCTTGCAATGTGGCCCGCACCGCACTGTCATCACTGCACTCCGCTGCGTTTCCATCACAGTGACAGTTTATGACTGTTCAGTAAACCATTCGGCCCGTGATTTAGGCTGGATTTTAGATTTTGGCCCCTTCTCTGATTGAGTTCGACACCCCTAGTGTACAGGATGGCACCCACCAGCTGAGCCATACTGGCTAGGGCAAAACTGATTTTCTTTTCTTTTCTTTTTTTTTAATATATTTTATTGATTTTTTACAGAGAGAAAGGGAAGGGGATAAAAAGTTAGAAACATCAATGAGAGAGAAACATTGATCAGCTGTCTCCTGCACACCCCCTACCAGGGATGTGCCCTCAACCAAGATACATGCCCAGAATCGAACTTGGGACCCTTCAGTCTGTTGACCGATGCTCTATTCACTGAGCCAAACCGGTTAGGGCAAAAACTGATTCTCTTAAAACCTGGCCTTTTGCTGACCCCCAGACAAAATACAGCCCTCTGGGGACAGGGGTGGAGGACACAGAGGCAGAAGAATGGAGAGGCCACCAGGCTCTCGTTCTGTGCTGTCAAAGGGCCGAGTGAGGCAGAGGCTGAAACGTGGAGGGCCCGGGCTGGAGGCAGCAGGGACCTCCTGTGTGCCCAGCCCCGTGTTACCTGCTGTGCTCCGTGATCTTCTCGAACATTCCGCTGATATGACTGCTCCATTTCACAAATGACGAGACTGAGGTCCAGAGAGGGTCAGCAAGCAGTCCAAAGCCACACAGCCGGGAAGCAGCAGAGGCAGAAGGTACACCTGGCTTCCTCCAGCTTGCTGGGACGACGGGCTAACCAGGAGTGGGCCGAAGCCCGAGTGGACTCTGCCCTGCCCGCCGCCTGGATTACCAGGGCGCCCCTGGGAGGGTGGACAGGAAGGTCTGACAGATAGCCAGCGAGGGGCTCGCCAGTGGGGCTGTGGGCTTCAAAGGAAGGGGGGCCACCCCATGGGGCAACCACTGGGTGTTCTGGGAGAGGAGAGAGGCCTGTGGCTGAGCCTGGCAGGATGGATTGCCTTCATATCAGGGGACGTTAGGCAGGATGGAGAGGGGCCCCGAGCACAGTCCCTCCTTGAGCTCAGGGGACATAGGCCTGCGGGCAGGAGGTGCACCACCCCTGGCGAACCGCTGGCCAGAGAGCAGAGTCCCCGCCCCCACCCAGCGTTTACCGAGTGCTCAGCTCCGCTCCCTTCTGCGCAGGGACCTCGTCAGGTTAGGAAACAGACGAGGGGCCATGGTGACACCCCTGGGAGGGGTCCGAGGCAGGTGTGTGCTCTCACGCCCCCACAGCTGATTTCTCCTGCTGCATGGAGGGATCGGAAAGGCTTTGTGGCGGGAACTCAGTACTCGTGGACCAGACGGCTTCTCACTCTGGGTCTTTGTGGCTCTCAGTCACCCCCGGGGTTAGGGATCATCACTCCCATTAAAAAAAAAAAAAAAAAGTTTTTTATTGATTTTTTCACAAAGAGGAAGGGAGAGAGAGAGAGAGAGTTAGAAACATCCATCAGCTGCCTTCTGCACACCCCTCACTGGGGATGTGCCCGCAACCAAGGCACATGCCCCTGACTGGAATCGAACCTGGGACCTCCCAGTCCGCAGGCTGATTCTCTATCCACTGAGCCAAACCAGGTTTGGCCATCACTCCCATGTTATAAAAGGGGAAGCCGAAGGAAGCTCAGAGAGGGTAAGCAGCCTGTCCCATGTGACACAGGAAGGGGCGGGATTTGAACGCGGGCCCTGTGTCTTTTCAGCCCCTGCACCGTCCTCTCGGCCCAAACCGGCCTCAGCACGGTGAGTTGGGGGCCGCAGGTTGGCTCCGGGGCCCTCTGGCAGGACCAGAAACAGCTGGGGAAGTGCCCCTCCCTCCAGCTGCCGCCTTTTCATCTGGCTGGGCCTCGGGGTCTGGCGCAGAGGCTCGTTTAATGAGGAAGTTTATGCATTTAACAGTTTAAGCCTCTCTAAGCCCGTGATACAACAGGATTTGGGAGCCGTTAACAATTCTGTGTGGTTAAGAGATTTTCATTGCTCTGCGGCAGCTGGCTCCGGCCCCACAGGCCCCACTCTGAGCTCCACCCACCCTGCTGGGGCACCCCCTTCCCCGGGCCCTTTGTCTGCAGCCCCCATCCTGCTGCTTCTCTCCATTCCCCCTACTCAAGCCCCCGGGTATGAACTTTAACCTCAGAGGAGAAACTGAGGCCCAGAGAGGGAAAGGGAGTCACCCATGGCCACACAGCGGGCAAGGGGATTGAACTGAGACCTGCTGGCAAAGCCCGAGTCCCCCTCCTCTTCCCCCCCGCCCACACTGCCTTCCTTGGGGAGGAGGGAGGGAGGACATCGTACTGCTAATGCTTCGCTGGCAGAATTCACAAAGCCCCTCTGAAACCGACCTCTGACCCCTGCTTCGGGGCAGGGAAGGGTGGGGTGACTTCCCCGGGGTGCATTCACCTCGTCAGCTACGGAGCCGACAGCAGACCCCTGGCCTCCTGAAGGCCTAATGAGAATTCTGCACGTACCATGGACCATACTGTTTTTGTTTTGTTTTCGTAGCTCGGGGTGGAAATGCCGGTTGTAATTATAATGTCTTACATATGTACACTATTTATTTACTTACACCCTGCCTCGCTCCAGAAAAGCTCGGGGGCTGCATTTGTATAGCTTTGGGCTCACCCTGTGAGATACTTTGATGTGAAGGCGACCCACACGAGCACAGATGGTTATCGCGTTGTAGAGACCAGGGAAGCGAAGCTGAGAGAGGATCTGGCGTCCAGGGGCCCGTGGACGTGAGGGCAGAGCCGGGACTGGAACCCGGAGCTCCGGCCTCCCAGGCCTGGGCTCCCGGGGGCGGGGGGTGCCTGTTCATCTCTGGGATGGCTGCTCTCCCCAGTTTTCGTCCCCTTTAGTCTCCATCCTGGGTGGGAAGGGATGGGCTGCCCCAGGAAGGAGGTCCTCACAGCGGAGGAGGCATGGTTTGTGCAAAGAGGAGTGGTGTGTGGGTGGGTTTGGCGGGATGGGAACCAGCTCCTGACAACCATCCAGCTGGGGGAGGGGGCAGGCAGGGGTCCTCTCAAGGAGTGAGCTGGCCTTGGGACCCCACCCTGTTTGGTATCTTGGGCCCTTTGCTCTCTCTCCAGGCCTTCCCCGTCTCTCCACGGAGGCCCGTGGAGGTGGGATGACTGGTGTTTTTTGTTTTGTTTTTAATATTTTATTAATTTTTTACAGAAAGGAAGGGAGAGGGAGAGAGAGGAGGGATAGAGAGTTAAACATCAATGAGAGAGAAACACCGATCAGCTGCCTCCTCCACGCCCCCTACTGGGGATGTGCCCGCAACCAAGGTACATGCCCTCAACCGGAATCGAACCTGGGACCTTTCAGTCTGCAGACTGATGCTCCATCCACTGAGCCAAACTGGTTTCGGCTTGACTCTACATATTTTAAACATATTTAAGGGAGTCGCCCATGTGGCCTGGGCACACAGCAGGTACCCAATATGTGCTTGTGGAAGGGCACTGCTTTAGCCAGACAAGATGCTTTTACTGAGCGGCACAGAAGCCACTCAATCAGGGTGCCTGGGTCCAAACTGGGGCTCTGCCCCCATTGCCCTGGGACCCTGACAGGGGACCTCCCTCCCCGCCACCCCCACAGCTGGAACTCAGTGTCACCATCTGTAGTTGAGCATTATGCACTGATAGCCTCTATGTCTATCGGGCTGGTCCTCACAGGCCCTCTCGTGAGGCCAGGAGGCAGTTAGGACCACCTGGCAGGAGAGTCATGGCTCTGTGTTTCCTGCCACACCCCATCCACCCCACGGCAGGAAGGTTTGGTGAGATAAGAACCAGCCACCTGCGTTCGAATATCGGTTCTGACCTTTACTACCTACGTGACCCTGAATAGGTGACTCGCTTCCCAAAGCCTTGATCTTCCTCATCTGTAAAATGGGTGTAATAATAAATGGACTATGGGGACTCCATGAGGTAATGAAAGTCAAGGGTTGGGCGCAGCACACAGCACAGGGTGTGTGTCAGTGCTTTTTGTGGCCAGGAAATTGCTACCTACGTGTCCAGGGTTGTTGCCCTCCCCTTTTGCAGATGAAGCAGAAGTTCAGAGAGAGCAAGCAGCTTGCTCCAGGCCCCATAGCCTCTGGCAGAGCAGGAGCAAGGGGCTGGAAGGGGTTTGGGGCCAGTCGGAGCTTTTCCCCACCTCGATCCCTGGGTCCCCAGCAGATTCTGGGCCCAGGGCCTCATGTCACCCTGGCTTTGTCCAGGAAATCAGACTCGAGTTTCCTCTCTCAAAGGCATCACCATCTGATTAGCAACATTTTAAAGACCTGAGCATGTTCGCTGGCCTTTTTGCGCTGCCTGGGCAGGCTGTGTAGCTTCGGGAGCCCCACATCCGTATCCCTGGCAACCCAGGCCCCGGGCTGCCCTCCCCCCACACCCTGCTGTCAGAGCTGTCTGTCTGTGGGAGCTCCCTGGAGGCCCAGAGGGATGTGCATGTACACGTGTGCTGGGTCAGTGCAGAGCATCCCCAGCACGCATGCGTGTGCATGTACGCCGGCCCCACTGGGACTGAGAGTGCGCGCGGGGCCTGCGGGGAGTGTGTGTGTGTGTGCCTGTGCGTGCACCGGTGTGCCCGCTGACCGCGCATCGCGTGTGCGGTGGCTAGATGAGCCTGCCCGTACATTTCAAGGTAGGGCACGCGCCTGCCCTCGCCCAGGCAGGTCACCCTGGAGCCTGCTGCAGCTCATGACTGTCCCTGTATTTGTGTTTGTCTGACGTGTCTCAGCATACATCTGTGCAGGGAGAAGCATACTCATGCATGTAGTGGATCAGTTAGACCAGTACCTACAAAGGAACACGTTTCATACCAAACAAGTACATCCATCCTTGGGGGGGAGGGGGGGTATCTGTCTATGTCCTTGGGTACATGTGTCCTCGGTCAGTGAGGGAGGTGTGTGGCTTTATGTGTAGTCCTGCCTCACACGGAGATCAAACCAGAGTGCATATATTTGTGGTCTGCATGTATATTGTATCAAGCCATACGGACATGCACTTGCAAATGGGCATTTATGAGTGCGTGTGTGCACACGCGTGCACTCTATCAGCTAGTGGAGGGTGTGTCTGTGTGTGTGATACACACGTAGGCACACACATACTTTCTGGGGGGCAGGATGTCAGGCCATTGATTTTCTGTCTCTTAGAAATCCCCTCTGAGCTCCTCTTTACGTCTCTCTCATGAACCAAAGTCAGCGATTCCATCGTGCTTCAGGCCAACCAGCCGGCTGACAGCGAGGCCCGGCCCCGCCCACGTCCCCCGCTGGCTGTGCGCACAGCACCCCCATATTATTCACAAGGAAGGATGGGGGGCCCGGGAGGGGTGCGGTGGGGGCACTGGACTGCGGTCAGGTTGCTCCGCCGTTTTCTCTTCCTGGTCTGCCCGGGAGGACCGGGTGGAGGAGGTGTGATGACGAAGCCCCGCCCAGCCCGGGGATTGCCATTCCTCGCACATCTGTCCGGGCACCAAGTTCATGCAGCGCTTCTGCCTCCTTCCTGGGGAGACAGGCTTCTGTCTGCACAATACCGCAGAGCAGGCCGGCCGTGGACAGGCCCGCAGAGAGCCTGATGCTTCTAGAAGGAGGGAGCTGTGGGCAGTGTGGGCCTGCTGATCACACACACACACTCTTACACACACACTCACACACACACACTCACACACACACACATTCACTCACACACACACTCATACACACACACACACACTCACACACATACACTCACACACACTCACACACATACACTCACACACATACACTCACACACACACACTCACACACACACATACACACACATACTCACACACACTTACACCCACATACACACACACATACACATGCACACTCATACACACTCACACACTCATACACACTCACACACATACACACATTCACACACACTCATATACACACACACTCACACACTCACACACTTACACACACACACTCACACATACACACACACACTTACACCCACATACACACACTCACACACTTACACACACACACTCACACATACACACACACTTACACCCACATACACACACTCACACACGCATACACACATACACTTACACATACACTCACTCTCACACACACACACTCACACACACACACACTCACACTCACTCACACACTCACACACACACACATACACACATACACTTACACATACACTCACTCTCACACACACACACTCACACACACTCACACTCACTCACACACACATACACACATACACTTACACATACACACACTCACTCTCACACACATTCACACTCACTCACACACTCACACACTCACACACACACTCACACACACTCACACACACACTCATACATACACACACACACACACACACACACACACACTGCACCTGTGCTCTAAGCACGTGGCCAGTGTCACCTCATCTCGTCCTGGTCGCTGCCCCCTGTGGCAGCTGGTATTTTCCTCGTCCCACAGAGGAGGAAACTGAGGCCAGGGCACCCCAGGGACCTGCCTGAACCTCACAGGGGGCGGCAGGGGGCAATCCAGGAGCAGGACCCTGGGCCGGCGGACTCCTGAGCCTCCCGCCCGCTGCAGGAACGCTCCCCAGAGCAGGCGGAGTCAGAGGCCGCACCCTGAAGGGTGCCCGGGCCCCGCAGGGGGCAGGATGGCATGTAAGCAGAGACGGGAAGCACCAGGCTGGAGGAAGCAGGCCCATCCGCCCCTGCCGCCTGCTTGGCTGTCCCTGCCCCTGCCCACCCCCTCCCGACGGGCAGCCCTTCCCCGGGGCCCCCTCCCGCCCCTCGCGCTGTGGGCTTTGTGGCCGGGGAAGAATGCCTCTCTTTATCTGCGGATGCCCCTTCCCTTTGATTCTCCTCTCCCAGCGTTTCTGCTGACTTCTGCGTGCCGGGAATCCAATTAGAGGCGCGGACGGGAGAGTGACAGCCGCTCCGAATCCCGCCCCAGCCCCGGCGAGCACGCCTGGCGGAGTGCGGGCCGCGGGCCTGCTTGTCATGCCGGGCCGGCGCTGGGCTTTGTGGGGATTAGCTGACGGGGCTGGGGGTGGGGAGGCGCGCTGCAGATGGGACCAGAAGGGAAGCTGGTGAATGTCATCCCAGGGGAGAGTAGAGCCCTTCGCCCTGCCCCCCACAATCTAGCTTGGGGAAGGGAAGGGAGGTGGGAGGCACCCTGGCCTTGGGGGGCAGGAACTGGGCCACCCCGGCCGCTAGGGGTGCCTGGGAAATAATGGGCCCGTTGTGGTATTTTGTTCCCCGTGTGAGGCTTGGCATGTCAAGGCCCAAAGCTAGACTGAAGCAGAGTGGCAGTCAAACGCATGTCTTCCTGCCGTGGGGGCTCCGAGGGTCCATCTGATTGATTACAGGCTCGGGCTATTGTCTCGAAACTTCATTTGTCAAACAGTTTACGTAGGATGGACTGGGGACTCGAAAGAACGGGGAGGGGGCGGCCCCTAAGAGCTAGTGTCTAAGGAACAACCCACCACTGGCCACTCCTCGGAACTGGCATCCGGCTAAGGCCAAGACCATGCCCTGCCCCACCCACCACCACAGTTACCCTCCTGGTTTACAGCTAAGGAAACGGAGGCTCATGGACAGGGAAGGCCAGTTTGCAGCACAGCTGGGATGCTCATTCCCTTCCCCTGCTTCCCAGATCGCCCTGACCCCACGCCCTCCCTCCTGTGTGAGGGGAGTCCCCGCAGCCCCCGGAGGTGGGGGTCAGATCTGAGGAAGTGGGTTTGGGGCCGTCGGGAACAACAGCAGCCTCTTCCCATCCCCGGGAGCACAGACAGAAGAGGGCCTGACGCTCGGCCCTGGACCAGCCCCTCCGGAGAGAGCCGGAGCCTCCAGCCAGCCGGGCCTGTGGCTGGGCCTGAGCAGAGGGGCACCTGCCGCGGCCTCTGCCCCCAGGAGCTCCCAGTGGAGACAGGCAAGAGGGTGTGGGTGTGAAGGGGGCAGCTGAGGACTGATGGTGTGGACCCACCAGGGGGACTGGGCGATGGGGTTGGGACCATATCCCAGGCCGAGCTGACAGCCTCCGGACACTGAACATCTTTAGTAAGAATCCCTACGGGGGTGGGAAGAGGGGCAGGTGGTCCTTGGCCAATATGGCGGTCAGGAGGCCGCCATGCCTGCGGATACATTTCTCTGGCCCAGACACTGTCTCCTCGAACCCCACACCAAGCCGGGGAGTAGGAGCCGCCACCCCAGTTTACTGGTGGGTGACAACATGGTTCAGGGAGGCAGAGGGACTTGCCCAGGCTACAGAACATGCTCACTTATGGAGCCAGCATTTAGACTCAGGGCACCTTGACCCCTGCCACCACGCCAGACTGCCACAGCCAGTGCCCAGTAGTTTATTACGTTTGTGGTTTTGGTACACCACATGGTACCTGGCACATAGTAGGTGCTCAATGGATGAGTGGTGGGTGGGTGGACGGATGGATGGATGGATGGATGGATGGATGGAGAAAACCAGACCTATTCTTTCTTACCTGGTGCCTTTAAAAATAACAATAATGACAAATCAGCACCAACCCCCAGCCTGCCAGTGAAGGCCATATTAAGTATGAATTAATCTTTCAGCTCACTTCTCGAGCATACAAATGGGAAGGGAATAAAAAAATGATATCCCAGTTTGCCTCCCATACCTGCCTGGGCCTGAAAACAAATACACTCTCACCCTGACACACACACACACACACACACACACACACATACACGCGGGCGCAGTCACCCAGTCACTCACTCTCACACCCTCCCTCACAGCTGGTGCCTCAGGCTGGGACAGCTCACATGACAGCCCTCTCTAGGGACCTCTCATCACCCCAGCCCACCGCTCCATCCTCCTCCCCACCCAGCTCCCCTCCTCTGAGCTGGGGCCCTGGTAGGTAGAGGCCTCCCTGAGATCCGCCTGGCCCTCCCGCTCTTCCCATCACTGCCTGCACCCCCTTCCTGCCACCACTGCCTCTGAACTTGACTCCTCCTCGCCTTCCTGCCTCCTTCCCGCCTTCCTGCCTTCTTCCTACCTCCCTCCCTTTGTCCCTCCCTCCCCTCCTCCTTCTGTGCTCTCTTTCTCTTCACGACTCTTCATCTACTGCCCTTTGTGCCACACCGCTGGTTGTCTCTGTCTCCATCTCGCATCCTCTCTGCTTCTCTCTCCCCCTGACCCCTTGCCTTCGCCCTTCCCTGCCTCCTTCCCTCGGGCCCTAAGAGGCCGCTGGCTGGTGCCTGGACCCAACAGGGGACCTGGGTGAGCTGTGGCTCCTCAACTTAGACACTCAGGGGTCAAGCTGGAATCTGAAAGCAACCCCCACTGCCCCCTCAGGGTGGGGCCTGGTACACACACGCACACACACACACATGCACGCACGCACACACACACGGCGGCTGCCTCAGTCTCCTCACCGTCCACCTGGAGGAATCATCAGCCAGGCTTAGTCATCCATTTATTTGCTGTACCCACATTTACTGAGCAGCCCTGTCTCCACGCCCAGCCCAGGTGAGGCCCGGGTTGAGGCCAGCCCAGGCTCTGGCCTCACAGCCCTGGTTCCGAGTCCCTCCGGGCCCTGAGCAGGTGCCTCCACCTCTGAGTCTCCATGTTCTCATCTGTAAAATGGGGACAGGAGAGTTGGCCTGGAAGGACTGAGGGAGGCTCACGGGGTTCTGGCGGACGCAGTAGGTGCTCAGGGGTGTCTGTGGGAGACAGAGATATGGGCTCTTCCCTCAGAGGACCCACAGACCATTGCCATTCCCCCTTGGACTCTGGGGAGCTGGTAGTCATGATCAGAGCCCATTTGCCACTGGGGTCAGTGTGTGAGGGCAGAATAAGGGGCTGGGGTCAGGGGTCATGGGGAAGAGGTCAACCTAGGGGTTGGGGGGAGGGCCTTGGTCTTTCTGTGATGCTGGATCTGGGCCTCAGTGGGACCCATATCTGGGGGTTCGGCCTAAGACCTGGTCAGTTTAAAGTTTGTCTGTCAGTCCAGGGTCTGCCCCTCTCCTTCCCGCCAAGGCTAGACGCATGTAGGTTCGGGTTGGCACCCCCTGGAGGTATAGGATGAACTACCCAGCTCCCAGAATCCACATCCCCCACCTGTCATCTCCATTCCCTCCTGGCCACAGGGGGCCTGCCTGTTTGTTCCGAAGGAGCTTCAGAATATGGTTTCTGAAGGGCCAGAGTGGTCCCCTGGTTTGGCCTCACCCCCTTCCTGTGTCCCTGAGCCACATCCACCCTCTCTGAGCCTCAGTGCCCTCGTCAGGGCCTTTGAATGGATTAAATGAGGAGCTGCAGCCCGGAGTAAACGTCTCCCAACCTCCCGCAATGCTTTCTACCGCGGCACTCCCCGGCCTGCCCTCCCCTCAGTGCCTCCGCGGGCCCTCCCGTTCGGGAGCTGACCTCCCCTCCCACTGCCTGGGAAGTCTGGCCCCAGGATGCTTTCACCCTCCGAGCCGCCCTCCACCGCCCTGCGACCACCCAGCCCAGCCAGCTGTGAGCAGCAGCCTCCTTCCCGCCCACCCTGGACCCAGGGGTCAGCAAGCCTTCAAGCGTGGGAGGGGGACAGAGACTGGGTTTCTGTTGGGTGGGGGTGGAGGTGGGGGTGGGGATGGGGGTGAGAATCAGGCAGGTGTGTGTGTTTGTGTGAGTGTGAGTGTGTGTGTGTGAGAGAGAGAGAGAGAGAGAGAGGGAGAGAGGAGGTCACCAGTGCACATGAGGGGGCTGCACATGTGTCTGAGGATCCGGGAGGGTGAGCCTGGTGAGAGAGACAAAGAGTGCGAGAGCTGCAGAAGCCGCGGCGGGGGGGGGGGGGCTGAGCCCATTTGTATGCAGCAGGAGCAGGAGCCCGGCAAGCAGTTCTTCAGAGGAGCCTCCATTCCCAGGGCGCTGCAGGGAGCGCGTCCATGCCCAGGCCTCCCTCACACCACCCTGCCCAGCCCTAATGACACAACTGGGGAAATCGAGGCTGGGGATGGCAGAGCTGGCCCTGGCACCCAGCCAGTCCCACAGCCCAGGCTTCTTCCCGGCTCTGGGGGCCTCTGGGGGCTCCGAGCAGGTGCAGAGTTGGGTGAATAAAGGAAGGAATCATGACGGATGCTGTTTGCAGAGTGCATTGGGCAAAAGAGTCCACATCACCCACCTGTCATCTCCGTCCCCTGCTGGCCACAGGGGGCCTGGTCTGTGCGTTCTGAAGGAGCTTCAGAATATGGTCCCCTGGTTTGGCCTCACCCCCTTTTCTGTGTCCCTGAGCCACACCCACTCTGTCTGAGCCTCAGCTCCCTCCTTTTGTGATAGCTCAGTGATCCTCATGCCACCTGCAGAGGCTGTGCCATTTTTATCAGGCCCCTGTGATGGGTGGGAAAGGGAGGCACAGAGAGGTGAAGACACTTGCTCAAGATCAAGTAAGAGGCAGAGCCAGGGTTCAGGGCTCACAGTCAGCTTACCAGGCAGCCGTTTAGAATCAGTCCTTGGGACGCAGGGACTGTTACGTCTCTGCCCCCCGGTTCTGAGCACTGGCCGGCACATAGCAAGTGCTCAGCAATGCTTGCTGAGCGTATGAATGAAGGGGCGAGAGTGGGGCTCTGCCAGGACATCTTCCCAGGCTCCAGGAGCCCGGCTCTCTCAGCGCGGTCCCACTGCGTGTGCTCGGCCCCCGGCCCCGCCCCCGCCGGGCAGGTGTTGGCCGTGCCCTCCCCGGGGCCAGGCCCCACGGGGACAAAGCCAGGGCTGCGCCTGGGCGGCCCGGCCCCAGCGCAGGCTGAAGCTGCTAACAGGCTGGAAATCTCTTTTGTCAAAGCCTGTGCTGCCTCCAACCTCCTTTAATTAAAGACAATTAGTGCTTTCAGCCCCTCTGCACAGCTCAGCTCCCCTGTTTGCAAACACACAGCTGCGGGAGCTTTGTGGGGCCCCCCTCTCCCCGCCGCCCCCAGCCCCGCTTCCCCAGAGACACACAGAGGTGCCTTTATTGTCAGAACGCAGGCTGGAGCACCAAGAGGCGGTGGCTCGGCTCAAGGAAAGGATGGAGCGCTTCCCAGCGAGGCCGGGGGAGTGGCGGGAGCCAGGGACCCTGGGTGGCCTGACACACGTGAGCCATGGACACACACCCCCCTCTTCTCTGAACAGCCTGTGGGCACCACGTTTTGCTGGGGCAGCTTGGAGCGACCGGCCACCTTCCTTTCTTTCCCTCGGGCTTAGTCCTCCGTTTAGAATTCAGCTGCCTGATCCGGGCAGTGCCGGGCGCAGACATTGGCCCCGAGTGCCTCCTCAAGCAGGAAGGCAAGGGAAGGACGGGCTTTCAGTCCTGCTGTATGCTAGGAGCCCGGCTCAGCCCGGCCCAGCTCTGAGGTCTCCCCACTCTATAGACCGATGCCGAGGCTAAGCAACTTGGCCAAGCATGACGAGGAGGTGGCAGAAGCAGCATGCAAGGTCAGGCCTTCTGACCCGAGCACACCAGTCGGATTTAAGCACATTTGGAGCCTGAGCTCTCAGAAGCCAAAGGGTCATCTGCTCCCGCGCGCTGCCTGCCCCAGCCCCCCTGGACTGAGTCTGCAACGTGGGCCGGGCAATCTCTGGCACCGCTGGGTGTTGGTGCGGGCACAGACACAGCCATGCCCTCCAGAGCTGCTCGTCGAAGGCACGGACCCGTGCCCAGTGGCAGTGCCCTGTGACAGCGGAGGGCTCTGCAGGGTTCGCTGGCAGCACAGAGGCAGGAGGGATGTGGGCAGGGAGAGGCGGGCACCTTTAAGCCGGTGATTAGGGATGCCGTTGGGCAGGAGCCTTCTAGGCAAAGGCCAGGGGCACCAAAGAAAAGTAAGGAGTTCAGGCAGGACAGGCGTCACTGTGCCCATTGTAGATGAGGGGACAGAGGCCCAGGTGACCATAGGAAGTCACACAGCAGATGGTCCTGGAAGGGGTGCCCGGCCGCCCCCTGACTGCAATGCTGCACCCCCTCCCCTCCTCCACACAGGTCTGATTGACATCACTTGCCATTGTTGACGGGGGTCTTTCCCAGGGGGCCCTTGACGCCAGTGGGAAGCCATGTCTGGTTTTGCTCACTTTTGCAGGAGCCGCAAAAGGATCTGCCTAGGGAATGAAATGTCCCAGGGAAGGCATGGGACAGGCCTGCCAGCTGTCACTCTCCCTTCCTGGACCCAGACAGACATCACAAATCCATCACCGAACTCTTCCACCCGGTCCGTAAGACAGACTGCTTGGAGCTGGCTTGGGTGGCAAAGTATACGTCCCTGCAGAGAGTCAAGTGCAGGCTCACAATTTGCAGATGAGAACTTCCAAGTAGGATGCCTCCAAATGGGGAGGGAGGGGTCATGATCCTAATAACATTTACAGACTGATGTCCCTATACCGGGCACCCTTCTGAGTACATTTAATTCCTCCATCACTCCTACGACAGGGAAGGGGAAACTGAGGCACGCACGTCGCTAACTTGCAGCATCAGGATTCGGGTTCAGACCCAAGGAGCCTTGCTCCAGAGCCCGGCTCTCAACCACTATGCCACCCCGTCTCTCCTCCATTGGTTTGGGGCCTCCTGGCCCCCGGAGCTGACCTCCCTAAGAACCAGTGTGTGTCCAGCCCTGCGGTGAGGCCCTCGCTAGCTTTTCCCCAACAGGGGAGACCGAAAGCTGAGTTAGAACCGCAGGGCCAGGCGGGGCCTGGGATCCATCTGCCTTTCGGCAGCTCCGAGCCCACTTCCTCCAGCCTGGACAGCGTCCCGGTGGTGCCTCCACAGGCCCTTTCAAGTCCCCTGGCACCCCCAGCCCCACTTCCTGCGACCCCTGGCCCGGGGCTGACCCACTCCGCTCAATTCCCCGAGATGAGTTGCAGAAGCTCCGGGGTCTGTGTGCAGAGACGGGAAAATTAACGAGCTGCTCCCTGGCAATTGGCGGTTTCCAGGCACCAGCTGGCCTGGACTATTTACCCGGCACCCTCAGAGCAAGACAATTAAGTGGAGCTTAGGCCGGGGTGCAGAGATGTCTACAGATCCGATGGAAACCCCCCTAAGATGTTTTTCCAAGGGATCAGTGCCTGAGAACAAGCTTCCAGGGAACGGTGGTCTTTATTCATTCTCATTCGTATATGACAAGCTAATAATATGACATTTTACATACATTTGTTCATTTGTTTAGCATTTACTAGGTGCCAGGCTCCTTGCCTGGGTTACTTCATTGAATCCTCAAGCTTTTCTCTAAAGGTAGACACGGTTATTTCCATCTTATAAATGAGGAAACGAAGGCCCAGCAAGCTTAGGAGACATCTCTCAGTTCACGCAGGAGAGCCGGGATTTGAATCCTGGTCTTTGAGAGCGTAGAACACTGTGTTAGGCACCGGGGATGAGCCAGTAGCAAGAGAAGACCCAGTGTGTGCTAGGCACCAGGCAGAGAAGAATAAGACTCTGAGACCCCTTTCCTGCCCTGGGAAGTGCTGTGTTAGAGGTATGTGCTATGCAATCCATTTATCCCAAGAAGATCTGGCCACCTCGAATCAGTTCTGAAGGTGGGGCAATACTTCACTGAGGAAACGAACCTTGTTTGGGGCTTTGAGGGCTGAATAGGAGTCTGCCAGGTGACAGTGGGCCAAAGGGCAGTCCTGGGGGGAAATTCCGCATGGAGACTATGGTGCTCTCTGTGCTGGAGAATAGGCCAGCCTTGTGTGGGGTTTGGTGAGATTGTCGGGGTTGGGTAGGAGGGGCAGAGGGAGCAGCAGACCGCTGGGACAGACGGGAAAGGGCCTGGAAGGTCTGGCTGAGCAGGTTGGACGGGAAGGCTCTTGTGCCAGAGCGCTGGACACTAGCCAAAAGGAGGAGGCACGGGAGATGCGAGCAAGAGCCGGATGCCACCAATGCCATCCTCCAGCAGGAAGCCACCACTCAGTACCACACAGCAGGGGCTCCCCGGCCTCTGGCTCTGTCTCCCGTTCCCTGGGCCTCAGGGTAGGGAGGAGGAGGGAAGGGAGGGGGACAAACTGGCTGCTTGGCCACTGAGCCACCTCCTCCATGCTGTCTTCCAGGAGCTTCAGATCCACTTGTCTTGTCCCACCCCCCAAAGTGGGCCATTACTCACTTACTCCGTGACTTGGGACAAGTCACTTCTCCCCTCAGCCTCCCCAAAAGTCAAAGAAGGAACTAGAACAAGGTCTCCAACGGCCCTTCACCTCGGCCACCCAGGGTTCTCGGAGGGAATGCATGAGGAAGCTCTGCCTCTGGGGAGTTTCCGGCCGTGGAGATGGGAGCAGGGAGTTGGGGCACTTTCCATGACAGCCAACTCTGACAGAGCGGTCAAGGCAGGAAGTTTACTTCTCGGCCTCTCTGCCTCCTAGTCCCTCCGCCATCCAGGCCCCATCTTATTTCTTGTCACCTAGCCTCCCATGAGGTGTCACATCGTCCCTGCCATCCCACCCCAAGGCTGGGAAAGCTCAATGGGGGCTTTCCCAGACATCCTGGCACACCAAAGAAGGTACATGTTTGTGCAGGCTAGGGTGCAGAGATGTCTACACCCCAAGTCTCCTTCCCCAGTCCCATCCAGCCCACTAGTAGCCTCAGAGTGGCCTCTTATTGAAATGCCCCATTTCCTGCCTTTGGGGCGAGGTGACAAGGGCCCAAACTGGGTTGTCAGAAGAAAAACAATAGGGTCTGGTCTCAGTTTGACAACCAACTTGCTGTGTGACTCTGGATGAGTTCCTTACCCTCTCTGAGCCTCCATTGTCTCATCTGCACAATGCGGGGGGCTGAACAGATGAATGGATGAGGCTCTGTGGGCCCTCCCATGGCATTGGTCTGAGTAAGAGCTCAGCCATCCTGTGCTTTGAGCACCGCTGACCTTGGAGATCCCCCAGGACCACGTTCCGCTCCAACACGTGTAAGCGCTGCTTCTCCCGTGACCCAGGTCTGACCCCTCACGCCCTGATGACCAGGGCCACGAGCATCAGCCTCATCAGCTCTGCCACACGTGGGATGTCCAGGCCAGAATGTCATCTTTTCCCCTTCGCTTTCACTCTCAGTATGGCTTTCCCTGAGCCCGTCTGTCCTTGTGGGTGGTCTGGGTGAGACGAGGACTAAAAATAACGCTGCCTGGGTACTGGGAGTACTAAAAACCATACAGAGGCCAGGGGAATGAGCCTGCACAGAAGGCTGGACCTGAAATCTCAGCCGCAGCCTGCTTAGCTGTGTGGGCCCGGGCTGTTCACTTCCCTGCCTATCTATCTTTCTTTCTTTCTTTCTTTCTTTCTTTTTCTTTTCTTTTCTTCTTCTTCTTCTTCCTCTTCTTCTTCTTCTTCTTCTTCTTTTTTTTTTTTTTTTAAGTATTACAAATAGTAGTCAAGTAGTAGTGCATATGTCTCCTTTCCCCCCCACTGATCTCCCCCAGCCTCCCCTACCCCCTGGACATTTCTGTAAAATGTAGGCAGGGCACCGATCTCTCCAGACAGGGGAGGACTGTGAAAGCGAATTTAGGCACCACCAATCAGTGCCACCTTGCCCAGATGTCCTGCCTGGCTAGAGAGAGATTCTGAAGCCATAGTCCTGCTGGGGTTGGGGGGTGGGGATGGTGGTGGTGCCCAGTCTCTGGGGGCCCTCGACCCACCTGGGGATTTTCCACTCCGTTTCCACTCACAGTGGGCAGCAGTGATGTCAGTGAAATCATGGAACACATTTTGTAAGAAAATTAATAAGGAACGGGTTGAGGTGGAAATTATGAGCTCTTGGAAACCAGAGGGGGAGGGGGTGTGGGGTGGGTACTCAGAGGTGCCAGACCCACCTGATTGAGTGGGGGAGGGGTCTTTCACAGCGAAGGAAATGGGAGTGGGACTGTGGAGAGGGAGATGACTTTGCCAAGGCAAGGGGAGACTCCAGGGCCAGCCAGCGGGGGAGAGGGATGGGGCACCGGGTGAAGAAGGGGCTTCCAAATCTCTGGGTCCTGGCCTGAGCCTCTCTTGAGCCTTAGTGTCCTCATCTGTGAAATGGGCGTGCTGACAGTTGTGGGAATTGAAGGAGGCCTGGGACCGAGCCTGGCATTGCTGGGCTTGCGCGGACAGTAGCCTCCCCGCCAGGGGTCGGAGTGAAGGCCTGCCGCTCACCCTTCTGAGACTCGGCCAGCACCCTGCACCCAGCAGGAGTTTGGTGAAAAGAACCAGATTAATGGATTGATGGGTGGGTGCGCAGGTGGATGGACAGACTGGACTGACAGTGGGATGAATGAGTGTAGACCACAATTCCTGCGCATAAGAGCTTAAATCTGCATTGTATGTTTTTCTTCTGTCACCCAAAAGCCAGCAGCTGACATCTAGAACCCTTATTTGTTTTTGTTTTTTTGTTAATCCTCACCCATTGGTTTTTTTTTAGAGAGAATGGGAAGGACGGGGAGATACACAGAGAGAGAAACATCGATGTGAGAACAACACATCTATTGGCTTCCTCCTTTAAGTGCCCCGACCAGGACCGGGGATGGGAACCCAGGACCCTCCTGTCTGTGGCCTGATACTCTATCCACTGAGCAAACCTGCTAGAGCCTAGTACCCTTTTAGTCGATTATTTGTAATTTATTATAATTAGGCATATTGTGTTATGTACTTAAGTAATGGCCTGATATTGTATCTGGTAGAGTTCTTTATTGTTTACAAAGAACATCCACACCCACCTGACAACAACCTGTCAGGCAGGTCCTCTTATCCTCCAATTTTCCAGGTGAGGAAATCCAGGCTCAGAGAGGTTCAGTAACTTGTCAGGGGTCACAAAGCTCATAAGTGGCAGGGCCAGAATTCAGACTCTGGGTCTTTTGTCTTTGTGGGACACTGCCTCATGGAGTGGGTCATTCTGGGCGGGACGCCAGGCAATTAGGAATCTAACATGAAGGTGTGAAGGAAGGGAGGGAGATGGTGGGCATGGGATCAAGAAAAATGGACATCCGAGGTCAGAGGCTGAGGATGGGAACAGCTCAACGCCTATTCAAGGGTGCGGTCTAGTTCCGGTGGGAGCATGAGGAGCCTGAGCCACAGGAGGTTGACCTTAAAATTGACCTTGGAGGTGGGTGCTGGCATTACTGTCCACCAGCCATGTGACCACAGCAAACGGCTTCACTTCTCTGCACATTGGGGGCTGCACTGGGACAAGTCGGGCAGCCCTTTGCACAGAAGCACTCAGGGCCCGTGGCTGGGTTCTCATCAGTTACCCGTACTCTATCCCCTTGCACTGCCTCCACCCTCCACCTTGAAATACGCCCACTGGCACTTCCCAGACTCTCCCAAATCTGAGGTTCAGAAACAACAGGCACCATGCTTGTTTGTTTGCTCTTGTTTATTTACTGAGGACCTAGGGAGTGCTGACCTTGAGCTTGGCTTAGTGCACATAGTAGGGCCTGATGTCCATGACCCAAGCTTGCCTGGGAAACCAGTAGGTGGACTATTGCAGTTCAACGTGCTGAGTGCTCTGATGCAGATAGACACCCGGGGCCCAGCAGGAGCAGGGGGAAGGACCCCTGGTGCTGCCAGGAGGAGGCGGCCCCATGCACCTCTACAGGGGGGATGCTGAAAAGCCGGGATGAATGGAGGGGAACCACTTCCTACTTTGGTACCATGTCTCAGTCAGGCAGTTGTTCTTGCAATGGTAGCCTCACGGCCACTATATAGATGTGGACACTGGGGCTCAGAGAGGTGAGTGAACTTGCTCAGCGTCTCACAGCCAAGAAGCCAAGTCCAGCTGAGGTGCATCTCCTTCCAGAGCCACCAAGGTGGGGTGGGTGGGCTGAGGCAGAGCCCACGGAGAGCGGGAGGAAGCAGAGGCTCCAAGCCCAACAGCCCCGAAACCACGTGCTCCCCGGCCAGCCAGGGCCGCTGGCAGCTGGGGTTTACAAGGCTCGGGGCTGGCCCGGGATGTTTTGCTTCACAAACGCGCGCTGGCTCATCTGGGGTGAGTTTGCGCCTTTATGAGTGTTCTTCAAAAGCCTAGCTCGGCTCCGCGCCCGTCGCCATGGAGACGGCTCTGGGTGGCTGGAGCCGCCCGCCCTCCGTGGCCACGCGTGAAGGCTGCCAGGTGCCGGGGCCAGCGCCTCGCTGGGTGGAGCATCCACAGAAGCCTTTCCCCAGACACTTGTTGAGGGCACGGAGGTGAGGGATTAACTCCAGCTTCCATGGAAAGCAAAAAGGCGGGGTCCCCGTCACCAGAGCAGAACCCTGCGGGCCGAGGGCTTCTCTCCCGGCCCCCCACGCGCCTGCTCCCCCCTCCCCTCTGGAGCAGTGTCTTTCCCCAGCCCACCGCCCTTGCATTTATTTATTTTTTTATATATTGTTATTAATTTTTTACAGGGAGGAAGGGAGAGAGATAGAGAGTTAGAAACATCGATGAGAGAAAAGCATTGATCAGCTGCCTCCTGCACATTCCCCACTGGGGATGTGCTTGCAACCAAGGTTACATGCCCTTAACCAAAATCGAACCTGGGACCTTTCAGTCTGCAGGCCGATGCTCTATCCAGTGAGCCATACCAGCTAGGGCCACCCTTGCATTTACACAGGGGACTGGGTCTGAATCCCAGACCTTGGCTACACACCCACACCCCCTAAACCTCATGCCCAGAAATCCCATTTTGTAAATGGGGAAACCAGGGCTCAGAGAGAAGTGATTTGCTGAAGGTCACCCACCAAAGCGGAGGCCAGATGAGGCCTGTTGCCTCCAACTCCGAGTCCAGGGCTTGTTCCGTTCCCAGAGAAGCCGCTCGGTCGGGCCCGAGGTGTGGCAGCCCACGCTGGAGGAGGGCTTGCTGGCTGGGAAGGCGGCCTGAGCCCCCGCTGGCCCCCGGCCCTCCTTGGCTCTCCATGTGGGTCCGAGTCTCAGGGGCTGTTCAAAGATTCCAAAGGCATTGGAACATTTTGGAAGCAATTTGTCAGTCCTGGAAGCTGTTTGGAGGCTCCAAAAAATGATTAAATGTTCCAGAATCTGTTGCATTTGCAAAGGCTGTTGTTCATGCTTTTCAGAGTGGCTTGACGTCCCGGCGAAGATCCCCGAGGAGGGGGGGAGAGTGGTCTGGGCCAGAGCATGCTGACAGCCCTGGGCAGCCCTGGAGGCGGGGCTCCTGGCAGCGAGAGCGCCCCGTTTTCTCCCCAGGGACTCGGCCTGCGAAGCTGCCGGGGCACCTGCCCTTCTCAGGAGCAGAAGGTGTGTAGGTGTTGGCAGAAGGAGGACAGACTCTCAACCTCAGCTTTACCACTCACAGGCCAACTACTTAACCTCCTGGGTCCCCGTCGCCCCCATCTGTAAAATGGGGGTGATACCGCCTCCTCTGCAGGCCTGACTGTCCCCCTCCCACCTCCTCTCAGGCCTCTGTGGGTTAGTCAGAGAACAGAGGACACCCCCCCACCCCCCTGCGCCCTCATGGCTGGTTGGTTATCCCTTCCTGACTGCTCCTGGGTGTGAATTTGGGAGTGTCTCTCCAGGGTGGGAGCCCACCTGCAGTATTTGGCCTGCCAGCCCTCCTCACACTAGACCTCTCTGACCCTGAGGCCCAGCCTTCTCCATGCCCCACTGCCATGCCCAGTATGCCTCCCTCCAACCCAGTCATTGGCCCAACGACCCTGTGCACACCCACTGGTACCTTAGGCCTCGAATTTGCCATTCCCTCTGCCGAATGGCTGCTCCCACTTTGACACGTGCACACACACACACACTCACACAAACACTCATACACACACACACACACACACACACACACACACACTCACACACCGTGGCCTTCCTGGACCCCCTCAGCCTCCGGAACTCGCACCTCCATCGCTGACTGAATGGTACAGTCCACTCTCCTCCAGGTCTCCTGGGGTGAAAACCTTGCTACCCAGTGACTCCCGGGCACCTGTATGGGATGAGCCTGGGAGTGGAGTCAGACAGACCCAAGGCCTGGCCGGGCCTCTCACCAGCGGTGTGATCTTGGGCAGGCGGGTGGCTCAGGCCTCTTTGGCCTCAGCTTCCTCTCCTATAAAGTGGGGAGGATGTGGTGCTCTGCCCAGCTCCCAGGGTGGCTGTGAGGGTCAAAGGAGAGGAAGGTTAAGAACAAGGCATATGAAGTCCAAAGTGATGAGGCCGATGGTGGCCGAGTCAGCCTGGGGCCTCCGTGCCAGGCTTCCCCCGGGGCATGGATAAGGGCTGCTGCCCATCGAGACCCCGCTCACCCTGGAGCATCTGAGAAGTTTTACTTTTCTGCAACTCCCTGACCCACTTGCGGGGCTGCGGGAGGGCGGGCGGGCTCCCAGCTGGGGCAGGCCGCTGACGGATGCGGATGCGCTAAATGCATCTCGCCTTCCCCAGGCGACAGGAAGATCGATGTGGGGGAGGGCGGGCAGCACCGCTCGATGCCACAGCCAGCCCCCCAGGGTGAGAATGGGCCGAGAATAAACACAGCCGGGCCATGCTCTCCGCAGGGTCAGGCCAGGCCAGACCGGAATGGTGCAGATCTGATGTGGCCGCCTGTGGCGCCATCACCACCATCCCCACCATACCACGCCATGTCACTGTGCCACACACTGTTGGAAGTTGGCTGTTCATTTGTTTTCCATGTATGTTAACTCGTTGGATCCTCACAGCCACCCTTTGAGGCAAATATTGATACATTATCCCCCTTTTTATAGATGAAACATGACATGAATAGGTTTAGTGACTCACCCAGCTAGGATCAGAGCCTTCACCTGCCTGGCTCAAAGCCCATGCTGTTGCTAGAATATTCTGCTACTTGTTTAGTTGCACAGAAGACTGAGGACACCGAAACCGGTTTTGCTCAGTGGATAGAGCGTCGGCCTGCGGACTGAAGGGTCCCAGGTTCGATTCCGGTCAAGGGCATGTGCCTTTGGTTGCGGGCGCATCCCTAGTAGGGGGTGTGCAAGAGGCAGGCAGCTGATCAATCTCTCTCTCTCATCGACGTTTCTAGCTCTCTCCCTTTCTCTCTCTAAAAAAATCAATAAAATATATTAAAAAAAAAAAAAAAAAAAAAAAGACTGTGGCCACCCACCCGCACACCCCCCCGGGCTCCTTCCTGCCCAGAATGCCCACGCAGGCCTCTTGCCCAGCCCTCTCAGTGGTGTGGTCCCTGCGCTGCATGTCCAGGGCATAGAATGTGCTGTGGCCAGGTGCTCCTTCACGGGTGCCCCCGCTCCTCCTCACCCTGCGGGAGCTCAGAGCAGGCAGGTTAAAGGTAGGCCTGACCCCCACCGTCACCCTAGGCCTGCGAGGCCTTCCCCCACCTCGTGGCTGGCCTAAATTAGGGGGCCTACACCCTGGACTGGAAGAGTCCAAGTCTCACTGCCCGTCTGCCAAAGCCACGGCGTACCCACGGCCACGGATGGGCCGGCCTGAGGTTTTGCCACCCCAACCTCCCAGGGGAAGCAGGGGAAACCCAGCCTCAAGCTTCCTGGGGTTAGGCTGGGAGGTGGGCTAGGTGGTCAGGGCACAAGACGTGGCGCTGCTGAGTGGCAAGGGCCCAGCCCTCTGATCTCCTCCAAAAGGGCAGTTCAAGAGTTAGGAAATGTGTGGGCTTTGATGTTCAGCTCAGCTGTTCGGCCCATCCTAGCTGCGTGGCCTTGGATAAGACACTTAACCTCTCTGAGCCTCAGTCTACCACCTCCCTTTCACCTTTCCCTGAATCAGGTCCTCTGTTTGCATTCAGGGTCACTGTGCCCGTTCCTTCTGTCCCTTGAGTCCAATACACCTGGCCAGCCCCCCAGTACCTCCTCCCTCCGTCCCACCCCCGGGTTTTCCTCCAGCCCTCCCTCACCTTTGCGGCTGTTATAGACCAAATTCTGTCCATTTTCCCCCTAAGGATCGGAATAGTCGCCTCCCCCTCAGGCTCCACTTCCTCCCTGCCCTGGCCCAGGCCTTGTCGTCTTTTTTCTGGATTTGTGCAGCAGCCTCCTAACTGCTCCCCCCGCCCCCTTCCCCGTCGTCAATCCATTCCCCTCTGGCAGTTCCAGAACCGTCTTTTTAAAATGGAAATCCGGCCACGTTATGTGTCTACCTAAGACACATCCTGATGGCACACAGGACAGTCTCCGACTCATTTCCATTCCGCAAGGCAGGCCTGTCACCATCTGGCCCCAGCCACCTCTCCCCGCCGCTCTGCCTCCAGACACGGAACCGCGCGGCCGTGCTGGGTCCTGCCTCTAAGCCTTTGCACGTGCTGATCTCTTGGCCTAGAATTCCCTTCTTCGTGCCCTCTCCCTCACCATTCCCCGAACACCCATTTATCCTTCTGGTCGCGGTGGTGACATCACCTCCTCTGGGAATCCTTCCGTAACCCCTACTCCCCAAGATGGGGCTATGGCTGTCCCCTAGACAGATCTTGACGTGTCATCGCTGTCCCCGGGGAGCGATGGGTAAGTCACCAGGCCTATCCGGCCCCCATTAGTGTCAGTCCTGACCTCCCACACCCCCGTCATAGCAGCTTCCCCTCTGAATTGCCGTTGGGTACTTATTCCCCCGCCCGTGATCATGGGTCCCCGTCCCCGGGCTCAGAGGGGGCCCCAGTGAGTGAGTGTGAGTGTACATTCCCCGCCCCCACCCACCCGGGCCCTCTGTCCCAGGCAAACCCCTCTTCCCAGCTCACCGGACAGCTTCTGGTCAGGTTCTAGTCCCACCCCAGGGCCACGCTGTGAGACTTCAGGCCAGTGCCCTCCCCTCTCTGTGCCCTCGCTGCCCAGGATCTAGAAAAAGGTGAGGCTGGATTGGGTGACTTCTCAGGGCCCTGCTGGCTCTCCAGTTCCACAGCTCAGCCTCCCAGTGGATGCCCCACTCTCTGCTGGTCTCAGGGCCTTTTCATTCTGCCTCGAAAATCCATCTCCAGCCACTGCCTCTCACAAGCACCGTCTCTCTGCCTTTCTGCCCTGAGACTTCCCGGGAGGACTGAGGCCTCCTGGATGCGTCTCCAGGTCGAAGGGCAGGCCTGGAAGCTTCCCGGTCCCCCCACCACCCTCCCATCCTGGGACCCGCCATCTGCACAGCTCCGGTGGGCCATTAACTCACCATGAGTCAAACGGAGCCATAAATAAGTAAAGGGGTGAGGGCTCCAAGGGGGACTCGACCCCAGCTGGCTGCCAGTCTCGGGCCAGATCTAGGGTCTCGACTGTCCCAGGACGAACTCAGCCTGACAGATCTTGACGTGTCATCGCTGTCCCTGGGGAGTGATGGGTAAGTCACCAGGCCTCTCCGGCCCCCATTAGTGTCAGTAATTGCCAATCAATTTCCTGGGATCCTGGTGGGGAGGAGGCCCCCGGGTGTCTCCAGCGAGGAAGCTACGTCTAATGGCTTTCATTTGGACGGCTGCAAATTGATTGGGGTTTTTTAAAAAGGGAGTTTTGGTTTTCCTCCGTGCATCCTAACTACCCCCTCAGGGACAGTTAGGCCAAAAGATGAGTGATAGCATGACTTGACTCTCCAGAAGCTCTGAGAGCAGCGCTGGTCATACCCACACCCACAGTAGACGCTTCCTGAAGCCATAGCTCCCTTTTCTCTGGCAGGAACCCCATCCCATCCCAGGCCCTTCTCGAGGTTACCGGGGTGAAACCTCAAAGCATCCCAATGAGATTTGTATCGCCTTCCCCAGGAAAAGATGAGAAACCACGAGACAGGCTCTAAAGGGTGGCAAGGCTTGGCTAAAATCCCACAGCCAATAAGTGGCAACGTTGAGATTTGAACCCAGCTTTTTCTGGCATCAATGTCTTGGTCTTCCCATTCTCACATGGACCTCCCCAAAGTGCCACGTAGAAAGCGATGGTGATTCCTCCAAAAGCCAGAGAGCATTCGGGGAGGAGATTAGCTGATGGTAGTAACGATGGCAACCATAGCATCCATTATTCACTGAGGCTATGCCAATAGTTTTTCATCTACATTTCATCTCCTCAGAACTGTGCTGGGTAGTATGCCTTATTATAACTATTCCACAGTCAGGGAAACTGAGACTCGGAGGTTAAGTGGCTTGCATAAGGTCATTCAGATTGTTAGTGGTAGATCTAGGATTTAAACTAGGTTTGAATCCATGGCATGCGTTTCTACTCGTTCCCATCGGAATTATGAGTGACAGAAAACCAAAGAATAGTGACTTAAACAAGATAGGTGTTTATTCCTCAAGCAACTAAATGACTTCCAGAGGGAAGGAGTTCAAGGCTGAAACGGGTGCCTCATGATCACAAAGGTCCCAGGCTTCCTCCTTCCAGGTCTCATGGTCTAAGTTGGCTGCCAGAGCTCCAGCCGTCACACCCCCATTCCAGCCAGCAAGGAAGAGGAAGAATAAAGACAGACATGCTCATCTAGTTTAAGCACACTTCCCAGAAATTACACCTACCATTTTTTAAAAATATATTTTATTGATTTTTTAGAGAGAGGAACAGAGAGTTAGAAATATTCGATGATGCCGAAACCGGTTTGGCTCAGTAGATAGAGCATTGGCCTGCGGAAAGAAAGGTTCCAGGTTCGATTCCAGCCAAGGGCATGTACCTTGGTTGCCAGCACATCCCCGGTAGGGGGTGTGCAGGAGGCGGCTGATTGATGTCTCTCTCTCATCGATGTTTCTAACTCTCTATCCCTCTACCTTCCTCTCTGTAAAAAATAAAATATTTTTTTTTAAAAAATAAATATTCGATGAGAGAGAAACATCGATCAGCTGCCTCCTGCACACCCCCCACTGGGGATGTGCCTGCAACCAAGGTAAATGCCCTTGACTGGAATCCAACCTGGGATCTTTCAGTCTACAGGCCGATGCTCTATCCTCTGAGCCAAACTGGTTTTGACTACACCTACCATTTTGGCTAACATCTCATTGGCCAAATCTAAATGACATGATGATATCCATCTGCAAGACAGGTATGAAATGTAGACTTGATTCTAGGAGGCCATATGCCCAGCTGGAAATCAGGGGCCATTATTAAGGAACTAGAGGCCCGGTGCACAAAATTTGAGCACTTGGGGTGGGAGGGGTCCCCTCAGCCTGGATTGCGAGAGGGCACAGGCCAGGCTGAGGGACTCCACAGTGCACAATTGGGGCCGCGGAGGGATGCAGGAGGTTGGCCAGCCAGGGAGGGATTACAGGAGGTCTCCAGGGTATGTCTGGCCTTTCTTGCTGAGTCCCAATCTGCCAGACCCTGGCGGCAAGCTAACCTACCAGTCGGAGCGTCTACCCCCTAGTGTTCAGTGCACATCATGGTGAGCGGTTGAGTGGCCTTAACATATCATTAGTATATTACACTTTGATTGGTTGAATGGCTGACTGGACACTTAGCATATTAGGCTTTTATTATATAGGATGAGAGGAGGCCAGATATTGGGACAGTCACCTGTGACTTCTGTCAGCCCCTTAGAGGTGTAGACTGAATTTTATAAAGTGGGTCCTTATTATTTTCTAGGAAGAACTGGGCAGGGGACCTGGGTCCAAGTCCTAACTCTGCCACATCCTCTGCACAAAGTAGGATCCAGTCACACCCCAGCCAGACAGATCCTCCTCCTGGCCCCCAAAAAACTTCCCTCCATATACACATGCACACAATTCCCGGAAAGCACCCTCAGCTGTCTCATTCCTCTAAGCTTTGTGCAAACAGCAAAACATGCAAACAGAGGTTAGCTAACCTTTGTTTGCTAATCTAGTTCATCCTTCACAACTCAACTTGGATTATCACCACCTCCCAGAAGCCTTCACTGACTCTTCCTACTTCTGTATTATAACGTGTAGCGCACTGAGTTTGGTGTTCTATTTACTTATATGTCTCCCCACTGAGCACCATGGACCTGAGGAGTATGGATGGGCTTTAAGGAGGTTTATAAACTCACTAAAAGTATCCACAAAATGTTCTCTGCGTGTGCGTATTTGCATTGGGGGGAAGAACCGTGTCTAACACTGTATCCTCAAGTGATATGTACTAGGCAGGCAATACAGTAAATATTAATTGAATGAATGTTGGATGAATATTTGATGGATGACCTTAGGTAAGTAACTTAACCCCTTCGATCTTGGTGTTCTCATTGTAAAGTGGGGTGAGAGTAGGGACCCCACTGTCTAAGCATTTTCTCATTTCTGTATTCCTCCTACACTCTAGCACCTGCAGAGAGCCTGACATATAGTACATATCCAGTAGATGTTTATTAGAGGGATGGATGGATGGATGGATGGGTGATTTGGTAGATAAGTGGAAGGAAGAATCAGTGTTTAGTTGAATGAATGATGGTAAGTGAGCGAGTGGGTAAAGTATGTGAAAAGTCAATAAACATATTGATAGGTTCATTGGATAAATAGATGAATTAGTGAATAAGAATACTAGTTGATGGATGGGTTAATAGAGTAGATACATGGATACATGTCTGGATGAATGACTTGCTGAATGGGCCAGCAAAGGGAAGGATAGATATTTGGGAGGGGGTGAATAAGTAGGTTGGGTGTTTTTTGTGTGTGTGTGTGTGTGTGTGTTTTGTTTTTTTATAAAAGATTCAGTACATAGGTAAAAAGGATGAATGTATGACTAGATGGATTTGTGAATGATGGGTAAATGGATATATGGTTGGTTGGATGGATGGATGGATAGAGAGAGAGATGGATGGATGGATGAAGGGTGGGTGTGTGGATAGATGGGTGGATGGAAATTATACACCAATTTTTTATATGTGCACATAGGGGATGATGAGAAGTTTGGATGGATGAACTAATGAACAGGTGGAAGGATGGATGGATGGATATGATGGATCCATAGATCTGTCATCTGATAGATCAATAGAAGGAAGGGAGGGAAGAAAAATGGTCTCCATCGAAACCAGGCCAGAGAGCCGTGATGCAGGGCAGGGACGGGGGCTCCCTGTGTGCAGAGCTGGCCTGCACAGGAGATAAGCCACCTTTCTTTCAAAGTCTCCGTGTGTTGGGCTCCAGCCGAGCTCTTTCTTCCCCGAGTCCAGGGTGTCTCCGGCAGTGCCCATCCTCAGAAACGGATGTAGGAGGAAGACAAAGGGAGTGGGCAGATACGAGGGCCACAGGGAGGGAGGGGAGAGGGGGGACGGGGGCTGGGATTGTCACTGGGCATCCACCCCTGTGTACTGAGCTCCGGAATGAAGCCCCGGAGAAGGGCTGTTCATATTTCTCTCTTGAACGGGGAGCTGACATTAATGAACAGCTAATTAACATCTTGGAGTGCGATGGTTCCAGTGTCAGTGTCCCTAATTAGTCTCGCACTAATCTGCTTTAATTAACTGTCCCTGTCGTGGTTTTAATTTAATTTTCAGCTCCAGCCCAGGATGGCAGCCCTCTGAGCATTCTGTCCCAGGAGCCCGTGGCCAGGGCAGGGTGGGCTGGCCATAGCCTGCCTCCCGGGGACCTTGCCAGGCATCCCAGTGTTGGGCAGAGCTGGTCCCAGAGAGCCTGGCTCCTCCCTGGCCCTGGGGGCAGAAAACCCCGGATGGGACACTTTTCTCATCACGGGAATATTCTCAGGTCACACGTTGCTCCCAGAACATTCCTCAGTAAGGAGCACAGCCTATGACTGCACCCCGGTCTCAAGCAGGCCCCATAAACTGACCACACTTTCCGGACAGGAGCTCTGGGTTCAGAAAGACCTGGATTCATGTCTTAGTTCTGGCTGTGTGTCCTTGGGAAAAGCACTTGACTTCTCTGTGAAATAGGACTGATGTGTGGTACCCTGCTCTCACCAGGGATGCAGTTTTTCAGGAGTGATCTGCATGCCCAGCTCCCTCACGGTCCAGGCAGAGCAAACACTGTGACAGTCACCCTTCAGTCAGAAATGGCGGGGACTGGGAGAGAGCCTACCCAATGAAAGAGGAGACAGAGGGCCAGAGACCAGGACACAGGCTTTCTTAGAGGAGAAGGACCCTGCCGGGCTGCCTCACAAAGGAAGAGAGCTCAAGTGCAGGAGTGAAGGTGCCTTTTGAGGGGAGGAATGGGAAGGGGTGAGGCTTAGGGTATTTGGCAGGTGCTGATTGGCGGCTCAATGTACAATCCATATAAGGTGCCTGGTTAGGTGCTCAGGAATGTCCAGGCCTCAGGTGGAGTTTACGTCATACTCCGTCCTTCAGATGGGGGAAGGGAAGATCTGTCAATATCAAAGTGAAAAGAGCACTTGACTCAGAGTCAGGGTGCCCAGAACCCAGTCCCAGCTCTGCCACTGCCCCCAAGTCTCAGCCTCTGTGGTTTCTGCACACGCACATCCGTACATGGAAAGAGGCCAGGGAGGATGCTCGCCAAGCTCCTTCGTGCTCCGATGAAGTGAGAGCATGAGGGTGCAGCTGGCTCGGAGAACCCCAAATCTAGAACGGGAGGTCTCAGTGGGAAGTGGGCCCATCCTGGGGATCAGGTGAGGCCTGGGCATTTTGCAAGGCAAAGCAGGCACCACCTGGGAGGATGTAGCTGCCTCCGTAACGAGGTCCTGCTGCAGGTAGCAAACACATTTACATGCTTGCCTCACGGCAGTGGCCAGAGAAGTGTCTGCCTGGTGAGTTAGACAAATGAGGATTGCCTGAGGGGCAGCTGGCCGGTGGCAGGAGAAGGGGAGAAGGAGGGAGTGCCCAGAAGCTGAGTCAGGCTGTCCACCTTGTCTTTCCTGGGCGCTAGATGGGAAGAGCAGGGGATGAGGACTGGGATTCCAGACGGAGGAGGCCCTCTCGGTAACCTGAGGGCACTGGGGAGCCATGGCAGAGTTCAGAGCAGGCGTACAGCATGATCAGGTGACTGGCCATCGGCAGGGGTTGAGTGAAGCGGAGTGAGGAGACGGGAGGCAGGCATGGCTGGGATGGGGCTCGTACTCAAGGCAGCAAAGTCTTGCAGAGCTGGAGCAGCTCAGGGAGACTTCCAGAAGCCACGAAAAGGGGATGCCCCTTGGCCTGAAGGAGTATGTTTGGAACTTTTTTGTGGCAACCGCGCTGAGGCTGTACCTCACGCTTTTCCCAGCTGGCTCTGCAGACCCCAGGATGGGAAAGACCTAGGTGTATTTTCAAGTGCTCAGGAATTCGAAGAGACTGTAACGTTTCTGTGTTTAATTTTAATGTTGATCCAAAATAAAATAAAAAACAAAAACAAAATTGGTCTGACCACTTCTAAAGCGACACTAACTTCGCAGTGGTCTCTCCCAACGGGAGGCCTTCTGGTTTCCCAGCCCGCCACCTGAGGTCTGGGGAGCCTGTCTCCCAGGGACCTCACTCTTTCCAAAGGGCCCAGGCGTGCCCAGCTCTGAGAAACGCTGCCGGGCCTGCCTTCCCCCAGGGCGGCGAGCTATTCCCACACGGAGTCCATTTGTGGCCCGTCTCCGTGACCCCGCAGCCTGACACACGTCTGAACCCAGGGAGGGTTTGTGAACTGAGGTGGAGTCTCTCTCTGGATGGCCCACAGGCCCCCTCCCCCTGCCTTTGACCTCCAGGTGATCTTTGTTTTCAGTCCAGCAGAGACAAACCAGTTTTTCCTGAAATTCGCAGTAAATTAGTGTGGAATTCAGAGAGCCTGCCTCCCCCCCCTGGTGCACACAAAACTGGTATGGAAACACACACACACACACACACCACACCTTTCTTACCTTCCTGTCCTCTGCCCCGTGGCAATCTGTTCAGACTACGCCACCTCCAGAGAGCCCTCCCTGGTTTCTCCGGGTGAACATGTCGGTCGGATCTTCGAGCCCGTCCCTGGGCCCGGGTTCTCCGTTGACTTGTGTTTTCCGTGTTCACGACAAGGAACAGGATTGCTGGCACCTCACTGTCTCCCAAACACCTTGCCCCCCAAACCCTGGCTCACATCAGGGGCTGCAAAAGCAGGTGGAAGTGTCTTACCCCATCCCCAGGCCTGTGGATGGACATGCTCCCTGAGCAGAGGGGCCAGTGGCTGCCAGCCTGGCCTCTCGCCATGGCGGTGTCTTTGCTTGTCCATCAAGCCTGGGTTTCCATTTGTAGTTCCATCCCCGTCAGCTGGCAAGTTTGAGCTGCATCTCTTGAAGTTCGTTTTCTCATCTGGAAAACAGGTGATGACGGCTCTTATCTGGTGGGTCTCTGTGAGGAAAGCGTCTAGGACATAGTAAGTGCTCAGTAAAATGAGCTGATGAGAGCGATGGTGGTGATGAGGTGCTAGAGCCCCAAGCCAAAGCCCTAGCAGGATGGTTCGTGCAAATCCAGCACGGGGTTAAAGGAGGCCTGTTCTCGGCTTAGGGACTGGCCCTGGGTGAGACCCACTAACCCTCCTCTTCCCTTCTCGCCAGGAAATAGCTGGGCTCAGGCAGTGACAAGATCGCCTGCCAAAGGTGACCAGACCCTTGCCCCTGTCCCATGGAGCCTTAGCAGGAGACCTACACACCAGGGACATAACCAGAGATGCCCTCAGAGACAGACCAGAGCTGCAGACACTGTCATACTTGTGAAGTGCCTGAGCCTGTCCACACACACACACACACACTCACATGCATACACACATGCGCACACACACATACACTCACACTCAGAATAAGGAGAGGAGGCTGCTCTTGGTGACTCCCACGTAGAAGCAGACATTTCTGAGCAGGAGAGGGTAGGGCAGAGAACTCCAGTCTGCTGCTTCCCCAGCCCAGCTCCCTGCTCACTTCCACCTCGGCTGGGCCAGGTCCCTGGGGCGATGGCTGTTGTAGGTCTGTGTAACGCCTGGCTCAGAGATACCTGTGCCTGAGTCTCAGCTCCACACATCGAGCGGCTGCATGGAGCTGGCTGTGTCTGATGTGGGAATTGTGAGGGCGTGCACATCTCTCTCGTGGAGCCCGGTGGGACTTAGCAGCTGCATGGCCTGAGCTGCCCGCCATCCTCCTAACAATAGGGGCAGGGGGCAGTGAGGTGTCCGGGCGCCTCCAGAACTCCCTCCCTCCACCCCCCACCCCCACATCCACACTCCGGGAGCTCCTGGGGCCTCTCCTCCATCTGCATTGATGACACTTAGTTGACCCCATCGCTCCTCTGGCAGGAAGAGACGAGAGGGCCCAGGCCCTGGAAGACAGCAGGAGTCCTTTCGGAGGGAGCTATGAGTCCCTCCCGACTGGCGGGTCTGGCAGTGGGGACTCTCATGAGGTCAGGAAACCTGAGAGACCACTGTCATCGCCCGTTATCGCCTCGGGATAGGGCCGAGTTCAAGCCGCAGGCAGGCAAGAACGGCAGAAAGCTATGGGCCGGAAAGGTTATAATCATGGAATTAGAGAATGTTGCAATCGTGTAATCACAGAAGCACTGAGAGGACGAAGCACACGGGAGGACTAAGAAACAGGAGTTTTCAAAGGTCGCAGGCATGGAAAGGTCGTAATCATGGAATTATAGACTTCTACAGCCATGGAATATGATTAAAACGTTCAGCTTTTCAAGCAGGCATTGTAGAATGTTGCGACAGGGAACGGCGGGCCTGCTACAGGGGACGCACACCGGCACGTAGGCTGCTCACTGGTGGGCCCAGGCAGGAATTCGAGAATGCTTCAGCCGCAGAACGCCATCGTCAAGAATTGTGGGCTATTGCAGTCTTCAGGTGTTATGTCACCTTCAGGAATTAGCGTGAGGGCTGGCGGCACGTCTCCCATGGGTTGTGCCGGATCCCGTGTCCTCTACTAACTCATCCTGTAAGCCCCACACAAAAGCCCCCCGGGCCCTGGAGTCCTGGCCAGGAACGTGGAAGCAGTTGTCTGGGCCTGTACTCGGCCCCTCCCCGCCACCCCCGACGCCTCCCCAGAGGGGAGAAGCGCGGGCAGTGTTTCTCCTTTTGTTCGCTCGTGCCTTGGGGGCCGCTGGAGCTGCTGCCAGTGTGTGGGCTGAGAACCCACAGGCCTCATGGGGGTCAGCCCTGCAGGCCCCGCCCAGATTCCAGATTCCTAGCCGGGGTGTGAGGAGTCCTGGGTGTGTGATTCCCTAAGGCCTTCCCCCACCTGCCCCGACCCTCCCCTGCCTGTCTGGAGCCCAGATGACCACACTGGTTTCCCCCATCGTCAGTCATCCATGCCATCAGTCTTCGTTTTCAGGTCACCTCCTGAGAGGTCAGGCCCTTCTTCTGGGCACTGGGGAGATGGACATGAAGCCAGCTAGCCACCTATCCTCAATAACACAATGAGGCTATTCGGGGATTTAGAGAGAGTGCTGTGGGGTCAGAGGCGGGGCAGAAATGCCCAGGGCATCCTGGAAGCCTTCCTGGAAAGGGGGGGTGGGTCTTAGAAGGAGGCAGAGTGTGGATGTATCACATAGGGATGGTGGCGAGGGCATTCCAGGCAACGGAAGCAGAAGGAGCAAAGGCCCGGAGACAGCCGTGCGTGGGATGTGCTCGGCAGCCACCAGGGAGCTTCTGCTCGGGCCGCGTGGAAGGTGCCAAGTGATGGAAATGGGGCAGGAGAGAAGTAGGTTGGAGCGCCAGGCAAGGGAGGCTGGGTTTGTCAGTGGTAAATGGCTGTGCAAGCGCATGACAATGCGCGGGTTCGACTGGTGGTGGGGAAGGGAGGACCGGAGCTTACAATTTTGCTTCTCCTTCTTTAGAAACGAGAAGCTGCGAATTCCTTCCCAGGGCTGGTGGGCCAACCCTGGGCTGCGCTCCAACAACGCGGAGAGAGGGCTTTCGCGGGAATTCCAGGGCTGGGCTCAGGGGGCTGGCTGCTTAGCCTTTGTCCCTGAGGCTGGCAGTGGCTCAGAGGGGAGGGGCGGGCGTGGGGCTCAGGCGCTGAGTGGGGACCGCGTGATTCCTTTCAGTTCTGTGCAGCTGTGCACTGGGAGCAGGAGGCTGCGCATGCCAGACAGAGGGCCAGACGGGCCTGCGCTCGAACCCCAGGCTGGCCTCGTGTTGCTGAGTTAGTTGAGCAAGTGGCAGTACCTCCCCACGCCTCAGTCTCCCCAGCCTGCAGCACGGGGCTGATGGCAGACCCTCCCTTCCAAGGCTTTCCATGGGGGCGTGGGTGCCTGGACCCCAGAGGCTTGCAAGTCATGTTTGTTCCCTGGATGCCAACAGTCCTAGAATGAACAGGAGACTTTCATCTAGTCCAGGGGTCGGCAAACTCATTGGTCCACAGAGCCACATAGCAGCAGTACAACGATGGAAATTTCTTTGGAGAGCCACATGTTTTAAACTTAAACTTCTTCTAACGCCACGTCTTCAACGTAGACTCGCCCAGGCCGTGGTATTTTGTGGAAGAGCCACCCCCTCAAGGGGCCAAAGAGCTGCGTGGGGCTCGTGAGCCGCGGTTTGCCGACCGCTGATCTAATCACCCGTTTCAGAGCTGGGCAAACCGGCCTGAGCACAGCAGCAGGCATCTCGGGGAGGGAGCGGCCCGTCGGCTGGTTGTCTGCAGGTGGGGAGCCGGCTGAGGGAAGACGGGTAGTGCTCTGTGCTGACTCTGGAGTGCGAAGCCCCGAGTCTGATCCTGGGGTCACCAGACAGGCCAGAACCCGAGGGCTCCCACAGAAGCTCAGCAAGTGCTGACCGGCTTGGTCACTTCGGCAGCCTCTCCCCTCAGTTCCACTGAGCGTGAGGAGGGAGGGCCTGCAGGGCTGAGAATGGGTATTCAGAGAGATGATTTCTGTAAAGCGTCGTGCACACAGTAGGTGTTCAGGCCGTAAGAGGGATTATGGTCAGGGATTATGTGAGCCCTGGATACATAATTCCCATCTCGAACCGGGATGGGAATGGCCTACCCACTGACCCACCCCAGAGAGAGACGGCATGTTGCACAAACACTCCACTGTAGTCACTGTGCTCTCTTTAGAATAACATTGATCGGTCCAACAAATACTGATGGTGTTCCCACCATGTGCCAGGCAACCTGCTAGGCCCTTTTCACGAATCAGCTCGCTTAAACCCACAGCCTTCACGAGTGAGTCCGCTGTTATTTCTGTTTTACAGACGAAGAAGCTGAGGCTCAGGGCGTGCTTAGCCTAAGGTCAGACAGAGGAGGGCAGGAAGCCAGGGCTTTCCGCATCCAGAACTTAAGCCCACCACCACACCACGCTGGCATAGATATCAAGACTTGCTCCCTGAGATCTTTAAAAAGGGAAGGTCCAAAATGAATGCTGAAATGCAGTCCCCGTAGGGAGATGCTGACCTGGGCTCCCTCAGGAAGGTGTGAAATGATGGCACTCCCCTTCCTTGCCCACCCTCCCCACCCCCAGGCTCAGGAGGGACTGTGTTAGGCTGGGCTGGGGACCAAGAGCTGACCATGGTGTGTTCCAGAGGGGGGCTATCCACCCCCCTAGCCACAGGCAGCCAGGATTCCATTAACCTGATTATCTGCTCCACATACACCTGCAGAGGGAGCCCCGGGAGAGAGGGGGGCTGGGGAGGGAAGAATTGGGCTTCCCCAGGCCCCGAATGGAGCAGTCAATGGTTTCAGTTTTACTTCGAGGCCCCTGGCTCTTGAAGCAGGGAGTGGGAAGAGGGATGGAGAGCGAGAAAGAGGGGACAAGAGAATCTAGGCCAGGGGCAGCAGCAGGAGCAGGGTAGGAGCCATCAGAACACAGAGCCTGTGCCTGCCCACCCTCGTGTGACCTTGGATACGTCACATCACCTCTGACCCTTAGGGTCTTCCTTGGTAGGAAGGGCACACCAGGTGGCTGCTTCATGTGGCTGGGCAGGTGAGCAATCTGTGCTCCAGACCTGGTAGTTGTTGCCATCGCCATGGTTATAAAATCTGGACCCTAGGTCAGCTTGCTAAGGCACATTCACATCCATTTTCTAGCAACACTTCTTTAAGGTGTATGAGGTTCTGATCAGAGAGGTTAAGGGACTTACTCAGAAGCACACAGCTTCTACCCTGGCTGGGATGCAGGCCCAGTGATTAGCGCAGTGGGCCACCCCAGCACGCCACTCCTCCTCAGTCTGTTTCTCCGTCAGGGTTCAGTGCCCTTCCTCCAGGAAGCCCGCTTTGACCACACAGTCCGGTGACGTATTCCTTCTCTATTCTCCCAACAGCCTTCTGAACGTCTTCTGTCAGAACAGCGGTCGGCAAACTCATTAGTCAACAGAGCCAAATATCAACAGTACGATTGAAATCTCTTTTGAGAGCCAAATTTTTTTAAACTTAACCTATATAGGTAGGTACATTGTTATTAACTTCATTAGGGTGTGTGGTATTTTGTGGAAGAGCCACACTCAAGGGGCCACATGCAGCTCGAGAGCCGCAGTTTGCCGACCACTGTGTCAGAGCATTTATCAGCTCTTGTCACACTTATTAGGTGTCCCCGCCGAAGACCCTAAGGGCCCCGCCCATGCTTTCTGTAGAAAGGGGAGGGCACAGTAAGTGTTTGGTTCGTTACGGCAACTGCTCCCACATGGGGTGGCAGGCGAGTGGGCACAGACCCACTCCCGAGACCACGGTCATGGCTGTACACCGCTCTGCGAGTATGCATGTACGCAGAGAAGAGGGTGTCCTTTCCGGAACACGGTAGATTGCACTGACATAGACGCCCCCTTCCCCCCACACCGGTACGGATACGCAAAGATACTAGCGCTTGGGAAGAAAGGAACATCTTTGGGTGACTTTTTTTTTTTTATTTGTGACCTATTTGGCACACAACATTGTATTAGGTTCAGGTGTGGGACGGCACGGTGATTTGATATTTGTATACATTGTGGAATGGTCACCGCAATAAGTCTGGTTAACATTCATCACCAGACATCATTACCAAAACATTTGTGTGTGTGTGTGTGTGTGTGTGTGTGTGTGTGTGTGTGTGTTGTGATGAGAACTTTTAAGATCTACTCTCTTAGCAACTTTAAAAAAAGGCGGTGCTACTAGCTGTACTCATCATGCTGTAGGTTGTATCCTTTTAGCTTAGTTGTTTTATAAATGTAAGTTTGTACCCTTTGATCCCCCTTCATCCATTTCTCTTACCCCCACCCCCTGCCTCTGGCAACCACCAATCTGTTCTCTGTGTCTATGAGCTTGGTTTTTCTTTCTTTCTTTGCCCTTTTTTTTTTTTTTTTTTTTTTTTTTTTTTTTTTTTTTTTTTAAGATTCCACATATAAGTGAGATCATACAGAATTTGTCTTTCTTGGCCTGACTTATTTTACTTAGTATAATGCCCTTGAAGTCCATCCATGCTGTCACAAATGGCAAGATTCCATTTTTTTATAAATGATTGAATAATATTCCAGTGTGTGTGTGTGTATAACATTTTCTTTATTCAGTGAGCATAGGAGTACATATATCTTTTCAAGTTGATGTTTTCACTGTTTTGGGGGATAAATAACCAGAAGTAGAATTGCGGGGTTATATGGTGGTTTAGTTTTGAGGCACCTGTCCTGTGTGCCATAGTGGCTGCACCAATTCACAGTCCCATCAGCAGCACACACGGGCTCCCCTTTCTTCACATCCTCAGCAACGCCGTTATTCCTTGTCTTTTTGACGAGCCATTCTAACGGGTGTGAAGCGGTCCCTCCATTGTGGTTTTGGTTCGCATTTCGTTAATGATTCGTGATGTTGAGCCTCTTTTTATGTACCTGTTGGGCATCTTCTGCCCATTTTTAAAATTAGATTCTTCGGGGTTGTCTTGCTCTCGAATTGTATGAGCTTTTCTATATTTTGGATATTAAGCCCTTGTTAAGTATACGATTTACAAATATTTCCTCCCATTCGGTCAGTTCCCCTTACATGTTGATGGTTTCCTTTGCTGTGCAGGAGCTTTTAGCCCGATCTAGTCCTGCTTGTTTACTTTCGCTTTGGGTGTCAAATCCAAAAAATCATTGCCAAAATCAATGTCAAGGAACTTACTGGTAATGTGTTCTTCTTAGAGCTTTAGAGCTCAGGTGTTTGTGTAAGACAGTGTCTTATAAAAACCGGCGGCAGGCCAAATTTGGCCCATTGTAAGTGAATTTTTGTGTATGGTGTAAGGTAGCTGTCTGATTTCATTCTTTTCCATGTGAGTTTTTTAATTTAGGGGATTTTTAAAGTAATAGGTGGAACAACATTATAGCCATCATATGGAAGATAGGAGGAATACATTGGAATTAAAACATGCGAAGATTTGGGGGGGAGGAAGATGGGGATATCAATTAGCTAGCTAAAAGCCCCTGATTCATGACTTGGACAGTTACCTACCCTTGGATCCTAGTTTCCATAGGTGAAAAATATGGATTAGCAGTCAACAAACTGTAGAGATCCAGAGGATTAATATACAACGCAGATCTGCCATTGTAGCGTAACAGCATCCACAAACAATACAAAAACAAACAGGCATGGCTGCATTCCAATAAAACTTTATTTTCAAAAACAACTGTCGGGCTGGATTTGGCTCGTTGACCCTAGTGTGCCGACCCTGATGTGGGCAATACTGTTTGCCTTGCCAGAGTTAGTGATAACCTGAAGAATAATATTATGAATACAGCACATTACACAGAATCAGCTTGAAAAGCAGGGGTCCCTGTTGTGAATAAGAACATAACATGAGGGCGTGTACACATGTATATACATGTATGTACAAAGACAGGCATATAGGTATGTTTGCATATGTGTCTCTAGAGAAAGACTGAGGTATACAAATGAAGAAATGTTGTGCATTCAAGGAGAAGTGCATGTGTATGAGCATGTGCTTGTACATGTAGATAAACCATCTAGAAAATGGGATAATAAGAACATAGACCGCCCTGATCAGTTTAGCTCAGTGGATAGAGAGTGTCAGCCTATGGACTGGGGGTTCCCAGATTTGATTCCGGTCAAGGGCATGTGCCTTGGTTGTGTGCACATCCCCAGTGGGAGGCGTTCAGGAGGAAGCTGACCTATGTTTCTCTTACTCTCTCATCGATGTTTCCGGCTCTCTGTCCCTCTCCCTACCTCTCTGTAAAAAAAAAAAAAAAAAAAAAAAAAAAAAAATCAATAAAATATATATTTTTTTTAAAAAAAGAGAGAGAACATGGACCTCATGGGGTTAGGAGAATCAAGTGAGATGATGCTTGGTGCACTGCCTGGCACATAGTAGGCAGTCAGAAGTTAGCTTTGATTACTTGTGGGCGCAGATTCTGGAGGCAAGCAAGGAGGGATATGACAGCACACACATTCACACATGTACCCACAATGCAATTTTTTTTTTTTTTTTTTTTTGCAAGCTTGTTTCCAAAGAAAGCCGGGCTAATGAGGAGGTCATCTTCGTAGCCAGCAGGTGCCTGGAATAGCCCTGACGGGAATGTAATTCCACTTTCTCCCCTGATGCTGGGCAAATGAGGAGAAAAGGCGTTTTAATCCCTTGTCACGTCTCCTAGGGCTGGAGGACATGTGTTGAGTTGGAATTTTTCAACTTCAGCCTCGTTTTTTTTTTTTCCTTGACACATCCATCCCAGAAACATCTGTGAGATAAAACAGAGAAGGTCTTATGAATTCAGCTCATAACCCGGCCTGCGCTCCCACCCCAAGCAAGTGAGACATGAATCACCGGCCGGGGGCCCAGCAGCCCATGGAGCCGTCTCTCCGGCAGGGCCCCGGCCTTTCCTGAGGAGTTGCTTTTGATTTCCCCGAAGCCTTCTGATCGTCTACACTCCACAGAGCTTGTGCGTCCGAGGGGCGGTGCATAGAGAGCTCAGTTCGTGCGCTGAGGGGGAAGTGGGGGGTCAGCTGCTCATTCCCCAGGCTCTGCTGAGTCCCGCTCTGCACCAAGCCTGTCAAGGGGACCTTGCTTGTCCCCGTTTGCCCCTTATTTGAGAACACCACGGAGGAAGGCCGCTATTGTGGTTTTCACGAGAGATGCCTCCACGACACACTGATCCATAGACTATTCTGCACTGGAAGCTTTCATCCTTGCAAATAGGAAGGAATGCAGGATGGCTGCTGCTGGGTCAGGGGTCAACCAGCCGAGGTCTCAGAGCCAGCTGTTCATTCAACTTGGCCTTCTAAGGGCCCTCGGGCGCCCTGCCGCGCCGGAGCCCGCCGGGTGGCTGTAAATCTGAGCCCTCTCTGCCTGGGCTCGCGTTCTTTTTTTCTTTTTCTTTTTTTTCTTTCTTTTTCTTTTTTTTAATATATTTTATTGATTTTTTTACAGAGAGGAAGGGAGAGAGATAGAGAGATAGAAATGTCGATGAGAGAGAAACATCGACCAGCTGCCTCTTGCACACCCCCTACCGGGTGTGCAACCAACATACATGCCCCTGACCAGAATCGAACCTGGGACCTTTCAGTCCGCAGACCGATGCTCTACCACTGAGCCAAACCGGTTTTGGCTGGGCTTCGTTCTGTCAGACCTTTTCTGTGTCCGGAAAAGGAGGGGGTTTCAGAGCTGCCGCCCCTCGGCCTTGTGCAGCCTGCACCCGGTCAGGAGGGGTGTGGCTGGCTCTCTTGCTCATGTCTTCCGTCCAGGGGACACTTCTGTATTGGGGACCTGCTGTGCTCTAGGCCCTGTGCCAGGCACTCAGGAGGCTGGAAAAGCCAAGACAGGGTCTTGCCTTTAAGAACCAACAGTCTCGCCGAAACCGGTTTGGCTCAGTGGGTAGGGTGTGGCCTGTGGACTGAAGGGTCCCTGGTTCGATTCCAGTCAAGGGCATGTACCTGGGTTGCGGGCACATCCCCAGTAGGGGTTGTGCGGGAGGCAGCTGACCAGTGATTCTCTCTCATCGATGTGTCTGGCTCTTTATCCCTCTCTCTTCCTCTCTGTAAAAAGTCAATAAAATATATATTTTTAAAAATAAAAAGAAGAAGAAGAACCAACAGTCCCAGGAGGTGGACAACCGGGGCACCAATGGGAAAGGCAGAAGATGCAAAGCCCTGTGGGGGCGCAGGAGGTGGGAGGGGAGGCCTTGTAGTTCCGGAGGGCTGGGCAGACCACGGGGAGGATGACAGAAGGGCTCTCAGAACTGGATTTGAACATTCGGAGGGCCCTGGGTAAGCAGAGGCACAGAGTCATTCAAAAGAGCCCCAGTCAGAGGGGGGATTTTCCTCAACTCCCAGGCGTTACAAAGAAAGCAACCGAGGCCTGGAGAGAGGATGTGGATTTCCTCGTCACAGGGGCTCTGAGGGGCCCCGAATCCCTGTCTAGGACCTTTTCCCAGTCAGGGGTGAGAGACACCTGGTGTGACTCCCTACACACAGACACCTGCTTTCCCTCCTGCACGGGGCGGGCCGGGGGACCATGTGGCGTTCACAGAGTCACACGTTTTTAGGAGCTGCTCTTTGTGGAGTGTCAGGGTCTTTGGAAAGAGGGGAGAAAAAAAGAGCTTTTTCAGTCCTGAAGTATCTGTCCCTAGGCTCATCTTATAGGTGATGAAGCTGAGACATAGGAGGCCAAGAACGTTTTGAATGAAACATTCAAATGGGACCATTATTTGATTGACGTAAGAGGCAGTATCTGTTTGGATAACTACGTGCAACTACCTCTGCATAGTGCTGGGGAGAGGGAGCGGGTGGAGGCCAGACCAGGTCCAGCCATTCCCCTCCCATCTGTTTCCGGTCATCCCTAAATTCCCAGACCAGTGCTTCCGTGTGGCTGCTCAGGTCAGCTCCTCACCTTGGCTGTCCCCACCTCCTTCCCAGAATCCTTAGCAACAGACGGGCAGTCTGAGAGGGGCAGGAATGCCCCCCGCTGCCCTTGGATGGGGCTGGCTTCTATTTACCCAGCTGCTGGGAGCCGCGGCCGGGGTCGCGGGGGAGACCTGAGAAGCCTGCCGTCCAGCTGGCGCCCCACTGCTCGGGTCCTGTGACCCCTTCTCTCCGCTTTGAGGCCCCTCCCTGAGAGAGGTGGCCCAAGGTGGGGCTTGACCCCCGGGAGAGGGGAGGCTGGCTCCTGTTACATCCCCTTTATGTCTGCGGTCTTTCATCTTTCCTGAAAAGAGCAGAGGTGGCCGCGAGGAAAGAGGAAGGGCCCTGGGACGAGGAGCCACGGCTCGTCAGGGCAGGTGGGTGGCACATGGTGTTTGGAGCCAGACGCCCCCGCTCGGTGGGACCCCAGCAAATCACACACCCTCTCTGAGCATCAGTGTCCAAATCGGCTGGCTGAGGGCGGTGGTCACCCCTCTCTGGCCAGAGTCTTTGTGAAGCTCAGATGCAACCAGGAATGTAAAAATGCTCTGTGATTGGCTTAAGAGGAAGTATCTGTCCAGTTAGGTACATGAAACTGACCGGGGACAGGAGCACTGGCCGAGGAGTCTAAAGACCCAGGGACCGGTGTGGGCTCTATGTGCCTCTGAGCTCGAATCCTCATTCCTCTTAGCCCCACTTTCCTCGTATTAAACTGGAGGGACAAACCCTGTTCTTCCTGCAGAGTCTCACGATGACCAAGGATCATTCATCCAGCCAGCACTTCCCGAACACCTGCTGTGCACCAGGCCCTGGGCGAGGCTGGCAGGTGGCTCTTGTCCCCAAAGACAAATCATATCAGAGGATCCTAGGGTGTCAGATATCTTGAGTTCAAGCTCCTCCTTTTGCAGATGGGAAAAACAAAGAGGACAGGGACTTTCCCGGGATATCAGAAATGAGGAGCACCCATTGCTGCTCCTCCTGAATCCAAGGCAGACATTATTAATCGATCACAACACTCTTCCCACTGAACCCACTGGTACTTCAGGATCCTTCTCAGCACAACACTCCAGGTAGCTACCAACCAAACTGGTTAAAATTGGAGGGCAAGATGAAGCTATTCACATACCAACCCAAAATCCCAACCTTAGACTTGTTCGTACACTGTCAGGCCCCTACTGAACTCACCCCTCCTCCCCTGCTCCTTTTCATTTGTGGCCCTCATCATCCTGCTTGTTGTTAACCATGGGCCAGTTTTCCTGGCTAGACTGGAGGTCCTGATAGGGGGCAGGTACTGGATATCTCTCTCTCTCTCTCTCTCTCTCTCTCTCTCTCTCTCTCTATATATATATATATATATATATATATATATATATATGTGTGTGTGTGTGTGTGTGTGTGTGTGTAAAATATTATATATATATATGTAAAATATTATATATATATAATATTTTATTGATTTTTTTTTTTTACAGAAAGGAAGGGAGAGGGATAGAAAATTAGAAACATCGATGAGAAGAAACATGAATCAGCTGCCTCTTGCACACCCCCTACTGGGGATATGCCTGCAACCAAGATACGTGGCCTTGACTGGAATCGAACCTGGGACCCTTGAGTCCACAGGCAGACGCTCTATCCACTGAGGTTAGGGCTGGATCTCTTTGTTACTATTGTAGCTGGGACTTGAACCTGGTCCTGGCACAGTGCCTTCTGGCTCATAATAGGCATTTGGTAAATCCTGGATAGATGATGGATGGATGGATGGATGGATGGTGCTTGGATGGTCATGCAGCCTCTTTAAGCCTGCATTCTCTTCTGCAAAATAGAGGAGATGGAGCTAACCTCCCAGGGGTGTTGTAAGGATTAAATAAGGTGATATGGATAAAGCCCTTAGAATAGTGCCAGTCATTCAAAGAAAAAATATTTATTGAAGGGATAACAATGACTGCTTATGCACAAGTGTAAAGACACTCTTGATAGATAGCTTCTGGCAAATGAATTCTGCATACTCTCTGCTAGGATGCTTAAAAGAGAAGAGAGCCTGAGACACAATTGTTAGAAAGAAAACGCAGGAGTAACCATAAGGCCTTGGTTGCGAAATCCTATTAGTCTTTAGAACATGCCTTGTGCAGACATACAGTTCTAAGCACTTCACATACATTAACTCACTTAACCCCCCACAATGACCTTATATGGTCTACATTGCTATTATCCCCATTTCTCACATGGGGAGACTGAGGCACATAGAGGTGAAGTAAGTTGCCCAGGGCCTTACAGCCAAGACCACCCCTTGAGAAGCTCAGAGAGACAGAGCCGTGCTACTGAGTAGCAGTTACCAAGGGCAAGGATTTCATCTGATGTCTTTCTGTCCCCAGCAAGGTACTTGCCATGCAGCAGGTTCTCAGTCAGTGTCTGTGGAAAGAATGAATGAACGAACAAATGAATGAGTGAATCTGCACCCCACCAGCCCTCACGGCAGGGTGACAGGCTCTGATAATGCTCTTAGTGGACAAAGGGCAGGGGTTCATGCCCGAGTCATCTAAGATGACTGTGGCAAAGCTGAGTGATTGTCATGGTCAGACTAGCTCTCTTAGGACAAGCGCTTTGCTGTCCCTTCCTGTCTGTCATTCGCCGTAAGTGACCTTGTGGGTTATCTCCCCCCCCCCCCCTCCCGATCTTCACCAGAGCCGCCTGCTGTCCTTTCCGTCCTTGCAGAGCAGGAGGGAACCTGGGCAGCAGGAGGTCGTGGTGCCAGGACCACCACGTTCAACCCAAAGCCGGAGGTGGAGACCGTGGCCCACTCCTGCCACCAACACACACGTGTCCCCCCTCTGAGCCTCCGTTTCCTCATCAGCACCACGGAATAATAACAACGTCTTCTTGGCGAGGTGCACCCGTGGCCAGGAGACTTACTGCTCAGGAAACCGAAGCCAGAGGGGTGCTTGTTCTGACAGGCGGCCTCAGGAGCAGGTGCGTCCGTCACGAAGGTGGGAGCGGCGGGAGGCCGTAGAAATAGGAACGGCATCCCTGGGCCCTGTCAGCCCCAAAGTCACGTCTCCCCTCCCTGTCACAGTGCCTGAAATGGCCACTGTTTGATTGATTAACTCCTGGCAGGAAGGCCTGGTGCCTCGGGAAGGATCCTGTTCACATGCACGCTGGGGACAGGCAGTGTGACATTTGATTCCCTGGCAAAGACGTGCCCTCGGCCCCTCCCGGCACCAGCCTGGTGCACGCGTGGCTCAGGGCAGAGGACGGGTGTCAGGAGCCGGTCAAGAACAGACCTCGAGCAGCTGGGAAGCCACATGCCTGGGCTCGGGGGTGAGGAGCAACAGGAGGACCCTAAAAAAGGAGCGGGTAGCTGCCCGGAGCGGCCTTCTTCCCTTTGAACTTGCTGCCAAGGAGCAGCGTGGCCACAGGCTCCCCGCGGCCCCGAGGAGAGACTGCCAGCCCCTCGGGCACCTGTCCCCGAAGCCCAATCGCCGGCTCCCCCTGGGCAGTCAGCATGCTGACGGGGAGTCCTTGGGGAGGAGGCTCTGCTGAGATCTCGAAATGCTCGGAAGGAAACACTTTCATCCCTTCCCTTGGCGCCTCACCTCTCACCCCTCGCGTCCCGGTGGGTGTTTCTGGGGGCAGAAGAAGCTGCTCGTGGGTCCTCATTAAACCCGACCACTCTCTACACCCCCACTGTCACCACCCTATCCATCCACTGTCATCTCTGCCTAGACCGCTCAGCAGGCAGAGGGACCTGCTCAAATCACAGGCCGTTTCCCAGTCCTGCCTAAAACCCTCCAGTGGAGCCCAAACCAGTTTGGCTCAGTGGGTAGAGCATCGGTCCTTGGACTCAAGGGTCTCAGGTTCGATTCCGGTCAAGGGCACGTACCTTGGTTGCAGGCACTTACCCAGTAGGGGGCGTGTAGAAGGCAGCTGATAGATGTTTCTCTCTCGTCGATGTTTCTAACTCTCTATCCCTCTCCCTTCCTCTCTGTAAAAAATCAGATATATATTAAAAAAAAAAAAAAAAAAAAAAAAAGAACCTCCAGTGGTTCCACTGACTGAGAGTCCACCTGCACCTCCTCTCTGAGCCTTGGGGGCCTGGCTCGGCTCCTTCCTCCTGCTCTGCCCACCTCCCACTCTCCTGCCCCTGTCACTCCTTTCCAGCTACTTGGGCCTCCCCTTCGCTGCTCCTCAAACACCCTGGCCCATTCACTTCCTCCTGAGGAAGGGCCTTTGCATAAGCTCTTCCCTCTACCCCAGTGGTTCTCAACCTTTCCAATGCCTCGACCCTTTCATACAGCTCCTCATGTTGTGGTGACCCCCAACCGTAAAATTATTTTCGTTGCTGCTTCATAACCATACTTTGGCTGCTGTTAGGAATCGTAATGGAAATACCTGTGTTTTTTTACAACAGTGGTTCTCAGGAACCGCTAGCAGGGTCGCCTAAGACCATCGGAAAACACATCCTTGGGACCCTGACTGACCCCAGCCTCTTGGGGGTTCTCGGGGTGGTCAGGTCTGCAGGCTGGGTGCTGCCAGGCCCTGGAGCCAGGCAGCCGAGGTGGATCCCAGCTCTGCCACTCCCGCATTGTGTGCCCTCAGCCAGGCCACTCAACCACTCGGAACCTCAGTTTCCTCAGCTATAAAGCAGGGCCAGGATGTTGTAATGAGAGGAGGGAGGTGATGGAGCTGAGCAACGGCCCCCATCCGGCCTGGAGCCCACCCCCTGCCTGATGAGCGAATGACAGAAAGCACATGGCTCCCATCTCTGCTTACACCCCTGCCTCCGCCACTCACTGGCTGGGTGACGCTGGGCAGGGACCAACCTCTCTGTGCCCCTATCCCCTGTAAACAGGATCATCAGAGGGTGATTTGAGAGTACAGGAATTAATCCACCTAAGGCCCTTAAAACAATACCTGGCCCAGCGTATGCTCTGAGTGTGAGCTGTTGGTTATCAGGAGAGAGTACACATGTTAAAATGTTAGCTTTGGCCTCCCTCGTCACCAGGGAGACTCTCTCTAGCAGGGTTGCCACGAGGTCAGAGAAAGTCGGCGAGGAAGCTGGGTGACGGTGTGGGCTCGCCCAGCAGGCAGCCCCTCCCCGGGAGCTGCCTTCCCTCTTTATCTTCATTTTTCTCGAGGATTAGAGTCCTTCCCGGTAGGTGCCAGGGCGGCATGCTTGTCAGGTTTATGAGCATTCAGAGCCACGTTCGGCGACAACCAGGCCTCCCCATTTTTATAAGGACCGAGATAAGAGGCGTTTATGAGATTAGGGGTTTGTCATCGTCCTCTGTTTGGATGTCTGTCTCTCCCTCGCTCACTTTCCTCCTGTTTTATAAAATCAACGCCCAAGCTGGGAACGGCAGTCTGGGCCCCATAAACAGGCTGTTCAAATAAAGGAGACATTTAGGGGCAGGTTGGAGCCCCTTGTAAAGGTGATCGCTCTGAAAGGACCGCGTCTGGCCCGTTTGTCATGAGGTTTCCCAGCTGTCGGCCAAAGACCGCTCGTTCTGCAAGTCTTGCTGTTTCACTCAGAGTTTTCAACTTTTGGCCCTTAAACACGGAGACGCTGTGGGACTTTTGTAAGATTGGGGGGATCCAGGTGTTTCTTCAAGGAACTTTTTGAAGAAGGAGTCTATCCCTGGGAAAGTCCGGGATCAGCGGGACTCAAAGGGGCCCTGCGGAGGAGGCTGGAGTCCCCCGTCCCTGCTCTGCCGTGGGGGCCTCGTGGCCCGAGAATCCCAGTCCTCTGTGGATTCACTGACCGTCCTGCCATAGGCACTGCGAGCTGGCAGCAGGCACAGAGGCATCAGCCCATCATCCAGGGCTGGGGGGGGAGGCTCGTGGCTGTCCACCCCTACCCCTGTCTGCCTGTCCAGCCTCATGTGCTGCACCCCCACACTCACAGACTCGGGGCTGCGGCCGAAGGTCCTCAGCCTCGTTGTGCACCTTCAAATCTCCACCCTTCGCCCAGGCTGTTCCTCTGCCCAGCATGCCCCCCTCTGATCCTTTTGTCTTGTCCTCTGATGTCTTTGAAGTTGACGCCAGTGTTATCATCTCTAGAAAGAGCAATGTCCAGGCCCAAGGGGGCTCCCAGCCCCAACACCTTCTTTCCCCCTAGCCTCACTCCCCCCACCCCCAATCACCACTCCCATCCATCCATTGGCACTGGTCACACTATTTGGAAACTGCTCATTTACCTGGGCATCTTCCCACCAGGTTGGAACTTCAGGTCCTTAGGCCCAGCCTGGATACCAGCATGGAAGAGGGGAGGTCATAGAGTACTTCGTACCAACCCCCTCTTTGGACTCAGGTGTAGCGCTCGCCTCCCAGCTCTGATGCTGCCTGTGGCTGGGTTACTTACCCTCACAAGACCTTAGCTGTCTCCTCTAAAAATGGGATTATCCATGGTACCTACCTTACAGGACTACTGTAAGCATTGCTGATCAAGGCTAACACACGCTATGGTTTTAACTCTGAATCTTCACTAGAAAGTAAGTCGCACAGACCCATTTTCCAGGTGAGGAAACTGAGGCACAAAGAAACGTTAGTAACTTGCCCGAGGTTCGTGGCAGAGCCAGGGTTCAAGGCTAGAGAGACCCTGGCTGCAGAGGCTGTGCTCCTGACCCCTCCTGTGCTGCATGGCCCTCTGATAACGTACAGAAGCCTCAGCCTGGTACACAGTAGGCGCACAACAGGTGGTGGCTGCTGCACTGATAGCCCAGTTCATTTTTAAAGGTAGGGCAGTAGTGCTGGTGACCAGAGGAGGAAGGGCTTGAGAGCTAGAGGAGGAAGATACCTGGGGAAAACAGAGGGGACAGGCAGAGTTGAGACTGAGCGTGAGCCAGCGGAGGCCAGAGCAGGAGGACTGCAGTGAGAGGAGGCCAGGTCCCGGGCAGGCGGCTTGGACGAAAGGCCTGAGGGTCCCGGGGCCATTTGAGCGCCAGCATAGGGCCAGCACTAGTTCCCCTAAAGCCGTGGTCAGCAAACTGCGGCTCTCGAGCCACATGTGGCTCTTTAGTGGCTCTTCCACTAAATACCACGGCCTGGGCGAGTCTATTTTGAAGAAGTGGCATGAGAAGAAGTTTAAGTTTAAAACACGAGGCTCTCAAAAGAAATTTCAACCGTTGTACTGTTGATATTTGGCTCTGTGGACTAATGAGTTTTCCGACCGCTGCCCTAGAGAATAAAACCCCAAACCCCATCACTGAGCACACAAAGCCCACTGTGGCATAACCTCAGATCTCCTTTCATTATTTGAGCCCTACCCTTTCCCCCACATACATATTCCATGCTCCAGCCACCCCGCCATGTCCGGCACTCCTCCTTTGCACATGCTGTCCATCTGCCTGAAATGTCCTACATCTCTTCTGGCCTTAACAGACTCCTACTTACCCTGCAATACCCAGTTCAAATGGCCCCTCCTCTGGAGAGTCTTCTTTGGGGACCCTGTTAGCAGTGAACCTCAAGGCCAAGGATGGTATCCTAATCCACTAGTGCCTAACATAGAGTTGGGTATACAGATATTACTTAGAAAAGGCTTTTTTTTTTTTTAATAAATAAGTCTGTTCTCAAATCAAGGGCAGGCCCACACACGTGATCTCACATGATCTCAAGATCCCCAGTGTCCAGAAGGGCTAGGCTGTGGAGGCAGAAGCTGAGCTACCTGTAGGAGAGAGCTCATACTTCCCAGGGATCCGGACAAGAGGAGGCTCCTGGGCTAGAGGGGCTGTGTGCCTCGAAAGTGCCGCTGGGGAAAGCTTGTGCTGAGACCCCACTCGAAGCCTCCCCCACCCCCCAGCACCATCCAGAGACGGTCACAGATGGAGAACAAGCTGGGGGCCTGAGCTGTGCTGTCTGCTCTCACGCGCTGGGCCTCCTTTCAATGCGGAGTTCAAACCTGACCTTGCCCGAGCAGCAGGGAGGATGCTGGGCTGTCACTCCGCTTCCACTCTGACAGCCTACGACCACATTGGCTTTTTCAGCAGCTTTTGGCTTGTGGTCAACTCAAACCCCCAGATCTTTTTCGCCGGGATAGCTGCCAAAGCCACATCTTGTGCATTTGATTTATGGCCCGGGTTCGCTGAGGCCTAGGCCTGATCCCCAGAAGCCAACAGGAGGAGGGCAGCGGGTTCTGGACCCCGAGGAGGAAGAGTGATGGCAGGGCTTCCCCCCCCCCCCCCCCCCAGGCCTCGGCGTGAATGTGGGCAAGCTCTCCCCTTCTTCCTGCGTCCTAGTCCTTCTCCTGGAGGCGCCAGGTGTCAGGGTCCTGGGGGAGGCGGGGCTTCGGGGAAGCACCCAGAAAGGCAAGGAGAGACGGGCAGGCGTCGGAGGCCTGGGCTCCTGAGCTTGGTGTCCGTGTGCCTCGGGGAAAGGCTCGTCACGCTGTCAGCCTCAGTGTCTCGTCTGCAGAATAGAGGTGACTGATGCCAACCGAGTGGTGTCGTTAGGACAGAGGTGCCCGGACAGAACGTGCCTTCCTGGGCATTCCGGTGTCTGTTCTGGGGCCAAGCAAACCAGGTGGCAGGCGCCTGGGAGTGACCCTATTCCCCTGAGGAGGGACCGAGGCACTGAGGTTGTGCCACTTCGCAAATGTTATTCCCACTCGGCCACACATCCTTCTCTCCAGGGGTTGTGTTTTAAATGCCACCTTTTCGGTGGTTGCCAACCTCTCGGTCCTCATGAATCAGCAGTGGCCTGTGGACCACCGGTTGGCAATCGGTGCCCTAAAGGCAGTCACAGACTGTGTTTAGTGTTTGTGTTTGTCCATTGCTCCTTTCCCCTTGGCTCTCTGGCTAGACCCTCTGCTCCATGAGGGCGGGGACCGTAAGCCGTTGTCCCTCCGGCGCCAGCACAGAGCGGGCTCAGCAGTGTATGTGAATGGCCGCCGGGAACAGGGAAACATGCCCTCGGATTCTGGCTACACATTCTAATCATCTAATTCTTGCATCAAGAAGCAAATTTAGCCAAAACCGGTTTGGCTCAGTGGATAGAGCGTCGGTCTGCGGACTGAAAGGTCCCAGGTTTGACTCCGGTCAAGAGCATGTACCTTGGTTGCAGGCACATCCCCAGTGGGGGGTGTGCAGGAGGCAGCTGGTTGATGTTTCTCTCATCGATGTTTCTAGCTCTCTATCCCTCCCTCTTCCTCTGTAAAAAATTAATAAAATATAAAAATAAAAAAAAGAAGAAGAAGAAGCAGATATAGTTCCCTCTGCCACAAACAAAAGGCCACGTCCCCACCCCGGCCCTCCGTGTCCCCAGCCGTAAAACGAGGTGTAAAGTGAGACATCGAACAATCTCTTCTCTAAAGACCTTTTTGCTCTAAAAGACTCTACGTCGGCACAGGGAGGGGGAGAAAATTGTGTTGAATTTGTATTGCCTGTTGGGTTAAGAAAAAAAAAAAAAACCACTTCTGCCAGGAAATCTCTCCTGCTCTGTCACTTTCTCCACTGGCCTGGAAAAAGCTGCCCCGCGCAGGCCCGGGCCTGCGGAACCCACCCTGGAAACGTCACCGGCCCCCCCACTGCCCGGCGGAGGGGCCCCTGAAAGGTGTGTGGCAGCTGCTTCCCTGGGGGGTCCAGGCGTTTGTTGCCTTAACCGAGCTCGTGGGCAGGTAAAAAATTCCAGACATGTTCTCCGCTGACAGCTAATTGTGTCCTTTATTAATGACCATGGCTTTCCTGGGGCAGGTGGGAGGAGGGGGCGGCCGGTCTCAGCATGGGGGAGAGGGGGGGCTCCCTCAGGTGGAGCTGATGACCACATTTCTGGATCCCATAGAAGGGGAAGTGCTACAGGAGGTGACCCCGAAAATGCACTCCCCCCACCAGCTGGAGAGGGAGGGGGACTTTCCCAGGCTCCCTAAGGCCAGCAGGGGTGGCAGGCGCTGACAAAAGGAGGCAGGGATTGGGAAATCTGGCAGCCCCGTTCTGGGCCCTGAGCTGTCCCCCCAGAACACGGCCACCGAAGCACAGTGGGCGGCTTGCCGCAGCGACCCACCGCGGGGTAATGGCCCGTGGCAGCCTGGGAGATGTGCCCCAGCTCCATCCGGCCACCACCCGCTCGGAGCACCGGGCCTGGGCCCTCCCTCCAGGCCCTCCCTCGGTGACCCGCCACACCACCTGTCAATACAGCCGCCAGATGTGCTGGGGGACGCGGGCCCGGCCCCACCAGATGTGTCAAGCGTCCCCGACACATCCGGCTTCCCCCCGGGCACATTGTGATTATTATTTAACACTCGCTCTTCCAGCGCCTGCGAGGCCTGAGGATTGCAGGCCGGGGGGAGGCCCTGGCGTGTCGATCCCGTGTAAGGTCTGGGGGGGGTGGGGGGCTGTTTTCTCAAGGACCCGGCGAGGACCGTTAGAAGCCCCATGTGGCGGTGACCTCACGCTGGGGAGAGAGAGGTGGTGAGGCTCTGTGTGTTCCCCACTTTCTCACTGGGACCTCCTGTTAACCTAGAGGGGAAGGCAGAGCACGGAGCATTAACCTCAATTTTGGAAGAAAGGTGTGGGGCTCAGAGAGGAGCAGAGTGAAGAAGCAGCGGAGCTAGGACTTGAACCAGGCAAAGGAAAGGACACGTGCAAAGGCCCTGGGGCCAGAGGTGGCAGATGTGTTCCAGGACAGCCAGGAGGCCAGGGTGGCTGGAATGGAGTGGACAGAAAGGAGAGTAGGACGAGGTGAATGCAGAGAGGTAAAGGGGATATGGTTATAAAAATAAATAAAATAAAAATGAAATGCCTGGCCATAAGTTTAAACAGCGAGGTGGAGTGAGCTTTGAGGGCTCTCTGTACCCCCAGGGAGATGGGAACTATGGAAGGGCTTTGAGCAGAGGAGCAGCCCACCTCCGACTCCTGTTCTGTAGGATGCTTCTGGCTGATACGCTGAGAGCAGACACAGCCAGAGGGGAGGCGGGAGGGCTGGGGCAGAAGCCAGGACTCCCGGCAGGAGGCTACTGCAGTCATCTGACAGCAGCCACTCCTCTTCCCCTCGGCCTTCCCTTCCCACCAGGGCAGCGGGGCTCTGGGGCTGCAGCCCTGGCTCCATCAGCCCCGGCCTCGCCGTGTGACCTTAGGCAAGTCATTGTCCATGTCTGACTCATGTCGCCTGTCGTCATAAAATGAGAAGCTTGGACCAGAAGGTCATGAATAGTCTCCTGACCTCCCATGACCCGACCCCACCTGGCTCCCCAGCCTCCTCTCTCACCTCTTTCAGCCTCGAACTTCATGCTCCGGCGATCCTGAGCGATGTGGCTCCCCGGGCACACACCGTGCCGGTCATGCCTCCCTGCCTTGGCACGGGCTGTGCCCACTGCCGGCCCCGCCCTCTCCTGGAGCCCGCCCTGCAGGTGGAGAGCCTGTGTACTCCATCGGGGCTGGGTGGCGCCTCCTCCAGAGGCTCCCCCTCAGCCCCCCCTTTCCTCGGTGCTCCCGGGCACATGGACAGGCCCTGCCCATATTTGAGAGACAATAGGATGGAGTGGAGTGGACCCGGCGCTGGCTGCAAATCCCAGCTGCACCTCGGGCCTTGCCTCATGGTTCTGAGCCTCTGTTTCCTTGTCTGTAAAATAGAGATAATTCTATTTCCTGCTCCCAGGGTCAAGGTGAGGAAGCAGTAAGATTGTAAGGCACCTAACACGTGCCCAGGGGAAGCCAGAGTCTAGCTGCAGAGAAAGGGCCATTGGGTGAACACTGGGGGTCGCCCTGGACAGTGTTGCCCCAGATCCCTTGAGGGGCCCTCGCCAGGACAGCCTCCCAGCTGCCCCATGGCCCAGGGGGGTTCCTGTCCACCCCTCCTGTCACCAGCCCCTCCCTCCACTCACCTCCTCCATCAAGGCCTGGTAGCAGCGGCACAGCACTTGGAAATGTCCTTAATTGCTTCACCAGAGTGGGGAGTCACCCTGCAGGCAGATAATTAAAAAGTTCAGAGCTTGATTAATTGGGAGGAAATTGGAGGAATGGGGCTGCCTGCTGGGTGGGAGCTCCCAGCCCCTACGTGGGGATAGCACGAAGGGAGGCAGGCCAGAGCCCAGACTGGGGGACCAGCATAGGATCCAGGGGGCTGGAAGGGCCGGGCGTGGAGCACCCTCACCTGCCTTTGCAGGTTGTGGGGTACAGGGTCTGACTTCCCCAGGTGACTGAGCTCTGCCACTCCCTCACACCCACATGCAACAGACAAAGTGGTCATGAAAGTTCTGGTTCCTCTAGCTTTGGTGCCAAGGGATCTACAGGCCTGCTCTGTGCCAGGCTCTGTGCCAAGCAATGGGCGAGGCAGGCGAGGTGGCTGTCCCCATGGAGCTGACAGTTGGGTGGGTGGGAAGGTGGAACATGGGGAGACAGATGTTAACGAGATGCCAAGAAGAAAGATGAAGGTGGGATGCATTGACAGCTATTCCTGGGGGCACAGGGAGGGGTTCTGGGGGCTCTGACATAGTCTTGGGGGGGGGTGGCTGGGTGGGATTCCAGAGGCCTAGAACAAAATCTCCAGCCCACACACAAGATGAGTGACCTTAAGCACAAGAATGCACCTTCCTGAGCCTCAGCCAGTCAGCAGACACTTCCAGAGACCTCCTGTCCATCACCTCTCGGCCAAACACCAAAGCTGAGACGCCCCGGACATTATGGATTCCCACTGCCAGCCGGGCGCAGAGCCTGGCGCAGGAGGCAGAGAACTCCGATCGTATAATCGTGCAGGGCAGACGCAGAGTGGGGCGGCCCCAAACCCCAGTCCTAGGAGGAGGACCCAACGGTGATTTGGGCTGGAGCTGAGATTTGAAGGCTGAGAAGGAGTTGGCTGGGCTGGCGCTTGGGCAGTGTATCAGGTGGAGGGGACTGCCTGAGCAAAGGCCCAGAAGTGGCCGAGCCCAGCTTGCTGGGAGCTGACGCTGCCTCCTGTGACGGGGTCCCTGGGTCAGCTGGGCGGTGCCGGGAGCTGGAAGGACGCACCCCAGGCTCAGGGGAGCAGTGCAGGGTCTGGAGCAGAGGAGGGCTTGGCAGATGGCCGGTGTGGAGTCTGGCCTGGGGAGGCCCTGGGTTCCCCGCTCAGGCACAGAGGAGGTGTGTTCACACAGCCTTTTGATGTCTGTAGTCCTGCCAGCTGCTGGTGGGGATCCACAGAGCCCAGGTCCCAGCAGGGGCAGGCAGGGGTCCTGGGCATGTGAGGATGGTGGAGGGTTGGGGGCAAGATGACTGGCATCCCCTGGGTGGTCCCAGAAGGAGCTACCACCACAGGGGAATGGCGCTGAGGCGCTCCCTGGATGTAATCTGGCCAGGCAGTTCCCCCCTACCCCCTCTTCAGGGGACGGAAGAGGAACACAGGGCTTTGGAGGCAGGTGTGAGAGAGAACACGGAAACTGTGAGCGCAGGCTCAGCCCCTAACTCCCTGGGTGACCTTGGGCGAGGGGATGGGCTAGGGCAGTGGTCGGCAAACTCATTAGTCCTCGGAGCCAAATATCAACAGTACGATTGAAATTTCTTTTGAGAGCCAAATGTTTTAGACTTAAACTTCTTCTAACACCACTTCTCCAAAAGTGACTCTCCCAAGCTGTGGTATTTTGTGGAAGAGCCACACTCAAGGGGCCAAAGAGCCGCATGTGGCTCTCGAGCCGCAGTTTGCCGACCACTGGGCCAGGGACACTCCTGGCTTAGCACCGGGCAGGCGCACGTTAGCCACAGGGATAGAAGCTCCTTCTAACCCAGGAGCTTGCCGTCTGCTTCCAGCGTGGCCTGGCCCATGGCACAGAGGACTGGGCACCCTGCCCAGCCAGCCTAGAGGACGGACTCCCCTGGCTCAACCGCAGCAGCAAAAACAAGAAGCGTGCAAAATGCAAAAGCCACTTTGCATGAGGGAGACCCCAAGCCCCGCCCCCTCAGCCACAAGAACAACACAGGCTTAGCCCGGCATGTGCACAAGCCCCAGAACATACACAAGTCAGCTTCTCCGTGGCTCCGGAGAACGCAGGGCCCAGGGCCGGGCGCCTGAGCCTGTCCACAGCCAGAGTGCCCGGAGCGGGCTCACAAAGCGAGGGCTGCGAGGGCGGCGGAGTCTGGGCCTCCCTGCTCCGGGCCAGGGCTTTCCTCTGTCCAGTCACATGCCTTTCCCCGACCCAAGCCCAGGGCTTCTTGGAGATCCCAAGGCAGGACACTGTACCCTCTGCCTTCATACCACCTGGCACCGCTGAGCCCAGAACTCAGCCCCTGGCCCCTCTGCCCCCGCGGCCAGCACTCAGGCTGGTTAAAAGAGGGTGTTCTAGCCTCCACTCTGAGAAGCACGGCCTGGGCCTTTGGTCTCAGGGTCCCAGTGCCTGGCACATAATAGGGGCTTAGTACATCTCCCCAACTGGACCCACTGTCCCGAGGGCAGGGGCTATATCTTCGTCCCTGTATCCCCAGGGCTGAGCACATGGCACTGCTGTTGCTTCTTTCATTGCTACTTCTGCAATTTTGCTGCTGTTATGAATCATAATGTAAATATCTGTGTTTTCCTATGGTCTTAGGCGACCCTGCTAGCGATTCTCAACATGTAGGTCACGGCAGGTTGAGAACCGCTGCTGTAGAGCCTAAGACCATCGGAAAACACAGATATTTCCATTACGATTCATAACAGCAGCAACATTACAGTTATGAAGTAGCGACGAAAATAATTTTGTGGTCGGGGGTCACCACAACACGAGGAACTGTATGAAAGGGCCGTGGCATTAGGAAGGTTGAGAACCGCTGACACAGCCGGTGGTGGGCCAAGAGTAGATGAGGACAACAGCATCAAACACGTGTAGCGCTTCACGTGAGCCGGGCAGACACTGTGGCCAGTGCTTTCTCTAGGTTGCCTCGTGTAATCTTTGCAACAAATACAGCGTCGGTGTTATCAGTACCCCCATTGTATGGACAAGGAAACTGAGGCACGGTGCTAGCTAACTTGCCACTGTCTGCAAGAGGCAGGACTTAGCCCTGGCAGCTGGCTCCCCAGTCCATGCCCAGATTCAATGTCTTCAGACCTCCTGCTCAATGCTCAGGAGCAGGAGCTAAACTATGGTGAGCACTCCTCTGCCCAGAGCCACTGGACACCCAGAAGACAGAGATGGCTCTGACTGGTTTGGCTCAGTGGATAGAGCATCAGCCTGTGGACTGAAAGGTCCCAGGTCAAGGGCATGCACCTTGGTTGTGGGCACATCCCCAGTCGGGGGTGTGTAGGAGGCAGCTGATTAATGTTTCTAACTCTCTATCCCTTTCCCTTCCTCTCTATTAAAAATCAATAAAAATACCAAAATAAGATAAAAATTTTAAAAGACAGAGATGCTCTTCCCTGCCCCGAAGCCGGCCTCTCTGGGCCGCGAGCTTTCAGCTTCATTGTAGCATCAGTCGTTCGGGGGGAGTAAACTGGAGTATATGGGAGGACGGTGGGGGGTAGGGGGCAGAGCAGCAAGCCAACCAGGGAGGCTTTGAAGATCACCCAGTGCCAATTAGCGGCCCCACCGTGCCAGGCCCAGATGGAGCCCTGCCTTGGCCGGACTGAGGGCTCACTCGGTCAATTATCACCTATCCCCGGAGCCCGGGGGCAGGCAGGAGGAAATGTGTTCTTTGTAATCCTCCTCCCGGCCGGCCGGCTGCCATCCCCGCCTGCAGTTGCCTGGCCAAGGGCTTGGGGCGGCAGCAGAAGGCCGGTGCTGGCTGGCTGCTCTGGCCCCAAGTTCTGTGTCTGAATGGCTCCCTCAGGCTCCATCCCAAGATGGTCTCCGGCCCTCATATTCAGCCACACGGTGATTTCTGTGTCCGGTTATACCCGGGCACAAGGTCTTTGGAATGGCAAACTCATTAGTCAACAGAGCCATTAGTCTTCAGCTCTGCCATTTGGAAATTGTGTGACCCCCCCCTCAGTTTTCTCATCTGTAAAAAGGGGGTATTAATGGTACTTCAATGGGCAGTCATGTGAATTTAGTGAGAAAACCCGTGTAAATCACTTGCACTAGGCCCAGCGCCTGGGAAGCATGGGATCAGTGGGAATTATTATTGTCCCTGCATGCTGGGTGAGGAGGCATCGCTAGCATTTAGGTAGCGCTTGCTGTGTGTTCTAAACGCTTTGTGTGTCTGAACCTGTGAAACCCACAGTCCCTGCCCTCAGGTTGCTCCCTGTCCAGTGGGGAGACAGACCTACCTTCATTCAGAAAACTGATTAACTGAGCACCTTCTATGTGCCAGACCCTACCCTGGGTGCTGGGCATGTGGAGATTAAAGACCCAGCACCGACCCCAACCAGTGGGCAGAACACAGAGCAGTCACCTAGGACAGTGGTCGGCAAACTCATTAGTCAACAGAGCCAAATATCAACAGGACAACAACTGAAATTTCTTTGGAGAGCCAATTTTTTTAGACTTAAACTTCTTCTAAAGCCCCTTCTTCAAAATAGACTCGCCCAGGCCATGGTATTTTGTGGAAGAGCCACACTCAAGGGGCCAAAGAGCCGCATGAGGCTTGTGAGCCTCAGGTTGCCGACCACAGGCCTATGGGTTAGGTCCAGTGGTGGGAAGGAGCTGGTCTGTGCCAGCTTGGCTTACAAGAGCCAGCTGTGGGCATTTCCTCCCAGCTCAGGTCTCTCAAACGGCCCTGGTGGGAGTGTTTACAGCACAGAAATCCGCAAATACGACAAATCACGGCTCCTCCCCACCCAGGTCAGCCATTTACCAGCACATGACTGCCTACGGAGCATGTGCCAGGCATGCTCAGTGCAGGTCTGAGTTATCTGCTGTGGGGAGTGGAGGGCAGGCCTCTCAGAGGGGCAGAGGTCAGATTCACCAATCCAGGGACAGGGTTGTAGGGGAGGGGGCACTCAGGCAAAGGGACGGGAGTGTGCAGCCATGGCACCGAGGGGACTGCAAACAGATGAGAGATGACAGATGGGGCTGGAGACTTAGGTTGTTTCCAGGATCCGGGGCTTGCAGTTAGGATGCATAGGGCACCCCGTGGGCAGGCCCCTGGGAAGACCCTTGGGGAGAACAAATGAGAAGTGGAGAGGGATCTGAGCGTCCATGCGGCCTGGTGACATTGAGATGATGGTGGTGGCACCAGACCTGGTAATGACTTGACTAAGTATTTCCTCACCCACTTTCTTATCTGATCCTCACAACTTCCTGTGAGGGGTATGTTTGTTCATTCAACAAATATATACTGAGCACTACTATGTTCCCACCACTCTGTCCCACCAGCGAGGGACCCCCTGAGACCAGACAAACTGGTTCCTCTCCAGTCTTCCCAGTGCAGGGGAAATATGGCGCGCACGTTTGTACGCTGTTTCCAATATACAGTGGACCCTTGAAAAAATGAGGGAATTAGAGGCACCAACCCCCGTGTGGTTGAAAATCTGCCTATAACTTTTTTTTTTTTTTCTATTTGCTTTGATGGTAGAATCACTGGCAAATCATTTTTTTTTTAAATATATTTTATTGGGTTTTTTTACAGAGAGGAAGGGAGAGGGATGGAGACCCAGGAACATCGATGAGAGAGAGTCATCGATCAGCTGCCTCCTGCACACCCCCTACTGGGAATGTGCCCGCAACCGAGGCACATGCCCTGACCGGAATCGAACCTGGGACCCCTCAGTCCGCAGTCCCATGCTCTATCCACTGAGCCAAACTCGTTTCGGTGGCTGCCTATAACTTTTGACTCTACAGTCAGCCCAGGCTCAAGGGTCGACTGTAATTACACATTGTGATGAAGGAGACAGAGACAGACATCATAGTGAGAGAATCCCTGTAGTCAGGATAGCCAGGGCAGGCCTCTCCAGAAGGCGACATGTGAGCTGGGCCCCGAAGGATGAGAAGGATCAGGCGTGGGGAGCAGGGACAGCGGTCCAGGCAGAGGCCCTGGGTGAGGACACTCCTGATGACCGGCAGCTGGAGCCCAGTAAACAAGGGGAGGGGCAGGGAGTGGCAGGAAGACAGCGGAGCCAGCCGTGCAGGGCTTACGGGCCCGGGTGTGGTGTGGAGGTTCACTCTGGTGCCTGGCGGGGAGCCGCGGCTGGTTCTAAGGGTGTGGTGGATCGACTCTTTCTCATCAAATCGCGGAGCATCGTGGGCAGGGAGGCCTCTGTGAGACGCTCACTTCGTCTGCCCCATGCAGGTATCCTCAGCTCCCTTTCTGGGAAGACTGAGACGGCAGGTGCACTGAGCCCACACTCCTGTCAGGGGCACCGCTGCCGAGTCTGTGTCTTCCCACTGCTATACAAGACTCAGCTGTTGGTGGGACGGGCGCCTTCCCAGCTGAGAAGCTACGAGCAGCATGGCCCCTAGGGCACTGGGCTCTGTGGATGGCAGCTGCCCCAGGCCTCTCCGTGGGAGAGGAGGTGACCAGTGGGAGCTGAGGCCCCAGCACATCCCGCAGCTGAGATCAGAAAAGAGCCGTGTGTGTCTGCTCCTCTCTGGGCCTCAGTTTCCTCAAATGTCAAGTGAGGTGGTTGAGCTGGATGTTCTTCTCCTGCCTTCATCCACCCATCGCCCGCTGGGTACCCGGCACCGTTTTGGAAGGTTACAGTCCAGCCAGGTACTTACAATTTCACAAGTAAGTAAGTAAAATGGTCAGCTCAGGCCAGGCCCAGAGCGGCCGGGCCCGGAGCAGCCGGGCCCAGAGCAGCCGGGTTGGGTGCGGCCAGACCCGGAGCAGCAGCTGCCAGGCTGGGAGCGGCCAGGCCCGGAGCAGCCGGGTCTTGTGCAGCCAGGCCTGGAGCAGCAGCTGCCAGGCTGGGAGCAGCCAGGCCCGGAGCGGCCGGGCCCGGAGCAGCCGGGTTGGGTGTGGCCAGGCCTGGAGCAACCAGGTCGGGAGCAGCAGTGGCCAGACCCGGAGCAGCTGGTTGTAGAACGGACCAGAACGACAGAGGCCAGGCCCGGAACAGCTCGCTCCTCACCTGCCCTCGCCCCAAGGCTGCCTCTCAGACATGGCTGGAAGCTTTTGCGGGAACTTGAGGGTCTGCTGAATCAAGTGATGAAAGCTTAGATCTGGATATGTTGAGTTGGTGTAGTGCTGGGGTGTTGATCTGTGAGTGCCTTGTGCAGGGCCTGGATGAGGTTGGTTGACCTATTTGGAAATGTCTTTTGTGTGAAGTGTATCATTGGGCATGTGGAGGTATTATTGATATGAGAAAATGCTGAGTAACTGATTTACTATCTGAAAAGGGATTTACTATCGGGGAAAGGGAGGGAGGAAGAAACTGAACATAAACTGTGCACCTATGGATGAGGACAATGGGGAAGGGGAAGGGGGCGGAGGGTGGGGTGGGAACCTGGTGGAGGGGGGAAGAAATGAGGAACCTTTGTAATAAAATGAACAATAAAGATTGATTTTAAATAAATAAATAAATAAATAAATAAAAATAAAATCAATCTCTGAAAACATTTAAAAATAAAATAAAATAAAATAAAATAAAATAAATAAATAAAATGGTCAGCTCAGCCCGGCCAAGGATCTTAGGGAAGACCTCCCTGCAGAGGTGGTACCTGTGAGAGTCTTAAAGATTGTAGGACTTCCCCTTAGGACAAAGGGAGGGCACGCCAGGGAACGCGGGCAGGACCCCCCAAGGCCAGAGGTATGGAGGGACCTGGGGCGACACCCTATGCAGTTGGTTGTGTAGACCATTGGGCACAGGCTTGGGTAGTGGGCACTGAGAGATGGGCATGTGCCAGCTCTGGCCCTGGGGGCCTGAGGTGCTTAGGGGCTATTTTGAATTTTTTTTTAAATAGCCATTTTATTGTGATACTAGTGGCCCAGTGTATGAAATTCATGCACATTAAAAGGGCATTAATTAGAGGAAATATTTTAATATTGCTATTTGCCCTTTGTCTATAATAGAAGTGTCCAGCCGGCCCCACCCCCATTGAGTAACACCAAGACCAGGAAGGCCCCACCCCAGTCAAGCATGGCCTCAGGGGCAGTGTTTTTCAACCTTTTTTGGGCAAAGGCACACTTGTTTCATGAAAAAAATCACGAGGCACACCACCATTAGAAAATGTTAAAAAATTTAACTCTGTGCCTATATTGACTATATATAAAGTAATTCTCTTGAATAGGAATCAAATAAACACAAAGAAAGTATTTTATAATTACTTTATTATGAAATATTAAGTAAACAAAATAGTGAAAAATTATAAAATTCTTGTCTTGTCTGCACCTACGACACACCAGGCAACAGCGGCTGAAAAACGCTGCTCAGGGGTGTGCAGCTTTAGGTCCCCCGGCCCCGGCCCGGCACCATGCAGCCTCAGGTCTCTGCCGATGGGTCCTTAAGGCGTCATGGCCTTTACTGCATGACAACCATTTGCATATCAGCCTTTTATTATGATGATACCTGCTATGCCATACAGTTCCCCTATTTAAATTGTATCAGTCAGTGGCTTTGAGCATATTCAGAATTGTGCAGCCATCACCACAGTCAGTTTTAGAACGTTCTCTTCGCCTCAGGAAGAAACCCTTCGCCCATCAGCATCATTCCCCATGCTCTGCTCGCCCCAGCCCCAGCAACCACTCATCTACGTTCCCTCTCTCCGCCTGTGCCTCTCTCTGCGTGTGCCTCTCTCTGTGTGTGCCTCTCTCTGCATGCATTTTCATAGACGTACAAGCAGATACTCTGTGGCCTTCTGTGACAGCTCCTTTCACTGAGCAGTGTTTTCGAGCTTCACCCGTGTTGCATCATCCATCAGTCCTTCATTCATTTTTGGGGCCAAATAATATTCCATTATAAGCCGGGGCGGGTTTTTAAGTGGCACAGAAAGGCTTACAGTTTGGAACGCTGGTCCTGGAGGGCGGGTGGGCAGGAGGAGGCCAGATGGCCAGGAGAAGCTAAAGAGAGGATGGGAGGGCAGCAAAGAACAGCCAGGACTGGGCACTGCTGGGGAGGGAAGACACGGTAATTGACTGGCTGCAGGGGGGAGCGGGAGGAAGAACAGGACAAAGGGTTTTATGAAGCACAGTGCCAAGAGATACAAAAACCACAGGATGCCCGGTGGGAGGGCCAAGGCGTGGCTGGGCAGCACACCTAATGAGAGAGAGCTCCTGGAGCAGGCAGCCTGGAGTGTCTGAGAGGGGCCAGGACCCGGTGATGGGAGAGGACAGCCGGGAAGGCGGTCCAGATGGAGGGGCTGGCACAGGCGGAGGGGAGAGTGGGCAGCCACTGCAGCCGGGCCCGGGGAATCGCCAGCAGATGGAAGAGGCACACTAACCATGGAGCCAGGAGGGTCTTGGTCTTGAAGCCAAAACCCTTTGGCATCTATCAGAATGGTCCTAGACCCTCACAGGAGCCCTGCGCCCCCATTCTAAAGCAGAGAAAACTGAGGCTCAGAGAGGTCAACTGCTCAACTGGAGCCGGGGCTGCCCCTTTATAGAGCCAGCAGGGAAAGGTTGGTACCTAAGAGGAAGAGTGGAGGAAAGGAAGGAGGGAGGACGGGAGGACGCAGGGACCCCAGAGCCAGCACACCAAAGTGGAGAGAGTCCTGGACAGGTGCCTGGAGCAGAAGCTGCCAGTCCCTGCTCAGCACTCGAACCACTGACGCAATGCAAGTCACATCAAGATGGTGTGGTGGGTGTGGTGTGGTGTGTATGTGTGGTGTTCTGTGGTGTGGTGTGGTGTGGTGTGTGTGTGTGTGTGTGGTGTTCTGTGGTGTGGTGTGTGTGGTGTGTGTGTGGTGTGGTGTGGTGTGGTATGTGTGGTGTGTGTGGTGTGTGTGGTGTGTGTGGTATGGTGTGTGGTGTTCTGTGGTGTGGTGTGGTGTGGTGTGGTGTGGTGTGTGTGGTGTGGTGTGTGTGGTGTGGTGTGGTGTGTGTGTGGTATGGTGTGATGTGTGTGGTGTGGTGTGGTGTAGTGTGATGTGGTGTGTGTGGTGGGGTGTGGTGTGTGTGTGGTGTGTGTGGTGTGGTGTGGTGTGGTGTGGTGTGGTGTGGTGTGGTGTGTGTAGTGGGGTGTGGTGTGTGTGTGGTGTGTGTGATGTGTGTGGTGTGGTGTGGTGTGGTGTGGTGTGTGTGATGTGTGTGGTGTGGTGTGTGTGTGGTGTGGTGTGGTGTGGTATGTGTGGTGTGGTGTGTGTGTGTGGTGTGGTGTGTGTGTGGTCTGGGTGTGATGTGTGGTGTGGTGTGGTGGTGTGTGGGTGTGGTGTGTGTGTGTGTGGTTGTGGGTGTGTGTGGTGTGGTGTGTGTGGGTGTGGTGTGGTGTGTGTGTGTGTGGTACTGGTGTGATGTGTGTGGGTGTGGTGTGGTGGTGTGGTGTGGTGTGGTGTGGTGTGGTGTGGTGTGGTGTGGTTGTGTGTGTGTGGTGTGGTGTGTGTGTGGTGTTGTGTGGTGTGGTGTGGTGTGGTGTGGTGTGGTGTGTGTGTGGTGTGGTGTGGTGTGGTGTGGTGTGTGTGTGTGGTGTGGTGTGGTGTGGTGTGGTGTGATGTGGTGTGTGTGGTGTGATGTGTGTGGTGTGTGTGGTGTGTGTGGTGTGGTGTGGTGTGGTGTGGTGTGGTGTGGTGTGGTGTGTGTGGTGTGGTGTGGTGTGGTGTGGTGTGGTGTGATGTGGTGTGTGTGGTGTGATGTGTGTGGTGTGTGTGGTGTGGTGTGTGTGGTGTGGTGTGGTGTGGTGTGGTGTGATGTGGTGTGTGTGGTGTGATGTGTGTGGTGTGTGTGGTGTGTGTGGTGTGGTGTGGTGTGGTGTGGTGTGGTGTGGTGTGTGTGGTGTGTGTGGTGTGTGTGGTGTGGTATGTGTGGTGGTTAGGAAAGTGGCCCCTGGAGTCAGACCACCTGGGATCGAATCCCGCTCTGCCACTTGGGAAGTTACTTCGCCTCTGCTTTGGTTCCCCATCTGAAAACGGGGGTGATAACATCACCCCGTCATGGGCGGGTGAGGCTCGGATGAGTTATTACGAGTTACGTCCTTACAACAGCCAGCATTTCATCAGGACCCAGTACACGCCGGCCGCCTCCCGCGCATGCTCCAGAGCCGCCTCCCAGCGGTGCCATGGGAGGCCAACACCCCCTCCAGAGGCGCCGGCGCCGTCCTCGCTGGTGTCGCGCTAACCTGGCCGGTGTGTCAGTCTGTCACACTTGGCAGCTCCTTTAAGACTGGGCTGGTCAGTTAGAGGCATGCCCAGGGGGTATTGGTTAGGGTGATTGCAAAGTGCTGGGGGGGGGGGGGGGCGCATTTTCTAGCGGCAAGCCCTGAGATCGCAACTGCAACCCCAACCCCTCCCAACCCTGGCCCAGTGCTGCTCATCGATTGCAATACTCACAGCCACGTGAGGGAGTAGATGCCCTTCCCAATGAGAAAACTATAGCTCAGAGAGGTCAAACTACTTGTCTGAGGTCACCCAGCAGATTGGTATTTGAACCAGCTAGTTTAATAATGCCAGGAATTGTTCTAGGCATTTTTGCCTAAATTAACCAAATGTCCTCCTCACCATGACCCTAGGCGGTAGGTACTATTGTCCCCGTTTTACAGGTGAGGGAACAGCTCAGGTGACTTGCCCAAGGACACACTGCTGGCACGGGTGGAGCTGGGTTTGCAGGCAGCCTGCTTGCTGACCACCGCCCTTCACTGCCTTGCTACATGCAAGGCCTCCAATGCCCAAGCTCTTTCCTCGTCAGCAGGCAGTTTCTAGAAGCATTTAGATGGAGCGTCTGACTGCCAGGTTCTGTGCTGGGCACAGGGGCGGGGCTGCGAACCAGACATTGCTCCAACCCCGGGGGAGCTGAGGGCGGGGCCAGGTGACCCCTGGAGTGATTGGCTAAGCCTTGGACTTGAAAGATACGCTCGGAGTCCGCAGCTGGAAAAACGATTTGGGAAATGTATGTTAGCCTTCCACATGGGAGGGAGGGATGCTCAGGGAGGTGGGCTGCTGGCCAGAGCTCACACAGGACTCCAGCCTGGAATGGGGTCAGGTGAGAGCCCAGGCCGGTGGACAGCTTAGCTGCATTTCATCCCAAGGAGGAACTTGCCCCTTGCACAGCTCTTCCCTGTCCACCTTCTCACTGCACCTTGCATGATCCCCCCCCACGGCACCACAGCAGAGCTGGGATGCTGAACCCCAGTGGGTGGAGGAAGGAACAGGCCAGGAGAGGGGCAGGGCCTGGAGCCAGGGCCAGAGGAAGGGCCCACAGGCCCACACGGGAGGGATGACCTCTTGTAGGCCCGAAGCCTGAGCTGTCGGGTCTGGACCCAAATCCTCAGCATCCCCCAGAGCAGGGAAGAGAGACCAAAGACCCTGTGAGATCCCAGAGGGCTCCGTGCCCACCAAGTGCAAACACTGCCCTCCTCAGGCTGTCCCTGGTACTTCGGAGCTCTTTACGTAGTAAACTGATCAAACACCTATTATAACCACTACTATTCATCCGGCACCTATACCTCATGTCACGTACTTTACACGCTTACACCAAAGGCCCACAATGGCCTGCAGAAATGGGCCTTAGAATCATAATTTTGCAAGTAAGGAAGCTGAGTCTCAGAATGGTTAAGCCACTTGTCTAGGGCCACACCGCTAGTACAAGGCCAAACTGGGACTCACACCCAGGCCTGTCTGCTTCCAAAGCCAGTGGTCTTGCCTCTCTCTGTGCTCTGCACTGTGCCAGGGCTTGCCTACTGGAATGCAACCTCAGTCATCCAGAACCCAGGGCCAGCCACTGGTAAGTGAGACTGGGCCTCAGGCACTGCCATCGGCCTCTTCAGAGTCTTCGGGCTACGTCAGGGTTGGTCCTAGGAGCTGTGGCACAGCCGACCTGGGGTGGGTAAGGAAGGCTTGCCAGGGGCCCAGCTGAACACATAGGCAGCTTTAGAGACAAGAAAGCAGGCACCTGGGACCTCCTGGCACAGCTAGGACTGCCTCGTGGGGGAGTGGAAATCCCCACGGACTTCAGGAGATGGTATTTCTCAGCAATGATACTGCGTGGCCCCTCCCACCGGCCTCCTGGCCCCTCGTGATTCTTCTGGTGCCCCTCCGTGAGACTGCGGGGTCCTCTCCGAGTCCACTAGTTGCTCACTTGCTCCACCATCCTGCTGTGGCCGAAGCCCGCCATGTTCTTCACGTGCCCCCTAGTGGTCCACGCACGTCATAGCAACCAGTTGTACGGTTGTTCCACTCTCTCTGTCTTCTCTCTCAGGTTGCCCATCTGGAACCTTCAAGGCCAACCAGGGGGACGAGGCCTGCACCCACTGTCCCATCAACAGCCGGACCACTTCCGAAGGGGCCACCAACTGTGTGTGCCGCAACGGCTACTACCGAGCGGACCTGGACCCGCTGGACATGCCCTGCACAAGTACGTCGGGGGCCCCTCGAGGGCGGTGCCTGAGTCCAGTCTCCTGCAGAGAGGCCCAGAGCGAAGGCTGGGCGGCTGTCCGGCTACAGCCAGCCTTTCCTGAGTGAGGAGGACCTGGGGGGGGGGGGGGGGGGGAGGAGGTACAGGGTGGAAAACTGGTTGGAAAAGGACTATCGGGGGCAGTCCCTGGGGTGGGTCATGCTGCCAACGTGCAGATGCCATGGAGCTGGCCTCTGGCTCCTTGTCCCCTTCTGTGAAGTCAGTCACAGGGAGGATAAAGTCAGGGTCTGGGTTTACGAAAGGACAGACAATGGCAGGGTTGGCAGAGAAAGAACCGACACAGGTGGTGTCGGTGGCAGAAAAGGCTGCCCGGGGTTCTAACCTGGCAGCGGCTGCCAGAGGCACAGGCCACGGCTCTCCAAGGAAGGGTGAGTCTGAGGGCAGTGTTACAACCCCTGCCTCCCACAGGGACGGTCCTTGGCCGCTAGTTACAGAGCTGGCCCCCGAGGCAGAGACCAGGAGGGTTTATTCTCCTAATAACAGAAGCCCGGGCGTAGGCAGTGTCGGGAGAGTATGGGGGACCCAGGGGGTTCTCTGGAACCCGGCTCCGTGTCTGCTCTGCCATTCCCAGCACGCAGTTTCTGTCCTTCGGGTCCCTTCGTAGTCCAGCTTTGCTGCCGAGGCGCCAGCCATCACACACGGTCCTGGCCGCAGGGAGGAGGGAAGGAATAAAGGGATGTTCTGCAGCTGCCTCCTTTTAAGAAAAACTCCTCCTTTAGCTTTTTCTGATCTGTGAAACTTTTTATCTGCCCTTCAATTCTGAATGATAACTTTGCTGGGCAGAGTAATCTTGGTTGTAGGTTCTCGCTATTCATCACTTTGAGTATTTCTTGCCACTCCCACCAAACCAGTATTATATGAAATGCCAAAAGGTGTTCTTTAAAAAGAGAAAAAAGAAGAAAAAAAAGTAAAGATAAAAATTATGGACAACAAATGCATGTCAACAAGTGAATGTAAAAGTCAAGTGAATTAAAAATCTGAGGAACAGAATAAACTGGTGAATATAATAGAATCAGGGGCATAGAATGGGAGGGGGTTTGATAATTCTCAGGGGGAAAGGGGTGTCTGTGGGGGGATACGGGAAGAGACTGGACAAAAATCATACACCTATGGATGAGGACAGCGGGGGGGGCGGGCCCCAACAGGGGGGCAAGGGAAACGTAAGGGCAGAGGGTGGAGTGGGGACCACGTGGAGGGGAGCTATGGGGCGGGGGGAGAGGAGAAACAATTGTAATAATCTGAACAATAAAGATTTATTTAAAAAAAAAAAAAAGGACAGAAAAAGTCCTAACCAACAGCTTCTGCTACAAACCGTAGCCAGCACCCCATCGGGGAAGGCTGGGGACGTATTGCCGCCTGAATAAAGTTGGGTTCTGTTGTAAGGGGGAAAGGGAAGTAGATATTGGGTGGGCATAATCCCCAACACAAAAAAGACTATCCCTCATAACAAACACCAAGAAGGCTGGCGTCCAGGGAGAAGGGTTTGAGCAGAAGTGCAACGGGATGAGAGTTGTGTTCTAGAAACATCTCTCTGGTGGGAGAAGACGAGAAAGTCCCTGGAGGAAGCCTTCTGGGAGGCGTGGGCTGGAGCGGGGCAGGAACGTACCCCCAGAGCGCCCCCCATTGACCGGCCCCCCTCCCCCTCCACAGCCATCCCCTCTGCACCCCAGGCCGTGATCTCCAGCGTCAACGAGACCTCCCTGATGCTGGAATGGACCCCGCCCCGCGACTCGGGGGGCCGGGAGGATCTCGTCTACAACATCATCTGCAAGAGCTGCGGCTCGGGCCGGGGCGCCTGCACCCGCTGCGGGGACAACGTGCAGTACGCGCCCCGCCAGCTGGGCCTGACGGAGCCCCGCGTCTACATCAGCGACCTGCTGGCCCACACCCAGTACACCTTCGAGATCCAGGCCGTGAACGGCGTCACCGACCAGAGCCCCTTCTCGCCGCAGTTCGCCTCCGTGAACATCACCACCAACCAAGCAGGTACGCGCTCCCGAGGCAGACTCCCAGGGGGCAGGGCCGAGCTCCACACTGCGCCCACTGGGTGTCCTGCCAGCCTCCGTCCAAGACGCCCTCGCACCTGCGGTTTCCTCCCTCTGAAGGCTGAGTGTGTGAGCCTGCCACCTGGGAGGGCGTGACCCTTGTGGTGGTGCTTCTAGTCGTTGCTGTCACTTGTTGAACGTGTGTGAGTGAACGTGAAAGTGAAGCTGCTGTAACAAAAGGGCCCGGGGCCGGGTGGCTGTGGGGACAGCCATGCATTTCTTTCTCACGCAGGAGTCCAGGAGTGAGCAGTCAGGTTCACAGGGCCGGCTCTGATCCCTGGAGATCCAGGGACAGGGACCCCTCCCGTCTTGTTGTCTCACCCCGCTGCTGCTCTGTGGGCAACGCTGAGTCAGCATGTCTGTGCTCCCGCCTGCAGGAAGGGCGGGAGGGGGGAGACCCGGGCAGCGACAGTGTTTTAAGCAAGGAGTGCAGAGGTGCATCACTTCTGTGCACTGTCCACGGGCAGGAACTTGGTCGTGTGGGGTCACCGAGCCACAGAGGAGGCATAATCTCTGCAGCCTGACTCCGTCACAGCGGAGAGTGGACCTCTAGCAGATCCCATGGGTGCTTTCCTTGAACCTGCAGCCCATTTCAATCTAACTCCACCCAAACTCTTCTCCCCACGCCCACCTTTAATAATCCTCTCTGTGGCCCCATGTCACCCTCCATCTTCCACCCTGCACAGCAGAATACGTTGCCAAACAATGCACTCTCACCCCAGCCCCTTGTCCGGTCCCTTCTCTCCACCAAGACCACTGTCCTCAGGGTCCCCAGAGACCTCCGGGTGGCCAGGTCCAGGAGACACTTGCAGCCTCATCCCCCCAACCAAGGGCCACGTGAGACTTTCAAGGACCGTACGGTGCCTGTGGGTTGAGAACTCTGTGGTTGGCACTGTGACTGTGCCCCTCGGTTATTCACTCAACAATCCTTGCCAAGCCCCTGCTGTGGGTGTGATCTGGGTCCTGTCTCAGGGGGAACCAGGGGTGGCCAGGCTTCAGGAAAGCAAATGAATGGGCTCTCCGGCTTCTTGTTCAGGGGATCCAGAGGTGGAGGTGGCGAGGCTTGTCCTAGGACAGTGGTCGGCGAACCGTGGCTCACGAATCACATGTGGCTCTTTGGCCCCTTGAGTGTGGCTCTTCCACAAAATACCCCGGCCTGGGCGAGTCTGTGTTGAAGAAGTGGCCTGAGAAGAAGTTTAAATTGAAAAAATGTGGCTCTCAAAAGAAATTTCCATCGTTGTCCTGTTGCTATTTGACTCTGTTGACTAGTGAGTTTGCCGACCATGGCCCTAGGAGGCAGGATTTGACCTGTAGGTTAAAGGCCCATTGAAATTGGAAGGGAGCCATCAAGAAAAATGGAATTCAGGGGGTGAGGAGGGCACGCCTAGGACATGGAAGGAGAGAGGGCAACCAGCTCCACCTGGTTGGGGGGTGCTTTCCAAGCTTGACCTCAATGCGTCCCCCTGGTCTTTTTGAGTAGGAGGTATCCGTGTCCCCATTTTACAGATGACGCTCAGAAAAGTAGAGTCACAAAGCAGGAAGATACAAGATAGGAATTAACTGCGTCTAACAGACTCCAGTGCTTGGGCTTAATTCAGGGTACGTCCAAGGAGCCTTGAGTGTGACTGTGGGTCTGATTGTGCGTGTGAGGGAGTGTATTTGGGGAAGGTGTGGGTATGTCCTATTGTTTGGGTGACTGTGTGTGTGTGTATGTGTGTGCGTGTGACCTTGGTGTGTGACTTCTTACTGATACACGCATTCCTTAGCGTGGGTGTGTCCGGATCTGAGGAACGTGGTGTGTGTGGGGGGGGGGGGGGGGAGGATGTTTGAACATGAGTTTGTATGTCTGATGGTGGTTTGCCTGTGTGTGTGTGTGTGTGTGTGTGTGTGTGTGATTGCATGTGACTTTGGTGGACGACTTCTTACTGACACGCACATTCCTGAGCGTAGGTGTGTCTGGATCTGAGGGATATGGGGGGGGGGGGGTGTTTGAACATGAATTTGTATGTCTGAATGTCTGAGGGTGGTTTGCCTGTGTGTGTGTGTGTGTGTGTGTCTGAGACGGAGGAGTGTGGTTTGGTTTGTGAGTGTTTGTGGTATCGCTGTGGCTGAGCGGGCATGTTTCTGAGCATGTGCCTGCAGTTCTCCAGGGGCCATGGGTGCATCAAAGTCCCGCTCAGACTGGGGTCCGGATGGAGCTGACTCGAGGTGGGCAATCCGAGAGAACCTCAAAAGCCAGCAGCTGTTGGCAGAGACACCTCACAGATAGTGATGCCTCTGCTGCGAGTGTCTCCCGCCTGACAAAGCCCCGAGTCAGGGAAGCCAGGCTCCCAGGGGGAGTGGAGGGGAGGGGACTCTTTCCAGCTGGGAGAAGCAAAATTCCCCAGAGCCCCTGGTTTCTTTCCCTTGTGGGGAAAGTGGGGGACCTTTCCCGGAACCCATTTGGGATCCCTGAGTGTGGGACTGCCTACTCAAGAAGCCTTGGCATATTAGCAGCAAGGATGGAGTCTGAGCTACTGGGATGGAGCCCTCTTGTCTGCAGCCGCAAACTCCCAGAGAACAGAGGTGGGGCAGAGAAGAAGTGAGGGGCTTTCAGAGAGGAGGGTGCCCAAGGAGCCCTCAGGATTGAGGGGCAGATGCAGTAAGAAACTAGCACTGGATTAGGAGCAGGGAACCTGAGTCTGAATCCCAGCTTTGCCATGCATTCGCTGGGTGACCTTCGTGTATTAGTCAGTCGTTGCTGCCGTAATGCTGCGTAACAAAAACGCCCCACTGCTCAGTTATTTGCCACAACAAACGTTTGTTTTCTCACTCGCTCGTCGGCGGGTCAGCTAGGGTTTAGCTCATCGGCACAGGCTGTGCTGGGCAGTGCTCCAGAATGTGGGCTGAATTCAGCCTATTCCACATGGCTCCTCACTCTCATTGGACCAGCAGCCCCCAGGCTTCTTTCTCTCTCCTGGTGAATGGTGGGAGCACACGTGACGGGCCAAGCCACGCCACACAAACACATGTCTCTGCTGGTGGTGCAGTCACCCACATACATGAGTCCTGCAGAATCCATGGCCAAGCGTGTGGGTGCATAATCCTGTTACAGAGAGGAAGAAGGAAGGTAAGGGATCCATCCTATCACACTCGTGAAGGGCACGCCCCCCTCCGGGCCTCATTCCCCCCACCAAACCATGCATCAGCACTAAAGGAGAGCTTTCAGAATGCAGGTTCTGGACTCCACCCCAGACCTGCTGAGTCAGAACCCCAGGAGTGAGCGGGAATCTGCATTTCTATCAAGCGGCTCAGATGTTCCTTGCTATCAGACAAGTGTGGGAAACTCAGACCTAATGGCATCTAAGCCCTCCATCCCTGAGGCTTTCTAGGTCATAACTCCCCCTCCCCCTCCTCTGCTCTAAGCTCCTTGACGCGTGTCAGGGATCCCCACTCTCAGGGATGCCCAGAGCCGAGCGGGGGACTGTGCCGCCACGCCATGCCCTCCCCGCAGTATCCCCTTGGTCAGATGAGGAAATGGAAGTCCAGAGAAGCAGAATCCTTTATGCTGAGTCTCAACCCTAAATAGCCTATGCTAGGATTTAAACCTGGGAGCAGGTGACTCTGAGTCTACATTGGAGAAGTCAGTGCCTGCCCTCATGGATTTCTGTACTGGTTGGGAAGATGAGACCTGGGCAGAGTCCATATACAAGATGGCATGGGTGAGGGCCCACAGAGGGGTCAGGGAGGCGAGGGAGATCATAGGCAGGAGAGACTATTTCTTCCTGGGGCGTGGCAGAAAGGCACACCCTGGAAGGCTTCTGGGGAGCGGAGGCATTTTGAAGAACGAGAGGCTTCTCGCCTCTCTGTGGAGCCCTGCAGGGAAGGAGGTGCCCCCGGGGAGGGACGTACAGGAGGCAGGCGGGAGGAAGAGTTCTGTTTCTCCTCAGCATCAGACTCCTCTGCCACAGGGCCTTTGCACCTGCTGTTCCCTCCGCCTGGAATGCTTCTCCCCTCCCACCTTCCTTCAGACCTTAATCCATCTTCATTGACTTTCCTCCTGACTTGATCATATGCGCCAGTCCTATGGCCCTCACGTGCCTGCAGCCGAGTTTTTGCTTTATGTCTTCAATCATTTCCTTCCTGTTCCCCCCCTCCCACTCCTCCCCCCATCATACACACACACACACACACACACACGCCATCACCACCGGCTCTGCTTTTCCTCACGGGTTCTCCCGGCACCTAGACGGGTGCACCACAGGAATGCTCCGTGAGCGTCTGCAGCGGGGCTCGGAGAGGCAGGGAGCGGGGTGGGGCGTGGAGAAGTCTGATAAGACTGGGAAGCAAGGCTGGGGACTCGATTCCCAGACACATGCCTTCAGTGGCCGGTTTTAATCAGGCCCTAAAATTTGATATGTAAATATCCAGCCCGCTGCCTTAAAAGGAAAAAGTATGTCTTTGGGGCAAGGGACTGGGCCTGGCGCGCGATCCCCGGGCATTCGCCGGAGCCAGAGCTGTCTTCTGGCTTCATGGAGCCGTCCTGCCATCTGTGAACCACGCCCCGCCATTCCAGCACGCCTTCCTGCGCTCCCCCACCCCACCCCCCGCCCCCGTGCGTGAGCCCTCGCAGGGACCCCCTGAGGAAGGAGGCTGGGCTGGGAGTCCCCACTCGAAGGATGAGGAAACAGGGCTTGGGAGAGGCTAAGCAGATCACTCAGCGAGGAAGAGGCAGACCCAGGGTTCGGTCTGGCTGTCCAGAGTCTGTGGCCTTTGACGCAAACAAGCAAGACCAGAAAGGACAGGAGGGAGGACGGGCCTCGGGGCAGATGATGGAAGACCACGCCGAGGAGGTGGCATTTAAGCTGAGCTCTGACTGAGAGCCAGAGGCAGAGGCAGCCTGGCAGGCCTGGGTGTGGACAGCACGGCCGTCAGGGGGGGCTCGTCCTCGGGGCCGCATCCAGCCCTTGGCCGCCCACCAGGGGCGCACTGGATGCGATCTCGCCCTCGCCGGCCCCGAGCAGCAGCCGTGCCTCTGCCCGGCTCCAGGGCCGGTGGGAAGGGGTGGGCAGAGTCTGGGCATTGGCATCCAGCCAAGCCAACCTGGCTTTGCATGGAGCCTGGCTGCTCTCCAGCACGTAGCCATGGACAAGGTGCTTAGCCCGCGTCCTCTGCGTGCGTTTCGTCACCTCTCCTTGCGGGACCGCCGTGAGGCCTGGAGCTCGTGTTCCCAAGGTGCCTCGCCGGCGTCTGGGTGGTGCGGGCGGGCTCTCCAAACACAGAGGTCGTTCTGCCGTCGCTCTCATCATCCTAACAGCTCACGTCTACCTACCACGCGCTTGCCATGCACCGGACATCCCCCCAGTCCTTCCCGGTGACCTCACCACAGCGCTAGGGAGGCGCGTCCTGTCATTATCCTGGCCTTTAGGTAAGGAGAGCGAGGCGTGGGGAGTTAGGGGGCTTGCCCGTGGTCCCAGGCAGTCAGTGGCAGAACCCAAATCGTGATGTCACTGAGGTCTTGGCGGGACCCAAGCCTCTGCCGAGGTCAGGCGGGCTGTGCACATGGGCCTGGCGGGGTGAATGCAGCCCGTGGGTCGTTCTCGTGCTGAACGGCAGGGTGACCAGTGAGGAAGCTCCCTTGTCATCAGGTGCTACTGGGTCCTGTGGGAGAAGGGGCACCCGTTCCGGGCTTGGCAGCTTCGGCCCTCATCCAGCACGGCCCTTTCCAAGCTGCGTGGCCAGACCTCCCATCTCCGCGCCTCGGTGTCCGCCCCTTCAAAACGGGCACTTGCCCAGCCTCTCAGCTTCGCCAGGCAGTTGCCAGGTTCACAAAAATGCGGACAAAGCACCCAGGACATGGTAGGTGCACAACACGTGACAGTCAGGCTTCCCATGAAGTCAGAAGGCGTGCTCATTTCCTATGGCTGTCGTCACAAAATGCCCCAAGCTTAGCAACTTAGGATGCCACCCGTGTCTCATCTTACAGTTCCAAGGGCCCAGGCCAGTCCGGATCGCGTGGGGCTGGCTAACACCTAGGTGTCGGCAGGCTGTGTTCCTTTCTGAGGCTCTAAGCCTAAGGGATGACCCGTTTCCCGGCTCACTTGGGCGGTAGCAGAATTCGGTGCCGCGTGGTTGTAGGAGGGAGGTCTCCGTGTCCTGGCTGACTGTTGGCCGGGAGCTGCCCTCTCTCTGGTCCCTGCATGTGACACACACACACACACACACCCACACACACACCCGCCTCAGAGCCAGCGATCTGGCGTCGAGTGCCACTCCGGCTCTCTGGTCTCTGACTCTCCGCTGGGAAAGGTTCCCTTTTTTTCAGGACTCAAGTGATTAGATTGGGTCCACCTGGGTAATCCAGGATAATCTCCCCATCTCAGGAGCCGTAACCTTAATCACATCTACAAAGTCCCTCTTTAAAAAAAATACATTTTTTATTGATTTTTCACAGAGAGGAAGGGAGAGGGATAGAGAGTCAGAGACACCAATGAGAGAGAAACATTGATCAGCTGCCTCCTGCACACCCCTTACTAGGGTTGTGCCCACAACCAAGGTACATGCCCTCGACTGGAATTGAACCTGGGACCCTCCAGTCCGCAAGCTGACTGGGGACCCTCCATCCACTGAGCCAAACCGGTCAGGGAACGTACCCACAGATTCCAGCATCAGGACATGGACATCTCTAGGGGCCATGATACTGCGTATCCTAAAAGAGGACACAAGTCACATGCAAGCCCATCAGCATTGGCAGGGGCCTTGGCGTTGAGCCAGTGCCAACGCCTCCTTTTAGAGAAGAGAAAACTGATGCCCAGAGAGGTTTCTAAGTGGTTGCTCAAGACAGTGGTCGGCAAACCACGGCTCACGAGCCACATGCAGCTCGCAAGCCACGTTTGCCGCTCTGTTGACTAATGAGTTTGCAGACCACCGGCCCAAGGTAAGTCAGCAGCTCCTTGGCAGAGGCCGTCTCCAGGTTAGCCCGGCCCGGTAACCCCACTCCCCACGGCTTTCACGTGAAAAGACTCTCAACCTGCCCAGGCCCTTCCCGCCACCGTGTTCTGCTCTGATCCTCCTGCCCTCCTGCGGGGTGGGCACACAGCGGCTCCGTCTCTGGAACTGGCGTGAGCGTGCGCTCACTGACTCCTCTCCCCGGGGGTGGGGAGGATCAGAGAGAGCCGGGCCAAGAGGGGGCCCGTGCCTGGGGAAAGGAAGCGAGAGGGAGAGGGCGCTCCCCTCCCTGGGCCGAGCCCCCTGAATGCATCGTCCTCTTTGATCCTCCCGAGCTTTCTGCAGGGAAGGCATGGCCCGCCCCGGGTGTCGGTGAAGATCGGGTTTGGCTACAGGTAACAGGAAGAGAAATAACAGGCCGCTCGGCCACCGTAAAACCTATGGCGTGAAGGCAAGCAGCTCTTATTTTAGCTCAGGAGTCTCCGGGTGGGCTGGCGGGGGCCGGGCGGGGAGCGTTCACACGTTTGCGTTCTATCTTCTCGGACAGCTCTTTGGGTTTTGTCGGGCTTTCGTGCATGTTTGGGGGTGCCTGCTGTCAGCTGGTGGGAGTGGCCCCGTCTGAGACAACAGCTCTGCTCCCAGTCTCAGCCCCCAGCAGGTCAGCCTGGGCATGCTCTTTCTTTCTTTTTTATTTTTTTTATTTTTTATTTTATTGATATTTCACAGAGAGGAAGGGAGAGAGATAGAGAGCTAGAAACGTCCATGAGAGAGAAACATCGACCAGCTGCCTCTTGCACACCCCCACCGGGGATGTGCCCGCAACCAATGTACATACCCTTGACCGGAATCGAACCTGGGACCTTTCAGTCCGCAGACCGATGCTGAGCCAAACCGGTTTCGGCATGGGCATGCTCTTTCTTGGGCAATCCCAAGGAACCAAGACAGTGTCAGATACTCCCAAGCCTCTGCTTATGTCATGTTTGCTTACCTCCCTCTGGCCAAAGCAAGTCCATGGCCGAGCCCAGGGTCAGAGCGCGTGGGGACGAACAAGGGACAGGGCAAAGGGTGTAGATATAGGAAGGCGATAAACACAACCTGTCTATCCTAATGGCTTGGACCGAATGAAGGTTTGTCTCTTTCTTATCGGCAAAGGATGTCACAGACCGGAGTTAGGACAGCCAGGTTTCTCAGCACACAGCGTCTTGTCCTTGTGGGCCAAACTGGCTGCAAGAGCTCCTGCTGTCACTTCCGTGTCCCGAGCAGCATGGACGAAGGAGAGGGCTAAGGGTGGGACGCCTCCCTTTGAAAGAGACCCCCTCCAAGTGCCACATTTCGCTTCTATCCTTCCTTCATCCCTTCCTTCCTTCCTTCCTTCCTTCCTTCCTTCCTTCCTTCCTTCCTTCTTTCCTCCCTTCCTTCCTCCAGTTAATATCAACAAGGCACCTACTCTGAGCCACACCCTGTTCCAGGCACTAGGCGTAAAGGGTTGAATCAAACAGTGTGTGAGAGGGTGAGTGACAGGGGTAGGCAGGTGGAGGGGAAGTCAGGGAGGGCCTCTCGGAGGAGGCGGCGGTTTAGCTGAGACCGGAATGAAGAGGCGGAGCCGGCCATGGAAGATGTGGGGGAAGGGTAGCGGGCAGGCACGTGAGGCCCAGGCCCTGGGAAAGGAATGGCCTTGGTGTGACTGGGAACGGAAAGGCAGCCGGTGTGGCTGGCGCGTGGGAGCGGGGCGGTGAGCGGCAGGAGGTGGCAGGCACCAGGCAGGTGGGCCTTGCGGGCACATGGAGCATCTGTGTTCTAGTCCAGCTGCAGTGGGAGCCACTGAGGGCTGTCTGCGGGAGTGGAGATGTCAGAGAGGCCGGGGATCAGAGAGGCGGGCTGGCGTCTCGGGGTGTCCAACGCCCAGCGACCCCCATGCCCTCTAAGCTCCTGGGGTCTTCTCACTGGTGCAGAGCAAAAGCCAAGTATAGGGTCGCCTTCATTCCTCAGAGCTCAGGGCTATGGAGGCAAAGCTGACAGGCGGGTCATAGGCCTCCAGACTTCCTTCCTATCAGAGGGTCCTCGTCCCGAACGCCCTGGGAGACCACCTCGTTCACCCCGTCGTGCCCTGCGGGGGACACGGGGGCGCACACAGAAGCCGCTCCCCAGGTCTCAGCTAATGCAGGGGCTGATCCTCCCCCAGGGCTCACCGGAGGCAGCAGGGCCCCTGACCACCTGCTCCAGCCACGCGGCCCCGCCCGGCTGGCCTCCCCGCCCCCTCTCGGTCACAAGCCTCTTTTGTGCTTCCTCCCAGGGGCTTCATCTCCTTGCAGGGGTCACAGGACATCGCTGACCCCATCCCCTGCCAGTGTGCCCGGCGGGTAATTGAAAATACCAGAATCCCCCAAGGCCAGCTCATAGGGAAACCTGACACCCCGGGGTGGGCAGCGGGCGGCAGGGGGGAGGAGAGAGCATCCAGCTGTTCCCTGTCCTCCGCAGCTAATACCCTCCGGATTCCGGCAGAAAGGCCGGCCCTGCCCGGCCCCCCTGGGCCTGCCTTGATCATCTTCCCAGCAATGCCGCCTCCTTGCCACACCCAGGGACACGGGGCTTACGGGATCAGAGGCGGGTGAGCTGCCTGTAACCCAAATCTGCCCGCTAAGCCGGCCGGCCCCGGACCCCCACGGCCGCGGGGGACCTGCCTCCACCGACAGCTGAGCTCCCGGAGCCGGGGCGGGCCTGGTGGGTGGCAGGGAGCTGAGTCAACAGGAGCCGAGGAAAGCAGGCTTTGCGGCAACAGCGTGGGAGCTGGGCCGGGTGCTCTGAGGGTCACTGCTTCTTCCCAGACCTCCCCGGCCAGCCTGCGTCAGCCACGGCCACCGGAGGAGGGCGGATATGCGGGACCGAGGTGGGCCTGGATTCAGACATCAGCTCCACCACCTGCTCACTGGGACAAGTTACTCCATGCCTCAGTGCCTCCACTTTCTCATCCATAAAATGGGTATGCTGGTCAATAACAGCAGCCTCGTCGGGGTGGATAGAACAGTTAAATGAATCAACCCACAGAAAGCATTTGGGAAAGGGCCGGGCATAGCGTGGACCAGGAAGTGTGAGGTGTTAGCTGTGAGGACCTTTTCTCTTCTCTGGTCAGTGTTAGACAAAATGACAAGCTTGTGGAGGAGCAGGTCCCCATCCCCACGGCAGGTCTGCGCGGCTCCCCGGTGCCTCAGGCCAGGACAGGCCCCTGGGCCTGGGGGTCCGGCCCCCAGATGCTTGGCAGCCGGCAGCCTCGGCCCGCGCCTCTTGGAGCTACTTGTCCCTCTGCCTCATGACTACCTGGGCCCAGAAACCTCAGGAGCAGGTTTGGCTGGGCAGTGAGAGGGCCCATCGTGGGCAGAAGCCAGGCTGTGGGGAAGCAGCGTGGTGGGTAGGTACTAGACCAGCTGGTCTGGGCTCTGGTCCTGGCCCACCTCTGCCTGCGCGGTGACCTCGGACAAGGTACCTCCCTGCCCGGTGGCCAGCAGCACCTGAGCTTCTTAGAGCTGCAGGATCTTGGGCCCTGCCCAGACCGATGGCGTCAGAATCCGGGCGGCGGTGCCCAGCCATGCAAGTTTGCACCCGCCTCCTGATGCCCCTCGAGCTTGAAAGGTGCAGTCCTTTTGTGGGGTCACAGTCTGCCACTTTTCCTCGTTGCTAGGAGGTGAATCACAGGGAAGGAGGCGAAGGGAGGAGCAGGGTCCCTCCGGGGCTGGATCACCTCGGCCGAGGGGGGGGCACCTGTGACCTTGTGTGAGTCCCTCTGCACCCTGCCATCTCCCCAGGGTGTGGCCTCAGCTACACGCTTCCCCTCTCCGGGCACCTCTGAGGTGGGGCCAGACGCTGCACCCTCTCCTGCCCACCCTGACCTCTGACCTCCGACCTCTCTTCCAGCTCCATCGGCGGTGTCCATCATGCACCAGGTGAGCCGCACCGTGGACAGCATCACCCTGTCGTGGTCCCAGCCGGACCAGCCCAACGGCGTCATCCTGGACTACGAGCTGCAGTATTACGAGAAGGTACCTAGGTCCCGGGCGCGCCCCCGCCCCCACCCCCCGCCCTGAGGGACCCTCTCAGGCTGGGCTGGGGGCCTGCTGTCCTGCAAGATGAGACCCCACCTTGAAGCAGAAAGAGCACTGGCCTCAGGCTCGAATTTGGCTTCGCTCCTCCCTGGCTGTGAGGCCTCAGGGGGGTGCCTGGACCTCTCTGAGTCTTTCTCTTCTGGTCTGGGGCCCTGGCCGGCAGCCTCAGGGACATGCCGTGGTCACAGGCCCTTCCCCACCAAGATCCCTCCATCGTGACCAGCTGTCCCGAAGCTCTGAAGAGCTGGGTTTCCAAAAACCTGCCTTCATTCAGCAAGCATTGGTCATCCGCCCGTTCCGAAGCCGAGAGACCGCTCGCGAGCGTTTCCGCCCAGCGTGGCGCTCTCTCCTGAGCTGCTCGGGTTCCGGCTAAAACAATGCTTTCCATTTGCCTGCGTGCCCTTTGTCCGGGGAGAGAGCCTTTCTCGTTCAGCTTTTAAATCAGACCCTTGTCATTCCCTCCGGGGACCTCTAGGAGCCAGGGGCCCCGGGTCTGGAGCCACTGTGTCGTAGGAGAAGCACTGGACTAGGAGTCTGAAGCCGTAGGTTCAAATCCCAGCTCCACCAGCTGCCAGCTGTGTGAAGGTGGGCAACCATCTTTCTCTCTCTCAGCCTGGTTTCCTCCGAGTGAGACTGCCTCTCTCGCCGGGGGCTGTGCGGGTGCAGTGCCAGCAGGTGCCTGGCCCTCAGCAAAGTGGAGGGTGCTTTCCCCCCTCCCGCTCCTGCCCTGCCGGCTGCATGGTGGGCCAGGCCACACGGTGGAAGGTCAGGGAGCTGAGCGTGTGTGTGTGTGTGTGTGTGTGCGCGCGTGTATGAGACCTGCACAGTGCAGGGGCCAGGACGAGCTGAGCATCAGAGGCCCAGGGACCGCTCTGTGACTGGTGACTTCTCTTACCTGCTCCCGGACACACAACAGCCACAGAGGCCGCAGGGGCCCCTGGAAAACGCTTCTCGGGGCTCCCTTTCGGACTGAGGAGTGAATGACGATGGGATTTAAGTCGAGGCCGAGCCCACTGGAAACGGAAATGATGAAAGGCTTTCCCTAAGGGCTGAGAGGGAATGAGGGGGAGACCGTCCCGCCAGTCCTGGGCGGGCCCAGCCTCCTCACTCTGTCAGCTGCTGGGGTCCCCCAAACCTGGGGTCCTAGGGGCTCCTCAGACCTCTCCAGCCTCACCCAGCGGGTTTACGATTGTGTCCTGGCCCCTCCCTCCTCTTGGCAATGCGCTCCCAGAGGGACCACGTCCATCCCTTTCCCAGCGTGCTCCCCCGCACGGGGGCCTGGCTGGCACCCAGGACACTGGATAGGTGGCGGCTGGATGAAGGAGCGATGGATCCCTTCCCATGGCCTGTCCCTCACGGGCAGAGCCCTGGGCTCGTCTCTGCTGTGTCCCCAGGGGGTGAGGTGAGGGACGCAGCTCCGCCCCTCGCTGGCCCTGGAGGGCCCGATGGAGCCGGGCCTCCCAGGCAGCAGGACCAGCTGCGGCCAGGCTCAGGAAGCCAGGGCCCTGCAGGACCAATCATGTCCACTTCCTCTGGTGCGGACAGCTTAGCAACTCGGATTTTCAAAAAGGAAAAAAAAAAAAAAAAACTAATTAAGAAGCTCGATGATTAAATGAAGCCCAAAGTGTGTGTCCCCAAAGACTGGATCGGAAATGAGGAATCCCGGCACCGGTCCTGCCCACAACCCATTTCCCACCCAGACCGAGGGGCCGGGGAGGCGGTGGAGGTGTGAACCAGGAGGCAGCACTGCCCTACTTTCCGCCGCTGCCTGGGCATCCCCAGGCCCCGGCCGCAGGGCCGGACCAGCAGGCCTGGCAGCAGCCACGGTCACCGCCTGCTCACGTTTGCTAAGTGCGCTAAGCACACCGCACCCATTGTCTCATTCATTCCCGCGGCGTTGCTCTTCACCCCGTTGGGCAGGAGGGGAAACTGAGGCACGGAGAAATTGTGGAACGTATCCAAGAGCACCCAGCTGCTGAGCGGCAGAGCAGGGGTTTGGGCCTGTGCTCTCACCCTTCACCTGCCTCTGCTGTCTCCCGCTTTCTCCCAGTGATGCTCCTGGGGTAATCGTTAAGAGGTGGACAGAGCCTGGCTCTGATGGAGGGTTTTCAGCAGAAATGGCGAGAGATGAACAGCCTGAGGTGTGGTCGTGATAAGACGTGGCCCTGCTCCTATCAGCCCCTCTTCCCAGAGCCCGAGGTCCGGAGAGAGGGGAGATGGGACACTGGTGCATTCAACACTCATTGTCACCCACTTCGGACTGGGTGCTGGGAACACCAAGAGCAACTAGACACGCCTGGAGGCCCTCCCTGTACAGTCCAGAGGAAATGACTGGTTCAGGTACAAATAGCCATTAGACAAGATGAGATACACACCACACAAGGGCCAGCATAGGTCCCATGGGGGCACTAAGAGGGACCCCATCATCCCGGTATATGTGAGAGGAAGTCTTCACGCAGATGGCATTTGAGCTGCACCTTGAAAGAGGCTAGGACGAGGGATGAGAGCAGGATCGTTCCAGGAGGCAGGAACGGCATGTGCAAAGGCCCTGGGGCAGGCATGTGCCGGCGGCGCTCAGAACAGAGCAGGCGAGTGTGGCAGGAGCAGCATGAACAAAAGAGAGGTGTGCATGGGGTGGTGTTTGGCGAGGGAGGCAGAGCACTCTATGATGGGCCTTCCAGGCTTTTGGAGTCTGGATTCCATTTAAAGTGCGATGGGAAGCCTTCAGGAGGTTTTGGAATGATGCGATCTGGCTCGTTACTTCAAACAATTCCTGTAGCTTGCTCTGTGGAGATGCAGGTAGACTGTATACAGGGATCTCGTGGGGCAGCGCGTGAGAAATGACGGTGGCATGGCGTTGGCGCGTTGGCAGCGGCGATGGTGAGAAACTGACAGATCCAGATAATGTTTTGAAACTCAGGGGACGAGGGAAGGGTGACGGTCCACTCCCAGCAGACGTGGGTTTGGGATTTGCAGATGTGGGCGTGGAGCTTGCCGGGCGCGGGGAGGTGTAGCCACGCAGACAGGAGTGTGCAGAGGAAGACTAGAGGGGAAGGACCGGTGGAGGAACATGGCAAGATGTAAGGGCGGAAAGAAAATGCAGTCGGTGAAAGTGTTGGAGACACTTTCCTCCTTTCCACGGGGAGGGACAGCCAGGCTGCCAGTAGTGAGATTATTAATATTTCTGACAAGTCCAAGCCCGCGCCTACCTAATACGTCAGAATCCTCCTGGTGCCTGCGGTTGATTTCTTGAATGAATGCTCTAGGTCTTCCCAGGTAGGGAAGTTAGGTACCGAGCCCTGCGGCCCCATGGGAGTCCCACTCCTATCTCCTTTCCTACTTTTCCTTTCCTCCTGGTGGAGCAGGCTCTTCATCTGGCCTCTCCCCAGCTCCACTGGGATTTCCCATTCTGCCCGGAGCCCGGGGCCCGGAGCCTAGAGCTGACAGCCACTTTGCCATATGTCTTCTAGATGCCGCTGGTAAATAGTGTCAGTCAGACCAGAGTGGCCTGGTCCATTGGTTCCAGCATCCCAGGGGAGGTGGCCTCCAGTGGCAGCCACCCCAGAGCTCACAGGTTCATGGTCCCTTTGGCTCCCCAAGAGTTTAAGCAGAAGAGTCATTTGTGAGGCCAACTATGGCAGATGGGCCTTTGTAGGCCACATGGACTTTTGTATCTATTCAACAGAAATTTCTACTTGGCGGAAGTGGAGGGAAAGGACATTCCAGGCAGAGGGAGCAAAGGTTGAGGGCAGAGGGGGGTGAATGGAAGTCCAGACTGTATTCCAGGTGTTGCCTGGTATATGTGGAGCAGTATCTACAGGGGGAGGTTTGTTCATTCTTCCACTTGCACATTCATTCATCCACTTAATGAATGTTGGTGATGATGACAACAGTGGTAATAGCGGACACTTAAGTCCTTCTGTGTGTTAGAGACTCTCCGAAAATCTTTACCCATTACTTCCTATTGAATCTCAACAACCACTGTGTGTGGCATATAGTGGTATTATCCCATTTTAAAGATGAGAAAACTGAGGCTCATAGGGCTTGAGCAATGCACCCTCTGCCTCATTGGCCCTTAGTCTCTGGATAAGGACTCAAACAAAGGACTAGTGGATTTCATACTAAATGTATTTCCCCAAACCCACATAACCCTTATTTAGATAAGGGTACTCTTGCGGGGGGGGGGGGGGGGGGGATGTCTGAAAAAAATTGATGGCTCTAGATCAGCAACTTTGAGCCAGGGACAAATTTTATCTTCACAACAACCCTGAGCGGTTGGAATTTATTGTTCTATTTTCTGGATAGAAAACAGGGCTCGGGGAGACGGTCTTTCCCAAGGTCACAAGGCAAGCAAGTGGAAGACCTGGCTTTGGAAATGATTTCCAATCCCCTGCCGGGTCCTGTGCCCCACGCTAGAGAAGGGATCCACTCGGGTTGTCCTCCATCCTCCCAAGGCACCTGGGCCACTGGCTGTTACCTCCCAGCTCCCTCATATGCTCGGGAACATAAAACTTCCAATGTACGTGGGCTCCCACCCAGTCTGCACAATCGATCCCTTTGGCAAGCCCGAGAAGATCGCATGTTAGACGGCGGCCCCTAGTGGCCAAGCCTGGTAGTGCACGCTTGGTTCATAGACTGAATAGTCTACCAGTATCTTCATTCCCGTCTGTCATTAGTGGGCACCTACCCTGTGTGGAGCCTGGGGGTTCCCAGAGATGAATGAGATAAGATCCCTTCCCTCGAGGAACCACAGTCTCCTTAGAGAAGACACATGTATCAATAAAAAATTTTTTTAATATTTTTAAAAGAAAGACGTGTATATCAGAACAATAGGTGGGGGACAGTGGACCTGCGCCATCTGGCTGGGGTATCTGGAAAGTCTCCCCCGCTGAGGCAGTCCTGGTGCTGGGACTTGAATAAGGAGTAGGGACCTGCAGGCAGGTGAGGAAAGGGTATTTCAGATGGGGCAGCGGGGCTTGCAAAGGCTCAGGCACGGGAGGGCCGCCAAACAAGATAACGGACATCAGGGTTACATTTGAATTTTTTTTTTAATAGTATCATTGTACTCACTGTTTTTATCTCTAATGCAATTGCTCGCACTCATTTAATTGTTTCAGGGAGTGTTCAGGGGCTCTGTGCATCCCTGACATGTGCATGACTGGTATGTGCGTGTTTCTCTGCATCAGGGGTCGTAGCTTTCCATCAGCTTCCCAAAAGGGTTCCAGATCCTCAAAGTGTTAAGTTCTCCACCCTGTTTGCTTTTCTGAACTGAGCTTTCCAAGACCAGGGCCTGTGCTTTAACCTCTGTGGGTCCCCAGTGCCCAGCCTGGCACCTAATGCAAAGAGGGCATTTGGAGAAGGCTATTTGGGCAGCTGACAGATGCCTGAATGAGCACCAACTAGGCAGGTAAACATTTGCATTCAATTCAAACACATCACCGTGATTGCAGCAGCTGGCCCTTTGTCCTGTCCAGGCTCCTCGGGTCACCCTGGGCAGTGCTTAGGAGGTGTGAATTGGTGTTCTGCATCTCTCAAAGGTACCCAAGGACGTGAACATTAGAGGTGGCTCCTGCGTGGTTTTGAGTCCCAAAGCAGCCATCAACTGATGCATGTCACCTTGAGCATAATTTTCCTTTTCTGGGTCTTAATTCTTATCTGGCTCAGTGTGCTAAGGCTGAATCCTTAATCCATCAAGGCATGAGTCAGAGAGAGGGATGCAGAAGTGAGCAATGTGGGCCTTCTCCCTGCTGTCCGCAAGAATTCACAGTCTAGACCCCAGGGTGACCACTCAGTATATGTGTATTAGTCACCTGTTGTTGAGATGGTGCCGCAGAACAAACAACCCCCAATCCAGTAACCTACAGCAAGTAGCTGTTTTCCTTACTCATAGGTTGTATCTGTCTGTTAGCTGGAGGCGGCTCCATTTCACTCTAGAAGTTAGGTCAGGATCCTTTCCCCGTTTTTTCTCTTTCTGGAACTAGTTGTTACCCAGACTAAGCCCCACCTCATGGCAGATTGCAGAATCACAAGAGGCCAAGCCAAATCAACAAGCATATGTAACGCCCCTGCGTGCATCATGTCCCCTAGAATATTCCAGTGGCCAGAGCAGGTCACGTAGACAAACTCGGCATCCATGAGGGGGGAGAAACACACTCTGCCTTTTCTTGTGTTACAAAAATCACATGCAAAGGCTGCAGGTGTGTGATTCTGTTCCTGGGAGGGAGTGAAGAATTGATAACCACAGATGTTTATCTATCTGGTGGCCAGAATCCTCCCCACCCCCCACCCCCCGCCACTCCCCTGCGAGTGGCAGGAGTGGTCAGTGGGCTGTGGGCCCGCTGTGGGCAACAACCTCGCTAACTGTCTTCTCTGTTCCTCGGCAGGAGCTCAGTGAGTACAACGCCACGGCCATAAAAAGCCCCACCAACACAGTCACTGTGCAGGGCCTCAAAGCCGGCGCCATCTATGTCTTCCAGGTGCGGGCACGCACCGTGGCGGGCTATGGGCGCTACAGTGGCAAGATGTACTTCCAGACCATGACAGAAGGTAAGAGGTGCCAGAGGGCAGGGGGGGTGGGGGGGGGGCGCCGACTCCCCCAACAGAACAAACTCGAGAGCCACCTTCCTACAAAGCGCCTTGGTGCACATTAGAAACGGCGCCCCTGCCCCTTGCTGTCAGTCAGCCCTCCTTCCCTCCTGGCTGGGAGCCTCTGTGCCCTGTGCAGACGGCACAGCCATATATAAAGGATGGTGATATTCCGTCACCAGCGTGTCAGCCAGGCCACTTCCTTTCCCACGACTCCTGGGAGCTCAGCCCTGTCCTGCAGTCCCTCTGAGCAAGTCACACCCATCCTGTGGTCCAGATTTCCCTCCTCTGTAAAACGAAAGCATCCTATGCAATCTGAAAACGCAAAACTACTTCATCTCTACACCAGTTCAGCGGGGAGAAGCGCTGGGATGGATTAATAATGTCTACCCCCCGGGGAAGAGCATGGGAGGTTGAAGCCATGATGTGTTGTGTCTCCCAGTCTGGGACCACATGGTCTCTAAGTACCTTTCCCGCTCTAATAATCTTTTAAGGGCAGCATAGTTAAAGAGCGTACTCTGGTGCCTGACAGATGGAAATTACAACGGAGATTCAGCCCTAAATGTCTGGCCCTACACAACTTACCTTAACCCTCTGAGCCTCAGGTTTTCTCTTCTATAGAGGGGGATGATAACAACTATCTCATTGTCATCATAGGATAAGGATGGGGATAAATGTACAGCACCTAGCACAGGGTTGGTGCTAGTTCTCACATAGCGCTCACCAAATAGTACTTTAGGTTATAGTTGTCATTTCCGTGAGCCTGGGGCCGTTCCACTAACCAGCCAAGCTTTTTTTATGATGAGGCTCCAGCATTGTCCCTCACAGTGCCCCCATCTCTTCCAGCATTAGTTTCTCTCTCCAAGCCCCTTTCTCACAGCCAACATTTTCACCTTTCTCAGCCCTCCAGAATGCTGGGTGAGCGTTACTGACATGGGTACTAAGGAAGTGTCCCAGATCCTTCCTTTATTATTCAACAAGTGTGTGCTGGCGCTAAGACCCAGAACTGACCTTGTCCCTGACTTTGACAAGCCCGTCTGGCCATGAAAGCAAATGGGAATAATAATAGAATTTAAAACGATGATGATGTTGGTGACATTGAGAAAGTACTGAGTGGTTTGCAAGAGCAAGGCCAATGCTGAGTGCATTTTACGAATCATCTCAGTTAAGCCTACGGCCTTTCTAACTGTGTGACCTCAAACAAGTCATGACCTCACTAAGCCTCAGTTTCCTTATCTGTAAAATGGGTTAACATAGGCAGTGCAACACGGGGCTGTTCCGAGAATCAAACAAGATACATAGCATACTTAGTGCAATGACCAACCCCTAAAACACTCGGTAACATTAATAGTTGATATTTACTGAGTGTTTACCAGGTGCTTTCCACGGCAGTCCTAGGAAATGGGAAGTATGATTCTCCCCACTTTACAGAGGAGGAAACTGGGCCACAGAGAGGTCAGTCCCTGTACGAGAGTTCACACAGACAGAAAGTGGCACCCCTGGGACTCTAACCCGGGGAGTCTGGCCTCAGCGTCTGTGCTTATCCCTGACTCTCCTTCTGTGCCGGCTTATTGTTGTTGATTTTCACATCAACATTGAGGTGTGGGTGTGATGCCCGTGTTATTGGTGAGAACGTGAGAGTCAGAGCAGTTCCCGGCCTTGTCCAAGGTTACCTGTGAGCCGGGGACAGCCAGTTCTCCCCCGGCGCCTGGGGCAGGTGCCCTGGGAGGAGCAGGAACAGAGCACGGAGCCTGGCCTCCAGGGAGACCCCACAGGGCGCCGGGCTGGGAGGACTCCCGGGGCCGGGCTGAGCACACTGCGCCGCGCTCTCTCCCCAGCCGAGTACCAGACAAGCATCCAGGAGAAGCTGCCCCTCATCGTCGGCTCCTCGGCGGCGGCCCTGGTCTTCCTCATCGCCGTGGTCGTCATCGCCATCGTGTGCAACAGGTGGGTGGTGGGTGGGTGCCCCCCGCTCCCCAGGCCTGGCGTGCGGCCATCCAGCCATTCCTGTGAACAGAGGAGGCATTTCCAGCAGTACGAGGGACGGGGAGAGGCCCGGGTCGGCCTGGGTACCCCCAACTGGCCTCTCCCACCCCCTCCTAAATGGCCCCCTTAGCAGCCCATCCCATTGCCCTGGACAAGTACACTGTTCAGGGTGGCGCCCTGAGACGCTAATACGTCAGCATGAAGAACATCTCAGAGCAGCGGGCAGGAGGACCGCGGGATGCTGGGAGCTGAGGGGATGGGGAGGGAAAACAGATCGCCCTGCCTTTGCCCTGGTTGAGGCCCCTTCATGATTAGGGCCAGAAGCAGTGTCAGACGGGAGGTTGAGGCGCTCAGGGAAGGCCTCCTGGCTGAGGTGGCTGGAAAGACAGAGAGGACCCTGGCAGGAGGAGGTGGGGGAAGAGCACCCCACCTGGCTGGGGTGGGCTGTGCAGGAAGGGGGTGTGGTTCCCTAACTTCTGCTGGGGAAAGGCAAAGAGAAACTCTTCTTCCTTAAAGAGTTCCCCACTTTATTTTTTAAAATATATTTGTAATGATTCCAGGGAGGAAGGGAAAGGGAGAAAGGGACAGAAACATCAACAATGAGAGAGGATCATTGATGGGCTGCCTTCTGCATGCCCCACACTGGGGATCAAGCCCACCAGCTGGGCGCATGCCCTGACCAGGAATCAAACCATGTCCTCCTGGTTCATCGGCTGAAGCTCAACCACTGAGCCACACCGGCTGGGCAGGAGTTCCCCACTTTAGAGGACATGGGTCATAAGGTCAGATGGACGAAGCCCCAGGGTTTCTGGGGCCAGGGGCCATGGCCAGAGGAGATGACTTTGCTCTTTGAAAGGGGCTTGGCTGGAGAGGGGATGGGGAAACAGCGAGCCTGGACTTGAAGGGGGAGAGTGGGGAGAGATGAGTGGGGCCCGGACGGGTGAGGCTGTAGGCGAGGGGCAGGCAGGGAGGCCTCTGACAGGAATGTGATTTCAAAGGCCTGCCCCCCCGCCCCTCCCCCTACCACCTGCTGTGGCTCCCAGCGCCTCCAGGTGGCTCCAGCCCTTTGCTCTTGTTCCAGAAGACGGGGGTTTGAGCGTGCGGACTCGGAGTACACTGACAAGCTGCAGCACTACACCAGCGGCCACAGTACGTATCCCCCAGGGGCCTGCCGCCCTCGGGCCCTGCACTGCCAGTTCCCGGCAACTCCTCCAGCCTTCTTTCTGCCGCAGTCAGACCGCGTGATCTGAACGTGCCGTGCTCGCCGCCACCTCGGCCTCTGCACATGGTGCTCCCTCTGCCTGATCACTCTCCTGTCCTCTTGACCTGAGCGTCTCTTCCTCTGCCTCTGAGAAAGAAGCCTTCCTGACCCCACCCCAGCGGGTTCAGGGCTGCCGTCTGTGTTCTCAAACTGTACTCAGTGGGGTACCCTAGGGTTCCACAGATGGCCCCTGGATAAAGGGGGGCCATCAGCCTGGCCATTCACTTGTCGCATGTTTGTTGTAGCCTCCCATGTCTGCCAGCCCCGTTATAGGTGCTGGGACATACAAGGAAACAGACCAAATATCCCTTGCCCCCATGAACTTCTATCCTAGTGTCAGGGACAGAGAATTAAAAAAAAAAAAAAAATGTCATAAACGAGTAAAGCATATGATATATTAAAAGATGGAAATGCTGTGGGGAAAGGCAAGAACGAAGCAGAGTGGTGGGTTCAGGGCTGTGTTTTTAACTAGGGGAGTCAGGGTTGGCCTTGCTGAGAGTTTCGTTTGAAGAAAGATACTAAGGAGCTGGGGCGGGGGAGAGGGGGAGAGAGAGGGGAGCTGTGCAGCGAGACCTCAGCCAAGAGCATCCAAGGCCGCGGAGCAGCCAATGCAAAAGCCCTGAGCCTGCTCTGTGTCTGGGAGGGCTCAGGAACAGCCACGGGGCCAGTGTGACTGGAGCAGGGTGAGGGGGCAGGAGGGGGAGCTAGGAGGAGCCACAACATGCAGGTTCTTGTCAATCAGAGCAGGGCCTAGGTTTTTATTCTGAATGAACTGGGAAGCTTCTAGAAGGACCTAAGCAAAGTACAGACGGGTTCTGCATTACAGTTCGGACAAGACTCTCCTGGCTGCCATGTGGAAAATGCACGGAAGGGTGAGGTGTGGCCAGGCAAGGACAGAGGAGGGAGACCCGGGAGGGGGCTGTTGGGATAATCCAGGGATAGTATGATGATGGCTAGACCAGGAGCCGTGATGGAGATGGTAGGAGGTGGTTGGGATAATCCAGGGATGGTATGATGATGGCTAGACCAGGAGCCGTGATGGAGATGGTGGGAGGTGGTTGGATTCTGACATATTTTGAAGGTAGAACCACTAACTTTGTTACAGGACTGGAGGTGGGGGGTCGGCAAAAAGGGCAGAGTTGGGAATTCCAGGTGAAGCCTCTGGGTAAAACTCAGTTTGAAGTAAATGTTCCTGTTAAGCTTAACAATCACTGTGGACATAAATGGAACAACGATTCAACCATTCAAATTTCCAGAAGGCAGTTTAGGTAACCATTTAACTGTTCTGTGAAAAGAAAAGGACTGTCGGAAGTGTAAAAGCAAAGAAAAGGGCAGACAGATTTAACTACACGGAAATAAACATCACCTGCACATCCACGTAAAGGTCATAAATTACATCACGCCTCCGACTCCCCAAGTTATAAAATCATGGTCGCAGAGGTAGCTAACCATATTGGCTGTATTCTGTGTGCCAAGAGTTGTTTTCTTGCTTTTCATGTGCGCATTCCTTTGGTCCTTATAATTTCCCACTGTGAATACGAGTCAGCAGCCGCTCGGGCAGGGGCTGGGTGGGAACCGAGGGTGTCAGGCTCCAGCGTGCAGCCTCTCAGCCACACGGTGCTGCCTTCACCTGGCTGGGCTAGAAGACAGGCTCGCACACGCTGTCACCTGGAGCCATTTGGGAGCATCACTGTTCAGAGAGAGAGTAACAAGGAGACAGGGGACAGCAGGGACCTATTTTAAAAAATAGACCCGGGATTGACTCATAGACCAACGCAATTGAAAACCGACGCTCACTCCCTGTGTCCGAGCAGGTCTGTTCGTTTCAAAGCACTGCCAGCCCCGGGGTCCCAGGTCCACCAGCAGACCTCCCTGTGTGGTCAGGGCACGGGAGGAAGCTGAGAGGGGTGTGACTGGCTGTGTCCCCTTTGTGGGCTCCTGTATTCCGTCATTCAGCAGGTGCTGAATGAATGCCAGGGGCTGTGGTGCCTGGATGTAGAGCCAGAGGGACTGACCTGATGTCTCATTCTTACTCCACCACTGGCCAGTTAGGTTGCCTTGGGGAAGTCATCGAACCTCTCTCAGTCTCCGCATCTTTATTTATTTTATTTTTTTCCCCTTTGTTTCCAGAGAGGAGGGGAGAGGGAGAGAGAGATAGAAACATCGATGATGAGAGAGAATCATTGATTGGCTGCCTCCTGCATGCCCCGCACTGGGGATCGAACCTGCAACCCGGGCATATGCTCTGACCGGGAATGGAACCATGGCCTCCTGGTTCAGAGGTCGATGCCCAATCACGGAGCCACGCTGGCCGGCTGGCATCTTTATATGGGAAGTGGCAGGAATAATACTTTTTTTCACAAAATTGTGAGAATTAAATAAATGGATGGATATTAAAGTGCTTTGTAATAATAGTATTTAACAATAGCCAACTCTTCATTATAACAGTTAACCATTAGTGCCTTCTATTTGCCAGCTACTCTACAAGCCCTTTGAAAAGATCCTCATTGAGTCCCTGCCAGCCCCCGGTGGGATGTCCTGTTTCTCTGTGACATCATTTCTGGCAGACCCAGAATTCCAACCCAGGACTCTCAATGCCTGGGCTCTCCTTGCTCATCCTGGATTTCCCCTGTAGGTTCAGGATGCGAGGCGATGGCCCTGACAGTCATGCCTCCTCTGAACAACAGCCCAGTGTTTTCTGAAGGGTCTGCATGCAGGGCTTATCACCCAACCTCGGGCCAGGTCTTGTGCACGGCTGTGGCCATAAGCTCCCCTTCGATTCCGAGATACGAGCTGGGAAGCAGCAGAAAATGCTGGCAGGATAGACTCAGCCAGACTACCTGATTCAAACCCCACTCCTGCCACGTACGGCCTGGTCTGTGTCCCCTTGGGCAGGTCATTTCATCTTTCTTTTTCTTTTCTTTTTCTTTTCTCTTTCTTTTTTTAAATATATTTTATTGATTTTTTTACAGAGAGGAGGAGAGAGGGATAGAGAGTTAGAAACATTGATGAGAGAGAAACATCGACCAGCTGCCTCTTGCACACCCCCTACCGGGGATGTGCCCGCAACCAATGTACATGCCCTTGACCGGAATCGAACCTGGGACCTTTCAGTCCGCAAACCAACACTCTATCCACTGAGCCAAACCGGTTTCGGCCATTTCACCTTTCTTATGCTATCCTTTCTTCACCCAAGAAAAGGGAGGTGCAACAGTAGGTTGGACCAAATGAAATTGTCGTTTTTATAGGTCCAAAGCAGTCAAATAGTGACAATTTCATAAGGCTCGGTGTAATAAATAGCATTTACCCGGTAGGGTTGTTAGGAGGATTAATTGGGTCGGTACCTTGTGAATGCCTAGAACAGGGTGTGCTGCCTGGGAATCCACATTGAACTGCAAGCCAATGGTGCTCTGAAGGGTGAGGTGAAGCCAAAGGGTCACAGAAGCAGGATGACTTCGCTCAGAGTCCTGCCTTCAGTGAGTGTTTACTGAGCATCTACTGTGTACCTCCTTCACATATGTGCTCCAGAGAAAATATTCTGGGCTCATTATTTTGGACTCACAAACCCCTAGAGCAGTGGTCGGCAAACTCATTAGTTAACAGAGCCAAATAGCAACAGGACAACAATTGAAATTTCTTTTGAGAGCCAAACTTTTTAAACTTAAACTTCTTCTAATGCCACTTCTTCAAAATAGACTCACCCAGGCCGTGGTATTTTGTGGAAGAGCCACACTCAGGGGCCAAAGAGCCGCATGTGGCTCTCGAACCATAGTTTGCCGACCACTGCCCTAGAGCTTCAGGGCCTATACTTCCAAAATGATATTCTGAATATGGGAGTGTATGCACATGTAGATGTTTTTCCAAGGAGCGGATCCATAGCTTTTGCCAAATTCTCAAAGGCATTCATGACCCCAAAGAGGTGGAGAGGGGGAAAGAGGGCACGTCAGTGAGTGATGCAATTCTTCCATCAAAAAGCATTTAGTTAGCAGCCTCCTTGCCAGCCCTTGGGCTGGAGCGTGTACAACAGACACAGCCTCTGTGCCCTGGAGCAGCAAGGGTACAGCAAGCCCTCCCAGGCGGCAGAGTGTTCCAGAAAGGAGGGGGTGTGGTTTGAGCATGCATGTCTGGGACCCCTAATACAAGGTTAAAAAAAGCCACGTAGACATCAGGGCCAGAGGAGTGGGTGTGGAAACAGGGCTGCGGGAGCCGGAGGAGTAAGCATGGGTCTCCATGGGAGGGACCCAGGCAGGCTTCACAGAGGAGGTGGCACTTGTTCTGGACAAAAGAGGAAGAGAAGGGTGATCCAGGTGGAGGGAGCCACGTGATTGGAACCACATGAATGTAACTTGCGAGGTGTTTCTGGGACCTCTGGGTATATAACTCCTCTTTGCTGGCATGCAGAGGATCAGGGGGCTATCCGTGGAACCCATCACTGAGGGCATGGAATGCCAGTGAAGGCACTGGCTTCTGTCCTCCTGATCATCACTCTGGTGACACTTGGGGATGGCATCTGATCGGTTAGCAGCACCCAAGCAGGCTTTGAGCTCTTTCTGTGCTTCTCCTTAGCTCCCTGAACTGACCCATTCCTGTCGTCCCTCCCAGCTGACCCAGCAGGAAGGGCTTCCCCCAGTTCTATGAGGAGGGAGGCTAAAAGCCAGCCCCCCAGACCCACAGGCCAATCAGAGTCCGAACAAAAAAAGGAGGAGCATCCCCAGGGAGCTTGTGTCCCTGCTCTGAGGGGGGTTGGCTTGGGGAAGAAGGAGTCCTGGCTGAATACTCCAGGAGGCAGGGAGCATGGTAATTAAGAGGACTGGCCCTTGGCTCAAGCCTGACAGACATGGGTTCAAATCCCGGCTGTGCCACTGGCTAGCTGTGTGGCCTTGGGCAGATGACTTGCCTCTCTGAACTGCAGTTTCCACGTGTGTGGAATGAGAATAATGACACCTTCCTCGAGTTGTCGAGCAGAGGAGAGAGAGAATGCATATCAAGACCCTGCCACAGAGTGAGGCACAGACAAAGGCCTCAGCAAATAGGAACTGCTATTCTTCCGTCTCCGTCATCTGGATTCTGCTCAGCTCTGACACTGCGTGTCTGCTTTGTGCAGAGCTTTATGCAGTGCCCCAGGGAAGGGCCGAGTGAGAGAGAATCACACTCCCACCTCCCCCCCCCCCCCCCCAGGCTCCCACAGGCCAGCATTGTGGATCTGAACCCCTTTGGTGGGGAGGGTCCCAGGCTCCTCTGAGACAGCTAAAAGTTTTGGATCCTATGGCCAGAGAAACAAAAGTTTGCCTATGTGTGTGTATAAAATTACAAGATAGGAAAACCCAGAAAAGTCTACACTGAGGGATAGGTTTTGGAGAACTTTTACTTTCAACAATATTTACTTCCAGAATTTTCAGACTATAAGGAACTAGCATTACTTTTTTAATTAAAAAGGGCAATAGTAATAAATGTATTCCATTTTAAGAGGTTACCAGACTCCACCCCCTGTCCTGCCCCAAAACCCACCCTAGAACTGCCAAGTGGTTCACAGACTCAGATTAAGAAACCCTGACCTAAAGGGCTAGACCCGTGGTCGGCAAACTGCGGCTCGCGAGCCACATGCGGCTCTTTGGCTCCTTGAGTGTGGCTCTTCCACAAAATACCACGGCCCGGGCGAGTCTATTTTGAAGAAGTGGCATTAGAAGAAGTTTAAATTTAAAAAATTTGGCTCTCAAAAGAAATTTCAGTCATTGTCCTGTTGATAATTGGCTCTGTTGACTAATGAGTTTGCTGACCACTGTTAGACAAATAATCCAAAATAAAGCTCAGGTGTTAGAGTGGTGGTTCTCAAACTTTCCTGTAAAGGGCCAGATAGTAAATACTTGAGGCTTTCGAGCCATATAGTCTCTAATTTAGCTACTCAACTCAGCCACACAGGCAAAAGGAATGTGTTCCAATAAAACTTTATTTATAAAACCTTATTTCAAAACAAATAGTGGGCCAGTTTGCCAATCCCTATGTAGATGTTCCACCTCTGGATTCCTGGAATGTCTGAAACAGAGGCTGAGAGTGCTCAACTAACGTGTCCAAGGTCACACTATCTGCTCAGGGTTAATGGCCCCACTCATCAACCAACCAAGTCTTCCTTGTGACCCAGGGACTCCAGTTCCCAACTCCTACAGCTGCTACCAGAAAGTCCCAGCCCCAGAGCAGTGGGAGGATGTGGGCAGGGAGCTGGGGAAGCCAGAGGGAAGCCAGGGCTGAGAGAGGGCCAGATGGTCAGAGAAGCAGAAGACCATTTATCTGGGAGGGGCAATGTGGGATGGATCATCTTTCCCTTTTTTTCCCCCAAAGCTTTTGTGGACTCAGTGCTAGGGTCAGAATTGGGTCTTTGAAATCCAAATCACCTCCTTCCTTCCTCTGCATAAAAAAATAAAAATTCACATCACATCAGGAATTATGTCCGTATCCTGCCTCATGCTGATCAACAGGGAATTTGAGATCCAGAAAGGTTTAAAGACTTGGCCAGTGAGGGACCCCGGAGGTGGTCCCAGGAGCCATGGTGAGGCAGCCCGGGTCTCCTGGGGGAGAGAAGGCTTGAATTAGGCCTTAAAAACTAGGAAGACCTCCTTAGCAGAAACCCAAGAACACAATCTATTGCCTTCTCTTTCTGTATTTTTATTACAATTCTTCCCTTTCCTTCTTGACTTCCTTCCTCCTGATTCTCTATCTCAATAGTGACAACCCTATCTATCCTTTCTTCCTTTTATGCCCACACGCATAACAGACATTGCTAATCAATCCTGACCGTATTTCAGCAGCTCCAGGAAGTCCATTAGAATTGGAACAAGAGCTAGAACCTATTTGCTATCCCTGCTGAGCAATCTGTTCCCCTCACGCTTCTGTTCAGTGCCCATCTGCTCACCGAGGCCCAGAGAGGTCAAGTGGCCTGCAGGGGGTGGCCAAGTTCTTAGGGGGGGGGGACCCCAGGGGGGTACATGTCCATCCATGAATGGATTGGCTCTCCCCTTTTCATGTGTCCACATCTTCAATCTGTGCATTTGACCAAGCCTTGTCTTATCCCTCAGTGACCCCAGGCATGAAGATCTACATTGACCCATTCACCTACGAGGACCCCAATGAGGCAGTGCGGGAGTTTGCCAAGGAAATTGACATCTCCTGTGTCAAAATTGAGCAGGTGATCGGAGCAGGTAGGTGGCTGGTGCCCTCCCAGGTGCTGTGACATCAACCACGTGTATCCACCCCCATGTGTACTCCTGAGACAGTGTAGGATGTGGGGCAGAACCCTCAAAGGACCGTCCAAGGCCTGAAGGCTCAGAATGCCCAATGGATAAGTCCCCCAAACGCCATCCAGTAAAACTACCTCATCCACAGATAAGGACACTGAGGCACAGGGCTGGGAGGGAATGTGTACATCACATCAGAGATGGAACTAAGCCTGGAACCCAGTTCTCTGGACTCCGCCCAGTTCTTTGTCCTTCCCACACTCATCCTATGCCCCATCCTCCATCTCCCCAGGACCCCCTATATCCTCACCCCATGCCAGCCAAACACCACTGGACAGCCATGAAGAGTTGACTCTTCCTCTCAAAGGTGGGCCCCCCCAGTCTACAAAGGGATTCTGTGTCCAAGAGGATGAGTTGGACATTGAGGAAGCCCCAGGCATGGGGGTTACAGGGCGCGGGGAAGTGACACTTCTGCCTGGCATGTGACATCTTGCCCCTCTTGGTGTGTCTGCCCAGGGGAGTTTGGTGAGGTGTGCAGTGGCCACCTGAAACTGCCAGGCAAGAGAGAGATCTTTGTGGCCATCAAGACGCTCAAGTCGGGCTACACGGAGAAGCAGCGCCGGGACTTCCTGAGCGAGGCCTCCATCATGGGCCAGTTCGACCACCCCAACGTCATCCACCTGGAGGGTGTTGTCACCAAGAGCACGCCTGTGATGATCGTCACCGAGTTCATGGAGAACGGCTCCCTGGACTCCTTCCTCCGGGTAGGGGGCCGTGGGCGGGGCAGGAAAAGGAGCGGCGGGCATAGCTTCCTATACAGTCAGAGCCGCAAAGGGTTTTGGAAAAGATCTAGATCAGGAACGGCCTGTACATTAGTCAGTTTCCATTCCCTTGCCCACGGCCGACATCACTTATCAATCCCAGAAATCTCTCCAACCACACTCCAAAGCACATCTCAGACTCCATCCAGGAAACCACAACCAGTTGACCAGAGTTAGCATACAACCTGAAAGTGGTTGCCATCCATGCTCTTAGCCAGCCTCCACATTATGCACAAAGGAAAACTGAGGCTCAAGAGGTAGGGTTTGTCCAGGGTCATCCAGAGGGTCAAGGTGAAAACCAGGACTGGGACCAGGTCTTTAGACCCCCAGTCCAGAATTTTCACTGATTTTGGATTCCTCCAGAGCACTACAGGCCAGAGGAGTTGTTCAGAGCCCCGAAGAAAACTCCAGGCCCCCTAGGAGGTCGCAGTCAACCAGACAGACAGACAGCACTGACGAGGAGTCGGAAGTATGCTTTGGCCTAATTACTATTTAGCAGATATTTTCCAAGTACCTCATATGAGCCAGGCCCCTCCCATATACCCTCTTGTTTAATTCAGACAGCCCCGGAAGGTGGTTGTCACTTATCTCCACTTAGCACACACACGAGGAAACTGAGACTCAGAGACACTAGGTCATGTGTCCAAGGTTGCACAGACAGCAAGGGGTAGAGCCAGACTCAAACCAACCGTGTCTGCTGCACAGTCTGTTCTCTCCACCACCCTGAAACTTCCCCCAATCCCCCAGGCCTATGGTCCCTGAGCCCCTGAAACGGAGCCTAGGCCAGGGGGTGGGCCCTGCCTTCCCAATGTGAACACCATCCAGAGTCTGATGCAGACCCTCCCACTGACTTGGCGTCTTCTCCACTTCTCCTGAAGCAAAACGACGGGCAGTTCACAGTCATCCAGCTGGTGGGCATGCTGCGGGGCATCGCGGCCGGCATGAAGTACCTGGCAGACATGAATTACGTGCACCGCGACCTGGCCGCCCGCAACATCCTCGTCAACAGCAACCTGGTCTGCAAGGTGTCCGACTTCGGCCTCTCACGCTTCCTGGAGGATGATACCTCAGACCCCACCTACACCAGCGCCCTGGTAAGATGCTGATGGAGTCACGGTGCCAGGAAAGAGGGCATACACATCCAACTGCCCTGCAGTACATTTTCACCTGCTCGTGCCAAGCACCGTGCCCGGCCCTGGGGATGCAGAGACAGAAACATGGTTCCTGCCCTCCTGAAGCTCACAGGCTGGAGGGGGACACATATGTACAGAGCAATATGGAGGGACAGGGCTAGGAGCCAGGACACAAGGTTGGGGAGGCTTGCTAGATGGGGTGCTATCTGAGCTTAAGGCTGAAGGGCCGGTGAAAGTTAGTCAGAGGCCATGGTCTCATGGTAAGATGATACCAGGACGCAAGCTGCGAGGTAAAAGTGGTGGGCAAGAGTTTGGGGAGTGAGGCAGGGCCAGATCTTGGAGATCCTGAATGCCCAGGCTTACCACCCTCTCCTGAAAGCAGTTTGGGTTGGTGAAGGGTTTTAACAAGAAGGAACAGGACACAGTCCCTGCCCTCGGAGCCAGACAAGTAGCAGATGACCAGAGTACTCCTCCGTATGGGAAGTGCCTCTTTGGTGGAGATACAGGCACAGTTGTAGGGTTCAATAGAGTGAGCAACAATTGGGACTTAAAGACTTTCAGAGGGACTTAAAGGATGAGAAGGAGGTTTCCAGATGGGAGGTTGGGGAAAGCTACTGCCTGCAGAGAAATAGCATGTGCAAATGCCCTGAGATCTGAAGCAGTATGCTGAGGTTGGGAACAGTAAGATGCTTCATAGGACTGGTACAGCACAGGGCATATGGCGGGGCATGTTGAGAGCAGAGGCCAGACTGGCCCGCATCCCACCCATCCACCCTCCTCATTCTGCTCCCCAGGGTGGGAAGATCCCCATCCGCTGGACAGCCCCGGAAGCCATCCAGTACCGCAAGTTCACCTCAGCCAGCGACGTGTGGAGCTATGGTATCGTCATGTGGGAGGTGATGTCGTACGGGGAGCGGCCCTACTGGGACATGACCAACCAGGACGTAAGTCTCCAGGAGAGAGTGTCTCTGGCCAGCCAGGTGGGGCAAGGGGGGTCCCCACATTCCTGGTCTTTGCCCATCTCCCGGAGAGTGGGAGCACCATCTCTGAGATCCTGTAATGGCTGAGTCACATGTCTGCACAGGACCCTGGACTCTCCGGGGGCTCAGGAGTAGGAAGGTCCATCATCTACAAATCAGCAAATCTTGAGGATGTATTCATCTTGTGGCCTGCCCTGAATGACACTATGTCTGCCCCTCACGTGTTTAATTTGGGGACAATACACTTATTCCGGGTACCAGGTGCAGTTATTGGGAACTTTTAGGATCAGGTGCTAACCTTTTAGGAAGTCTTCACGGGACAGAGGGACTCACACAGCAGTGGGACTTGCAGACGTGAGGGATTCCAGTGGAAAGAAGGCCCAGAGGTGGGGTGGTGAGGGGTTGCGTTGGGAGCAGTGGGGAGGAAAGTGGTTGGAAAGGTAGATGAGGTTCAATCATGGGGTGTACGAAAGTCAACTCAAGGAATTCCTATTTGCAACAATGCGGACAGGGCGGACTCGAAGGAGCTGCTTGGCAGGGAGGGTGACCCTGTCAAGCTGGGGAAGATGAGTCTGGCCCCAGTGGCAGGACAGATGGGAGGCAGGTGTTTCAGTTCCATTTCCTGACAGAAGAACCAGGTGGGAGCCATGGGAAGGGGTGCCAGTCTGTGCCGTGAGGCCTGACAAGGAAGGCATCTCTCACTTGGAGCTGAAAACCGCACTGAAGTCCAGAGGTGGTCAGGAGCCAGGAGGAGGAGTCCTCGGGCCATCAAAGCCGGGAGGGGGCCCCGAGTTGGGGGAGAGGGTGGATCCTGAGACAAGAGGCTATCTCAGGGTTCTGGCCTCCCTAAGACTGGGACGGGGGAGGCAAGCACCCAGCTGCCGGGGGAGGCTGGGGCTATACCTGGAGGCCCATCCCTGGGTTGGGCCTGGAAGGTTGCCGGGAAGAGTTGGAGGGCAACCACATAGGTGTGCTGTGAAATGCACTGTAGGGAAGGTAGGCCAGGCCAGAGGACAGATGCTCTTACCCACCCACCCACCCCACTCAGCCCCCTCTGTTGTCCCCAGGTGATCAATGCCATAGAGCAGGACTACCGGCTGCCCCCGCCCATGGACTGCCCAAGCGCCCTGCACCAGCTCATGCTGGACTGCTGGCAGAAGGACCGCAACCACCGGCCCAAGTTTGGGCAGATCGTCAACACGCTGGACAAGATGATCCGCAACCCCAACAGCCTCAAAGCCATGGCGCCCCTCTCTTCTGGGTACGGCCCTGCCCCTCTCTGTGGCTCCACCCCAGCTGGCCCTAGCCCTCTCACATACCCTCCCACCCTGGCTGCCCTGCCTCACGTAGATACTCTGCCCGGATTGGGATGGAGCAGGGTAGTTTGTGGGGTATCTGCACTGCTGTGGGGTGCAGAGGAGTGCGGGACCCAGTGCCCGCTGGTGCGAGAGGAAGCCCTTTGAAAGAATGATCAGATAGAACTGTGTCTAAGCAAAGTTAGCAGAACCTTGGTTAGTAAATGGATCTACTCATTCCTAAGCTTCCTCCCGAACTGCCCTCACACTCAAACCTGTACTCTCTGCGTTTGCATCCTCCTTGACACAGCCCCCACACACACACACACAAACAGGTGCACACATGCACAAGAACATAGTCCTACACATACGTATGAACATAGGCACAAATGCTCATGGTTATGCTCTCCCTCTCACACACACACAATCTCACACATGAATATACCCATTCTCACACTCGCACTTACATACATACACAGGCACCTGAGCACTCACATTCAGCAGTACAGACTCACCATACACACGTGCCCCCACAGAGGGCTCATCACACCTGTAGCTGCCACAGCCTTGCCTGGGCGCTGTCACAGGCCCCACTCATAACCCAGCCCTCTCTGGGACCCTCAGTCACACAGGGATTCTGAGGAGCAGGGGTCCAGTCAGGTGTCCTTGGGGTCCAGGGCTAGCTGGGTCAGAGACTCACACACCTGGCTCCTGTGGCCAGCAGGTCTTCGTGTTGGCCTCTACCTGTCGCTTCTCACCTTGACCCTGAGTCAACAGCTCCTGACTTTCCGATACAAATACTGTGAGCTTGTAGCCGTATGAGCCAGCCAGGAAGCCATTCCCATTAGCGCACCAGCTTCGTCTGGACTTTGGAGAGTCGGTCCACATCTCAGCTTCTTACAGCACCACCAGGGTGGACAAGGATGGAGAGTGGCACTGGGGGAGGAGGGTCATCAGCAGTGAGTCCCCCGGAGCTCCCTCCTGCTGAAATAGGAAGTGTGTCCCGCCTCCCACGTGGCCCGGCCTCTCAGCGGTCCCTGCAGAGGCTTCCCCCCACTTCCCAGGTAGCCCCAGCTTTGAGTCCTACACACTTGCTTTCTCGTATTCACACATTGATGTGTGCACATGTATGCGGGTTCAAACGCACAACCTCCCACAGGGAGATACGCACATACATGCACAATCACCTGTGTTCATGCTGACGGATACACAAGTGCAGGCACACCTGCAGCCCATCCACACCCTCTCCTAGCATGTGCCCTGACTGTCTCTGTTGCCCACCCCACCCCTAGAATCAACCTGCCACTGCTGGACCGCACGATCCCCGACTACACCAGCTTTAACACAGTGGACGAGTGGCTGGAGGCCATCAAGATGGGGCAGTACAAGGAGAGCTTCGCCAATGCCGGCTTCACCTCCTTCGACGTCGTGTCACAGATGATGATGGAGTAAGTGCCCAGCGGCCTCCACCAACCCTCCCAAGCGGGTGGGGTAAGGAGGGAAGGGGGGGCTCAGGACAGTGGAAAATAGGCAGTGTCCCCGCGAGAATGTGGGGACCAAAGGGTGAAATGGCCAACTTTGGAGTCACGTTCTGATCGACACCCAGGTCCGCCTGCCACCCACTGGCTGAGTGACCTTGAGCAAATCACAGGCGCTCCCTCAGCCTCAGTTTTTCCTTCTGTGACCTGGGGGTTTGCAGGAGGAGCAACAGAGATGTAGAGTGGATGCCTAAGAAGTGCAGGTTCCTTTCCCAGAAGCAGAAGAGAGGGCACACCTCGATCCCAGACTCCCAGCCGCATTCTCCTTCCACCTCATGTAGTCACACACTTCCGCTCCAGATGCACACCCCTCCCCCACACCCCTCCCCCTTTCCTTGCTCTCTCTCTATCTCTCTCTCTCTCTCTTTTTTTTTTTTTTTTTTAATATTTGTATGGACTTCAGAGAGAGGAAGGGAGAGGGAAAGGAGAGAAAAACATTAATGATGAGAGAGAGTCATTGACTGGCTGCCTCCTGCACATCCCCCACTGGGGATCAAACCTGCAACCGGACATGTGCTCTGACTGGGAATGGAACCTTGACCTCCCGGCTCATAGGTCGAAGCTCAACCACTGAGCCACGCCGGCTGGGCCCCTTGCTCTTTTCGGCAGGAAACGCTGGAGAAGCCCAGGCAGCTCTCTGCCTGACCCAGAGTCCCCTCCACCCCCACATTCCCCTAACACACGTGCTTTTCTCCCCAAAGGGACATTCTCCGGGTTGGGGTCACCTTGGCCGGCCACCAGAAAAAAATCCTGAACAGCATCCAGGTGATGCGGGCACAGATGAACCAGATCCAGTCAGTGGAGGTTTGACACTCACCTGCCTCGGCTCACCTCCTCCTCCAGGCCCTGCCCCCTCCGCCCCACACGCTGGCCTCCCTGGTTCTCTGTCCACCGAAGGGTCAGCCACCTGCCAGGAGGCCACGGCAACAGGAAGCACCAAGCAGCCCGCCAGCCATGAGACGTCGCCAAGAACACGTGCAACTCAGATGATGGGGGGGGAAAAGGGAATGGGGACAAACGAAAATAGGTCCTGGGAGGGGGCGGGAAATACACGGACTGTTTTTCAAAGAGGATTCTCCTAAGGAAAGCGAGCATTGTTCTTGGGGGAAAAGAAAAAGGGCTTGGGAGATCCATGCGATGGTCCGATCGGAGATCAGAAGCCGTTTCTCTCCAACTCCCTCGGAGAAGGCGACCTGGCCGGAGCCACGGAAACACTTTCAGGAAAACAAATGTGAAAAGGGGGGACCAGGGTCACTCTCCTCTCCTGCCCCCCGGGCTGCTCTTCCGGGCCTCGCTTCACAGCCTCGTGCCTGGCGGACAGACGGGCAGCCACTCTGGGAATACCCATGCCTACTGCCTCTGGGCACACAGAAGAATTTTTCTGTCTTTGGAGGATATCTGAGGAACTCCAGTGAAAGGAAAAAAAAAAAAGAAAAAAAGATGTGTTTCCCCTCTTGGCGTGTGGGGCTGAAAAGGGACCCTTGTCTCCCTGGGTCTGGGAGAACACAGGCCCCCGGGAAGGTCCGCCTTCCTGAGGCTGCCACCCTCCCAGGCACGCAGCTCCACGTCCAGAATCACGGGCACAGCCGGCCGCTCGGCCCGCGGGGCGCCCACTCCGAACAGCCCCCACCCGGAGGACTGGTGCTGCCGTGACCACCATCAGCTGCAACTGCCACTGAGGACGGTTGTGCCCGCGTCTGGGTTTGTTTACAGCGGTTCGTGGACTGGGGTGGGGATATTTTGGTCAGGGGTGAATTTGGTTTAGGGGTTTGTTGGTTGGTTGGTTGTTTTTTGTTTTTGTTTTTGTTTTTTAATGACAATGAAGTGACACTTTGACATTTCCTACTTTCCGAGGACTTGATCCTTCTCTAGGAAGAAGGTGCTTTCAGCTTAATGACTTAGGCAATACACCAAGGGCGAGATTTTATATGCACATAACGTGGATTTTTTATATGGTTTTCACTGACACCCTCCCCTCCTCCGCCTGCACAGAGTTCCCGCCTGCCGCCAGGCCTCACCAAAGCCAACTGCCACGGGGCCATCTGGGCCGTTCTGAGACTGAGTGAGATCCGGGCAGAGCTGGGGGGCCAAGGGGAAGGAGCATCTCCCCCCCCCCCCGGGATTGTTTCTTGAACGCAGCAGATTGAGCAGGAAATAGGCTCTGAGGCCGCAGCGCCAGAATCCTCTGCCCACTTGTCCACTCTCCTTCTGCCCCCATCTATTCCGTGCTTTCGAGGCAAACGGGCCCCTGTGAGGTTCCTGAGTTGCCCTCACCTGGCCAGATCCCAGTGTCGCCTCTGGGAGCCTACACCACGCTGCACCAGGCCCGGCCCCGGATCATTCACTGTGATAGCCCAGCTTCCAGAGCATCGCCCGCCCTCAGAGACGCGTGCAGGCATGCTCCTTCCCTCCCTGGGAGAAAACGTGTTGCTCTCCTACCCCCTTCCCTCCTCCAGACCTCGGCCCAAATGTGAAGGGTCTCGGCCATGGGAAAACCCATCAGCCAAGGGGTCAGGCCAGTCTCCCTCCTGTGAGCAAACGCAGGCACCTGAGCGGACCAACCGGTTAGTGAACTGAATGGAAATAAACACTTTAGTTATAAAAAAAAGACCTCTGTTCTCTGTAAGTTCCGAGAGAGAGACCCTGGCACCCTTGGGACTTGTGACTCGTGATGCTCTTCCTCGCTCAGGGTTAGAGAAGGCCCAGGGCTGAGAAGGCACATGGAGGGTGCCCGAGTCCATGTGGCCTTTCTGGCTCGGGCTTGTCAAAAGCACAGGCAGTGGAAGAAATGACGTGGAAGCAACGCTTGCTGCCTCTGCAGGACGCGTCGGGAGCAGGGAGTTGGCGGTGAGCTGTGAGCACTCGGCTCCCCCGGGCCAGGAGGAGGGGGTCTAGGTACTAAGTGAGCTGTGAAGTGGACTGGGAGGGTCCCGGAGTACTCATGGACCCCCAGTCAAAGCCACAGGAAGGATCACCTTTTCCTGGTCAACTCATCTCTGTGCAAATGGGCTCCCACTCACACAAACTCAGAACTCTTTGTGCAGGGGGAGTCGGGGAATCTAAAGGGGCGAGGCCGGGGAGGCCTCATCTCAGGACCTTTCCCTTTGTCCGCGGGAGACTGACCAGAGGGAACGTTCCAGGTCCCAGCTGGCCAGCTAACGGCCTCTCGGTGGTCCGACAGAGCATCCCGCATGGACCAGCCTGTCGTCTGTCACTCACCTGTTCTCCAGAGCCTGAGATGCACAGGGAAGGAAGGGATTAGAGGAGTGGGGGGACAGCAGAGTAAGCCACAGGGAAGGCCTTGGCTGGTTTCCCTAGAACTGGCCAGTCTTGGCCCAGTCGGCCACCCTTATGCCCCAAAGATGCCCAGCACGGGTGGCAGCTGTCCCAGCACACAAGGTCACCTTCTGGAGAGAGCTGCCCTGATGCTCTTCGGATTAACTCTGTCTCCCCAGCCTGCCCCGCCCCTCCCACTGCTCTGGGGCCACCACAGGGGCTGGCACTCAGTGCTTCCTGTCAGATGGCTTCCTGCATTAAGCCGATAGGCTGGTGTCTGCTCGCCAGCACGTCTGCCCATCCACCCTCCAGGGCCCTGCGTCCTCCGTGGTCCTGGGCCCCCCTCGTGCCTGCTTCTCAAGAGTAAGGGTGCTCCCCGGACCCTCTGTGTCTCCATTTCGGAAGGACAGACAGAGGTCACTGTGACCATCCAGGGTGCCCGCCTCTTGCTGCTAGAGCAGCTCCCCCACCGCCTCTTGCATCTCAGCAGGAAGTGGCCGGCCGAGCTGCTGGCCCGGGCACACGGCTCTGAGCCGCCTGCCCGCTGCCTGGTTACTAATCCTTTCCTGGCTCCATCGCCCCAAGTGCCAGCCCCACCTGCCCAGCAGCGTGAGAGGCGTTTCCGGCTGCTCTGCACGCAGTGGGTGCTGGAGGAAAGAAAAGCTGCCTTGTGAACACGGGCCAGGGCACCGTGGAAATGGGACCAGCTGCTCCCAGAGTGTGACAAGCCGATCTTCGCAGGCCAGACTGGGCAATAGCGGTGCCATCGCCTCCGCTCCTACTGCTCAGAAGCCCTCAAAATGAGCGGTGGTTGACAATCAGCAGGCTTCTTCTTGGGGGGATGATATCTTTCAACCAGTAAAGCGTGGGCAGACCGATCAGAATAGATGATGGACGTGCAGCAGACACTTAAGGGACTCCGGGCCATGGCTGTTTACTAACGAGGGGTGCCTCCTGCCCACATGGCATCAGCTGGGCTTTCCCCGTCTTTTCTAGTTGGTGCCCACACTGTCTCCGCTCAGGGAGCTCTCCGCCACCCCCTTGTGTGCAGTCACCAGCCTTGCACCCCTCTGCAATCCGGGGGCTCCTCGGCCCTGCCCCTGACTAGCTCTTCCGCACCCCTGGCTGAAGCACAGGAAGGACCCAGGCCTCTGGTCCCCGCCTCCCCCCAGGGCTGAGCCCCTGGCCACTCCCGGCTCTCTCCTGGGCCCCTGTAGTTCCAAGACGGGTACCAAAGGATGGAAGACTCTTGCCAGGGAAAGGAGTGTAAACGCATTCAAAGGACAGGAGGCCGTGGGTTGGTAGGGAAAATGCATCCTGGCGGCCTTGCTCTTGTCACTGAAGATGTGAATCTGGGCAAGCCACTTCCTGTCTCTGGGCCGCAGCCTCCCTCCCACATGTAAAATGAGAGGATTGGGCTGGGTGAGCCGGGTGAGGAGGCACTCGTTTCTCCCCTAGGAAAGGGGGAAACTGAGGCTCAGTAGCTTGCTCGGCATTACCCATCCAGGAATGGGCAGGGCAAGGCTGTGTTTATCTGCTTCCACCGCCCTCTCCACCACACTCCATCAGAGGACAGCAAGGACGTGGTGTCTGATAATGGCTGGTAAGAGAAGGGAAAGCTCAGGTGGGCTGGGGTTATCAGGGAGGGCTTCGTGGAGGAGGCGGTCTTGAAAAGGACAGAGGTTGAGAGAAAGATCATTCCAGGTGGGCGGTGGAGTGTCACCAACAATCCAGAGGCCGGAAGGCCCCCACAGTGAGGAGTTGTGTCTGCCCGGGCCAGCGGGAGTGCTGGGACGTGGAAGTTGATGTGCTCGGAGGGTGAGGCAGTTTGCACACGATCCCCAGTGCAGCCACAGCGGGTCCTTGAGCAGAAGAGGAGCAGAGTGAGCCGCGGGTTCCGGGAGGCGTCAGGTCAGCCATCAGGTGGGGACAGAGTGCCCCACAGCTTCCCCCTCCCCGGGAAGGAGAGTCCCCTGGAGAAGCCCTCCCTTACTCCAGGAGAACCCAGGCCCTGCTGTGTCAGTACCCATCCTCACGGACGCATGTAACCCACAGAGTCACTCCAGCTGGTGGGAGCGGCAGGGTTGGATTTCATGCTGCCCGGTTCTTAACTCAGCTTTGTGTGAGGGTGCCTGCCCATTTCCTCCAGGCCTCTGTGAGTGCTACCAGGCTCTGACCAGAGCTGAGTAGGTGTGGGTGGCAGTGACGGCCTGGGCAGGCAGGAAGGCGGGCATGGCAGAGCCCTGAGAGGACAGAGCGAGCCCTGCTGTGCGCTGGAGGTGGCATGGGGGCATACCAACTGCTTAGGATGCCCATCTCCGCCCTGGAGGCCTTGGCCCTGGCAGGATCACCCAGGAAGGACTGAGTCCTGCCCTTTACAACAGTGTTATGCTGGGGAAACCCAGAGGGAAGCTGGGGAGCCACTCTGCATGTACACACCACCTGCCGGCCTTGACCCAGCTTCCCAGGACATAGGTCCTGCCATAAGACATCTTGGAAGCTGGCCAGTGTCCCTTCAGGGAAACCAAGGTCAGAGAGCTGGTCCCAGAGGGTGACGTGGCCTTTGTTCTGACACAGGCAAGCTCAGGGACACCCCACTGGAGGGGGTCACAGGAGGCTGAGGCCACAGGGATTGCATTAATCACCGGACACTTACCATACATCAGGGACCTTTTGGGTGTCACCATCCCCACTCTCCCGGTGAGGAAACATGCCCACAGGTGCTGCCAGAGGATTCCCTCCAGGGCCTCTGCCTTCGGGGCTCCCTCTTTCCCACCTCCCAGGATTTCCCCAATGTCTGCCACCGCCCACCTGTACCAGAATCACCCCGGCTCTTGATAAGCTTGCAGACCCACAGGCTCCTCCCCAAGCTCCCCCCCCCCCCCCCAGTCAGAATCCCCCAGGTCAGGCCCAGGGGCCTCTGTTTGTGACAAGCTCTCCTGGGAGACTCCTCCAGACTAAAATCCTCTCTTCACTTTCCCCTCCACCCGCTGTGCCCCGTGTCTGCGGAGAGAGGGGCTGGTGTAGACAGGGATTAGGACAACGCAGGACATCGTCAGATAAGATGGCCAAACTCAGACATGGATTAGGACCCATGAAGTGAGGGGTAGGGCTGACCCTCAGGAATGTGTTCAGGCTGTGCTAAGCTTTCAGGGAAATTAGACAGACCTCCCCAGACCCCGAGTCTGTCTGAGTTCAGCTTCCCAGCGTGGAGGCTGCCCCAGGAAAGCTGATATAGAAAGATAAAGCAAGAACTTAAAACTGCAGAGGGGGCCCGGCAGCTCCCCCAGGGCCTCCCTGTGGGCATCCCACGGACCCCAAGGCTACGATCCAGAGCTGTTCACTCAACACCTGGCCAGGTTGGCCAGGCGAAGGCAGGCTAGGGCTTCCAGCTGGACCTGGAGCTTCATATGCCACCACCCTTCCCACCACCGCCAACCCCCTGCCTCCCAGACTAAGACACACGCTCTCCCTGGAGGAGGGAGAGGAAGAGAAGGTCCTTGTCTCTACTCAGGCCTCACAGCCATGTTGGAGGAGGGGAAAGGGAGAGGGGAGGGAGGAGGTCAGAGCCAGGACCACATACACCGTGGGTTCCTGCAGAGAGTGCAGTTCTAACATTCCATGGGTCAAAGATTCCAAGATGGCAAAAGCCCCCGATTCTAAGATCCCGGTGGGAGGATTCCATGCTTTTAATATTCCATCACCATATGGTTCTATGCTGCTCATTCCTGAGACTTCACTACCCATTTGTTCGTCTCTGGTCCCCAAACCTGAGGACCGTGGCAACGACAAAGCACAAAGAGAGAACAAGAATGAGAAGAGAGAGAGAGATGGTGAGGGAGGGTGGGGGGGCAGGTAACAACAAATACAACAGCTCCCCCTTTGAGTCTGAATCAGAGGTGCGCCTTGACAGGGGCCTGTGAGGCTGGCATTCTCTCCCTGGGAGAGGAGCAGACGTGCCACATCTGGCTGCCCCCAGCGGGCAAGGCCCTGTGCAGACCAGACCACACCGTGCCCCTGGCTGGTGAGCTGGACAGCTCAGCTCAGGAGCCAAGTGGGGGCCCCACTGGTTAGGTTTGGGGAGGGACTGAAGGGCCAGAAATTTGCTGAAGAGTCTTCCCCAGGTACACTGCCTTCCTGTGCAGAGCCAGTTTGTTGTTTGTTTGTTTGTTTGTTGTTTGTTGTTTATTTGTTAGCAGTGGGGAAACTATAAGGTCGTGCTGCAAACCCCAGAGCCACTCTGGTTACAGCGTCATGGCCACACAGTCCCTGCCGCATTCCAAGGGCCCTCTGACCCTTTCTAAGGAGGCTATGGCCTTTGGGATCTGGGAGGGCAGCCGGTGGAGGTGCCTCTGGACTCCTCGTAGCTCAGTCATCAGTCTGCCTACTTTCCCTTCTATGGACAGGGACTCTGGTAGGCAGGAGCCACAAGGTGGGGCCCCTGAGGCTGGCCCAGGGTAGGCCTGGCAGGAACCTCCCTTACAGCCAGCCTCTTTGGAGAACAGAGAAGAGCAATTACTGGTTGGTCAGGCTCAGCCCCAAATCCTAATCACAGCTGCTATTTCTTGAGTGCCAACCATGTGCCAGAGGCCGTGCTTACCTTTTTATACACAGGGTCTCGCTAAATCCTCACTCAGCTCTGCGAGGCAGGTACAGTTATTCCTGCTCCACAGACCGGGGAACTGAGACCCGCTTGGGGGCTTTCCCAGGTCTCAGAGTCGGCCAGTGGTGTCTGACCCCCAGCATCTGCCTCTGAATCACTCTGCTATGCTGCTACCAGTGACCCTCACTCAGCCCCAGAGAGAGAAACCCAGTCAAATCCCAGATCTCCAGGGGGCACTCTGTTTGGGGGCCCTGGGACATCCTAACGTCTCAGAGCCACTGTCTGAGCCGCTGTCCTGGACTCCCGCACCCTACCCCCAAACCCCGCCCCTACCGCCCAGATGTTAGTTCCAGCCTGGGCCATCAGGCCAGAACTCTCAACTGGGGGGGTCTGGCAGGGTTTCACAGAACGCTGTTTCTTCTGGTCATAAACACGATTCTTCTGATAATGTAGGGGGTCGGGAAGTGATGCGGTCGGGAGTTCTGATGGCCGTGGGTCAGACCTGGACCCGACCCCCCCCGCCCACTGCTGTGACCAAGGAAACCTCACCAGCTGTGTCCATGAGCCCCTGACCCTGTTGCTCCAATGCCTTTGTAGGAGTATTTTTATTGATAGCAGAACCTTTTTTTTTTTTCCAAAATAAATGTGAATTGTAAAAATTATCACTTGGACTCACGAGGTTTTCTTGTTCGTTTGCTTTGGTTGGCATTTTTGCTGAGGTTCCCCAGGGAACAAATGGGGCTCCTATAGGTCCTCAACAGGGTTGTGAAGCATGACTAGGAGCTTTCTAGGACTAAGGATGAAGCCAGGACTAGGGGGCTGGGGTTGGGGTTGGGGTTGGGGTTGGGGTTGGGGTTGGGTTGAGGTTAGGGCTGGGGTGGGGATTTGGCCTTGGCTGGGGAGGGGCACTGAATTGGAGCAGTAACTCCCAAGTGTTCTAAGTTTGAGCTCGGATGTCAGGAGTTCTAGCGTTTGAATACTAACCCTGTCATTTAGCTCTGTTGGCTCAGTTTCTGTGGAGACATCATGTAATTGTTGCAAGCCTCGTTTTCATGTCTGTAAAATGGGGCAATAGCATCTAAGTCCTAGAGCACAGGAGAGGATTAAATTACATGAAGCATGACAAGTGCTTGGCATGCACAACATGAACTCTCCAGATTTTGCTGGAAAAGAGCTGGGCCCATGTCTGCCATACACTCAGCTGTGTTCTCCTTAAGCAGGACAATGCCTGACGTACGATAGGATCTCAGTAACTGTTGGTCCAATAAGTGTCAGTTCAAGTTCTGCTGGAGGAGGAGGAGGAGAAGAAGAAGAGGAAGAGAAGGAGGAGGAGGATGCATTTGAGGACAGTTCATGGCAAAATACATCACGCAAATTTTGGACTTGGGCAAGTTGATTAGGTTTCTTTACTTCAGGATAGCACAGAGCCTTAAATATGTTTAAAAGTATGTATAGTCAACTGACCTTTGACAAAGAAGCAAAGGCAAAACAATGGAACAAAGATAGTCTTTTCAACAAATAGTACTGGAACAAACAAACATCACATGCAAAACAATAAACCTAGACACCCTTCACAAAGATTAACTCAAATTGCATACAGACCTAAATGTACAACATAAAGGAATAAAACATCTAGGAAATAACTTAGGAGAAAACCTAGATGACCCCGGATATGGTGATGACTTTTTAGATACAACACCAAAAGCACAAACTGTGAAGGAAATAATTGATAAGCTAGACTTCGTTAAAATTTAAAACTTCTGCTCTGCAAAAGACAGTGTCAAGAGAATGAGAAGAAAAGCCACAGACTGAGGGAAATATTTGCGAAAGACACATCTAATTAAGGACTGCTATCCAAAATATACCAAGAACTCTTAACACTCAACAATAAGAAAACAAACAGCCTAATTAAAAGATGGGCCAAAGACCTTAACAGATACATCACCAAAGAAGATATACAGACCACAAGTAAGCACAGGAAACGAGGCTTCCTGTCATATGTTATCACGGAAATGGCCAAAATCGGGAACATTGACAACACCAAGTGCTGGAGAGAATGTGGAGCTACAGGAATGCTCATTGGTTGCCGATGGAAACACAAGCTGACACAGCATTCTGGAGGACAGTTCAGTGGTGTTTTCTAACAAAACTAAACACACTCGTACAAATCAACCCAGCAATTCTGCTCTTTGGTATTTACCCAAAGAAGTTAAATAAAAACTCATGTCGACAAAAAGCATGCACATGGGTGTTTATAGCAGTTTTATTCATAATTGCTAAAACATGGAAGCAACCAAGATGTCCTTTGAAGGTGAACAGATAAATAAACTATGATACATCCAGACAATGGAATACTACTCAGTGCTAAAAAGAAATGAGCTATCCAGCCACAAAAGACGTGGAGGAAATGGACATGCATATTACTCAGTGAGAGAGACCAATCGGAAAAGGCTACCTACTGTGTGATTCCAACTCTATGACATTCTGGAGAAGGCAAAACTATGGAAGCAGTGAAAAGATCAGTGGTTGCCAGAGTTAAGTGGGAACGGAGGGATGAATAGGCAAAGCATAAAGGACTTTTCGGGAAGTGAAAATTCTCTGCATGATACTGTAATGGTAGACTCATGTCATTATACATTTGACCAAACGCACAGAATGAACCCTAATGTAAACTGTGAACTTTGGGTGATAATGATGTGTCAATGCAGGTTCATCAGTTGTGACAAATACACCATTCTAGTGGGAAATATTTTTAATATATTTTATTGATTTTTTTACAGAGAGGAAGGGAGAGGGAGAGGGAATTAGAAACATCAATGAGAGAGAAACATCAATCAGCTGCCTCCTGCACACTCCCTCACTGGGGATGTGACCGCAACCAAGGTACATGCCCTTGACCAGAATTGAACCTGGGACCCTTGAGTCCACAGGCCGGCACTCTCTCCACTGAACCAAACCGGTTAGGGCTCTAGTGGGAAATATTGATAATGAGGAAGGTTATGCATGTGCGGGGACAGAACTTCACAACCATTAGTATGGCTAAAGTTTTGCTAAGATGTGAAGCAAGAGAGCCGTCACATATTGCTGCTGGAAATGTAAAATGGTACAAGAGCTTTGGAAAACTGCATGGCAGACACACCTTGATAGTCAACCAAGAGAAATGGAAGCATGTATTTACAGAATTATACAGGAATGCCTTTTTGTGTTTGTTTGTTTTTTTAGGAATGCTGTTTTTAATAACAGCCACAATGGAAACAACCCAAATGTCCATCCACAGGTAAACGGAAAAACAAATTGGGATATATCCCTTGAATGGACTACTACTCCGCAATAAAAAGGAACAAACTACTGATGCCCACACAAAGACATGCATGAACCTCCAAACATCATGCTGAGCAAAAGAAAACAGACACAAAGGACTACACTGTACGATCCCATTCATATGAGATTCTGTAACAGGCAAAACTAATCTAGAGTGACAGAAAGATCAGTGGCTGCCTGGGGCTGGGTACAGGGGAGAGGACTGACTGCAAAGAGTAGGAAGGACGTTTGGGGGTCGATGGGAATGTTCTGAATCTTGATGGTGGTGGTGGGTATACATACTTGTAAACATCACCAAACTATACCCTGATAATGTGTGCATTTCATTTTATGTAAATTGTAACGCAGATTGATGTTTTTAAGACAAAACCCAAGCCCATATTTTGTCTTAGGTTCAACAGACACAAAAGTAAAGTACTTTGTCAGTGTGCTGTTAAAAATATGTAAAAGTGCCCTAACGGGTTTGGCTCAGTGGATAGAGCGAAGGCCTGTGTTTTCAAGGATCCAGGTTTGATTCTGGTCAAAGGCATGTACCTTGGTTGCAGGCACATCCCCAGTAGGGAGCGTGCAGCAGTCATCTATTCAATGTTTGTCTCTTGTAGATGTTTCTAACTCTCTATCCTTCTCCCTTCTTCTCTGTAAAAAAATCAGTGGGAAAAAAGATATTTTTTAAAGTATGTAAATGCTTTATTCTAAGTTTCTGTACTTGGCTCTTCCTCTCCGGTGGATAAGAAATAGTTCGCACCCCGGCTGTGGTCCGGGGACCGCTCTCAGAGCAGCCGCGCCCTACCCCGCCGTGTCAGCTCCCTGGGTTCCAGGGGAGGGCGCGGCGGGGAGGACGGGCTCGCGCAGCAGCCGCAGCACCCGGTACGTGTTCAGCCCGGGGACGTCGAAGCCCGGGGACAGCCCGTGGCGGTCCAGCGGGTAGAAGCGGACGAGCTGCCCGTGCTGGGCCTCGAGCGAGAGCCGGGCGCCGTCGCCGAGCGGCAGCGCGCACGGGAACTCGCGCGCCACGTGCAGCTGGAAGACGCGGCCGCGCACGTGGCGCAGCGCCAGCGTCCGGAAGGCCGGCGGCACCAGCGCCTCCGCGCGCGGCCCGAACTGGCGCAGGCGCAGCTCGCCCGCCGGCCCGGCCGCGCGCACCTCGTAGAAGGTGCGGTTGGCGAAGGTGAAGAAGCCGGCGAACGGGCGCGCGCTCGGGGGCGGGGCGGGGCGGGGCGGCGCTCGGCCTCCCGCAGGGCGCGCTCCAGGGCGGGCAGCAGCGCGTCGTAGGCGCGCGCCACCAGGTCGGCCCCGGAGGGCCGCGGCCCCGCCAGCAGCAGCACGAGGCGCAGCAGCACGAGGCCCAGCCGCAGCGGCGGCACCAGGGAGAAGGTGGCGGCGTAGCCGTCCAGGTCGCCGTCCTTGCGCGCCACGCGGTAGCCCCGCTGCGCGTGGAACTCCCACGGGGTGCCGGTCTCGCGGGCGAAGTAGGCGCCGCCGGGGCAGGCCAGCAGCGGCGCCAGCAGCGTCCTGGCCGCGTCGGGCCGCAGGAGCCGCCGGGGCCCGCCGCCCAGGAGCGCCGCGGCCAGCTTGGCCAGGTCGGCGGCCGTGGAGTACATCCGGCCCGACGGCCGGTACCAGCCCAGGTCGTAGAGCGGGGCCGGCCGGCCGCTGCCGTAGAAGCCGGCCGCCAGGCGGGCGCGCACCGGAGGGGTGAGGTCGAAGCCCGTGTCTGCCATCCCCAGCGGCTCCAGCACGTGCTCGGAGAGCCAGCGCTGGTAGTCCCCCCGAGCCGTGTGGGCCGCCAGGACGTGCGCCAGGAGCGAGAAGGCCAGGGTGCTGTAATGGCATCTGGAACGAGAGGAGTGTGTGTGTGTGTGGAAAACTGAGGTGCAGCCCATGATGAGGGAGCATTCCCAGGCCCGGCCAGGTAGCCCCTTCCGACCTGCTCAGACTGTCTGCAATGCCCCCAGAGTGTCATAGGACTGGATCGGGCAGGGAAGGAACCTGCTTCACTGCATCCCAGAGGGGTCAGACCCATCAGAGACTACAGATCACTCATTCTACATCTGGGAAGAGAGGAAGGACGGCCCAGAAAGGGGCAGGGACTTGTCCAGGGTCACACAGCAGGTAGGAGGAGAGCTGGGCTGGGCAAGTGGTAAAGCAAATCTTATTGGTCCTTTACATTTTAGTATGATTTACTTTAGCAAACAGAAATCTAGAGTCTTAGGCTGTTGCGGGGAGAAGCGGGGGCAAGGTGGAATTATAGGGATCATGTGGTTCAAGGATAAGAAACAAGGGGCAGGTTTTCCCCTCCCTTCTCCCAGCTATGGCAGACACCAGCATTCAGTAAGAGGTCTCTCTTCTTTCCCGGAGAAGGTGCAATTTCAAAAAGGCTCAGACAGATGAAAATCCACAAATCCTTTTAGACATTCCTGAACTCAACCTCCCTTAATTTTTTATGTTGTTTTTTTTTATTTTATTTTAGGGAGAAGAAGGGGGAGAGTGAGAAAAAAGAGAAACATCCATTAGAGAAACATCGATCCGTTGCCTTCCATATGCATCCTGCCGGGGATTGAACAACCTAGTATATGCCCTGACCGGGGATCGAACCTGCCACCTTGTGGTGTACAGGACAACACTCCAACGGAGCTAGCCTGACTTCCCTTTTCTACAGATGAGGAAGCTGAGGTCCCAACGGGCCAAGTGCCTCCTCCAAGTCCTCATGGCAAGTTAGTGGCACAGCTGAAAGGAGGACTCCAGCTCGCAGATGTTTGAGCATCACCTGCGTCCTTTCTTCCGCGGGGAAGTGGGCCTGAGGTTCAGCATTTGGAGAAACAGGGCACCTTTTTGCAAAAAAAAAAAAAAAAAAAAGGTCAAGAAGCCTGGAAGGGTGCCTCGGAGGCAGGGGAGTGCCAGCTGTCCTCTGTCCAGCCCCTCACTCCCTGAGCTGGGCTTCTCTGTTCGGTAGCCACCCCAGCTCTCCACTCCCATCGGCATCCCATTTATTTCCATGCTGGCACTGGACAGCATCTCTATTTATCTCGTTTATCTGTTCACTGATAAGAAGGCTCACTGTTGACTCACAAGAATGCAAACTCTATGCGGAGGAACCTGGTTACCAGTAAACGTGTTGCTTCTGTATCTCGGTTAGCACATTCCGGGCACAGAGTTGGTGCTCAGTCAGTGTTGAGTTGATGAGTGCAAAGAACTCAAGGCTCACACGGCACCTGCCTTGCCGTAACACCCTCTCTGGGCCTCGGTCTTTCCAGCTGTGGAATAGGGGTTGTATTCCGTGACCCCGAGGTCTCTTCAGGTTCTGACCAGCCAGGATGAGAGGATGCAGTCTGTCTGCGCGGTGGGGGGTGCGGGGGGAGGATCCTGAGGAGGATCCTATTAATAATTTTGGCAGAGCACCAAGGCACACTCCTCACCTGGTTCCTGGCTCTGCCACCAGCACATCATCCTTGAGCAGGCTCAGGGCCTCCTGGGTGCTGCCCCTCCACAGCAGCGAAGTGGATCGCAGCCTTCGGGGCAGCCCTGGGGAGGAGCAGTGGTCAGACCTGCTGGGCTAGCTGAGGGCGGATGGAGGGGTCATTGAGTGCACTGCCTCCCTCCCCACCTTCCATGGGTTGAAAGGTAACAACAACAAAATCACTCGAACAACAAAAATGGTCCAGCATTGCCGAAACCGGTTTGGCTCAGTGGATAGAGCGTCACCCTGCGGACTGAAAGGTCCCGGGTTTGATTCCAGTCAAGGGCATGTACCTTGGTTGCAGGCACATCCCCGGTAGGGGGTGTGCAAGAGGCAGCTGATCGATGATTCTCTCTCATCGATGTTTCTAGCTCTCTATCCCTCTCTCTTCCTCTCTGTAAAAAATCAATAAAATATATATATTTTTAAATGGTCCGGCATGGACTCTCCTCCTGCTTGTGTTTTAGTGGGACACAAAACCTCTCAAGCCCCAGTCCCCTCACCTGTGATGTGAGGGACATAATATATTTAGTCATCCCTCTATCATAGGGATGATGGGAGGATTGGGTAAAATAAAATGCTTAGCATGGTGTCTGGTCATAGCAACTGCTCAAAAAGTAATTATCATCAACTACTATAGATAGCAGTTTGATTCAACAAAATTCTTGAGATCAGTGGCCAGACAGCTTTGGACTTATCTAACCATTTGGACTTTTCTGTTTATTATCTGTGAAAACTATTGGAAGAACCATGGGGTTTGGGTTCTCTCCACGCCTCCGTTCAGTGGTGGATTTCCAGCTTCTGTTTTTGTGCCAACATATGTTCTGGGTCCTGGGGAATCGGTAATGAACAAAGTCCCTGCCTGTGTGGAGTGAGTGGAGAGGCCAGACAACGAGCAGATACATATTCATGCTACAGAGAAAGTAATTTGGTCAGACCAAGGCCTTGCAGAGCGGTCCTTGAGCAGGTGAGACCTGGAGAAGGTGAGAGAGGGAGCCATCCTTCTCAGTAAGAATGTCTCGGGCAGAGGGAACAGCACATGCAAAGTCCCTGAGGCAGGAAGGTCTTGGAAAGTTTGAGGAATAGCATGGCCCAGCCGGTGTGGCTGGAGACAAGTGAGAATGGGGAGACTTTGGCCAGTTCAGGGAGCAGCAGAGAGTGGGCTCAGCCTGGCGCGATGAGAGTCCGCTCCACGGTTCCCCCCACCTGAATTATTTGGGGCCAAATAAGGTAAGTGCAAAACCATTCACCTGAGAGCTGGCTGGCCATCCTCTGGAGGGTGACGGGCGAAGGCCTGGGGGCTGGGCCCGCCTCCTCCAGCCCATCCATCAGGCTCTGTTGGGTGGGGGCCGATGCCATGCCCAGCGGGTTGTTAATGGCGAAGGAGCTGGCATAGCGCTCCAGAGGGTCATCGAGGGAGGCTACGGTGCCCTCCTCCCACAGGCGGTACAGCATGAGGACTGGAAAGATCTTGGAGACACTGGAGATCCTAGACAATGTTGGGGACACGGGTGCAGAGAGCATACCCTTGGCCCCACAATCCATCTCTACCTTGCACCCCAGCCTCCAACTCTCTAGTGTTCTAGGGGAGCACTGAATCCTACTGCTTTATTTAATGTCTCAGATGAAAATCCACCAGCCTCTATATAACTGGCTTTGGGATGCTTGAGAATATTCCAGAGGCAATAGGGCTGGGCTGAATGGACATTCCTGAGTATCTGCCCAATGGCAGGCCTTCCCCCAAGCCCTTCCCACTGTGGACAGACCTGGTTGGGTCATGCCTCTGCCTCTCACTGGTTAAGTGGTCTTGGGCAAGTCCTAGACTTTCTGAGATTCGGCTTCCTTGTCCGTTTCACAGGCTGTAGAGAGGATTAAACAAGAGCATGCTCCTAAAGTGTTTGGCGAGATACCTGGGGGTAGTGAGTGCACAGTAAGTGACAGAAAGTATAATTGTTGTCCCAAACTTGGCCCATAGCAGGCGCATGGTGAATGGAACTGCTGCAGGCCTCACTGTATCTCTGGGAGCAGATGTGTTCACTTTGCATTGTAAGCGTTAAGGGTCCTGCAGGCAGCACCTCGGCGGGGATGTGTGCAGCAGAATGTCCCCAGGGACTTCCATCTGGGCCACTGCTGCCGATTGGCAGGGACCAGGGCCAGGAGCCCAGGACCTGGGCATACGATGTGAGGGAAGGAGGGGACTCAGGGAGCCTCTTGGAATTAGGGAGGTTTGGGGCTAAGGGGTCTCCAGAAGCGATTCCTTCCTGGCCTGTTACCTCTGTGGTGTGACGTTGGGCACTCACTGGTCCTCTCTGGACCTCAGTCTCTTCATCTATAAAACTATTGTATAATATCAAGACTTAATGAAGGGCTTGGAAACCCCAATCATGATTCGCTTGAGTTCCCCTACCTCCTAAGTCCCCCCTATTCTCCCACCCCAGGTCCCTCCATAGGACCCCGCAGGTCACCAGGCTGACCGGTACATGGTGTACTCATCGCGGGGGGCCGGAAGCTGGGTCGGAGCCATTCTTCTTCCCGAAGTTCCCAGTCCAGAGCACGGCGTCGTTGTGGATGACAACTGCAGATATGGCCGCCAGCCCAGGGGCAGACAGTGCCTGGCGCAGGATCCTCTCCACCTTGCAGGAGAAGAGCAGGAGGCTCAGAATGTGGGTGCAGAGACACACCCCCCTCTTGTCATCGGCACACCCTGCCCATGCCCACACCACACCCTGCACACGGGTCGCCTTTCCTGGCTCCCCTTCACCCTCCCCCACCCCCACCCCCAGTTGCTGGAGAAGAGCCCAGGGAGCCTCCAGACTTTGGACTCTCATACCATGGGCCCCCACTCTGGCCGCAATCAGAGCCGCTCCCCTAGAATCTGTTTTATATGTGGAAATTCCTCATGAGATTTTTGTTCAAAGAAACATTTCCTTGGCAAAACGTTAAAGGAGGGAGGGGACAGATCTATTGATCTAGTCAAACCCTTGTCTTATGCCCTAGAATAGGGGTGTCGAACTCAATCAGAGAAGGGGCCAAAATCTAAAATCCAGCCTAAATCGCGGGCCGAATGGTTTACTGAACAGTCATAAACTGTCATTGTGATGAAAACGCAGCGGAGTGCAGTGATGACAGCGCGGTGCGGGCCACATTGCAAGGCCTGGCGGGACGGATTTGGCCTGCGGGCCTTGTGTTTGACACATGTGCCCTAGAATAATAATTTTTCAGCCCATGCGCCCAAGAATTTTAAAAATATGCAATATCTCCAAAAAGTAAAATATGCACTATCTGACTATTTGGTCAGGGGTGCTGACCTTTTTTCTCTTGGATTATCAAATTTAAAAATTGACAACAGCCAATACAACAGTAGTCAAGCGGTGTGAATAACTCAAAATTTATACCTTTTTTTTTTGGCCAGGCAAAAAATAATAATTTGTTTTCGGTATGCCATAGAATTTTAGTGATTCGGTATACCACAGAATTGGTTTATGTGTGCCATGAGATAAGAAAAGGTTGCAACTCACTACCCTAGAAAAACTCCAGTAGGCCTAGTCTGGCCCCCTAGTGCTGGAGAATTCACTATTTCTAGAAGGCCCCTAATTTCTCTTTTGAACATTTATTGAAAATGCCTCATTCTTTGCAATGACAGAGTGTAATGATGATGACAACAGCTAACATATACTGGACGTTTAGAATGTGCTAGGCACAGTATAAAGTGATTTTCATACACTGTCTCATTTATAACCTTCACAATAAGTCAGTGCTAATTTCTCCCCACTTTACAGATGAGAAAACTGAGTCTATGAGATATTGATATGAAAGTGACTTGCTCAAGTGACGAATGGTTCGTGGAATCGGAATTAGAATCCCAGGCTAAGTCCAGCCCCTGTTCTTAATTAATCGCCTTGCTGAGTGATTTTGCAAATCCTGAGTTGAGAGCTCTGCCTACCTGTAGCTTTCACCCCTGCCCTAGCTTTGTGTCTCTAAATCTGTTTCTTCCCCTATTGATAGTGACTCACAAGGTATTCTGACAAAGAGGTTAGCACATACTAAGTGCTCACTATGCGGCAGCCAAGGTGTTCATGGTTGCTTTTTCATTAATTACCATGTCCCTCCCACCCTGAGAGCCACCCGGCACCCTCTGTTCCCTCTCCTTCACAAAAGCCTCCCATGTGTTTGCCCACAGTGAGTGTGCCTCCATTGGCCTGCACCTTCTCTCCCGTGGAATCATCTGCCTCCTTCCCTTCAGCTGCTCCTCGGGTGACAATTTCAAATCCCCCGCCACGCTGCTGCCCTCACCTCTCTGATGGGGTTTCATTTGTCTGCATGCCTCCTGAGGTGAGTGACCCAAGTGGGCGGGGTCTGACTGGCACAGACTAGAGCCCGCTGACAGCCCCTTCTACTGCTAGACCGTCCTCAGTGGTAAAAGCTATATTGTGGGATGTTTTGTTTTAATTATTTTGCAGGGACCTCTGTCATCCTCTCCAATCTCATCTTTCTCCCCCCTCCACCTATGGCCCCACCAGAGTGAATTGCCTCAGAGTTCTTTGTGTGCACCTGGCACTTACTCTGCTGACTCTGGGTCCTGGCACAGGCTGTTCCTTCTACGGAGCACAGCCTCCGCCCTCCTCCCTCCCCCATCAAGCTCCTTTATTATTCACATGCCCATCAGCTGGGTATCTCCTAGTGTTCACATCTCAGCTTAGACACCACTTCCTCCGGAAGCCTTCCCTGACCCCAAAGTCAGTTCCTTCGTGCCCCCTGCCCCAGTCCCTAAACTTTCCCTGTCCTCGCTCTTACCCTGTGTTATCACTGTTTATTATCTTCACTGTTCCTTCGTTCCCAACTGGTAGCTTCTTAGGAACAAAACACTATCTTCTTTCTGCCATGTCCCTGGTGTCTAGCTCAGAGTCCGTGCTCAGAAATTACATGATGAATGAGTGCCACGTCCAGTGCAGAGAGTGGCCCTCTCCTTCAACACTCAGGCCTGGCACCCACCCTCCTGGGCCATACTGACCTTTTCCAGGGCCTCCTTCAACACGGGGAGAGGGTGTGCCAGGGGCACAGGCTCAGGGTGCTGGGGGCACATCCTCACAGGGGCAGAGGGCGCCTCTGGTCCCAAGGACCCTGCCGGGAATATCACATGGTGAGAAGGAAATAGCAATCAGGATAGGGGTCTAGAGGGCATCCTAGAAGAGATGGGAAGGTGGCGGCAAAGGCCAACCCTCCCAGCTGGCAACCCTCACCGGGAGTATCAGGGAGCAGAGACCAGTCCTGGGTATCCAGGAGCAAAGAGCAGGGTGTGCCTGGAGGGGAGGGGACAGTTCCATGCACACCACCTGCAGCTTGGCCTTCAAGATACCCATTAGGCCAGAGTTCCCGGTGGCAGCCCTTCTCTCTTGCACGCCCGCCTTCCTCCCTCTGTGTGGTCAGCAGATTTAGACAGGTTCCTGCTCAGGGCAGGCTGAGCCATGTGCTATCTGTCTGTCTCTCTTCCCCCAGTTCTGATTATGTGTTTGGGTGGGGAAGTGGACTTGGGGCTCCACTTCGGCGTCAGGCCTAAACCACAGGGAGAACTCAGTCTATCACTTGAGCCACGTGTTCGGGCATGGGGGATTCATGTCTGGTTCTGCTTTGGTTTGGCTGTATGGCTTCTTTGGAACCTCGAGGAAGAGGGTGTGGGCATCCCAACGGCCCCCAGACCTCTCCTCGTCCCCTGAAGAGCCATGTGGAGTGGTGGTGATGGTACAAGCACCTTGAGGAGCTGCACCCTTTCCAAGTCCTTCCTGAGACTCCCCAGAACTAAGACTAGACGGGAAGTTCACTGTGGCCATAAATTCTTTTAGCGCCTCCCAACTCTAGACTCTGGCTGGCTTTGAGAATGAGGTAGAATTGGTCATTGATCCTGGGTCTCCCCAAAATTAGGCCTTCATGCGCCTTTGCTCCCTGGGAATACTGCCTCCTCCTGAACAAGCCTGGGATAGCGGTCTTGAGAGGGAGAATCCACATGGAAAGAGAGATCCAGCCCCACCCCCTGCATTGGAGAGAGAGCTTAGATTAGACCAGCAGCAGAACTGCTAGCCAGCCCACAGACTAACAGAAAGAATGAATCACTTCGTTTGAAGCCAGCAAGTTTGGGGTTGGCATTAGGATCCTCATTTTATACACAAAGGCATCAAGGCACAGAGAGATCATATGACTGGCCCCAAGATGAACAGTTAGAGGCCAGAGCTTGTGAGTCTAAATCGTACGATGCCCTCGGGTCAGGAGTGGCAGCTCAGAGCCCCCAAGGACCCACAGGGGCGGGAGAAACTGGAGGATGTCTCTGCACTCACCGGTCTTCAGCTTGGGGAGGTAGTACTGCCACAGGAAGCAGCCGGTCATGAGCACAGAGAGCAGAAAGAAGAAGCTGCAGGAAGCTGGGAAAAGCCACTTCTTTACTTTCAGCGGGCCAAGCCACCAGCCAGCCTGGAATGGGGGAGACACAGGGCACAGCTTCCATGGGACTCAGCCAGGGGGAAGAAAGAGAGGGACCCCACCCTGACCCCTTCTATACCTGAAGTTCACCCAGACATAATGGAAGTCCACAGGGAAGTTCTAGTGTGTGCGTGTGTGTGTGTGTGTGTGTGTGTGTGTGTGTGTGTGTGTTTTACACCTGGGAAACCAAGGTCCTTCCCAGCATGACCCATTCAACAGCTCCGCCATGAATGTACCTCTGTACCTCTGCGCCTTTGCATAGTGTGTTCCTTCTGCTGGGCCTGCTGTCTCTCTTCTGTATACTTAGTGATACATCTCCTCCATGAAGCCTTCTGCAACTGCCTTCACCCAGGTCCCCTCCAAGGCACTGGGGACAAGCCTGTTATGGCATAGATCCAACTCTCTCCCTAGTACAGTAGTTGTTTGACTACTATGGCCGATTTACCTAATGGAGGGGGAATTCTCCAAAAATTCAACCTCCTTCCCTATCCCCAGATGAAACACCCATTCTGATCTTGGTGTTTGTCATCATGCATGCTTTTATTCTTTGGGTTTACGCATCCATCAAGAGCATGTAGTATTGTTTTGCACATTTTTAAACTTACACGAATATTATTCTCCTGTATTATCCTTCTGCAACTTGTTTTTTCCCCACTTGGATACACATAGTTCTGGATTATTCATTTCAGCTTCTGTCGAGGATGCTGCTACATGAATATACTTCATAGTAGAATAGACCATGGAGATGGGCCAGGCTTCCTTACAAACGGGACAATTTTATACATTCGAGGTGAGAGCACTATAAGTAGGAGTGAAATTTCTGGATGGTAACGTATGGCCATCTTCATCTTAACCATATTCTCTCCTGCACTCCCCAGAGTTGTTCCAGTGATTCTCATTGCTATCTTTAATTTGCATTTTCTCTGTTGCTAATAAGGTTGAACACCTTTTTATGTGTTTACTATTTATATTTGGGTTTGCTTTTATGTGAATGGATTGTTTTTATCCTTTGCCTATTTTTTTATTCAATTTTCTTCAGAGCTCTTTATAAGTTCTCTGTGCTTCTGCTTCCTTACCTGTAAAATAGAGATGATAATGGCACTTGCCTCATAAATTTGTAAGGATTAAATGAGTTAATACGTATAAAGTACATCTTGTCCGACACATTGTAAGACCTGTTAACTGTTATTCTTGAAGAGAGGGTTTTTTGCAATGGTTTTGGTTGTTGCCAATCAAATTTATCAACACTGTCTTTTTTTGTTTGCTGTGCGTGTGTGTCTGCGTGCATGGGTTTGCTTAAGAAATCCTTTTCGCAGAGATCTTAAATGTAGATTTCTATACATTCATATAAAAACATGTTTGGTTTTAGTGAAAGGAAATGATTTCATTTTATTTGTTTTTATATGAATTATCAGTCATCTCAGCACCCTCACTGGCTTGTATACATACTGGCACCTGTTTTCTAGGCTTTTTCATTTAGAGTCTCACTGAGTTTCTAGTCCATCGCTCCCTGTCAGTCCTCCCTTTTCAACTCCATGGACCGTTCCTGCCTCTTCCTCTTTGCACCTTGATGCATTGCTCCCCTCTGTGCCTTTGCACCTGCCCTTCCCTCTGGCTGCCCTTTGCCACTGACAAACGTGGGAAAGCCCATGTGAAGCCTCCTCATTCTCCCCCAGGGTCCTCTCCTCTCTGCGCACTCGTCACTGCATTGTAACAGGAACCTGCACTGGTTAATCCTGGCTTCTCTGACTGGCCCCGACCAGGTGACTAGTGTCTCCAGCACCAAAATCATTCCTTCAGGGCTTTTATGCCTGCAAAACCTGGCACTCCGCCTGACACTGGCACATTCTCAGGAAATGTGTTTTGAACTTTACATCGTCCTGAGTCAGTTGTAATTCTGGACACATCCCTTCCCCTCTTAGGGCCTCCATTTCTTCAACTGCTGGAGAGGGCTGGGCTATTTGTGAAGAGGATAATGTACATCTAGAAATCCCATTTGATTTCAGAAGTATCTCCCAGCTTTAGAATGTGGTACTCATACTGAAGCCATTCTTTATTCATAATCTCCGAAGATTGGAAACAACCTAAATGTCCTTCAACTGGTTATGAAAAGACAAAACTGGGGCACATCCATGTAATGGGATGCTGCTCAGCTAAGTACAGGAACACACTGCTGACGAACACAAAGATGTGGTCGTGGGCAGCAGATGGTGGCGCTGGGAATGTCGCTCTGTGCTGTGCACCACCACACCCTCTGCACCCCCAACTTGTAGCCCTCCTCTGCGGCCCAGCCTCATCACACGTCTGTCTCCAAAGTCAGGATTTATTCCCATTGACCCAAAAGTGCAGCCGGTATCTAACCTCTGAGCTGCTCACCAGCTGCTCACATTTGGACTTGCAATATCCATTAGGAATCTCTCCCCTCTCCCTTCGCTGGTGTAGGGTGAGGGTGAGGGGATGGGAGAAGGGAGAGGGGAGAACTCAGGAAGAACCAGGCTCTCCCAGCCCCACCCATAACACAGCAACCCCAGCTCCTTCCCAGGTGGTCCAGCCCACAGACTCTCACCTCCTTCTCCTCTCACTGCCCACTCTGGGACAGCCCTTCCTGTCCAGTCATCCGTTCAGAAACAATCCCCAAGAGCAAGCTGTGTGCCGGGCACCGTGCTACCTCCTGAGGCTCAGTGCCTTTGGCCAGCCTCTGTCCCTGTGGAGCCAGCAGGACGGTGGAGCAGTCAGACTCAGGGCTCTGGGCCCAGGCGAAGCACGACTTGATTTCAGTTCCCCCCTTACTACCTTTGGACAAGTGGCTTCACCTCTTTGAGCCGCAGTTTTCTCGTCTGCGTCTGCGTAATGGGAATGGCCTTTGTCCTACACCCCATGGAATCTCAGTAAGGGTAAATGAGATGATGCTGAAAGCCGCTCACGGTGGGTAGCTAGTGTTGTTATGATAATTTCCCTGGGAGACAGATGTGCACAGGTCATGGGTACAGAGCTCTGGGGGCTCCAAGGTACCTGTGAGCTCAGCTTTGGTGGGGGGGATGGTGGGAAGGAAAGCTCCACTGAGCAGAGAGTTGGGGATGAGTTGGGGGCACTCTGATCAGAGGCTTGGAGATGTGAAAAGGAAGAGGAGCCCAGTCTGGTTTTGAGAACTTGAGCTAATAGGCTCAAAGCACTCGGAGCTTCCTTGCCAGGGGTGCACCCTAAGAATGTGGGGATGACGATGAAGGTGCTAAGGGCAATCTAGGCTAATATTAGAAGCAAACCTCGTGGGGCCAGGCCTCACCTGGGTCTTCATGCTCTCCAAGGCGTGGAAGGTCCTGGCTGGCTAAGGATTCAGGTCCACAGCCCAGGAGACACTGCATAGGAGGTTCAGTCACAGGAGCGAAGGCAGAGAGTGATGGCTGGGGTGAGGCTGGAAAGAGGAAGGGGACAGAAATGCTAGGAGGAGAAGTGGGCAAAGCAAGCCCTCCCCTTCACAAAGCCCCACCTCCAAGGCAAGGAGAGGCCAGCTCAGAGACCCTGGAGGGTGACCAGCTCTCTGGTCTGCCAGATCTGTCCTGACTTTAGCATTGGACATCTCAAATTCCGCAGTCCCAACTGGAAGAGTCGATTACACACACACACACACACACACACACACCACACACACACACACTACACACACACACACATACACACGTCCGCACACCACACACACACCCCACACACATACACATACTACACACAAACACATACACACATGCCACACACACCACACTCATACACATACTACACACGCACACACCACACACACACCACGCAAACACCCACATGTGCACTCGCGCATCACACACCACACAAACATACCACACATACATACACACATACCACGCACCACACACACACACACATACCACACACACCACACACACATGCCACACACACACACTCACACACACTGTCAGACCCCCAGCATGCCTAGCCTCAGCTCACCTCTCTGGAGGGCTCAGGAAGGGAAGGGTAGTTGAGGCCCCGCCATGGCTGGCCAGTGCCTCTCAGGGTCCGTGTTCCAGGGACAGGACGGCTTCCTGGGCTCTGAGCCGCAGGCTTCACCCAGGCTCCCCAGGGGCTGGCAGACGTGGTGTCCGATTTCCCCAGCACTAAGCCCTCTGTGCCTTCTGCCGTGGGGATTAGTTCCTGGGGTCCCCCTGGCAGCCAGTGCGGAGGGGGGAACATCTGGCAGGGAGGCTGGCAGCACCACGTGACCCACGATGCTCCAGGCTGAGTGAAGAAAGCCTTTGTCAACCTCAATATAGAAGAGACGATGGGGCTGCCAGGACAACCCACCCACCCCCACCCCAGCGCCTCCACTACCTCTGAGGAACGCAGTTTGAAGACCACTGGGCCAGCCTATACTTTCATTTATTTTTTTATTAATTGATTTGGGGGTGGGTGGGGGGGAGAAACATTGCTTGTTGTTCCACTTATCTATGCATTCATTGTTTGCTCTTTGTATGTGCCCTAACCAGGGATCAAACTCAAAACCTTGGCATAGCAAGACAACACACTAACCAGCCGAGCTGCCAGGCAAGCCTGACCGTTAAACATTCATATAACTCGGTTCAAATCCAATTCTGTCCCTGCCTGTGTGGCCTTGGGTAAGTCGTGCCTTCTTTGTCTCTTCATCTATAAAATGGAGATAAGCCCTAGACGGTTTTCCTCAGTGGAACCTGAAGGGTCACAGGCTCAACTCTGGTCAAGGGAGCTTGCAGGAATTGATGTGTCTCTCTCACATCCGTGTGTTTTCCCCCTCCCTTTCACTCTCTTTAAAAAATAAATAAATGGTATCCAGCCATGGTGGCTCAGTGGTTGAGCGTCGACCTATGAACCAGGAGGTCATAGTTCGATTCCCAGTCAGGACACATGCCTGGGTTGCAGGCTTAATCCCCAATCCTGCAGGAGGCAGCCAACCAATGATTCTCTCCCATTATTGATGTTTCTATCTCCTGTTCTCTTCTTCTCTGAAATTAATAAACATAATTTTTTAATATATTTTATTGATTTTGTACAGAGAGGAAGGGAGAGAGATAGAGAGTTAGAAACATCGATGAGAGAGAGTCATTGATCACCTGCCTCTTGCACACCCCCCACTGGGGATATGCCCGCAACCAAGGTACATGCCCTTGACCGGAATCGAACCCGGGACCCTTCAGTCCCCAAGCCAATGCTCTATCCATTGAGCCAAACCGGTCTTGGCTAAACATAATTTTCTAAAAAGGGACAAAGGCAATGGGTATTTATGAGAAATGGAAAGGGAAAATTATATCAGAATGAAGACATTTCTGTTGGTACAGATAATAGAACATGGTGATGTTCATTCTAAACAATGTTTTTCATTTTTGGGCCGCTAATCATCAGTCTAGTTGTCATAAATGCTTTCCTATTATCATTGCAAATGTTCTTTTGCAAGGCATGAGGCTGCTTAGGTCCCATCCCAAGGTTATTTTGCCCTGTTTTTAACATTCCAGGGTCTGAGGTATAAGGCAGTTCCTCTGGATGGCAGCTCTGACATTTTAAAGTGGCTCCACTTATGATATTGTTTACACTGGAGAGCTTTTACAAACCTCTGCTGTCTGGGTCCCAACCCCAGAAGCCCCCTGGAGTGCCACCTGGGCATCACAATTTTTGAAGACTCCTTAGTAATTCTGTGTGGTCAAGGTTGAGAGCCATGGCCTTGGGCCGGGGTGTGTCCAGCTCATTTCAAATATGTGTAGGAATCGTCTAGGGATTGAGCTAAACTGCAGGTTCTGAGTCAGTGGGTCAGATGGTACAGGAAAGTCTGCATTTCTCACAAGAACCCAAGTGGTGTCGATACTGGTCCGTGGACCACCCTGTGAGGAGCAAGGCTCTGCTATTTGTGAATTGCACCAGCTTCCACCATCATTTTCGTTGCCTCCCAGCCACCCTGCAGTTGGGCGGGGCTTGACTTAATATCTCTCTTTGCTGGTGCTCAGCGTGGGTATGTGAATGGGTAGAGGCAAACTTTCTGGATCTTCTTCTATAACCCTCTGTGATTGGCCTGCAAAGAGGATTGATCAATTAGAGTGAGAAGAGAGCTGAGTGGTTTTATCCAAACTCCACATTGTATGGCTGGTGGAACAGGCTCTGAGAGGGGAGGTCATATAGCAAGTGGGGTGACAGCGATGGAGCTGGGATCCAGGTTTTTTCCATTGCACCTGGCTGCGTGGCTCCTCTTTCCTGAGGCTCAGAGCAGGCCGGGCAGCCTGCCTCAGGGTCACCGACTGAGTGGTGACAATGTCCCACAATCCCCAGGGGCAGGTCTGTTCTGTGCCCATTTCACACCTGAGGAAACTGATGCTCTAAGAAGTGAGGTTCCAGGAAGTGGCAGGAATGGGATTTGGACCCAGGAGTCCTCACTGATTCCGGGACACAAATGCATCTCCATGTTGTCTCCCCACTGGATGAGGAGGTCCTCTAAGGCAGCAGTCTGGTGGTCCATGAGGTCCAAAAGGTTGGTGACCGCTGCTCTAGAGCAAGGACTGCTTCTCATTTTGGTTTGTGTCACCAAACAAGGACTGAATGTCCAGAGGATCAGTCAATCCCCTTCAAGGTTCTGCACCTCTTTGGATCAAGACTTCACCCCAGGACACCAGCTCCTCTGTGGGAGCTTGTCCATTGCCCTAGGCCCCAGTCCCAATGAAACCATTTCTCACTGCCCAGACTAACCTGCCCCTCCGGATTTTAGCTAAAATCCATAGCATGTCATATAGAAAAGTGGCCACACGGCGGCAGTAGGTACCCATGTGTAGCTACTGGAGCCACCACCTCTGAAGAATGTGTTCCTTAAGTGCTCTCCCTGCAGGCGTTTGTCCAAGGACTTTTTCCTCTCTGAACCAAGATAATCTCCACAACTGCCCCTCAGGAGAGGAAGGAGTTAATCATCTTCTCTAGAGCTGAAAAATTTGATGAAGTCCTTTGCTTAAAGAACCTTCAGTGGGCACCTGCTGCTCTTTGGAAAAATCATAATCTTTATCTGCTACGCTGATTGTTACCCAGACCATTAGAAGGTTCCCAAGTTCAAGTGGACTAGGCTTCAGAGACTAAACCTCAACCGGTGGACCCTTGAGTCAAACTGCCAGAGTTCAGATCCCAGCCCCACCACTTATTACTTACTAGAGGCCCTGTGCACAGATTCCTGCACCGGTGGGGTCCCTCAGCCTGGCCTGTGCCCTCTAGCAATCCGGGACCCCTAGCTGGATGTCAGACCGCCGGTCATTGATGCAGTCTGACATCCCTGAGGGATGTAGTAGTGTGCGAAGTAGCAGGCAGTGGGGGAGGAGCCGAGCCTGGGTGGGCGCCACACCATTCCCACTCATCCTGGCCCTCTGCGCCTGCCACTGCCTCCATTCAGTAGCATGCCACAGAGGCCGGAGAGGCTCACGCCACTGAAGCTGCGCTTGCCAGCCATGAGCCAGGCATCTGGAGCCCGTTGGTCAGCTGAGCGGAGCTCCTATTGTGGGAGCATACTGACCACCAGGGTGTAGTTCCTGTGTTGAGCATCTGCGCCCTGGTGGTCAGTGCATGTCATAGTGACTGGTCGTTTGGTCACTTAGGCTTATAGATGTGACTTGGGTCAGATTTCTTGGCTGCACTTAGATCTCGCCGTGCTCATCTATAACAAGGGTATTGAAATAGAACTTGCACCCATGGGTGGGAGCAAGGATTACATGAGCTAAGACACCTAAAGCACACGGTGCCCAGCTGGCTCACAGCAAGTGCTCCGTAAACAGTAGCCACTATACATATAAAGCTCTCGCTGAGCCAATCTAGACAAAGTAGGAATATTCCTACCTGAACCCGTTTTCGGACATGGGCAGTTATATGTTGCTTTCTCTTGAGTTCGAAGAGGAAGTGACCTTAAAGTTAAAGTTGTAAATGCTTTATCACGTGGGAAATTAATCACGCACTCTGAAAGTGTTTTTACTCTTAATGTGGTATATAGGGAGATATTAGAATAAGTTTAATCAATTTATCAGTCATTGTTTTTATCAATGTTGTTTTTATGACCTGTGTTTGTTGTTGTTATATCATGTTGTTATTTTTTCCAATTAATTTCCTTTCAATGAGCACAAATCCATGCAGCAGGCCACTAGTTACTATAACCAACAAAGGATTGCTAACTATACTCAAGACACAGTTAAAAACATAGCTGAACAACTATATACCACCAGCAGGATGATGTGGGAAAATAGATTGGCCTTGGATATGATTCTGGCAGAAAAGGAGGAGTATATGTAATGCGAAGGGGGAGGGGGTGCGGGCAGTGTTGTGCATTCATCTCTGACAACAGCTCCAGACAGAACGATCACTAAGGCCCTACAGGGATTAACAACTCTAGCTAACGAGTCAGCTGAGAATCCTGGGATTGAGGATCCTTTCTCCGATTTAGCAATGGTTTGGAGAATGGAAGGGAATGACAGTAGTGGATGTTATATTATCCCATGTTTGAGAGGTCTTATCTAAACGTTAATTGAAACCACATTGACCAAACAGCAAAATAATCTCTTAGACACAGCAGAGCAGGAAAGTCAACGAATGTTAGCCAAGTTTGAAGAAAAGAGTTAAATAAGAAATGGGAAGAATTGTGAGAATAAACAAGTAATCTTTTCTGTCAAAGAAGGAGTTTAGGCAGCCATAATTTTGGGTCAAGTGACTTTCAATCCCCTGTAGGCCACCATTTTGAAGTGGCAAAGGTCAACCCCTCCTTTTAAATCAGCCAATCACGCAAGAGTATGAGTTTAAGCTCTGTGACCAATCAAGAGTGAGGGACAGGTCATGTGCATCAGGCATAAAAGCCTGAGTGGACCACCCACTCAGTGTGTGCATCATACTCACAGACCCTGTGCCTGCACACCCTCCTGCAGGAGTAAAGATGTTTGCCTTGCTGGCTGGCTCCCAAGCATGCTTTGTGTTGTTCTACCAGGACCCCTGATACCGGGGGGTCTCTGTATTCCTAACAATAAATAAGCTAAGTGGTATGTTAGAAAGTGACACCTGCTATGGAAAATAGGTAGAGCCAGGTAAGAGGGACAAGTTATAAATATTAAACTGGGCAGTCAGGGTGGCCTCATCGAGAAAGAATTTAACAGATCAGCTAAAGGAAGAAAGGGAATCAGATATACAGACAACTGAGGAAGAGCATCCATGGTGGGGGAGTGTCCAATGCAGAGGCCAGAGGATGAGTCTGTGCCTAGCTTAAGGACCTGTATCAAAGATACACTTTAGAAATAAATCACTGGCACTTAACAGTAGATGACATTGAGAGCCATCACTACAGGAGTGAGATGGAGTAAAGAAGGGATCCGAGGACTGAGCCCTGAGGTCCAGAGGTAAATGCAGCTGGGGGACTGCCAGTCATTTGGTTTGGTTAGAGTTTACGAAATAGTGGGAGAGATGATTTTAAGTAGGACACCAACGAGGCACGAAGCCACAGTGAGGTGGCGCTGCCCTTTCCAATCTCCTATGGGAAGAGTCTCAGCTTGGTGCTAGCATGCCTTTTAAGCACTAACCCTTGCTAAATCTCCTTTTTTTTTTTAAACCCAAAATTCACAGGTTCAGATCCATCAGAAGGCAACCCAGCTCTGATTAGAACTTAATAACATCATTTAGTTTCCATGGTCTTTATTTTGACAGTTAAGGTCTATTTCGGGCAAATGATGCTGTTTTTAACTTACAAATAAATTATTTACCTTTATTATTATGTTCCTTTACAGATACATTTATTTAAGGAAAAATAGTCCATTGAAAGGGACAATGTTGAGTTGTCTCATGTCTCATGTCAATTCAGGTGTCTCATGACTATGGCAAAAATCACAGAGGTGGTACCCTAATGCCTACTCTGGGGTAGATCATAAAGCTTGTGGGGGTGAGAAATGGGAAGAGCCTGGAAAGGGGATAAGATCACGGAGCGTCTGAACACCGAGTAAGGAGTGTGGGTTTTATTCTGTCAACTACGGGGAGACGTTGGCTTGAGAATAGGCAATGGGTACACTCAGAGCCTGGCCTGGCAGGGCTTGCTCTGGCCTCTGGGTGCAGAGTGAGAGGGAGATTGGAGGGTGGAACAGCACTGGGGAGAGCCGTGGGAGACTCAAGGTGAACAGGTAAATAGCGCCCTGAACCAGGGTCCCAGTGGTCCAACTGAAGGGGAGGAAGGGCTGGCTCTAGAGCTGTCAGGCTGTGTCATAGGATGCTACTTGGCTGGCTTGCTAAGTAGATGTCTTTTCCAGAGGAGATCTTTCAGCCTCCAACCATCCTCTCCCGTGTGATTCACTGAGCAAATCCAATAGTCTCCGATGGGGTTTTACTGAGTAAAGGTAACATCAGAAGAAGCCAGCCCACCCCAGTCTCCGACCTCAGGGGGAGTTGGACGTGCACTCCGAGTAGCCAGAGAAGGCGGAGTCCGGTCTCCTCGATCTGTGCTTCCTCGCGGCAAACATCTGCTGACGGCTCGACCTCTTGTGGTGATTCATTTTATTCCAAACGATGAACATCTGATTTTCTAAGACCTTCAGCTTCATTTCACTGAACATAAGCCGTTCAAGGATCTTGTCCTGGAGGGCAAAGCAGGCGTGCAGTCTCTCGACTTCTCTCGTATTCATGGCGTTGCCGTTGCCGTTGCAGTTGCCATTAAATTCGGCTTCAGGGGTCTTTCGTTTCTCTGTGTTTTCCTAAGCTCCCACCAGCAGGAAAAGAGGAGAGATTGGTTAATAAAAATAGTCCCCCTTGCTGTGCCGGGTGACTTACAACTGTCACCTGAATGGATTCTCACAGCCCGCCTATCGGGGCTCAGCATCATCCAGCTTGTGGGAGAGACCCCACACTCCTAGGACCCACAGTTTCCTTTGGTTCATAGAAGAACATAAAAGCTTAACCCAAATGTATCTGTCTGTCTCCAGGGCTGTGCGTTCCCCAGCCCTGCTGCCCAGTCTCTGTGTCTCGAGACATGCTCTTCTCTCTATCGTCCTCACCTGCCCCTCACCCAGAGTAATAATGCTTTAGCTTTTCTTTTTGGATTCAACTACAAACTCCTGGTCTTTCCACCCCTTTAAAAATTAAAGACACACGAAAAAATAAATATTACAACCCATACCGATGTCTCCATACTAGCGGGAGAAATAAAACATCACAGATGCCATTGTGGCTCCCTCTCCTAGAGTGTCTCCCTCCGTCCCTGAACCTCATCTCAACTGCAATCCTGAATCCGGCCTTTACTTTTTCCATGCATTTCTTCATTCCGGTGGCTCTCAGCCAGAGGCTACTGTGTCCTCCCAAGGGACCATGGGCAATGTCTGGAGACATTTTTTGGTTGTCACAAAAGGGGTGATAGGCGCTATTGGCATCTTATGGGTAGAGGCCGGGGATGCTGCTAAACATCTAATGCACAGAGCAGTCCCTCACAATGAAGAATTGTCCCGCCCTAAATGTCAATCATGTGAAAGTTGAAGAATCCTGCCTTAATGTACTTTCACTAAACATGTGCTTTTGGGGGGAGGGATAAGAGATCAACTAAGAGACTTGTATGCATGCATATAAGCATAATGAATCGACACAGACAGTAGGGGGGGGTGAGGGCATGTGCTGGGGGGTGGGAGCAGCTGGGGAGAGGTCAGTGGGGGGAAAGGGAGACTTATGTAATACTTTGAACAATAAAGAATTACATTTTTAAAAAGTGCATTCATAAACAAGATTGGTTATTGTTTGGCATGTTTTTAAACTTTATATAAGATATGTCATAACTCATGTATATCTCTCCTATCTTCATTATTATATTTTAGAGATGTATCTATGTTATACATGTGTCTCTAGTTCACCCATTTTCATGTTTTCCTTTAAAGCAAGTGTTGCCAAAACCGGTTTGGCTCAGTGGATAGAGTGTCGCCAGGTTCGATTCCAGTCAAGGGCATGTACCTTGGTTGCGGGTATGCAGTAGGCTGCTGATCGATGTTTCTCTCTCATCGATGTTTCTAACTCTCTATCCCTCTCTCTTCTTCTCTGTAAAAAAATCAATAAAATATATTTTTAAAGAAAAAAAAATAAAGAAATAAAGCGAGTGTTGCTGTTACCAAAGCATATTGATGTCAAACAGGAAGTGGCAGTCTAGTGTGGTCCCAATTCATAGCTGAGGCACCTGAAGATTTGTGAAGGATGTGCTGCAGAGCAGAGACTTAGAGGTTTGGGTGCCTCAGTCTTGCCCCATTATCCCGACATCTTCCCTGTCCCCCAAACCCCAATCTACCTGTAAATATCCCATCACCCTCAACTGAAGGTAAGGCTCCTCTTGCTCACCTGTTGGGGCTCTGTGGGGGTGAACTTGAATTCATACTTGACCAGCCAGTTGCTAAGCAATAGCAGAAGGAATAGGAACCCAAACAAGGCTGGCTTATAGCTGATCATCCAAGCCACCAATGCTCCTACGGTGCCTGAGGAATCAAGTATCTCGTGGAGAGTCCTAAAAAAAGACATTAGATCTCCCAGCATTCTAGCTTTGGTGGCACCCAGGCCCCAAGACCCACCATCAGTACCCCCTCTAGGACAGTTGCCTCCATACCAGGAGTCATGGCTGTCCCTCCCCCTCTGAGTCATGACCAGCCCCCAGCCCCCAGTTGTTGCATAACAATAATATTAAGTACTTCTATGTCTTAAGCAGCCACTATGTGCCAGCCTTTGACAGGCAATTTGCAAGCAACATCTCATAATGTCCTCATAACAGCCAGGTGATGTAGGCCTTAGTGATACTTTATTCAATCAACAGTACTTAAGGGCCTAGCCACTGAGAATAAAATACCCAGAAACACAGCTCTTACCCTCATGGTGAGATAGACTGCAAATAAAAATTATCCAGAATTTGGAAATAAGGCTAAAAATTTACTGCAAGTTTGTTCACAGTAATACTAGAATATTATCTCACTAGCCCATCAGTTGGTCACCTGATGCTTTTGGGGAGGATAACTTTGACTTACTATTTAATATTGATTAGGGTCCCCACTCTGTAAAGTCAGATGTCAACTTTTATTGATTGATTTTTAAAATACATTTTATTAATTTTAGAGAGAGAGGAAAGAGGGGGGGGAGAGAGAATGTGAGAAACACCCAGATGGGCAGCCTCGTACATGCCCCGCCCTTCCACAAGGGATCAAGCCCAAAACCTGGGCATGTGCCCTGACCCAGAATGGAACCAGAAACCCTTGGGTGCGTGAGACAATGCTCAACCAACCAAGCCACACCATCCAGGGCCAGGTGTGAACTTTTAAAAAATGGGTAAGTTGCTCTAGCAATTCCACTTGGGAATATATATCCCAAAGAACTGAAAGCAGGGTCTTGAAGAGACATTTGCACACCCATGTCCATAGCAGCATTATTCACTATAGCCAAAAAGTGGCAGCAGCAGATAGTCCACCAACAGATAAATGGATAAGCAAAATATTGTATATACAGACATTAGACTATTATTCAGTCTTAAAGATGAAGAAAATTTTGGAACTTGCTACAACATGGATGAACTTTGAGGGGATTGTGCTAAATGAAGTAAGCCAGTCACAAAAAGACAAAAGCTGTTTGATTCCAGTTACATGAGCTATTTAGAGTGGTCCAATTTATAGATACAGAAAGTAGAATGGTGGTTGGCAGGGGCTGGGGGTGGGGTGCGGGGAGTGTTGGGGAGTTATTGTTTAATGGGTACAGAGTTTTTCAAGATGAAAAGAGTTCTGGAGATTGTACAATCATGTGAATGTTCTTAACACTAGTGAACTGTGTGTTTAAAAATGCTTAAGATGATAAGTTTTATGTTATATATATTTTACCACAATTTAAGAAAATGAAACTAATTAGTTACAGGCCTACTGTGCCTTATTGTGTTTTGCTTTATTGTGCTTCACAGGTGTTTTGCTTTTTACAAATTGAAGATAGGACCCTCCACCAGCAAAATGATTGTGACTGCCTCTATTGTAATACTTGCTTTATTATGGTGGTTTGGAACCCAAACCACAAGATCTCCAAGGTATGCCTGTATTTCTGGTAAAAAAAAAAAAAAAAGAAAAGAAAAAGAGTTAAGCAGAAAATGTGGTGTGTTTTTGTTTTGTTTTGTTTTGTTTTTGGGGGGTGGGGGGGTAAATGCAAATGAGTTCTGTCTGAGAGAAAAGATAAGCCCCAAAGTTTAGAGTTTAATTTTATGGCATTGTAAGACATCAACTGCTTTTTCTTATTTAAAAACTAGAGGCCTTGTGCACGAATTCATGTAGGGGGTTGGGGAAGAGGCTGCAGGAGGTTGGCTGTGGGAGTGCACTGACCACCAGGGGGTAGCTCCTGCGTTGAGCATCTGCTCCCTGGTGGTCAGTGCATATCATAGCAACTGGTCAATCTGTCATTCTAGTCAATCTGTCTGCAACCCTTTCCTAGCATTCTGTTTTCCACTCACCAATGACTATATATATATATATATATATATATCAATTTTTCATATTCTCCTTTGAACCAGCTATATCGTCCTGCTGTTTTCTCAATAAACAAACAAACAAATATTTGACATGTGTTCACTATTTGTAGAAACAATAAACAAACAAGTAAACAAATATTTGACATGTGTTCACTATTTGTAGAAACAGGTGTATGGGGGGAGTGAGTGGACAAAGGGAATGGAAGTGTGAGGGAGCAAGGGCATGAACAAAGCTTTGGATGCTAGAACAATCCTGTTGGACTCAAAACTAGATTTATTAATTACTGTCCATTTTATTACCACGAAACTTGTTTGCTCTCCAAGGTTTCCCCAGTACAACCAAGGACAATTATAATCTTTTTTTTTTAAATATATTTTATTGATTTTATACAGAGAGGAAAGGAGAGAGATAGAGAGTTAGAAACATCGATGAGAGTCATCGATCAGCTGCCTCTTGCACACCCCCTACTGGGGATATGCCTGCAACCAAGGTACCTGCCCTTGACCGGAATTGAACCCGGGACCCTTCAGTCCCCAAGCCAACGCTCTATCCATTGAGCCAAACCGGTCCAGGCAAGGACAATTATAAATAAGTGAGATTCCCATCCCTAGACCATACGCTCTTGGAAAGCAAGAATTACATAATTAAGCCCTTGTCACCTATATTGGTTGAATCGACAAATAGGTGAATGAATGAGTGAATGAATGAAAATGAATGAATTTATAAGTGCATCCAAATCCCTGGGTGAAATGGTCGCCCTCAGAGGTGTAGTCTGGCTCAGAAGCCCTACGACCTGGACGGTGTCTCAGGGGCCAACTCCAAAGACCACGGGGACGCTCTAGGAAAGCACCGCGCTCTTTGCCACGGTGCCGCTCTAGCCGCGAGGACGCGACTCTATGGCAGCGGGGGGCGGGGCCGTGGGCGTCTCCGGCTTTTTGTCCGGACGCGACGGGAACGCGCTCCGCGCCTGCGTACACGGCGGCGGCGGCGGCGGTAGGCGGCGCGCGCACCGGGAGCATCGGAGCGAGACGACGCGGCCCGGACCCACGTACCCTCGGACCCGCGGGCTGAGCGGCCCTCAGCCGTCAGCACCCAGGCGGCCGGAGATGCTGTCCGGGAAGAAGGCGGCGGCTGCGGCGGCCGCGGCGGCCGCGGCGGGCTCGGAGGCGGGCGCGGGGGTAGCGGCAGGCTCGGAGAATGGCTCCGAGGTGGCCGCGCCGTCCGCGGGCCCGTCGGGCCCCGTGGAGCCCGGGCCGGGGGTGGCGGGAGAGCGCACCCCTCGCAAGAAGGAGCCTCCGCGGGCCTCGCCCCCCGGGGGCCTCGCCGAACCGCCGGGGTCCGCCGGGCCTCCAGCCGGGCCTACCGTCGTGCCTGCGTCTGCCACCCCCATGGAGACGGGAATCGCCGAGACCCCTGAGGGACGACGGACCAGCCGGCGCAAGCGGGCGAAGGTGAGGCCCGACCCCCTCCCTCAGGCCACCCGTCCCAGCGCCTCGCTTTCCCGAGGGTGTCCTGCCCCCGTCAGCCCTCTTGCCCCACGCCCACCCGGCTCTCCCCGGTCCGTCCAGCTCCACCGCACCTCCCCGGGGAGCTGGAGATGTTCATAAAAATATATGTATATAGAATTTTTATTTTTATTATTTTTTTAAAATAATAAATGCAGTCTTTGTGCGGGGACCCGGCCCTCCTGGGAACGGGGGTTGCTGGGAGGGCTAATTCACTCGTTCATTCGTGCACTTCTTCATTTTCCTGAGTGGCAAAAATGGCTCCCCGACGTGGAGTTGTGGTTGGCCTTGTTGGGGACACACATCGCCCGTGGGTCCCCAGGTGTGCCTGGGGGCCGCCCCGCGGTGTTTACGGAGTCTCAGCGGGAGCCCTGGGCTGTAGGGTGGTGATGCTAATGAAGTGCCAGAGAGACCGAAAAGAAAGGAGCATCTTTTTCTCCACCCCTTGATGTGTGCTAGTTTTCCTCGTGTTCTTTTTATTCCCTCAGTGATCTTTTGGCGTAGAATTTTTTAAATTTATTTGTAAAGATGAAGCTGATTAAGAGGGCTAATGTCAATTAGTCTAGGTTCAAAAGTATGGGAAGGAAAGGATTTGCCGTAGACTAGTATATAGTACACAGACAATAGCAGCCTCGCGTCTCCGGGTGCCAGAAGCCATGTTCAGAGCGTCATCAAATGTTTTGTTTTTGCTGAAACACCAAGGGGCAGGTTTGGCCGGCTTCATCTTAGGGATGAGTAAACGTGAGGCACACAGTTGAAGCAACCTGCCCAAAGTCACTCGGCTAAGGAAGTGGTGGAACTGGAATGTAAGCCCTATACTTTGGTGTGTGCTGATAAGGTATCATCAGCCTCTGAAACAAAAGACCACATGGGATAGCTACAGTGGATAGGGCACTGGGGCAGTACTAGAGCACAGGCGGTGTTTATTTATTTGGTTTTAATTTTTATTGAATTTATTGGGGTGACATTGGTTAATAACATATAGGTTTCAGGTGGATAGTTCTGTAATACATCATTTGTATATTGTATTGTGTGTTCACCATTCCAAGTGCACAGACTTTAGACTGGGGCCTTTGTTGGAGATTTCATGGTTCAGTTGAAAAAAAAAAAAAAAATATATATATATATATATATATATATATATATATACACTTATAATTTTTAAGTAAATATTTAAAATCATACAATTCATATGATTTGTGCATACAAGTTTTCCTTCTGTATATAATTATACCAAGTCAGTGTGTATGAGGAACTTTTGTGTGTGTGTGTCTCACATAACATTATTGTCTTTCAGTTCTGGGGGCTGGAAGTATGAAATCAAGATATCTGGAGGGTTGGTTTTTTGTTTTTTGTTTCTTTCTTTCTTTGGGCTGGGAGACTCTCCTTCTACCTTCTGATAGCTAAATATGAGGAGCCTCCTAGGAGGAGCTATCACATTCTGTTGCCCACTTCAGAGATCTCTCTCCAGAAATACCTTGTGCGAAGTAAAAGGAGGGAAGTATTTTCGGGGGCTTTTACCAAAGCATGGGTTAGAGAAACAGAGGGCCCTGCTGGTGTGCCTCAGTGGTTGAGTGTCCACCTATGAAACAGGAGGTCGTTGTTTCATTCCCAGTCAAGGGGAATGTAGAAGGCAACTGGTCCATGATTCTTTCTCATTGTTTATGTTTCTATCTCTCCTCTTTTTCTCTCTGAAATCAATAAAAAATATATTTTAATGAAAAATAAGAAAGAGCACAGGTTGTCGACTCTTAACTCAGAAATGAAATAGAGGATGGAAGCCTAATAGGGTTTTAATTTTACTATTTCAATGGAAAGTGTGGCTAGAAACCCAGGTGATAAGATGGGGTTTTTGGTTTTTTGTTGTTTTTTTAATGTGTTTTGTTTTTGTTTTGTTTTGTTTTTTAGAAAATTCACATACCATAAAATTTACCATTTTTAAAAAACCTCATTGGTTTTTTTTAGCATAATTGAAGTTGTGCAACCAGCACGAGAGTTAATTTTAGGACATTTTCATCACCTCCAAAAGATACCTGTACCATTAGCAGTAAATCCCCATTTCCCCCTTCCCCAGTTCCTGATAACCACTAATCTACTTTCTGTCTCTGTGGACTTGTCTATTCTGGATATGTCATATAAACAAAAGCATATAATATGTGTCCTTTTATGTCTGGTTTTAGCATGTTTTCAAGGCTTATCCATGTTGTAGTATTTCCATTCAGTACTTTATAACTCTGTGGCCAAATAATATAATATCCCACATTTTATCTATTCGTCATTTGATGGATACTTGGGTTGTTTCCACTTTTTTTACTATTAAGGATAATTCTGTTATATACACACCTAGTGTCCAAGTCTATCTACCTACTCCAGGACTTCTGTGAGGATCAAATGAGATGAGACATGGGAAAATGCTTCACAAACATTTGGTTAAACTGTAAAATGTTTGTACCTGGCTATAAAGCAAGTTTGGTTCCTAGGCTGAAGAAACCCCAAGGAGGCTAGTCGATAGGGATAGGAAGCCAGGTATTACTACTTGACTAATCCAATATCATGATTTACTCCCGTGTTTTCTTCTAAGAGTTTTATAGTTTTAACTCTTGCATTTAGGTCTATGATCATTTTGGAAATAATTTTTTTAAATATGGTCTGAGGTATGGGTTCGATTTCATTCTTTTGCATGTGGATATCCAGCACAATTTGTTGAAGACTAGTCTCTCCCACTTTGAATAGTTGGCATTGATTGACCATAAATGTAAGGGTTTGCTTCTGAACTCTCAGTTCTCTCCTACTGATCTATAAAGTATTGTTTTATTTGTTTGTTTGTTTTGTTCTAATAATTATTATTGAAAGTATTACACATGTACCCTTTTTCCCCCCCATTAATCCCTCCGGCCACACCCCCACCCTGCCCCAGGCCTTCAGTACTCTATTGTCTGTGTCCATGGGTTAGACATATATGCATATAATGGTTGATTATCTCCCACCCACACCCTATCCTCCACCTTCCCTCTGAGATTCTGCACTCTGTTCCCTGCTTCCATGTCTCTGGATCCACTCTGTTCATCTGTTTATTAGGTCTAGTAATAATTAATGTCGTTTTCTAATACTTTTTTAAATTGAATTTATTTAAACAATACAACAAAATTTAATCAACAATATAGTTGCCGTTGTTTTCTACTACTTGTGCCCAACACTCAGGAAGCATTTTAATCCCTCTGTTGTAAAATTCTTGTGATTTTGATGCAAAAAATTCGGTCAATGCATTTTTGAGGCATTCTTCATTATTAAATTTTTTTCCAAGAAGAAAGTTTTGCAAAGAACGAAACAAATGGTAATCGGAAGGGGCAATATCAGGAGAATATGCAGGTTGAGGGAGAACTTCCCATTCCATCTGGCGCAGTTTTTCAGCAGTGATTCTTGCAGTATGCGGTCGTGCGTTATTGTGGTGAAGAATTATGCCCTTCCGATTAATCAGCGCGGGTTCTTTTTCTCTTAAAGCTTGGGCTAACCTTTCCAATTGGGCACTATACACTGCACTTGTAATGGTTTGGTTAGATGGTAAAAGTTCATAATGAAGAATTCCTTTAAAATTCCACCAAACACACATCACTTTTTTCGCATGCAAGTCAGGTTTTGGCGTGGGCTGCGGAGCCTCATTTTTGTCCAACCATTGAGGCCGCCTTTTCAAATTAACATACAGCACCCATTCTTCATCTCCGGTAACAATTTGCTCTAAAAACGGCAAACAGTTTTGACAAGAGAGGAGCGAACTGCAAATTGTGACTCTTTGATTATGGTTGTTGTCGGTCAACTCATGAGGAACCCATTTTCCAAACTTTTGGACTTTGCCAAGTGCATGCAGTTGATTGGAAATTGATTTTTGTGAACAATTTAAAGTTGTCGCAAGCTCTTGTTGGGTAATTTGAGGATTTTGCACCAAAAGAGCTTGAAGAGCTTCTTGATCAAAATTGGACACACGGCCTCAACCACTCTTGTCATCTAACGAAAAATTTCCCTCGCGAAATTTCTCAAACCAATGCTGGCATTTTCGGGCGCTAACTGCATCGTGACCAAGAGCACTACAGATGTTTTTTGCAGCCTCACTTGCTTTTCTTCCTAATTGGAACTCGTAAAGCATGCAGTGCCGAATATGCTCTTCATCCGCCATCTTCTTAGCCCTAGTTTTGCAACAAAAACCAAACCAAACACAAACTTTTTCAAGCAAAACTTGTTAATTGCACTTCACACGTTCTGTAGATACCACGTGTTTGAAGGTTATGTCAATACAAGTCAACGCCAAGCAAGATTTTAAACGAATGTTTAAAAACGACATTAATTATTACTAGACCCGATAGGTATTGTGTTTCCCCGAAAATAAGACATCCTCCAAAAATAAGACCTAGCGCATGGAAAGATAAGACATTCCCTGAAAATAAGACATAGCGCAACTTTGAGAGAAAAAATTAATATAAGACACTCTTATTTTCGGAGAAACGGTACTTGTTAAGTGTTATTGTTTGAATGGATAGGATTGACGGGTAAGTGATTAAAGTGCTGAATCTTTGGGGTAGGAAGGGCTAAAAGGATAAAAGAAACTACACAGTGTTAGTATATATTACATTTTCTGACAATTTTCCCTCCTTGTTTGTTTTTTTTGTTTTTTTTTTCCTATTGTCCTGAGGTATCTATTTGTACCGTTTATCTTAGTTAATAGGATAAAGTTTACGTGGCTGGAGGTTTTATTGTAAGGTCTTTCTATGAGATGGCTACCTAAGATCTTTTATTTGCATCTAGAATTTCTGTTTATTTAGTCTCTGGAGACTCATTCATAATAATTTTCTCTACTGTGCCGTATACTCAGTGGTCAGTATTTGATGGATACTTGTGTTAAATAAGATTCTTAAAGCATGGGTCAGAACTACCCACTTTATCCTTAATTTTTGTTTCCATTTTCTGATTTAGTCCCTGTTTTCAGTAAAACTCTTAACCTCCTCTAGCTACTCACGTGATGCACACACACATGCACGCACTTTTTTTTATTTTGAGAGTTCTGGAGAGCCTCAAGTCATTGATCTGAATGTCAGTGCTGTGATGTAAAAGATATATATTGGGCTAAATGTGAATTGACACAAGATTGTTTCATGAGAGATTTTTGTTTTTAATTAGCTACCCATTATGAGCTAGCTTGTTCCTTCTTATTTATTTCCCTTAAAATTTAAAGTTAAAAAAGCAATTCACATTCACTGGTATTTCCAAATTGAGTCCCTAACTTTAGATGTTCACTGTATTTAGCTTTCCCTGGTATAATCTCCATATAGGTAGAGTACAGAGAGATGGATGAAAGCCTGGCCAACCTCTCAGAAGATGAGTATTATTCAGAAGAAGAGAGAAATGCCAAAGCAGAGAAGGAAAAGAAGCTTCCCCCACCGCCCCCTCCAGCCCCACCTGAGGAAGAAAATGAAAGTGAGCCTGAAGAGCCTTCTGGTGAGTTGTAGTAACCAACCAATTTTGTTTTATCTTAGAAATAAGAATAAATGGATTTGTTCTTACTGTGTGATGTTATTTATGTCTTTAGCTTTGGTTCATATTCTAGACATTGGCCATGTGTGTCTTATGCATGCACGCATGCATGCATACATAGTGGTACTGATATCCTTTTTGTGTGTGCCTGTATATAGGAGAAAAGTAAAGAAGGGGGTGGAAGAGTAGTGGCAGTCAGTATAAAGCATTTGGAAAGCCGGAGAAAATAAACAGTTAGAGGAAACACACAGAAAGCCACATCCAAAGAGCCAAACCTCTCAGGGATAACTCTGACTCAGATTTTAGAGATAGAAGGTTCAGAAATTATTCTGGTTATTATGGTTGGATAACTTTCATGGTGTGGGTTAGTTTGAGAAGGGTTTTTTCCTGGTGAAAAATTAAAAAATATATCCAGATGTAAAAAACTACTAAGTATAGTATTTGTTAATTATTGAGTCCTCCAGTGGAAGGAATGGTATAAGAAAAGGCTGTGAAGAGATTTTAAGCCTACACAATCTTATGACATGAAAAGATTATTAGAGTCAGAGCTTAAAAGAATTCTCACTGATATCTCCTTAGTCTTGAGTCCAACTGAGGACACTCAGACCAATCAGTGATACCTATCTATGTTGGAGAGACCAAACAGAAGTGAAAACTTAAATTTTTCATATCTTCTGTCCTTAATGGCATTTCACCTCTTCTTGACTTTAAATTTTTACTATGTTCTCTTCAAAATACTTTTGATACCTTCAATAGCTCCAGGCCCATTCACCTCACCAATTTTTTAAAAAACAAAACAAGTCTGGTGGTGGTGGTTTAGTGATTGGCACTGCTCAGGTTGTCCTATGATCCCTAGTAGGGGGTGTGCAGGAGGCAGCCGATTGATTCTCTCTCACTTTGGTGTTTCTCTCTCTCCCTTTCTCCTCCCCTCTCTCTAAAACCAATAAAAAACATTAAAACAACACGCTTGTTTCAGATCCCATATGCTGTATTTTTGCATGATTTTCATAGGTACCTAGATTAAAGCATATTTCATTTGAGAAGTTTTATTATTTTTTTAGCCTTTAAAATTCTGGTTTTAATATTTCCCTCTGTGATGTATATAAATCACCACACTTGTAATTTAATAAAATGTAATAAAAGAATATACAGGGTGTGTCTTTCTCTCCCCCCACCCCAAAATGTATATACACTTTAAAAGCTAATAGCTCAATTTTGAAAACGAAATGTATTTTAATAAACACTGCCTTTATAATTATTCAGAGTGTGTTTATACATTTTTGGGAGGACACCCTATAGTCTACAAGCATTTAGAAAAAGATAATTAGATTCCATGTTCATCTCAGAAATCAGGTTTTCTTAGAATTGTTTTCCTAAACTTCGTTAGAATGACTTCTTGGACAGTTTTTATTGGATTATATATATTATCTTTGGGACTACGTAATGTTCCTGAGGCAAATGTAGTCACCTATGTACCTCAACACCTCTCTTTTTGTTCCCCACCTCTTTTTAAAAAACTTACATATAGCTTTCTTCCCTTCTGTCCTTAATCTTCTCTTGACTGTTTACTTCTTTCTTCTGTATTCTTTGCTTTCTTGCCTTTTTTTCCTGCCTTTGCTGGAGACTTGCTAATGAGATAACATGGGAACAATCCTTTTGATATGTCATAGCTCAAGAGGTGGTTCAAGGGCTGTTAAGTATTATCAGCAGACACCTAATATGCTGCTTCACCCTCTTTTTTGTGGTTGTCAGTGTCTTCAGTAAATAACTGATTTACATTGATACCAAGTTGATACTTCTTTGTCTTCTGAAAAACTTAAGCCAAGTCTCATTTTGGTGTTTTCTTTTTCATAAAAGCAGCTATTTGTTTATTTGTTGTTGGTTGGTTATCTTTTTTCATAAATATTAGGCACCCCACAAAAAGTAGATATATTAACATAGGGATTTAGAATTTGGAACTGTCTTTCATGCTATTATGTTCTAGTTCACTTTAATTCAGTGGTTTAGTCTAATTATCTTAATATTTAGGGGGAAAGTTAAAGTTTGTTTGTTAAATTTAGGAGATGTGTTGATAACAGCCAGAACTTGCCAATATATTGTATGTGGTTATGAAAATTTATAAAGTTTTTTTTCTTTAAAATAACTTTAAAAAAATTCCAGGTGAGTGAGGCAAGTACTTTAGCCAGAAAAGTAGTGATGCAGTTTACTAGCTTATATAATTTAGAAATAGATTGGGCCCTGGTGGTGAATCACTTACACCAGGTGAGTTCAAATATTTAGAAACTGTCCCAAGTTTCCAAATCTTTTGTCTTGTCAGAACCAGTTCTTCCACTTAAGTTTATAATCAGAAATTGAATGGGAGCATTGCTATATGGGTATCTTAAAATCTTGAGAGGAGAAGTGAATCTGATTCTTCATCAGAACTTTTCTTCATCTCATTTTCAGTAATAACTAGAAATTAAGTTATTCTCTTAAGCTATGTAAGTAAGGTTTTAATACATTTCATTTTTAATTTGTTTAGAAAATTTAGCTTTGCTTTTTTTCACAGTGTTAATCTTTAGAAGAATAAAATATTTTGTTGATTATGAATGTTCAAGGTATCCTGAAGTCAGTATGTCATTAAACTATTGATTAACTCTTCAAATTGATTTTGTTAGATATGGTTATTACAGGTGGTTAGCTGATCAGGGACAGCTCTGTATTATAATCTGTTTTATATATATGATTGTTGGAAGAATCACTTTATCTCCTATTTATATTCTTACAAGAACCCTTGTAAACTAAGGAAAGTACCTGTTTTTCTTTCAGTTTTGCATGATAATTTTGGAAAGAGATATAGGCTAGTAAACAGATTATAAAAATAATTTGTGAGAAATTGGTACGACTGAAATTTGTGCGGTTTTAATTTTGGGACTCAGTTCATATAATAGTCATACTGTAGGTTGAAAGTGTGTGGGGTTTTTTTTAATCAGATAAAACATAACCTGAATTAGTAAAAATAATAAATTGCAGAAAATATGTAAAATGTATGTGAATGAGTAAGAGAATTTATCTTAAAATTTGATTACAAACACTGATATCATGAAATTATCCACATGACAAAAGATCCAATGACCAAAATTATTTATTGTAAGGTGTCCTCATCTCCCCTGTGAGGCAGTCATACTGATTACGTGCAGTTAATACAAGTGCTGGGTTTGGCAGCATTGGAGAGTTCTATGGTCAGAGTTCAGGTGAAGAGTTATTTTGTCATGCTATTATTATGGCTTATCCCAGGCTTTTCTCTCACTTTGCGTACAAGTGCAGTCAGCAGGAGTAGCTTTCAAGTTCAGTGACAATTAACTCAGATAACCTCCAAAGGAACAATAGAATTCTGTTCACCTCATACCCAGTAAGAGACCCTCTTGTAGATTTACCAGAAGTTGCTGGGAAATTTATTCCTGCTAGAATTGTTGATGTTGCCATTTTGGCCTACCAGGGTCAAGTGCCTAGAATCGTTTGAGTTTTCTTTGTAAGAGGTATGATGCATACATTTACAGACAGACCTAGGGTTCATTTTCTTGTCTTTTTTTGGGAGGAGGGGCATGTAGATCTTTTCAGTGTTCTGATTTGAAACTATGCTTACTGTAGGGCTGAGAAAAAAGTGTCACAGGCTGATAAGGTAATCTAGATCAGGTTAACTAAGTTTTTAAATTTGAGATAATTATAAATAAATAAATATATAAATATATACATATACATATATACATATATATATAAACACATAGCCCTACTCTCAGGTAAGTATGAGATACAAATGTACACATAAGTGTGAAATAGAAGGCAAATACTCTTAAGCATTACATTTCACTATAAAAATTTGGGAAGGAAAGTATGGGAATTGATAGTATTGAGAGGAACATTAAAAAAAGAGAGAGAGAGAGAGACATTTTCTGCACAAAATAAGACTCCTCCAAATATGGCAGGTCCACATTTACTTTATTTCACACACATCTATACTAATAAAAGGATAGTATACTAATTAGACCATACATCTTCCAGACAAAGCCACTGTGATGGGGGCTGAGGCAGAGGCGGTTGGGGGTAATCAGGCCAGCAGGGGAGGGCAGTTGGGGGTGATCCGGCTGGCAGGGGAGGGCAGTTGGGCGAGATCTGGCCAACTGGGGAGGGCAGTTGGAGGTGATCCAATTGGTAGGAGAAGGCAGAAAGGTGAGCAATTAGAAGCCAGTGGTCCTGGATTATGAGAGGGTGCAGGCTGGGCTGAGGTTCTCTTCTGCCCCCCCCACCCCAATATATGAATTTTATGCACCGGGCCTCTAGTTAATTATAAAACTACAGTGCTTTGTTCTAGGCATAGTGTTGAACTCTGAGGGTTCTTCCTGCAAAGAATTCACAGTCTAGTCTAGGTTTACAGTAAGTTGACTACAGTGAAGAAACAATACAGTAAAAGTGTATTCAAAGTATGGTGAGAATTCAGGAGTTTTTAATGTTTTTCTCAAGATTGGATTTTGGAAGTTTTACATTAAACATGAAGAGAGAAAGTTGGGCTTTTATGAGGCAGTTTGAGATCCTTTTAACTGATTTTGACTAATAAGAATTATTGAATCAGATACTACTAGTTTCTGTTTGGTCTTAAAGACTGAGCTGCTTTTTCTAATGATTTGATAATTTTGTTTTACATTTTATTAAGGTAAAATAGCAGTTTGTTGAGCTGAGAAACTTTGTTTTTATAAATTCCTTGAATTCATCTTGCTACCATTTTTTATTTGGTCCGATCATAGTATAATATAGGAACAGGATACTTTTTCTATGAGGATTTTCTCACCTGCAAAATGAGGACAAAATGAGAAAATATGAACTCCACCTTTGTGTACAAACATCTTTGTAAACACAGAGTTGAACCAGGAATAGGGTGGATTGATGTTTTATTAGGCGGTATGTTTTAGTTCAATATTTTAAATGACAGTGTAACCCTAGCCTCTTTGATTGTTATGCCTTACCTATTTTCACTGTCACATTTTTACTCTAGTGGATTTCACTTCACATCTAAATAATCTCCTATATTTATTTATCTTTTCCCTCTAATTCATTTGATATAAAGTGACCAGATTAGTTTAACTAAAATATCTTAAAATATCTTGTTTGCTGCTTTCCTGATCAAGATCATATAGTTCTGCCTCTTTACTATTTAAGATCAAATTTAGTTTTGTGCACTAAAGGTGGCTTATTATACCCATCCTGCCTGATCTCCCACTGCTCTCTGAGACCATCTCCTTCATTAAAGGGGAACTGGTTCTCTGCACCATATCTTGTGCTTTTCTCCTTGATTTTGTAAAAGTTGTGGACCATGATGGTGATTTCACTGCCTCTCCAACTATCCAGATCTTTTTGGATTTCTTCAGAAAAGTTTCCCTGCTTCTCCAAGTTTGAGTTAGCTTCTTGTTTCCTAAATAAATAAATAAATAAATAAATAAATATTATAGTTTCATTCTGGATATTTTTCATCTTTACCCAATAAGAGTAAATTCTTTTAAAATCTGGATTCAACCTGTTATACTTTTGTACTTGTGCTTGGCAGTTTTGGGATGGATATTCAGTAAATACTGAGTTAGATTATTAAATAAGAAACCAACTGATTATTAATATAGTGGAAACTTTATTTTCTTTCTTTTTTTTTCTTTTTTTTTTTAGTGTTATTCATAGCATTCCCTTTATTATCATTTCGAGTTTTATTTATTTTTTTTTCAAGCCAGAAAAATTTTTTATTGTTTGAAGTATTACAAATAGTAGTACATATGTCTCCTTTTTTCCTCACTTTGACCTTCCCCCAGCCTCCCCTACCCCCCAGCATATGCCTTCACCCGCTCCCCCAAACCCCAGTGTCTTGTATCCATTGCTTATGTTTATATGCATGCACACAAGATCTTCAGTTGATCTCTTACAGCCCTCTCCACCCAACCTCTCCTGCCTTCCCGCTATAGTTTGACAGTCTGTTCAATGGTTCTTTACCTCTATATCTATTTTCCCCCCATTTCTTTTCTTTGAAAAATCTTGCAACTGCAGACTAGAAATAAACATATAATAACAAAAAATGTTTGAGTTCCAATTTCAGTGTCCCAACAGTTCTGAGACCCAGTTTCAATGTTAAATAGTTCCTTATGTGTACATGTCAGCAATGATATCTGGATGATGGACAGACAGATGGTGGCAATGCAGGTCTGACCCTCTCTGGTTTGGTCCTGGGCAACCTGCAGTGATGCACAGCTACTGACTGCTAGCGTGGCAAGGCGTCTTCCATCTCTGGACTGTTTCTCCTCTTGTCTTCAGGGTTGGAGCAGACCTGACCACTGTTGCAGGAATCCCCATGGTCTTGGAGTAGTTTTCTGAAAATATACAAACATATTCTTGACCAAAAGTTAATAAAGGAATCTTTTCTATAAAATTGACTTGGGATCTTCTTTATTTTTGCCCAAATGATTTTCCTTCGGCTTATTTTGACACCCATGTGTGATTTTCATGGGTGACTTGCTGTTAGCATTAGGGAACTTTATTTTCTATGATGGATTTAACAATGGAGTTTGTTTTCCTGTCCAGTTAGTCAAGTTTGATTGAAATCAATAGTTGGGCAATCACTTTTATTCTGTAAATTTTGTAAAATTTTGATGATAAATTTATTTTCTGTTTAAAAATTGTTGCTTCCTAGGTCTAGAAGTTTTTCAAATGTTTACAAAAGTTATCGATTTAGATGTGATTCTAAGAAATTAATCAAAATGTGAATCTGTTGGCCAGCATGTTCCTGAGAACAGCAAACTAATGATTTTTACATCCATGCTTGCTTGATAAAAATATTTCAAAGTCATTATAGATTTTCTGTTAAGATATTGAAAGAGTAGTCTCTTGAGTATTTGACTATGAGAAAAGATCCAGTAGTGTCTATAACAAATACTTATCTGCTTAATAATGACTTAACAGATCTGCAGAAGGTTTATTAGAGGGCAATTGAAAGGCAGCTGTGTAAGATAGAACAAAAAGACTCTTTTTTTCTTTTTCTTTTTTTCCCCTCCCAGTTTGGAGAAGATAGGCATAAATAACCTGTATTAAGGATCTCTACTCCAAACTTGAGGGTCTGTGTGTGTGGCGAGGGGGTGAAAACAAAAGGAAGTCTGTGAAGTGGTATAAAAATCAAAGTGGTATTAAAAAGTTGCTTTGGTATATTTTTATTTTCTATTTTGAATTTGAACTCATGGAAAATAACTGTATTTGCCTGCTGTTCCACATCATTGTGCTGCTGTCAGACGGAGTGCCCTAGGCGGGAAAGAGCCAAAGAGCAAATGAGTATTGCATTTTTATAGTATGTTTTAAAAGGAGACACTATGTGAATGGAGAGTTAGCTTCAAACTGTTATGTGTGTGCTGTTTTTAAGAAAATTATGAAGAATTGGTCTAGAATACCAGTGATAAAGATGATGAGGCTTTCAGATGTCTTTGGAGAAAGAGGACCCTCAAACACTCATGAGTATATTATGATTAGAGAAAGAAAGCAACCTCATCTTGACCTCTTCCAAGAGAGAAATCTTTTTATCCTGTTGCTTAATTATAAGCACTTTTTATTTTGTTTTCCATCATTTCTTACATGTCTATATCAACTTCTGCTTGACTTTCTCCTATTTCTCTGCATCAGTCATATTTTGGATTTTTATATTCCTTCCACATCTTTTGTCAAAAACAGTATCTTTTTTTTAAAGACTGCCCTATCTAGTTTGTAAAAGAGCAACCTGTTAACCTTTAAAGCACATAAGTCAGGAGTAAGAAATCCATATTTCTATTCAAAGTACCATTGACCAGGAAAAAAAGATCAGTCAAAAGCTACCTGTAGGTTAAAATAAGCTAATTAGCAAATAACATGGTATATAGCGGGAAAAGAGGAAAATGATAGTAGGAAGTACAAAATAATTCAGGCTTAATGGCTGCCTTAAAAGAGGTTTTTGTTTTTACTTTTTTTTTTTTTTTTTTTCCAGAAGTGGTTACATGCCTTCATGACATTGATGTTATTCTTTGCCAAGCTAGGAAATATACTTTGAGAGATGAACTGTATTATTCCTGATGCCTAAATGTTATTCTTGGAAACCATATTTATTTTCTCGTTCTGAGCCCTTCTCTTTCCTTTTTTAAAATACATTTCAATCTTCTGATCTAGCTTGGTTCTATTTGGAACTAAAAAAGATAATGACAATAAATTTTTTTTTAACTTTGAAATATTTTTTTTATGAACAAATCCAGAAGTTAGTAAAAATTAATATTTTTTTACTTAAGCTTTAAAAGTTAAATTTTAAATGTAGGGCCTACATTTTCAAGATAGTTTGCAGACTGGATTATGTATCATAATTGGAGTCATCCCTTCTTAATTATTACGCCTTGTGCCTTCTAGAACCTAAAGGGCTGTTCAGATAATAACATAGTGAGATACTGTGGTTTTAGAATGATATTCTATTCTACCCTCAAAGCAGAGCACATACCTTCTAGCAGTACATTTTAATATTATAAAAAAAAATATTTCTGTCTAAACATGTTCATATACTTAAAGATGATGATGTCATTTTAAGGCTTACAGGTCTTTAAGCATTCTTACAGCAAGGGTGCTATGTTAATTTTACTTTGCTACCTATTTCTTTTAACTCAAATGGTAAAATAATTAATCTACTTTCTACTTGCGATTCTTTTAAAATAAACTGATTAAATAAAGCTTGTCCAGTTTTTAGATAATTGGGGGCTGGTCTTTTCATGTCTTCCAAAGATCACAGTATTTTCCCATAGTGTTCCAGGTGGCTCAGAGTTCAAGAGGATCATAGCATCCGGTTTGGTGATAGATTTTGGAAGAGTCTGGAAGATAATCTATTCTGACTTTCTCAGATTGAACTTTCAAGCTGTGATACTTTTCTTGAAGTTATTTTTACACATTAATCAACCAGGAAAAATTTTCTTAGCAGGCTTATTGTATTCGGTATATGAGAGTGGGCCATCTTATTAGTATGCTGTGTTTTAAAGAAAGCACTGGCATATTCAGGTTTAGGATTGAATTCTGATAAAACTTTTTTGTAATTGATTTTTTTTGTTACATACTCTGCTTTGAAGTCAAGGGGAGAATTTTTTGTTAAAATAAGTCTTTTACTTATCATACATATATATATACTTTTTAGATAGAAAAGTAAAGATAAAGAGATATTGAGCAGATGCTGAATTGCTGCAACTTCAGATCCTAGAGCCCATGTCACCCCCTTCTCAGTCTACCAATAATTAGTAAAAGACATTGGGAATCCCTCCCTCCCACCCCCCATCCAACCTTGACTATTAAATAAGACTGACAGTAAAGATTTAGCAGTTAGAAATATGTACTTTGTTTTGCTGCCTTTCAGTAAGAACCAGTGTGTAAAGTTGAAATTTCCTAACCAGAAATTTGAAGACTATGATGTGATTCCCTGGGCCTTGATTCCAAAGGAGCTCTCTGAGTATGGGTTTACTAGTTGGTGGTGAATTGATAGTCTCCAACTATTAGGCCTTTATGTCCAGATATTATCTCAATTTATGGAGTAAGGTCCCTGAGTTCTCCTCTTTCCTTCCACAGGGCAAGCAGGAGGACTTCAAGACGACAGTTCTGGAGGGTATGGAGACGGCCAAGCATCAGGTGAGGGTGGCTTAGATGCTTGCCACTTAGTAGCAAGAGCCGCCAAGTCAGGGATTGATGCTTGCTAGTGTTTTTGGCTATGGTATCCACATTTTAGCCAGAAGCGCAGGGGAAATTTAACCCACAGGACAGAGTAGTATTAGGAGAGAGTGGAGCTAGAACAAGGCAAGCAAACCCTTTTGAAGTCCTCAGGCCGATCTCAGCCCTCCGCTCTTTGAGTTTTTAAGGAGATGGCGGATACTTTTCTCCCCAGCAGCTTATATAGTATCAGTAAACATGACATAAAACATAGACTTAGGAATCATGGGACCTTTAAAAAGAAATACAGCTGCATACATAGAGAAGAAAGTCTTTTTTTAAAAAAAGGACAGAAAGGCATTCTAGGACTAGTCAGAAATTATGCAGGCAAGTGACTCATTTTAGAAATGGTTGCATAGTGTTGGGTAAATTTTTTTCTCTAACATTGCACAGTTAATTATTTTGCAGTTTAAACCTTTTGTTTCTCACATGAAAATTATTATTTTTTAAAGTCTGCTCGAAATGCTCTTTATTTTCAGAACAAACTATGGTATTTTTACTTCTAGGGGGAAATAAAGGGTTCAATGATTTTTAGGGCCCGTTTGGAACAGTTAAAGTTTGGTCCAGGAATTCAAAGTACTATGTCTGCATTTTATCCTTTGCCACTTAAAGAATGTTTTTGTGTTCTGGTGTCAAGGTGGCTTTTACATATTGATACAACTGGAATAGGTATTACTCTATTTTTGTAGTATGTCATTTTTCAATTGTTACTTCTACTTTAAAATTATTTGTCTATTATAGTTTGCATACAGCAGGTCCAGGGAGTATTTGTATTTTACTCTTGGAGCAAAGGTAGTTCAGCATTAATACAGAAATTAATATTTAGAGGATTCAGACTGTTAGAAACAGATTTCTTGAAATGCTAGCCCAAGGATTGGCAGTTGATAACTGGTATATGGTTATTTTAGAGGAGTTAAAAATCCTTATTCAGCCAAACCTTCAAGAATGTTTTTCATCGAAGGATGCACAATTGGATCTTCCATGGAATTGTTGAGAGTCTGGAATAGCCTTTAGAGCTTTAATCTTGAAAAACTATATTGGCTTTTCTTGTTGTTGTTTTGTTTTTATGTGAATAAAATTTTACTCTTGCTAAAGTAAACAAAACATTGTATTGCTGAAAGTAAAAGCAGACTTCATATAAAACTGTGGTGCTACAGACAATATTAGTAGAATACGAGTTTTAAGCATTTCCAGGAATTCTTCAAGATCTCCCTTCAGGCCTTTGTCATGTTCAGAAGTATACATTTGTGCGGTGATCAGTCAGCATTAGAAATGTGCTTATAAGTGATCAACAATCTTCTCTAAATAAAGCCAATGACCCTCGTGAGTGTCTTGGGACAGAGATCATATCTTGACTTTTTATAAATCCAAATCAAATTGGGTTATATATCCTAAATCTTAAAAATTAGAAGGGAACTTGAGGTCATCTTGTCTAGCTTCCTAGACAAACAGATAGTATTGTATCACCCCTATTTTATGGATTAGGACCGGAAACAAAGTTAGATGACTTGACCAGGGACACACCAGCAGTTGGGGAATGAGAACCCAGAGGTCTTGTTTCTTAAGCATAGGCTACTCATCACACACTCCTAGAATCACTTAAATGTGCACTTACCCAAAAAAAGAAAACATCTGATTCTCCTCTTTTATTCTTTTCTCTCCTTCATTCTTTATTCTTTTTATTTGTAAACTATTATAAGACTGAATATGGTACATCCATAGTTGACTGACTTTAAGTCTTTGATATGTAGATCCTATCAGGCTTTTGTTTTCACTTTTTAGCTAGAAACCTAGTTATAGTTAATTTATCTAGTACTTTATGGGGAGGGGGAAAGCTAGTAACTCTCATGGAAAAAAAGCTTTCGTCTCTATTAATTTTTGTATTTCTGTTTCTTTGCTCAAGATGCTGCTATTATATCAGAATCAGGATTGGGGAATGAGTTCATGGTATAAGAGGCCTACATCTTTCCTGTTCCCCTCCCCTTTTCTGCCTCTAGAATTGACCTATCCAGAGAGATCTAAATTAGTACCTTTAGTAATTTAACTACTTGTACTATGATTTCAAAGTGTTGAGCCATTAGAAAAAGTAGTTGTGCTTTTATAGCATGACTGCGTTTTTAAAGGTGAGCTAGAATTTCCTGTGTAAAGTGATGAGAAAGTAACTGAATAAAGGGCAAGATTGGTATGTAGGCAACATTGGGGCTCTTTAAAAATTAAATAGCATCTTTGAAACATTCTCAATTTCTAGAATGCCAGATTCTGATAAGTGCACACAAACACCAAAGTATAAAACTGTATTCTAGAGCCAAGTGTAAATTATTTCTGAATTATATATACTACTACTAACTTCTTTTTATAAGGATATTAATAACTGTACTCTTTAAGGTTTTCCCTCAAAAGAGTTAGATTATCCAGAGTGCTCTGTTCATTTTGGAAATAGCCTATAAAAAGGATGTTTTAATTTAGCTTCTGAAAAGTTTAAGTCCCAAATTAATTTTTGTTTTTTGTGAAAAAAGGTTAGATTTTTTTTCTTGCCAGCTTTTAGCCTTGATTTTAATAGTGGCGTTCCTTCCTTGAAAATAATAGTCTTTATCCCTAAAAACCAAAAGGAAGGACATAATTACCAAGATTTTTTTTAAGAGACCATTCTTCCTATTTAAAAATTGATGAAGTATTTAAGAATAGTTAGCTTTTTTAGATGTTATTTAGAAGATCAAGATGGAGAAGACTATTATTCCACAGATAATGGCTGCTTTAAATTCCTTTAGTTAAACTTTTGATATTTGATTTAAAGATACTTTAAAACTGCCACACGAGTTATATAAATAAAATCGCTTAATTGTTACATATTCTCAAGATTCCCAAAGTTAGCCTGCTGCATTAGAAAGCTTTTTAAAAAATATTTTAAAAATTTATTTTAGAGAGAGGAAGAGAGCGGGATAGAGAGAGAGAAACATTGATATGCTGTTTCCTGCACGCCCTGAGATCCAGCCTACGACCCAGGCATGTTGCCCTGCCTGGAAATCAGTCTGGTGACCTCTTGGTTCATGGGTGGATGCTCAACCATTGAACCGTACCTGCTGCGTGATTTTTTTATGGTAACACTTGGAATGAGGAGCCAGGTGTAACATAAAGTTGTGTTTTTTTCTTCATGGTTTTTCCTGTCATTGACAATAGATCTTGCAATAGGATTGATGTTCAGTGACCATCAATTAAACATAGAGAAAATTATAGCTAAGAAAGAAAACTATCCCTATTTGGAGGAGGGAGAAAAGTAGAGTTCATAGAATTTATTGATTTTCATGTTAATAGTACACACTCATGTAATAAAATAAGTAAACTATTAAGAGATATTTGGTTCATACTCAGGATTATTATTGTTATATAAGTAATGCTTCGTATAATATGACACGTTTTTTATCTTGGTTTTGTGTTTTGTTTAGTTTATTTATTTTGATTTGGTGATAGAGGACTAGAGACATCAAAGCTGTAGTTATAGAAATTTTCACATTACTGAAATAACCTATATCCCCTGATAGTCAGCATTTCTTCTTTTCTTGCCTTAACTTCATGCTGTATCCTTAGCAATATGGCTCTTACTGATTATTTTTCTCTCCTGTTCTGATAGTCTTTAATTTTAGATTGGGATTAATTAAATGTGAGGATTGTTGATTTGATTTAGTTACTTGAACAGTATTTTCTCCTCATTATCTGTTGTGGATAGATACCGTGTTTCCCCGAAAATAAGACATCCTCCGAAAATAAGACCTAGCGCATGGAAAGATAAGACATCCCCTGAAAATAAGACTTAGTGCAATTTTGGGAGAAAAAATTAATATAAAACACTGTCTTTTTTTGGGGGGGAAACAGGGTAGGTTTTTCTCTTTGTCTCCAAGAACAGTGTTTCTTAATGTGCAGCCCCTACTAGCATTAGGCATTTTTGTTTGACCTCTTGTTAACCATTTTGTTTTTCTAGGCAGTGTTTGAATGTGTTTGTGGCAACACCTAAATAGCTTAGCTATAATTTTCCAAGCAACTTTACCTGCCTTGTTCATTTTATTCTTCTAATCTTACTAATACCTTTAATTTTGCTTTCATTATCACTGCTTCCAACTTCTTGTCTTAGGTGCTTTTAAGTAATTTAACATGGATACCTGGTACCCATTTAGTTACTTACATGTAATTATTTCAATGGTATTGAATTTTAACACTCTTTAAATTATTTCTTGATAACCCTTAAGCTGATGGTTAAGTATATTTTATAGAGAGATCTTAGAAATATAAAGTAAAACGTATATAAATGTATGTCTAAGGACATCGTAAAAAGATGTACTTAACTTTCAGCATATAAAAACACCAATTTAATATACAACTTAAAGAGTTTCAAAATAACATATTTTACTTATAGAATATGAGATATACTACATGTATATTTATTATGTATGTGTATATATACTAAATACTATATACAGTAACATATTTTACTTGCAATAAGTAATACACCATTTCTAATGTTTATGCCAGAAAAGGTAAATTCCTTGCCTTCTTCTATCTCATCATTATAGTCTGGTTAACTTCTCTCACTGCTTGCCAGCATTGAATTATGGGAACTAATGGGGATGCCATTGATGAAACTGCGTATTTTATACTATTCGTTATTAAACCTTTGAGACCTTTTCATATTCCTTGGTCTAATCCTCAAAGAGGGATTGTGTTTTGGTTTGGTTTTTTGTTTTTGTTTTTGTTTTTGTATGTGAGTGTGTTTTTTTATGACATTTTCTTTTTCTTTCTTTCTTTTTTTTAAAAATATTTTATTGATTTTTTTACAGAGAGGAAGAGAGGGGGATAGAGAGTTAGAAACATCAATGAGAGAGAATCATCTATCAGCTGCCTCTTGCACCACCCCTATTGGGGATGTGCCCACAACCAAGATACACGCCCTTGACTGGAATCGAACCTGGGACTGAATGGGACCTTTCAGTCCGCAGGCTGACGTTCTATCCACTGAGCCAAACCGGTCTTGACAGGTGATCGTGTTTTTCACTCCATAGCTTCTTCTGCTTTCTGTTTATGTATTTTCCTTAAAATTTATTATACACTATTAGTGATACCAATTGTAATTAGCATATTCTCCAACATTATCAATGAAAAAATAGTTCAATGCCTTGTTATGTTTTATAAGGTGTATTGTTTCACTCAGTAAACTGTAATTTTGGAGTGACTAAATTTTAAGGATGTTTTAGCTTTTGAGCAAATTTTTTTCTTAAGGAAGCGAGATCAGGCTGTGAATGAGGCAAAGCTTTACAGAGGTTCTCAGGTCCAAAAGGAGTTTGAGGCATAATCATTATCCCGAATTCTGAATTCACTTGCCGTTTTCCCAGAAGTCCTTTGCTTGCTTTGCTAGGTGTGGAGGGTGCAGCGTTCCAGAGTAGACTTCCTCATGACCGGATGACTTCTCAAGAAGCAGCTTGTTTTCCAGATATCATCAGTGGACCACAGCAGACCCAGAAGGTCTTTCTCTTTATTAGAAACCGCACAGTAAGTTCTTTTTTCCATCTCTTTATAAAAAGAGCATGTTACTGCTGAGACCGGTTTGGCTCAATGGATAGAGCGTCGGCTTGGGGACTGAAAGGTCCCGGGTTCGATTCCGGTCAAGGGCATGTACCTTGGTTGCGGGCATATCCCCAGTAGGGGGTGTGCAAGAGGCGGCTGATCGATGACTCTCTCTCATCGATGTTTCTAGCTCTCTATCTCTCTCCCTTCCTCTCTGTACAAAATCAATAAAATATATTAAAAAAAAAAAAAAGAGCATGTTACTTATAGAGAGAATATGGGGGAAAGAGAGTACCATTGTTAAAAATTAGTGTGGGGTTTCCCCCCCCCCTTCAGATATTTTAAAATTTTTATATGTGATTCTTGTTTTTGTAAAATTGAGATCCTACTCGCTCTCATTCTTTGTCTCTTTTTCATTCCTCATAGCCTCATATACACAATAAGAATCTTTACACATTTAAAAAAAATATACTTTTAAAATAATCACTTTTTCTTTCTCAGGATAAGAGAAACCATTATTCTGTTTTATTTATCTGGTTCAACATCCTCCTCTGGCTAAATATAATTGATTTTTAATGTTTGCATAATATTTTGTCTGATGGTCAAGTCGCAGTTTAACTGTTAGACATTTCAGTGTCCCATTTTTACATGTTAAAGCAGCTTTTATACATTCTTAACTCTATCTCTGTTTATTATTTCATTTTGACTGAGTTTTAAAAGAAAAGCTACTTTGTTAAAATGTATGAAAGGCTGCTTAAGGCCTTGTTTTGTTTTGTTCTTTAAATATATTTTTATTGATTGTAGGGAGTGAGAGAATCATCGATTGGCTGCTTCTTGCCCGCCCCCTAAATAAATAAAAAATACATATATGTTTTTTAAATGTGAGTGGAAATTTTTTAATGTGTATTTCTGAGGTTAATTTTTATTATAATTGAATCCATGTCTATGTGTAGCATAACATTTGATCTAATTGAGATTTTTAGACAAAATTGTCTATTTTATATATACTAGAAGCCCAGTGCACAAAGATTTGTGCTAGAGCAGTTTGGCTCAGTGGTAGAGTGTTGGTCTGCGGACTGAAAGGTCTCGGGTTCGATTCTGGTCAAGGGCATGTACGGTACCTTGGTTGCGGGCACATCCCCAGTAGGGGGTGTGCAAGAGGCAACTGGTCTATGTTTCTCTCTCATCGACATTTCTAGCGTGCGAACGCTCGTGCGCGCGCTCGCTCGCTCTCTCTCTCTCTCTCTCTCTCTCTCTCTCTCTCTCCCCCCCTTCCTCTCTGTAAAAAATCAATAAAATATATTAAAAATAAATAAATAAATAAAAGATTTGTGCTAGAATGGTCTTTCCTTTCCCTGGCTGCTGGCACCGCCTTTTCACTCCAGCCCAGCCCCTTTCCGCTCAGGCTCCAAGAGCCGCCTCTTTTCACTCCAGGAGCCACCTCTTTCCATTCCAGCCTCACCTTCCCTTGGTGCCTGTGTATGCAAATTAACCGCCATCTTTGTTGGGTTAATTTGCATATCACCCCTGATTGGCTGGTGGTATAGCAGAGGTATGGTCAATTTACATGTTTATCTATTATTAGGTAAGATATATATATTTTTTTAATTTATTTCAGTGAGGAAGGGAGAGAAAGAAATACTAATGACTAGAGGCCCAGTGCTCGAATTCGTGCACCATTGGGGTCCCTTGGTCTGGCCTGGAGTATCGGGCTGAAACCAGCTCTTGGATATCCTCCAAGGGGTCCCAGATTGCTAGAGGTCACAGGCCAGGCTGAAAGACCCACCGCTATACGATCAGGGCTGGGAAGGAACCATGGGAGGTCTCTATGGTGTGTCTAGCCCATCTCGCTCACTCTAAATCAGCCAGACTCCAGCAGCAAGCTAACTTACTGGTTGGAGCATCTATCCTGGTGGTCAATGCACAGCATAGCAACTGGTTGACGGATTGACTGCCTGCCTGCCCCCTACTGGTCATTGCACATCCTAGCAAGTGGTTGAGCGGCCTTAGTGTATCATTAGCATATTATGCTTTGATTGGTTGAACGGACGACCAGACACTTAGCATATTAGGCTTTATTATATAGGATGAGAGAGAATCATCACTGGGCTGCCTCTTGCATACACACCCCTTAGGATTGAGCAACCTGGCTATGTACCCTGACGGGGAATCAAATCATTCCTTCCTGGTTCATAGGTTGACACTCAACCACTGAGCCACACTGGCAGGACAATATAAGCTTTATTTTATAGGGTGGAAGGAGGAAGAGGCTTATTTTGGGGGGTGAGGAGCTTGGGCCCAGAGTGTACTTGAGGAATTCCATTTTCCCGTGATACAGGCCAGAGGAAAGTGGAGATGCTATGGTTTTGGTTATATTTCTAAATTGGATTTATTTACAATTGACCAAATTGCCGAAACCGGTTTGGCTCAGTGGTAGAGCGTCGGTCTGCAGACTGAAAGGTCCTAGGTTCGATTCTGGTCAAGGGCATGTACCTGGGTTGCGGGCACATCCCCAGTAGGGGTTGTGCAAGAGGCAGCTGGTCGATGCTCCTCTCTCATCGACGTTTCTAGCTCTCTATCTCTCTCCCTTCCTCTCTGTAAAAAATCAATAAAATATATATATTTTTTTTAAATGACCAAATTTCTTGTTCATTAAAACTTGCCTTTGGAGCAGTCTTTATTAAGTTTTAGCTAAGACTTAAAATATAGTGGTAGGCCAAGTTGGTCTTACATTTTGAAGATGTGTATTCAGTTTGAAGAGAGTTCATGTTAGAGCCCTTTGATTGTACCACAGTATTTTTCATTTCTCATCTTACTGCTTTTTCAGCAGTATTTGAAATACTAATTGACCGCTCCTTTTTTCTTAAACATATTACTCCTTTAGCTTAACATAGTCTTACTAGAGGTCCGATGCATGAAATTTGTGCAAGAGTAGTCGTTCTTTCCCCTGGCTACCAGCACCAGCTTCCTTCTGGCACCCGGGACCCAGGCTTCCCTCCAACCACTGGCAGGCACGTGGCACCCAGGCAACCCTAGTTTCATCCAGAAGAATGTTCAGTCTAATTAGCATATTACCCTTTTACTAGTATTATTATAGACTAGAGACCCCATGCACAAAATTTGTACATGGGGGGGTCTCCCTCAGCCTGACCTGCACCCTCTACAATCCAGGGCTGCTGGCTCCTAACCGCTCTCCTGCCTGCCTGCCTGCCTGCCTGCCTGCCTGCCTGATTGCCCCTTACTGCTTTTGCCTGCCAGCCTGATCACACTCTAACCACTCCCCTGTGGTTTGATTGACGCCTAACTGTTCCACTCCTGGCCCGATCACCATCTCCCCTCCCCTGCTGGCCTGATTGCCCCTAATTGCCCTCCCCTGTCAGCCTGGTCACCCCCAATTTCCCGCCCCCATAGGCCTGATCACCCCTAACTACCCTCCTCTGCTGGCCTGGTTGCACTTAACTGCCTCCTCCGCAGGCCTGTTCAGCCCTAACTGACCTCCCCTGCCGGCCTGGTCGCACCCAACTGCCCTCCTCTGCAGGCCTGGCTGCCCCTAACTGCCCTTCCCTACAGGCCTGCCTGGTCACCCCCAATTGCCCTCCCCTGCAGACCTGGTCGCACCCAACTGCCCTCCCTGCCAGCCATCTTGTTTTGGCCATCTTGTGACAACGTGAGGGTGGCCATCTTGTGATGGCATCACGTGAGAGCATTGCACACCACCACTGGGCTTTTATTATATAGGATGGTTTTCTCCTGCTTCCCTGGCTGCTGTCTTCTCGGACTGCTTTGTAGGCTTATCCTTGAACAACAGGCCATTATGTGAACTGTTTGGAGTTCCTTAAGGCTCCTTAACTCCTCTCCTGTCAGGACCCCTCTTCTACACTTTTGGCTTTATCACCCATATGCAAATTGCTCTAGATCTTAACTGTCCTTAAGCCCCAGCTATATATGGAGATACCAGTCTTATATCTAATCTACTCTTATCTTGAAACTAACAAAACTCATTACTCATCTTTCAGTGATCCTTATTCAGTGAATGGCATACTTACTCATTTAGTTGTACAAGCCCCAAAGGAGGCGTTTTCCTTGGCATCTCTTTTCCTCCACCTCTGCATATCTAATTGATCATTTGATTTTGTTGGTTTTACCTACTCAGTATCTCTGGTGTCATGCAATACAGGTTTAAATCCTAGCTGCTTCCTACCAGCTGTATGATCTTGGCAAGTCGCTAGGTAATGTTTTTTCTTTTTTAGATAAATCTCTTAGCTTCTTCAATAATTTGCTCATTTGTCATGTTTTTGTGTTTCATTCGTTTCTTTGTCGGGAATATAACCCCCGTTATTTCAGTGAAAGGAAAGCCCATATTTGGGCCTTAAAGTTAAAAGGATATTTTAAAGTGGAAATATGGTATACATCAAATTGTGTGTAATACAATTTCTATTATTTAAATACAGTTGCAGTTGTGGTTGGATAATCCCAAGATTCAGCTGACTTTTGAGGCTACTCTCCAACAATTAGAAGCACCTTACAACAGTAAGTAATGTGATCCGTAGATTGGACTGGATTATGAAAATTGACATTTCCTTCCAGAAGCCTCCTGGCTCCTTAATTTTTTTAATTTGTATTTTCATCTTATTTCACCTTGTACTGTGCAAAAATGAGCCTTGTAGAAAAGCTGTTTTGTATCTTGTGTTTTCTGGTTTTTAAATTGTAGCAACAGATGAGTGAGTTTAAGAGATTGCTAATGATTTTCCCAGACCTCTGTTCTAGCTTTACACCATGGAGTCCTTTGTTGGCATTCAATTGACTGGCTACCTAGCTTTCTCATTCCCCACTTGGGACTAACAAAATTTTACAAAGTTTTGCCAAAGTAAATGAGCATAATATTACATTAAGAGGGTTGGTTTTGACTTTTATTTCATTATGATAGAATGTCATTCTTAAAAATTCCTAATTATGTGTTACGCATTTTGTACTACCTCATAACTTAGTTCTAAGAATCACTTTTCTAAAGGAGTCACTTGACCTGAAGGTTGTGGAAAAGAAGTATAGAATGATTTCATGACGGAGAAATAGAATTTTAAAAGTATTTTGTTTAAACTGCTAAAAATATAAACATGTTTTTAACTTCATTTATTCCATAGGTGATACTGTGCTTGTCCACCGAGTTCACAGTTATTTAGAGCGTCACGGTCTTATTAACTTCGGCATCTATAAGAGGATAAAACCCCTACCAAGTAAGGAGCTGGCCAATGCATTCCTGATTTTGTTATAGTTCTAGGACTCGGTTTTATTTCCAGGAAGCTTTTAGCATTTTATTTTTATTTCTAAATCTATATTTGGAGTTAAAACATTCCAGGTTGTTCTTAAAGGTCAAAATTAAAATATCTTCATAAATACATCCTATTCAATAAAGAGGTAATATGCAAATTAACCTTCACATCCTCACAAGATGGCTCCCTATGACCAGGCTGGCAGGGGGGTTAGTGAGGGATGACCAAACATCTGAACAGTAGGCTGCATGAGGCCACCAGGACTGCGGGGTAGGAGGCATGAGGCCAGCAGGGGGTCAGTTGGGGGATACCAGGCCGGCAGGGAGGGGGCAGTTGGGGGCGACCTGGCCAGCAGCAGGGGCCAATTAGGGGTGACCAGGCTGGCACACAGAGACAGTGAGGGACTATCAGGCCAGCGGCTGGGGAGAGGGGGGAGGAGATTAGGGACAACCAAGCAGGCAGGCAGGTGAGCGATTAGGAGTCAGTGGTCCAGGATTGTGAGAGGGATGTCCAACTGCCAGTTTAAGTCAGACATCCCCCAAGGGGTCCCGGATTGGAGAGGGTGTAGGCTGGCCTGAGGGAACCACCCTGTGCACAAATTTTGTGCACCAGGCCTCTAACTTCCTATAATTTCTGGTTTGATAGGTTCTTAGTAAAGGTAATAGACTTCCAATTTAAGAAGAATCAATTAAAATATAAAATTTGTTAAAAATTAGAGAAGTTAAGTTATGAAAGCAGGAGGTTGGAGGTTTTCTCTCATTGACTAGTTTTTTTATACTGCTGAAGTTTGCATTCTCTTTATATATAGGGAGATATTAGAATAAGTTTAATATTTAATAAATAAATAATTTCACAGTCTCCGGATAATATCTGCCAGGAATCCAGGAGATAGGGATATTTGAGGATTAATTAATTAACTAATTAATTATTTTAAAAATACATTGATTTTTTTATGCTTTAATAATTTCAAAAGGGTTACTGAAGACTGTTGAAGTAAAGCTTAAAGAAAATAGCTTTAAGGATAAATAGGATGGCTGATCAAATTGTCATGGTGTAATTGTAAGGTAATTAAACAGGTTATTTACAATAAATTAACCACGAGTCACAGATACTGAAACATATAACTGAAAAAATGAGAAAGTATATCCCAACATAAAGGATTTCATTTATAAGTTTTCAACATTGAATTAAAGTTTATGAGTTTTATATATTTGCTCATTTCAGACTAGTGGCCCGGTGCATGGGTTTGTGCGCATTGAAAGGAAATTAATTAGAAGAAATACTTTAATATCACTATTCACCCTTTCTCTATAATAGAAGTGTCAGAGATGAAAGGAAATTAGTAAAATATGCAGAAAATATATAAATTGATTAATAATCACAACATGATGTAAAGGAAAGCCCATATTTGGGCCTTAAAGTTATAATATAAAACTATAAAAACAACAAAAACATGATATACCCTGTTTCCCCGAAAATAAGACAGTGTCTTATATTAATTTTTGCTCCCAAAGATGCGCTAGGTCTTATTTTCAGGGGATGCCTTATTTTTCCATGAAGAAGAATACAGTACACATTTATTGTTAAATGAAAATAAAGGATATTTATTACCTGTATACGGTACGGTAGTATGGTAGTTGTCAATACAAACCAGACAAACTCTGAATCCTACAGTATCAGGAGTATCAGGAATTTACTCATTTATTCAATGACAATCATGTCATCTTCTGGAACATCATCATAACAATCCAATTTCTGAATTTCCTGGTAAATTTCTTGTGACTCCATTTCTTTCAGAATCAGTGGACCAAATCTCTCATGTTTAGCCTAGGGGGGCCTTATTTTTGGGGGGATGCCTTATATTTCACTCAGAAGGAAACCTGTAAGTAGGTCTTATTTTCGGAGGATGTCTTATTTTCAGGGAAACACGGTAGAAACAATAACTGATAAATTAATTAAACTTATTCTGATACCTCCCTATATACCACATCAAGAGTAAAAACACTTTCAGAGAGTGTGACTAATTTCCCATGTGATAAAGTATTTACAACTTTAACTTTAATGTCACACGCTCTTCGAACTTGAGAGAAAGCAACATATAACCGACCATGTCCGAAAACGGGTTCAGGTAGGAATATTCCTAGTCTTTCTAGATTGGTGCCAGCAAGAGCTTTATATGTCTTGCATATACACAAGTTAACGTTTATTTTTAATTTGCCAGTGCGAGTCATATGACCGATGTACAGTCAGTCATTTAACCTTTTATATATAGAGAGATACTTTCCATATTTTGAAAATAACTAAATTGTATACTTTGTAAGACATTATGACATGTTGAGATTTTCATGATAAAAGACCATAATTACAAACTCAAACCTACAACAAAATGTTCTAATTTTTCATCTTTTGCTTTTAGCTAAAAAGACAGGAAAAGTAATTATTATAGGCTCTGGAGTCTCAGGCTTGGCAGCAGCTCGTCAATTACAGAGTTTCGGAATGGATGTCACACTTCTGGAAGCTAGGGTAAGAATTTTGTTTGGGGTTTAGAAGCCTGACCTAAAGGAAGTTATCAGTTGCAAATTAAGAAATCATAACTTAAACTAAACTAAATTGACTTGGATTAATGCTTATAAAAGTATCTTGAATCGTGTTATTTATATTGAAGCACTTTTGACAGTGAGGATGCAGAGTTTGTAAATGATCTGCATATCCTTTTGGTGGGTATTTGCCGGTGCTGGGGCTTTCACGGAGGCATCCTTTGCAGGAGGCAGTGTGTGTAGTTACTGGAGCACAGTGAACTGTGTTCGTGTTTGACAGTCAAGGAAAAGGAATAGGTTCTTCTGTAGCTGCCATCTTTTAGGGCCTACTGAAGCCAAGATATTGGCTCCCTTCTCTTAGTCCTAGAGAGAGAAACAGAAACTACTAGTGAAGGAGGAAAGGGATGATGACGCAGAGTGGGGAAAAGGATGTCGTGTTAGAATACTACTATTTAAATCACCTTCATTAGTAAAATTTGAGGTTTAATTATCTTCCAGTGGCTTAAAGACCTTCCTGGACTCCCACTATTTAAAAAAGTACAGCTCACCCTGCCCAGTGAGTCTTGGTTGGAGCGTTGTCCTGTAACCAAAAGGTTCTGGGTTTCCATTCTCTATAGGGTATATATCTGGTTCCTGGGTTACAGTATTGATCCCCTCTCAGGGCGAGTGTGGGAGGCAACCGATCGACGTTTCTCTCTTTCTCCCTCTCCCTTCCTTTCTTTAAAATTAATTAATTAAAAAATAAATACTTCTCAAGGTAACCTAAACAAGCTATAATTTTATAAAATCTCTATAGTACAATTTAAATTACTAATTTATTACTTATTTATTTTTTTAATATGTTTTTATTTATTTCAATGGAAGAGAAAGAGAGAGGGAGAGACAGAAACATCAATGATGAGAGAGAATTGATTGGCTGCCTCTTGCACACCCTCTTCTGGGGATGGAGTCTGCAACCTGGCCATGTGCCCTGACTGGAAATCAAATAATGATCTTCTGGTTCATGGGTTGACACTCAACCACTGAACCACACTGGGCGGGGCTAAATTGATAATTTTTAAAAATAGTCTTTTAAATATAATTTCTGATATATTTTTACTAAAAATGTTTTATTCATTAATCAAGAAAACAGTTTTGTGTCCTATGCACTAAAAATACAGTAAGGAATGATAGAATCATGATTTCTACCCATGTGGAGTTTTAATCCAGTTTACAGGTGTTTGTTTTGCTTTGTTTGCTTGTTTGCATGCCTGTATTTATCCATAATTGAAATATCCCTGCAGCTCATAAGAGTTATCCCATACTTGAAAGGCCCTAGTTAGCAGAGATAAATGTGGGCCTGTTTAGGAATGAGAGGTGTTATTAATAATAGTTCATGCTCATTAGACACTGTCCCGGGCGTGGACCTGTCCTGGAGAACCATTGTCAAAAAATCATCTATCAAATCATTCACAGCTGACTTTGGGCACTGGAAGGCAATAGTAGGAAATCAGTGGTAGAAAGATGGTGTTTAGTTGGAATTTCTTAATACATATCTTCTATGTGTGTGACCTTTGCTTAGCCTGTTCATTAGAGGCATTAGAGACCGCTGGATGGAGAGAGAGCAGTACCTATTACTAAATATGTCTTCTGACTACCAAATTGTTTTTCCTGTTTCACCTCATAATTCCATACCTTTCGGTATGTCATTCATTACCTGCCTCCCATTTAAACTCCATTTGCTCTTTGTGCCCATTGTTCTGTTCATTGCATTCCATGTAAACTCTAAACTGCACCTTTCATTTTAAATGATACGAAGACAGGGGCCTGGAGCATACCATGCCAGGTTCTTATGGTTAAAATAGAATTGATGATTTTAGCCATTTAATTTCTGAAAAACAGGATCGTGTAGGTGGACGAGTTGCTACATTTCGAAAAGGAAACTATGTAGCTGATCTTGGAGCTATGGTAGTAACAGGTCTTGGTAAGTAGCTTTGTGCTGTAATACACTTCTGAGATCCGTAAGGTTGTTTAAGCTTATGTTTTAAAGCTATAGATGCAGTTTTAAAATATATTGACTTAGGATACTATTCTTAGTATTAGTGAGAGGTAAATTGACGCATAGGCTTCCTGGAAGAATAGGTCAGTGTGTGCAAAATTTAAACTGTACAGACATTTAGACCTAGCAAATCCAATTCTGGGAAATTATCCTAAGACAGTAAACAAGTGGTCCATCTTATGTTTGGAGCATTTTTAATGTGGCACAGCAGAACAATTAGAAACCACAGATTAGAAGATGGAATTGTTCCACGTGAGAACTATACAGCCACTAAAAATTATGGAACTCCATATTAACACGAAAGGATATCCACAATGTATTGCTAAGTTATAAAAAGATTACAAAACGATACATGTGTTATGTATGATTATTTTGTGCGTGTATGTCTATTTTATGCACATAAAATCTAGAAGATTCTAGTGTTAACTAACTGGGACTACAGGTAATTTTTTGCTTTCTTCTTTATGCTTATCTTACACATTTGTTTTACTTTTGGAGATTTATTTATTTATTTATTTATTTATTTATTTATTTATTTATGTAAATAAGATACACAAGTTTAGGTATTTTAAATTTGACTAAAAATATTTTTGCTTTGGGTTTTGTGTTTTCTTTTTCATAGGTATGTTGAATTTAATCATTTGAGTTTTTCCTAGGAGGGAATCCTATGGCTGTGGTCAGCAAACAAGTAAATATGGAACTGGCCAAGATCAAGCAAAAATGCCCACTTTATGAAGCCAATGGACAAGCTGTAAGTGGAGGACAAACAGAACTTTTCAAATTTTCTTTGTTCACTTGAAAACATTTTTGGAGTTAATGTATGAGTGAATATATATACACATAATACATATCAAATGAGGGCAGAAATTGTTGTTTCTTAATTCTAAGTTTTATTAGGAAGGGATTATTATTACATATATGCAGTTTAAGAATTTATCTTTAAACATTCAATGAAACCTAGCTAGCTAATCTTTTTATTTAGTTGAGGCTACCTACTCCAAGAGACCTATGGAATTGACACTTGACCCTTCCTTTCTTTGTATTGTGCATCCATCATGTGCTTTAGCTCCATGTGCTCTTTATGACTTGAGTTTTGTGTTTGTAGACTTAAGTTTTTAACGGGCTAGTGGCCAGATTGTGGTACTTAGCCAATGGTTACGTAGGTGATTGTTGACCCAGATGCATAGGAACTTTCTATACTTAGTATGACAGTAGAGTGGAAGTGATGTTCAAAATAGGAGAGTGACAATAGTTTAACAACTATATGAGAAGCTTAGACCAAGCATGTTGAACTTAAAGGCTAACACAGGCCAAATAAACAAGGTTTAAGTTTATGTGGGCTGCAAAAAAAAAGTTTCAATTTTCATAGAAACGTAGGTTTATTTTGATAGAAATATTCTGAATATAAAGGGCTGAAATAAATGAATAATCATTAACATAAAATAATAGAGCATTTTAATAAAAATATTTTTTCTTGAACATTAACTTAGCAGACACTGAATAACTGCACAAATTAATAAGCATAGCACAAATAAACCTATTTTTCTTGTTCTCTAAAAGTGAAATATTTCCTGTTGTACACACCAAACAAATCAGTCCAAGACAAATGTCGTGGCCATCGGTTGCTAAAATATTCGCTGCTAGTATTAATGGAGAGAAATGATGCACTGCGAGTAAGGTGCAAAAGGGAAATGGTTGCAACACGATTATAGTAGTCATTAGTGAACGTTGAAGTTCGTTATTAATTATGTATAACAGGATATTGTAAAAATTAACTTCTGAAAGTTTTATTATAACGTTTCTTACACACTGTTATATTGGCTGGGCTGCAAAAATATTCGTTGTGGGCTGCGAGTTTGACATTTTGATTTAGATTATGTAAGTCAATCCTAAATTTTAGGAGTGAGTGAAATTCACAAGTTTATATTCAGCAGAAGCTTACCAGTTCTATCGAGAGCAAGGGTGTCTACAATTCTGAGGAAGGGAAGTTTTGATGTGTGTGTGTGTGTGTGTGTGTGTGTGTGTGTGTGTGTGTGTGTATGTATTTGGCAGTTATTAAAAGTGGTAAGATCCCAACTTTAGGTCCCATGGGACATTATAATCCATTTCTGTATACCTTTAAGCTTTATGGTGTTCATATCAGAGGACAGACTCTCAGAGAATGCCTTAGTTCCCATCTCCACCATTCTGGCAGAATTAGCAAAATAGAATTAGATTAAAAGGATGAAGGAGAGGTTAATGCAACAATTTAATAAACTTTTACTATTCTGCAAAGTTATATAAAGGATATTGAGTTGAACAAGTCATTCTCTGCCATGTAAGATGCCACTGTAGAGTGGGACTTGAACACAAATAATTATTTCCTAACTTTTTATTATGGAAAGTTTGAAACATATACAAAAGTAGAAAGAGTCCATTTTTCTTCTCCAATCTTGTTTTATCTACCCAGCCCCCTCTTTTGTATATCACAGTTAGTCAAGTATTTATTGAACATTTGCCAAAATCTAGGCCCTGTCTTAAGCACTGAAGATGCTTTCTCTGCCTTCAAGGGGCCTAACTTGTAGTGACTCCAGATATCTTATATGAACTCGAGAGCATCAGCAATCATAGCTGTCATTAAAATCAAAGTGATTCCCCCCTTAACCATATTACTCATGCCTATTCCTATAACGCTAACAACAGGCAGGTTTGCCAAGAGTTAGGCAGAAGGATAAATTGCTGCTGAAGAGCCAAGGGAGGAGTCTGTGGAGGTGGGAGGGGCAAAGGCTGGAGAGATTTAGAAGGAAGGAGAGCGGTTGTGAAGGTGGCTGAGGACTTGAACATGGCTGTGGAGGGAAAGGCACTGAAGGCAGGGTTATGTTTGTCTGTAACCAGCTGCCCATCAATGAACGAACTGTTGGTTACACTATGGGTTGAGGTAAACAGCTGACTCCAGAACATAAATAAACGACATTATTAACCATGCTGTTAGTTCAGATGATGACTTTTCTTTGGTAGCAAGACTTTCTCATTGAAGGAAGCAATGTGTTAATTTAGGTTCTGGCATAAACTCCTAGTGAGGGGACTTGAAATGATTGTTGCCCTTGCTGGTGTGATCATGCACCAAAGGGTCTCGGGTTCGATTTCTGGTCCGGGGCAAATATCTGGGTTGTAGGCTTACCAGGATCAGCCCTTTGAGTAGCACTATAGTGAACGGCTGTTAAACAGGTATGTGTTTTTCAGCATGCTGTTTTTTTCAAGTGAAATTTGTAGTTCTCATTCAACTCTGATCTTTATAGGATTTTTCTAAGTTGGTATGTTTCTATTTGGTGCAGTAGCCAATTAGTAAGGGAAATTGACTAAGCAATATTGTCTTAAGGACATATCACATATTCAGACATTTTGCTGTTACAGGGAAAAATTACATAGCAAGTGTTTTTGTTTTGTTACCTTATTGTTTGAATCACAAGACTCCCCGACAGAGTTTACTTCTCTGTTCTCTCTGGTCCTGCACTGACAGCTAGCTCAGTGGGTTGTATTGGTTTTGACAGGGAAAGTTTATTTTATGGCTTTAGGTACTAGAGCAAGGGTTTCCCTCTTGAGTTTAATACAAGATACTATATCCCTGTAAATAGGAGTTTCTATTAGCAGTTGCTCTCAGATGATGATGCAATTATACTCTGAACTGTACTTTAATCAGCCTTAAGTGGATGTGGACAGGGTTGGGAAATAGGGTAATAATTCAGGAACGTTTTGGGAGTCACAAGTCAAGGGACTCAAAACACGATTGTTGCCCTGACCAGTGTGATTACACACCAGACCATCTCAGGTTTGATTCCTGGCATATATCTGGGTTACAGGTTTCATCCCCGGTCTTTGTCGGGGTATGTATGGAAGACAACTAATCAATGTATCTCTCTCACATAGATGTTTCTCTCTCCCTCCTTTCCATTCTCTCTAAAAATCCATGGGAAAAAATATCCTCGGGTGAGGATTAACAACAACAACAACAAAAAAACAACCACACTAACATGGATTGTTGGGGGAGATGGGGGAAATGACTGAATGTTTTCTGCATCTCCTGTACACCAGCGGAAACTTGGGGGCTTTAGATGCTAATTTTGTTTTGGCTTCTTTTCAGTAAAAGGTATCTATCTTAATCAAATTCCCGCAGTGCTATAACATTCTGCATCACAGTGGAACAGAGTTAGAGTTGTTGCCAAGTTGAGATCCAGAGATTCAGAAACTACTTGGGAAAAAATATACTGCACTAGTTTTCTTGAACGGCTCAACTATTACAAGGAAGAAAGAGAATACTAGAAAAATAACAGGTGTCCGTCTTTTACAAAAACCATTAACTGGATGTGCTCAGTACCTACCGAAGGTAGCCAGTTTTCACTTGTGTTCATATAGTGGTGCTTAGAGGATAATACTTTTGACACAGGCCTGTTGGCCTTTTCAGTTTTCATCTTCCTTTGTGGAATGTGGTGTCTTGAAGGTATTCTTTTTCTACTCTTTAAAATAATGACTGTCAATCCCTGTTTTTTATAAATGTAAAAATCTCCTTCCTTCGTTTAATGTTCCGGAAGTTGCAAAGTAGGTATTTCCCCCTAAAATATAGTAATAATACTGACTTTGCTTTTCCAAACTATGTTAATTTATTCATTTAATAGGACTTTCCTGAGTGGGCTTCTACTGTATGCTCTAATTGCCAGGATAGCCCTTAGACATATTTTGGGTACCCTCTCCACATGGCCTAGTCACTGCTTTAGGGAAGTCCAATATTTGTATAATCTAAAAAAAAATCCCTGTGAGTTTAAAGATAACAGCCTTCATTTATAGAATTACATTAAACTTTTGGATTGGGGATATACTTGTACTTATTCTCCCTTTAGGAATAATAGCTGTATCTTGTTTTTCTTAGCCATTTGGGAACCTGAATTAGAGACTATCCAGATATAAATTTCTTCTTCTAGGTTTTACAAAAGAGCCAATCTCAGTCTTTGTGTTATTATAATTCTAGGCGTGCCTGGAGGTGGAGATGAACTGTGGCCTCTGTTGGCCAAGCTTGGCCATCACAGCTTTTTTCAATGTGTTACTCTTTCTAAGGATTTCTCTGGCTAAATCTCAGAACTTCCTGTACCCAGAACCAAGCTGCAGTCAACTCCATTCTGCTTTGCTGCTTCAGAACTTCTGCAGACTGGAACGAGATCATGTTTTTGTAGACCTAGAGTTTGTGATGGTAGAGTGGAACCAGAGGTAGAGCTAAGGAGAGTCCTTTTTTTGAGATAACTTCTTGCAGGATCAGGGACTCGTCCAGAAAGTTGCTTGGCTCTCCCTAAATTTATTCTGCGTGGGCTAGATGCATAGGCTATCCCTCCCTTGGCCACATTCAGGAATGTTCCATATAATCTACAGGACCAAAACAATCAGAATTGTACCTATTTAGAGCAGTGAGACTCACCAAATGTTCCTAATCTTGAAGAAACTGTTTATCTGGAGCTTTTCATAGGGAAATAAATGGCTTTGACAAGTCATATCAAAATCTGTTTCAAGTGATATCTTTTTGTCTAATTCTTTACTGGAAAACTTTAATATCAGATTCTTTCAGAAAAAACTGCTGCTTCTTAGTTTGGTTAATATGCTCTTGCTGTGTTGTAACATAGAAATCCAAGTGCTGTCTAACATAGAGCCTAACTTTTTTTTTTTTTTAATATATTTTATTGATATTTTATAGAGAGGAAGAGAGAGGGATAGAGAGTTAGAAACATCAATGAGAGAGAATCATCGATCAGCTGCCTCCTGCACACCCCCTACTGGGGATGTGCCCACAACCAAGGTACATGTCCTTGACCGTAATCGAACCTGGGACCTTTCAGTCCACAGGCCGACGCTCTATCCACTGAGCCAAACCGGTTTCGGCACAGAGCCTAACTCTTTGCAATCATTTGTTGAGTTCTTTTTCAAGGTGCAATTTAAGAACCTGGAATAGAATGGTCAGGTAAAATTAAAATTATTGCCTTTTGTGTTCCACAGATTATTGTGGAACTAAGATAGTCCAACAATTCTCACCAGGGGGAACAGGTATTTATTTAGGGGGTGCTTACAGGTTGTCATTTGTAAAAGTTCTTTTCATTGTCAAGTAGTGCATATCTAAGCTAGCTTATTTTTTATTTATTTATTTTATTGATTTATTCACAGAGAGGAAGAGAAAGGGATAGAGAGTCAGAAACATCGATGAGAGAGAATCATCGACCAGCTGCCTCTTGCACACCCCCCAGTGGAGACGTGCCCGCAACCAGGCACATGCCCCTGCCCGGAATCGAACCCGGGACCCTTCAGTCCACAGGCCGACGCTCTATCCACTGAGCCAAACCGGCAGCTAGCTTAATTTTAGAAACAGATTCAAAATTTAAATATATCAACACTACCTTTTGATTTTCACCCAGTCAGTGTTGATTAATAGACAAGTATTTTATTTACTATTTTTCAAATATTCCTTTAATTTCAAAGTACAATTCTAAGTTAATGGAAAAACATTCTGGTTTCAAAGCTATCCCTGGTCTCACTGGCAACACTCCCATAACTGTTTAGGCAAAAACTGGCTGGGGCTGCCTGCTGGCTGTGCTTAGAGCCTCCTCAGGGAGCCTCGAGTGAGATGGTGTACCGGAGATGCAGTAATGTGGTCCTGACGTCAGTCAGACGTGGCCGTGACCTCTGGTTTGTTTTTTGTTTGTTGTTGTTGTTGTTACTGTTCTGTGTTTCTTTTTTTCTTTTATTATGTTTGCTTTTTTTCCCTCACTGCTTTCTGATACCATCTCCCTTTACCACCGCCCTCCTCTCCACACTGGCTTCCTTTTGTCCATTTCTGTGCCTTGACTTTCTCATTTTGGTCTCTGTACAGTTTGTCTCTTATTTCTCTGGTTGCAGCTTCTGAGCTAACAATGCTTTTGCCATGTTATGTGTTTAAAGCCTTGATTTTACTGCTGTCATAAAAATGAAACTTGATGTGGCTATTGGGCTGTTATTTACAGTTTATTTCTCTCTCTGCTGCACTGGTTAAAAGGACACTGTCAAGGTATTTTTTTTCATGATTTTTCAAGTCATTTCCTCACTGTTTATAATAACCCATTAAAAGCTTGAAACTTAAATCTTTCCCTCCCAAAGGTCCTCTCCATCATACATTCACCCTGGTTTGTTGTTGCAGACTTGCACCTATATGTTGGGCTGGTGCCATTTGAGTTTTTGTCATTGAAAGCGCATGTAAAAAGTTAGGTTTTTGTGGGAGGAGTGGGGGGACTAAAGGGTAAAGTGTAATGAATCAAGTGGGCTGCTTAGCAAAGAGGGAAGAAACAAAAGGTCAAATTTGGTCCCTTTAACCTTGACAGTGTCCCTTTAAGTATTTCTCTACCACACACCCTGGACCCCAATTACTGAGCCTGAGTGCTGCATATTTTTCAGTATGAACTTCCCTATGTGACTGTCAGCCTCACTGCAAAGATTAAAGCTTGTCTGGAGCCGGCCATCCAGTGGACACTGGAAGAGCTTTAATCGGCACCATTTGCGCGCTTGTGTTCCGCACATTCTGCCCTGTTGCAGAGGCATATGTGATCTGGCCCCTCTTGCTGCTACAGCATCCATCCCCTTACTAGACGTTTTAGAAGCCACTCAGAAATATCACCTTTTTCTACTCCAGGAAAAGCAGTCTTATACATTGCATCTATAATCTGTTAAGATCTCATAACTGTACTAGAAGTTATCAGTTGAAAATGTAATTGTTTCCTTTTTTAAAGTTGCACTAAATTTAGAGATTATAGAACCATATTTTGTTGCATTATTGCATGAGCAAAATTTCAGCATTGCTTTGAGCTGTTCCATATATGACCATCACATTAGTGAGAAAAAAAATGAAATTCCTGATAAAATGGTCTCTCCCATTAACTCTTGAGTATCAGAACAAATAGTATTGTCACCAAGAGCTCCTTTCTTTGGGCATGGAGTTGAATAGGAGGGCAGATGTGTCTGAATTCTAGGTACCACCCTGCTATATAATGGCACCAAGTATCCGAAGCTTGATTCTTTGCCTTATTTCTCAGTATAAACCAGAAGATTCTCAGGGGTTGACATTTCTGAGGCTTATGAGGACTCTAATTCATAGAGATTTCTTGATCCCTTCTGTGTGGTCTTTTGGAACTTGATGCTTTAAAACATGCTTTTGATTGAATCACTTATGGTGTCAGTCATATTTACAGTTTCAAAGGACAGTTGCAGTCCTTCTCCCTTTTTTCTTTCTTTGTTGTACATTGTATTTCTTTTTGCCACCCCCTGGCTGATACGGACTTATTTGGATGATTTATCAGTGAAGGGGCAGAGGCTTGTGCTTCAAAAATCATCTGTTCAATTGGGAAGGCTATCTCTGGTTGTAAAAGATCACTTCTCCCCCGCATCAGTGTTCCTTAGACCTTTAATTTTTGTCTTCTTGTTACCAATTTTAGGTTGTCTGTAAAGTAAAATTCATAATTTAAATTCCACTTCCCAGTTGATGCCCCGCTTATTATGGCAAGAAATGCTTGCATTAGATGTGCTTTTTCTCTCTCGCTGAGCACTAGAATTGCAGATAGTTTACTTGGGGCTGAATGAAGTAGTAGTCACAGAGGTATGTGTCTCCACTAACTGGTGGCAGGGCCTGGCAGCATGGTCTTGCAGCTTGATGATCTGCTCTGCAGTCTGTTCCCTTCCTCCACCATAGCGAGCCAGCTCTGGTACGCCAGTCACTCATAATCTGAGCTTTGGACATTCAGCTCTGAACTTAATTGATGCCTTAAAAACACTATTCCTCTGCAAATTAATAGCTTATTAATTGCCATGAACTTCACTTCTCTCTTTCCTACTCCCACCTTAAATTCTTCTTTGAGGAGAAGCAGTACCTCAGGCTTCTTATTTGTCTATCGTGCCCTTTTGCTGGGAGGTCCTCAGGTGTATTGACACAGTTTTTGTTCTCTGGGCCTTTTCTAGCTATTGTTTGCATGTCATCCCAGCTTATCTCAGTGCATGTTAACACCAGCCTGGGGCTGTTATTAGAGATAGGTCTGGGAGCAAAATTGGGAGAATAGGAGAGTATCAGTGCCAAACATCTCATATCTCATTTAATAAAACTGACCACTTTATAGAAAGGAAGTTGAAATCATTGTCCTCAAAGGTTTCCTTTTTGAGAAACCTTTTAATCTGTACAGCATTTGTGTTTTCATGGGTAGTTATTTATGTTTAGTATTATAAGGACCAACTCTGCTATACTTCGGATTTTCAGGTTCCTAAAGAGAAAGATGAAATGGTAGAACAAGAGTTTAACCGGTTGCTAGAAGCTACATCTTACCTTAGTCATCAACTAGACTTCAATGTCCTCAATAATAAGCCTGTGTCCCTTGGCCAGGCACTGGAAGTTGTTATTCAGTAAGTACTTCAACACTGCTTATTGTCTAATGATTTGCAATTTTTGTTTTAAGTTTTCCATCAAGTCTTATTTGAGCTAATTGTTGCTTATTTTCATGTGAAATAGTTAATTCTAAAAGTACAACCATTTAAAATAATTACATGGTATGTAAGACCCTTCTAAATTCTAAAATTCACCTTTATGGCACTAAACTGTATTTAACACAGCCTAGAATAGGGGTGTCGAACTCAATCAGAGAAGGGGCCAAAATCTAAAATCCAGCCTAAATCGCAGGCCGAATGGTTTACTGAACAGTCATAAACTGTCATTGTGATGGAAACGCAGCGGAGTGCAGTGATGACAGCGCGGTGCGGGCCACATTGCAAGGCCTGGCGGGACGGATTTGGCCCGCGGGCCTTGTGTTTGACACATGTGGCCTAGAAAATAATTTGTCCCCGGCCAACTTTCTTGTTCCAGAGTATTAGAAATATCAGTGGGCCTTGATACTCTTAAATGTTTGTGATGGATGACCGGTCTTACATTGCAAAGCTGACTGTGTGACCAGAGCATACGAATTGTCTCTCTTAGGTTACAAGAAAAGCATGTTAAAGATGAGCAAATTGAACATTGGAAGAAGATAGTAAAAACTCAGGAGGAATTGAAAGAACTTCTTAATAAGGTGAAATTCTATTTTATTTCTTTCATAGCTGAAGGTACATTAGTAGGAAAGAAAAAGCCTTTTAGAAATTTTAAAAGTACTGGGACTCACTGATTACCCTTAAGAAAAAATGACTAAGCAAAAGGCACTGTTTTATCTGTCACTCTTCAGTGCAGCTTTACTGGTAAATGGGCTGTTGTAAAGCTGACCCAGTGCCCTCTGCTGAATTCTAGGATGGGAGGGAAATCAGCTGTCCTGAGGTCAGATTTCCATTGATGACAACAGCCAAGACCATATTCTTTGCCATAATTACTTCACTTGTGCCAAATAGTAGATCTCTTTACCACCACCCTCCAGACTAGGAAACTGTTTGTCCTCATCCTGTTAGCTGCAAACATAACACCAGCTTAGGGAGAATGTGAAGTGGGGCAGCTCCTGTGGGAGTTGTCATGCAAAACCGGGAGCATCTTGTGACCAGACTCTTGCTCACGCTCACTGTGCCTCATTTCTTCATCCTGTCAGGTGAAGAGGTCTCTGGCACTCCTTATTCAGGATTGTGTACATGAAGTGAGCTAAGTGGCCAGAGAAGGCCAGCTGTGGGCTTCCTCATCTCAAACTTTAACCACCCTCTTAGTCCTCTGTAGTGCCATCGGAAATCTGACCAGACCAATCCTGGGAATGGTTCCTCCAGTCGCTTTGCGTGATAACTTGACCTTTTATATATTAAAAAACACACACACACACAAATCATGGCCATTGGTTTCCAAAACATCAAGTTTAAGTTATATTATAGTACTTTGCTTTTCCTGGAAATTAAATTAATTTGTATATGTGTGTATATATATTAATTAATGGGGCACTCCTAGTTCTGGAAGTCAGAAGTGGTCTCACTTATCTTATAGTGATGTGATATCTCTGTGTTAAGCCATATAGGGGTTTTTCCTGTTCTAAAATGTCATGATATAGAAAAGGCATTTAAGAATTCCAAGGGCCTGTGTTGGTTTAATAGCAGTTTAGGGGGAATTGCCAAAGCACGAGATTTAGAGATGAATGACATCACTATCTGGAATGGTAAATTTTGATTGTTCCCTCTTAGATGGTAAATTTGAAAGAGAAAATTAAAGAGCTCCATCAGCAGTACAAAGAAGCATCTGAAGTCAAGCCACCCAGAGATATCACTGCTGAGTTCTTAGTGAAGAGCAAACACAGGGATCTGACTGCCCTGTGCAAGGTGTGGTATACATGCATACATGCCCAGTTGGTTTTATTTGGAATCCTAAGAAATAGTGTAGATCTGAGGAGCATTGGAAAAGATCTACTAGCAATCACAGGTACCTATAATGCCAAGAGAGTTTGGTACAGGAGCATTGGGGACTTAATGGTTAGTTTGGTTTGAGATCTACTTAATCTGCAGAATTTCTCCTTGGTTTTCACAATCTCATCCTTTAGCTTACTTACATCTCATTTTAGCCCTTTGCTATAGTTTATCCCTGATGGTGTAGAATAATGATAATGAACATGGACTCCTGAGTCATTGGAGTCAAATTATCTGGTTGAAATCCATAACTTAGTATCTTCTAGCCAGGAGACCTTGGGCTCCTGAATCACATTATCTGTTACACGGTATTAACACTAACTCACTCACGAGGGGATCCAAAGCACTTACTCTGTGCTAGGGATGTGGTAGATGCACAGGAAGTGGCGGTTGCTATACCTTCCCACTTCCAATCTTAATTTCAGGCTCACGTTATAATTTGTCTCCAAGAATAACGAGCCCTGACCCAGCCTTCAGCTGAGACACTCGTGGATATGACCTGGGCCATGGATGTGGTTCAGACTTTACATTTTGTGGTATAAATAACTAGTAGGCTGGTCTCTGACACATTCAAATCAACTGGTTCTCTTCATTATATCAGGAATATGATGAGTTAGCTGAAACACAGGGAAAACTAGAAGAAAAACTTCAAGAATTGGAAGCCAATCCCCCAAGGTAAGAAAAACAAACACTGATGTTTAGAAGGCTAGGGTTTACTGGTCTTTTGTTAGATTTAGAGGGAAAGTTATAAAGCACCATGGTTTTATTTATGTTAAGTGAATGGATTATAAATTGTTTGATAAATGTAAGCTATTTGTGCATGTGAACTACAGTTTACCCTTAAACAACAGGTTTGAGCCGGCACCGGTTTGGCTCAGTGGATAGAGCGTCGGCCTGCGGACTGAAAGGTCCCGGGTTCGATTCCGGTCAAGGGCATGTACCTTGGTTGCGGGCACATCCCCAGTAGGGGGTGTGCAAGAGGCAGCTGGTCGATGATTCTCTCTCAGCGACGTTTCTAACTCTCTATCCCTCTCTCTTTCCCTCTGTGAAAAATCAATAAAATATATTTAAAAAAATAAAAAAAATAAAAAAAATAAACAACAGGTTTGAACTACTCAGGTCCACTTATACGTGGACATTTTTCAGTATATAATATTGAACATTTTTTGGAGATTTACAACAATTTGATAAAATGTGCAGACAACTGCGTAGCCTAGAAATCTAGAAAAAGAAAAAGTTAGATATGTCATGATTGCATAAAATTTATGTATTTTCTTTTCTCTGGCTTACTTTATTATAAGAACACAGCATATAATACAACATACAAATATGTGTTAATTGATTATCTTACCAGTGAAGCTTCCTGTCAACAGTAGGCTATTGGTAGTTAAGTTTTGGGAGAATCAAAAGTTATCCCCGGATATTTGGAGGTGGGCATCGGTTTGTTCAATGGTCAGCTATGCTTCTCAGGTTCCTAAATCCCCTAGTCTTATGTTTTAATATGTAAGAAAGTCCTAGATACTTAAATATATTGTTTTTTAAGATAGCCTTCATAAATCTGATGTATGTATTTGAATGAAAGTGTAGTCAATGAAAATTGTCTTCTTGAGTGGCATAGAAGGTGATGTTGCTTCAAATTCCCATAATTCTGGGGAGTAGGAAAGTATTACACTTAATTTCCATTGGCTTTTGACAGTGAGTACTTGAATGCTGATATGTGCTCCATATTGCACCTGGCCTCCACATGTATCTATTCTGTTCTTCAGGCAGAAATGCTACCCATTCTTGTCAAAAAGTCCATGCTTTAAAATAAAAAACAAATTTTTACAAAGAATATGCTTTCATAATGCAACCATATAAAGAAGACTTTTCTTTTTTTCTTTTTCTTTTTAAGCAAATGAGACCTACTTGTAATTTGCTTTCTGTAGTGAGCTTGGCACTGTCCAGGCACCAGGAATAACGGCGTTAATAAGACAGCTCGGGTCCTACTTTTTGACTTGGAACTTTTTCACATAAAGCACAGTCCCAGGTTTAGATTGTCACACAGTTACTGAGATCATCCACATCCGCCTACCGAGCATAATAGTAAAGTCCTTTAATAACCTTCACTCCTTTGTTCTCATTTTGCAGTGATGTATACCTCTCGTCAAGAGACAGACAGATACTTGATTGGCATTTTGCAAATCTTGAATTTGCTAATGCCACACCGCTTTCTACGCTCTCCCTTAAACATTGGGATCAGGTAAGTCCTTTGTCATTTATTTTTTGCACATGATTTGAAGAGGGTTCTTAAACTGTTCATTTGTTTATGTGTTTTTATACAGTTTATTAAGAAAGATAATTTACATACAATAAAACTCATCTATTTCAAATGAGCAGTTTGGTTTTACCAAACTTACATAGTTAAGATTAGAACATTTTCACCATCCTCTTGCCCCTTTGCAGTTACTCCCCAGCCCTCCTGCTCCTGGCCCTGTGCAACCACCTATTTGCTTTTCCTATAATTACATATAAATTGAACTGTACAGTATAATATCATGTAACATGTAGCCTTTTGTGTGTGACTTCTTTTACTTAGCAAAGTTTTTGTGCATATCAGTGGTTTGTTCCTTTTTATTGTTTGGTAGTATTCCATTGTATGGATAATAGAGGCTTGGTGCACAAATTGCCCCTTACTGCCCCCCTCCCTGCCGGCCTGGACACCCCAACTCCCCCTCCTTGCCGGCCTTGTCATTCTTCACCGCCCCCCGCCCGCCGGCCTGGTTTCCCCCACAGCCTGCTTGTTCAGTTAGTCAAGGCAGCCATCTTATGAGGGTGTGGTGGTCAGTTTGCATATTACCTCTTTATTATGTAGGATGCCACAGATTGTCTTTTCATTGGTACATTGATGGACATGTGGGTTGTTTCCATTTGGGCTATAATGATTGAAGTTGGTATGAACATTCATGTGTTTCTTGGATTAGTAGGAGTGAAGTTGCTGAATCTTATGGAAAGTAAGTTTTTATAAAGCTTTATAAGAAACTTCTAAACTGTTTTCCAAATTGCATTCACACCAGCAATGTATGGAAGTTCCAGTTGCTCTATATTATCACCAACACTTGGTCCTGCCAGTTTAAAAATTTTAGCCATTCTAATGTTTAATTGTTTTAATTTTTATTTCCCTGATGATTGGTGATCTGAAGCATCTTTTCATGTACTTACTGGCCATGGATATGTCAGTTCTTTTATGAAAAGTTTATTCAGATCTTTTTTTCATTTAAAAAATCTGATTGTCTTCTTGTTAAATTGTGAGAGTTCATCATGTTCTTTAAATTCTGTATACAATTTGTCAGATTTATGTTTTGCAAGTATTTTCTACAATTCCTCAGCATGCTTGCCTTCTTATATTATAAATGGTATCTTTAAAAGAGCAAAAGTTTTAAATTTTATGAGTGTCCTATTTTATTAACTTTCAGGCTTTGTGTGTTTTGTAAAAACCTGAACATTTTTTGTCTAAACAAAGGTCGCAAAAATTTTCTCCAGTTTTCTTCATAAAGTTTTATGTTAGGTCTATGATCCATTTTAGTTCATTTTTGTGTACAGTGGGAGGTGAGGTTACAGCTCACATTTTTCCATATGGTTATCTAATTATTCTAGCACTGTCCTTTTCTTCACTTGTCTTGGCATCTTTGTTGAAATCAGTTGACCATGTGTGAGTCTGTTCATTTATCTATCCATATTCCACTTTCATACTGCCTTGATCTATATCTTGAAATCAGGTAATGTAAGTTCTCCAACTTTGTTCTCTTTTAAAATTGTTTTTGGCTATTTTTTATTCTGTATTTCCATAAACATTTTAGAATCAGTTTATCAATTTCTATTAAAAAAAATAACTTCTGTGAGTTTGGGATTGCATTGAATCTATAGATCTGATTTAGAGTGATTATCATCTTCCTATTGACTTCTAGTCCTTGAGCATGATAAAATATTTTGTCACATTATTCTTAAGTATTATTATGGTGATTTACTCTTGAATTGGTGAGAAGTCACAGGGCTTCTTAGATGCTAGAATGGACCAATCTCTAAGTCTGAGACTTTAGCCGGACTTAAGACTGTGTAGAAGTAAACATTACACTTCTATTTTCATTATACATTTTCCTAGTAAGATTATTTTTACTTCTTAATCTTTAGATTATATCTTGGTATTCTTTAGTATTTGAATTACAGTGAGGATTGAACTTGTTAGTGGTAAAAAATCTTTTAAAGATCCCAGTTTCTTTGTGGTTTTTCATGTAAAAACTAAATTAGATCTTCCTAATAACTCATTTATCATTTGAAGTTTCAGTATGTACCTATTTGTAATTGTATTAAGTTTTTAAGTGTGGGTAATTTGAACTGATCCATAGAGGAGCAGATGAGTCAGTCACTTAGTATTTCTGCTCTCAACCCCAGTTCCTAAGAGTTGTGGTATGTTTTCCCCAGGAATCTCATGAAATCAAAAATACTCACTAGCCTTCAAAAGTTTCTCTACATAGAAAGTTTTTTAGTAAATTTAAAGAAATTAGATCATTTGGGTAACTCTTCCAGGCCAAACCTTGACTTCGTTACTATATACATCATGTTGGGTCAGTCTTTACAATCCTAGATTGCCTTCATCGGACTTTAGTTTAGGAAATTTCCCTCAACTTTAAAACATACAAGTTTAAAGAATAAAAATGGAGTTTGCTCTTGGGTAAAAGAAAACGTAATTAGGTTGGTGAATCTGATATCCTACCAAGTCTGTAATATATTAAAAAAAAAAAAAAAAAAAAAAAGGTACCTAATTGTCAGAATTTACTGTATCAGCTTTCTTCCCTCTCCCACCCCCATGAATAGTCTAGATTTGATGATGAAACTTCTGTCTAGCCCAGCTGTTGTGGCTCAGTGTTTGAATACAGATCCATGCACCAATGGTTCGAATCCCAGTCGGAGCACGTGCCTGGATTGCGGGGTTGACCCTCCAGTAGGGGGTGTGCAGGAGGCAGCCAATCAGTGGTTCTCTCTCATCAATGTTTCTGTTTCTCTTTCTCTCCTCTCTCTCTCTCTCTCTCCCGCCCAGATAAAAATTTTTTAAAAACACTTACACATCTCTATCTAGGGAAAAAAGAAACTGCCCTACTTTCACATTATGGACATTGAGCATTTTTTTTCTTCTTCCTTCGGTTTTCTGCTGCAGCTGTAGTTGAATATGGAGTAATTGGGTTGTTGTTGTTTTTAAAAAAAACAATGTATTTTTATCTATTTCAGAGACGAAAGTAGGGGGAGAGAGATAGAAACATCAGTGATGAGAGAAAACCATGGTTCATGGGTCAATATTCAACCATTAAGCCACACTGGCTGTGCTGGAGTGATTGTTTTTAATTTCTGCGTTACAGTGACAGTTTCCACAAGTTGGTGTTTTTAGCCTTATTTTACAGAACTCAGTATAAATAGATAAATTAGATGTTAAAAGTGTGAAGATATGTCCTTTTCTCTCTTCTTTAGGATGATGACTTTGAGTTTACTGGCAGCCACCTGACAGTGAGGAACGGCTACTCCTGTGTGCCTGTGGCGTTGGCAGAAGGCCTGGATATTAAACTGAATACGGCAGTTCGGCAGGTTCGCTACACAGCTTCAGGTATGTCGTTGCCTACTGGTGAGAGAGTGCACGATGCTGATGTTTTGAGTTGGAACTATAGAAAAAGTATTAGGTCATTTCCTGATACAATGTCTGACAAACTACGTCTCCTAAATTCTAAAGTTTGCATTTACTAAAGGATTGAGCCCATAGAGCCTTTGGAGATTCTGGCCCCATCATTGTATAAACCAGAAAATAGAGGCAAGTTTTAGTTTACAAACTGCACATGAATTAGTTGATATTATAATAGCAGCCAGTAAGTTTGACTTTAATTTTGCTAAGTATATTCTTAAATTCCAAAACTTGGGCCCCTCGTCTCCGGTGGAACCCACCCTACATTTCATCTTGCAGCAGGATCTTTGGGTCCATTCTGGCTTTTCTACGTGGGTGGACTAATGGCTCAGGCTGCTTTCTAGTTCTGGGAGCAGTTCTGCTAACACGTGGACTCCTGAGACTGACTTTAGGCTCAGTGCTCATTGCTGGTCTGAGGTGCATTTAATAAGGGGTGCAGAGAGTCCATTGTCTACCCGCCTTTGGAATTAATAATCCTGAACTCCTTATGGTAACTAGTCCCTCCCCTCTCTGAGGGCCCCCATCACAAATGGAAATGTGGCCACTAATCTTGCCCTCCATGGCCCCTTTCCTAGAGTTTTTTTTTTTGTAACTGCTGAAACCATTTTCCATTTAAATTTTCCCTTCAGAGGCAGCTTCTAGCTGATGTTGAAAAGATCTGCTTCATTTGCGCTGCAGATGAAGAATAATGAGGAGCTTTTCTTTATTTTCTCTAGTTCTGTGACCACAGAAAAGGGGCATGGCTCTGGCTGGGTGGCTCAGTGGGTTGGAGCACCAAGGTTGTGGGTTCGGTTCCCAGTCAGGACACATACCTGGGCTCTGGTGGATTCAATCCCTGGTCAGGGTGCTTATGGATGCAACCGATGGATGTTTCTCTTTCCCTCCCTTTCCTTCTCTCCCTCCTCACTTCCTTTCTCTCTCTCTTTAAAACAAAAATCCTCAGGTGAGGATTTTTAAAAAAGAAAGAAAATGGACATGTAATGAGATCTCATACTGATTGAACTATTTATGTATAGTTTTGAAGATATATAATAGGCATTCAATGAATAAAAACATCAAGCTCACATGAGAATAAGATGAACCTACTTTCAGTGCCTTTTCTGGGGCCAGCTTTGAACTCATTCGTGTTCTGGCAAGCTAAGCATCACAGTGCATTCCACGGTTCTGAGCCGCATCCCTTGGGTCTGCACCGCAGGCTTCTGCCATCATTCTTCTCTTTGTCCCTGTGTGCAAGCTCCTGCCCACACTGGAGGAGTTATTGGTTCTCTTGGAAAAGACATTTTACCCTAAATTTTGGTCTAAATTTACTTAGCCTTAGTAGGTTATCAGGTCCTTTACTAGTCCAGGAGATCTCTGTATCGGCAGGTAAGATAGTACAGTGGTGAAGATCAAGGACTCCGAGCATTAGGATTTGAATTCTGGCACTTATTACCTGTGTTATTTCACTTCTGCATCAGTTTCTTTCTATAAGTAGTGGACAGAACCAACTCCATAGACATGTGTGAAGAATTAACTGGAATGGCATGTAGAGCCTGCTGTCCTCATCAGTGCCATCCTCCTCACCAGTGACGTCTTTTCCCTCAAACCCCTGTAGGATGTGAAGTGATAGCTGTGAATACCCGCTCCACCAGCCAGACCTTTATTTACAAGTGTGATGCGGTTCTCTGTACCCTCCCCTTGGGTGTGTTGAAGCAGCAGCCACCAGCTGTACAGTTCGTGCCACCTCTTCCCGAGTGGAAAACGTCTGCAGTTCAGAGGATGGGATTTGGCAACCTTAACAAGGTAACCTGCCCTCGACACCTCTCTCGTGCCCACTGTACAAGTACCAGTCTCGCTGCCCTCCACTCGGACAGAAGGGTTTGCATTTGTATACATCTTGTGCTCTCAGTTCTGATACAGGGTGAGATATGTCCGTTCATTCACTTCCTTGCCTAATTATGCATGAAGTATCCTTGAGAACATAGTCTTCTGAGGTCACTTCACAAACCTAAGCCTATAAAAAGAGAGCTAAATGTCATTTTAAGTAATAAATGTGTAATAAGGATTTCTTGACATATAGTAAAAGTATATTAGCCTGGCCGGCATGGCTCAGTGGTTGAGCATCAATCTATGAACCAGGAAGACACAGTTTGATTCCTGATCAGGGCACATGCTTAGGTTGCAGGCTCGATCCCCAGTGTGGGGCGTGCAGGAGGCAGCCCATTGATAATTGTCTCTCATCGTTGATGGTTTTTTCTCTCTTTCTCTCCCTTCCTCTGTGAAATTAGTAAAAATATTTTTTAAATTATTTTTAAAAAAGATTAGAAGAAATTTAAATAATGTCTGAAGAAAAATTTTGAGGCATAGCTGTGCTTAAAGCCATATTCTCGGAGCCCTGTGGCCAGCTCCTGTGCTGCTTTTGTAACAGGTGGTGCTGTGTTTTGACCGGGTGTTCTGGGATCCAAGTGTCAATCTGTTCGGGCATGTCGGCAGTACGACTGCTAGCAGGGGCGAGCTCTTCCTCTTCTGGAACCTCTATAAAGGTAACTGCTCTCTAGTTTTGATCTTTCTCATACCCTTAAAGGAATACAGAATTAGGAATATTCTAGTTTTTTTCAAGTGTGTGTGTGTGTGTGTGTGTGTGTGTGTGTGTCTGTCTGTCTCTGTCTGGATTTTTCATTAACTCTATATATAAGCAATTCCTGAAATCCCTTATAGATGCTGGGGATAAAACCTTTCTTTAAGGAGCTCACAACTAACTTGTGGGGATAGAATGAGGAGGTAGGCAGTCTCAGAACAGGTGGTAAGAAGATGGCAGGGTGAAAGCCCAGAGCGTTGCCAAAGAAAGCACAAAAGGAAGGATCCGCCCTGCCAGCAGGGTGAGCCCAGGGAGGCTTCCTGGAAGGGGAAATTTGTGTTCTTCATTCTCACACTTTCATGTCTGACTTACCCCTGAGTCTTTAATAACTTCCCTTAGAATGTATTTATGAAACCCCAGTTGTACTTTCTTCTGTACATATTTAGATTGCTCCCATTCCTATACAAAGCTTTAAAAAGAAAGCATATCTGGACTCGACCTCATCCAGGAAAAGAATGTGGGACGTGTACTGTGCAGCAGTATCAGTAGGCATGGCCTTGACAGTGTAGATCCATCAGTTAACAGCTTCATGCCCACCCCAGTTCTGTCCGTGCTCCTCACTGCCTGCCTTAAAGCATCCTCCTCATGGCCAGGGTCACCGATCCCGAGGAGGCACTTTGTTCCCTGAGCACAGTGCTTTCTGACAACAGCCGAGTGCTCTTCCCTTTCCCCAGCCACACTATCAAGTCCTGTCAACGCTGCTTCTCTCTCAGACCTACTGCTCCTCTTTCTGACTGCCCATCCCCCAGTCCAAGCCGCTCTCTTCTCTTACCTTTTCCTCGTCTAGAACTTTTTTTAAAGGTTACTGCTTTCTAGTTTTGCCAGCAGCCACTAACCGCTATCCCTGCTTCTATCTTTCGAGAGTTTTCCATTATCTTGGCCATTACTAAGAAGGCCCGCATAACCCAGCCCTTCTCTCCTTCAGCTTCCTCCCAGCCCATCCTCACCCCTCCCCACTCTCCTGGCTCCAGGCACCCTGCTGCTCTCCTGGAATCCTGGATTGCACCATGCTGGTTTCTACTTCAGGGCCTTTGCTCTGAAATACTGTTCCTTGGGTGCTTTTATTTTTCTCCTTCTCTTCCTTCCCAACACAGCTTACTCTACCCAGCCTTCTGGTCATCACCTAAATGTCACCATTTCAAAGAGGACTTACAAGATACACTCCACTGCTTCAAATCTAAATTCTCAGTATTGTTTTCTCTGTAGCCTGTGTTTTCCTCTAATATCTTCTGTCACAGTTCATAATTATATATCTGTGATATTTGTCTGTGGACTAGTCGTTTATTGTTTTTATGTCCCCAGCATCCACTACTGTGTTTATCCCTTAAGTCTCTTGCATATTCACCAAATGGATGAGTAAGGGTGGAGCTGTCTCCAGTGAGCAGGGCTAAGAATTCTTGGTCTCACCATAGGGATACTGGTCTTCTTTGTTAACAAGGTCTGAAATGCTATCTGAACTTCCACATTCTGCGATGGAGTACATGAGTCACCACTATAGTTTGCCAGCTTTCTTCTGGGGATAGATTTCAAGTTACCTTTTCAGAAACAACTTGTCTGGAGCTGAGTGGTGCATGTCTATTGGTTGTCAGATTTCAGGGCACCAAGAATAATGGGCCCATTACGGAGGTTCTTGAGAAAAGTCTGTAGGAAAACCCTGGAATTGTCCTTTCTGTTTCCCTAGCTCCGATACTATTGGCACTAGTCGCAGGAGAAGCTGCTGGCATCATGGAAAACATAAGTGATGATGTGATTGTAGGCCGATGCCTGGCCATTCTCAAAGGGATTTTTGGTAGCAGTGCAGTGCCCCAGGTAAGTGAGTGGGGACAAGCGGGATCTGGGATTTGGACAAGAGACACGTTTGACATATTCTCTTAAGTTTGAGCACAGGTAGTTGGTCAGGAGTTTCAGCCAGAATTGAGAAGTGTGTATGGATTTACATGAATGCTAATGTTAAGTGTGGGATTCAGAGTTATTTGTTGCATTTGTCCTCTTGTCTATGGTCATCTCTGCTTCTGGAATCTTACCACCACCACACCCCACCTTTCAAAGTGGCCAAATTCCCCCAGGGAAGTCTTAAGAGAATCTTTTGGCACTTTTTTCTATTCTTCAGGCCCATTGAAACACTTATAGACCCTTTTGATTCCTTTGAAAGGAGGTATATTAATACTTCATGTGAATAGGTAAGAGAGAATTTAGATCAAGTCCTTGGTAGGTCTCTGGATTCATAGATAAGAGTGCAAGTTGGAGGCTTCCTTGCAGTCTGAAGGCATTCTGTGTTATATATTTTAAAGCATCAGCATTCACAACTTGGCTCTCATGTCCGTTTCCTCTTCAGCTCTCTCAGAACTTGTATCCCCACTCACCACAATTTTCCACCTTTAAGATGCATTACTGGGTTGTCCTTGGTGTACAGCAGTAACTCTGCCCATGGTCTTTTCTTTAGCCCAAGGAAACGGTGGTGTCCCGCTGGCGTGCCGATCCCTGGGCCCGGGGCTCCTATTCCTATGTGGCTGCAGGATCCTCTGGGAATGACTATGATTTAATGGCTCAGCCAATCACTCCTGGCCCCTCAATCCCAGGTGCCCCACAGGTGAGACACTAACAAACTGTATCTGGGCTTATTTGGGAAGAGGCCAGTATCCCAGGTTCTTAGAGTGAAAATGCCACTGATTGTTACAGACTTACTCATTCGACCCTTTCAAATAACCCAGAGCAGAGGAAAAGGGAGGAGCAGTATCTTGTGTGTCAGATTTCTCACATTTTGGCTTTGTTAAATCTAAACCGCCTGTATTCAGATTTTTGTTCCTATAAAACAAAAGGTGTTTTTAATTGCACCCCGTTTTGTAATGGTTCATACGATTGTTGCAGGCAATCGTATGAACCATTTAGGGATCTCCAAGGGATGCCCCTGAGAAATAATTTTGGGCCCTTACCTAGATGATGCCTGACCCTGCTCTCAGGAGGAGTCAGTATTCTCAGGACCCTGCGCTAAGGAAGACCTGCTCTGAGTGAGGAGAATGCCGTGTGCTCCGGTTCAGGGCAGTCACCCCACCTCCAGTAGGTCTTTCATGAGACGAAGTCAGCTTTAGAACCAGGTGTCCCCAGAGTTACTGGAATGTAAGAACAGGTGCAATTCGGTATCACTCTGGAACTAAGACTGGGCTGAGTTTTGTTGTCCCCTCCTAGTTCCGTCAGTTCTAAGAAACGCCTGCTCCTAAGGGAGACCCTTTTGGTAGTGATGGGCTATGATTTGGGGGTGGGTGAGTTCAGCTTCAAAGGCCAACAGAAATATAGAAGTTTTAACACAGTAACAAAGGTGTATTTGCAATGTGCTGATTTTCTCTTAACTTTCTTCCTGAAATAGCCAATTCCACGACTCTTCTTTGCTGGAGAACACACAATCCGTAACTACCCAGCCACTGTCCATGGTGCTCTGCTGAGTGGCCTCCGAGAAGCAGGAAGGATTGCAGACCAGTTCTTGGGAGCCATGTACACCCTACCTCGCCAGGCCACACCAGGTGTCCCCGCACAGCAGTCCCCAAGCCTTTGAAACCAGTGCATCCTAAGGAAGAGGCCAACATGTGTGTCTTTTGCTGTGTAAGCAAAGTTCTTCTAGCAATAGTAGATTCCTGAGAAACCTGCCCTGGCTTTTGGGCTTCCGGTCAGTTGCTGAAGTTCAAGGAGGTTGACTCCTTTGAGTGACTTAGAGCCAGGGATGAAGGCACTTGTCCATTATAGTGTGGAAGTGTGTGTTCTTCAAGACTGAGGCAAACGCTATGAGAGAGCGTCTTAAGTCTCTTGGTGTGTGGTAGGTTTTTTATATTTTGAGAATAAAACTTCATATAAAATTAGTCCTATCTATTTTATTTGTTTTCCCTTAGAGTTAGAGCCGTATACAAGACAGGAGTGTTACTCCATTGGAGATGTTCATTTTATCTGGGTCTACGTGAGGATGTTTGTATAAAGGAGAAAAATGACTTGGTAAGAATGTAGGGTTAAGGGGGCTCCTGTAGAATAATGGGCTTCCTGGTCTGTGAGGCTAGATTTCCCCACTGGAGTTGGAGAGTAACTATGTGCCAAACGCATGAGCATATGGAGATTGGGAAACTTTGAATTCTCAAGATAAACACAAGACACCACCAAGTTTGGGTAATCTCTACAGACTATCCTGGCTTTATTCTCCAGATTCCCTCCATGGGTATGTGCTAACTGTACTTTCATCCAAGGTACTGGTATAAAGTTTTGGCAAGTTCTACATAAGGAGCGGTTCAAACTTTTGGGTAACTTCACTGGTGTATTAATTTTCTGTTGCTGCTGTAAGTTACCAGCAAGCTCTGAGGGAAGATCCCATTTCCTTGCCTTTCTCAGCTTCTAGAGGCTGTCTGTACCCTTGGCTTATGGCCCCTTTCTCCATCGATCTCCGCGTCTTTCGAGCCCCCTCCATCTCACTCTCAGGAGACTTATGATTTAGTTGATGGACCGCCCAGATCATCTCCCCCATTTCGAATTCTTCAATCACATCTGCAAAGCCCCTTTTGCCATGTAAGGTAAAGACTTGTAGGACCAGAATGTCTGCCTATTCCTTACCCAAGGGCTCTTAGCAGACTAAATGTGTGCGTATAATCTGCTTCTAGAAATTGGATTTAACTTGCATTAGTGAATTCTTCCCTAAATGAGGTTTTATTCTTAGCAAGATTTAAGGGACATTGCATTGGTGGTCTGACTGGGGGGCTTTTTCCCTGGTTTTAGAATGAGTGACAGTAATTAGGAAATTTTGCACACCAGGATCAGGGCAAGTGGTATATTGGATGTAAATATCGGATGTAAAGGTGAGAACAGCATACAGTGGAAGGTATAAGGACTTTGGAGCCCAGCTCTGCCATTAATATTGTTACCTTGGGGCAGGGTGAGGGGTGGTTAAGGTGTTTGAATCAGTTAGGTGCTTTTGAGTTTGTTTTTTAAATAGATGGCATAGGCAGCTTAAGAAAAGATTGTTTTGTGTGTGACAAGCCTAAAAATAAAATGTAGCAATAAAATAGGTGCTGTATGATTCAAATGCCAATTCAGTTTTGGCTTCTAGATACATTATTTACTAAGCCTCAGCTATGTTTCCAGTCTTTACAGCACCATTAATTGGCTGAGAATTTTAAATAAATACAGTGAAATATACTAGCTGCACCAACACATAGAAACAGTTGTATGCAGAGATGACAGCAACAATAATGGCATCACTGACTCACACACATGGAAACTAGGGAGCTTTATTGGTTACATATTGTGCTGCAGAGCCAACAGACAGCATTAGAGCCAGAGGATACATGCAGACAGGCAGCTTCAACTATACACATGCACCCAAGGAGCCCTGAGTCACTGCTCATGGCTTCGCCCTGGTTTCCAGCGACAGGGTTCCGTCCTCCTTGGTCCCATGCTTGGAGCAGGAATGTAGAAGCTGCTGCACCTAGACTCCAAGAGCCGGGGAGAGGCCCGCGCACCTGCCTGAGCAAGTGAGTGAGGACCAACAGATAACGTAATAGCAGTTTCCGAGGGCTACTTCCCTAGCCCTCCCAATCTTTAAAATACAAAAAAATAGACTTTATTCTCTTAAAAATACATTCCATTCAGTACATTGTTCTGAGCTGTGAAGCAGCAGGAAAATAGGGCCCCTTTCCTATGATCTTGGTTATGAGGCTTTGAGGAGAACCCTGTTCCCCACTCAGGGTATTCCAAAGATAATCCCTAAGAGCAGCTCTTCCAAAGCAGTCTTAAACAACCAAAAACAAAAAACCACGCCAAAAAAGGCAGCTAGGGACCAGACCAGAGGCTGGGTCCCCGTTCCTTTATTGGAAAGTGGCAGCACTTGGCACTAACCCACTAAATATAATGAACTTAAAACTGCTCTAAGATGACAAGTCCAAGATCAATATAGACCCCCTCACACCCCATGAGAGAGGGTTGGTTTATGTGCAATCTTGCTTGTGGACAAGGATGGAATCCTTGGCCCCACTGCAAATCCCTGTAACCCACATTATAACTGTTTCATTGCCACTCAGACAAGAACAGCCACTGCTTCCTTTTGCCCATATCCCTGCAGCTTTCTCCAGCTGTTTTTAATACCAGAACGGCAAGAGACAGGTGAAAGCACGCACTTCCTCCAGCAAAGCAGCTCTGGAGAGCCAGGTTCCCCCCCTCTACAACCACATACCTGCCAGGAAAAATTGAAAGTTCGAGCTAAGCTGCAGAAAAGGCCTGTCATAAAGTGGGTTTATTGGCTGAGACGGGGAATATTTGGCTTGATTAGAGAACTATTCAACTACCAGGTCTCCCTTTTATTTGGATGTTTCTCCCAGAAACCCTGATGGTGAGGCCTGGGTCCAGATGGTCTCACCTAAGTTGCTTTTTAAAAACATGTCTTCCAACTTTGGAATCTAGAGCCAGCCTTGCCAGCCATTTGAAGCCTAAGGTAACTGAGCATATAGCCTTCACAGGCTATTACAAATGGTATTTTCTGTAATGCTGAGGACATTCCTTTAGAATCTATTTTTCAGCAGTTCTAGAAAATGTGCAGATGAAACAAAATATCCTGAAATAACTGGTACAATCAAACCTTATTGCACTCAGATTTTAAGATAGCCGCCCCAGCAAGAGAGAGTATCAGAGCTGTCCCTCTTCCGCACAGCATTCTGGGTCGCGGCAGATGTTGATGTTGCTGAAATGGGAAAAGATCCAGACTTTGGCACCAGGAGCTGCAGCACCAGAATCCAGGGCTCCAGTGCCCAAGATGAGAATTATCAGCGAGTACTTTGAAGGCATGGCTTGGCACTCATGTTACCAGCAGAAAAGAGCCAGACTTCCCTAGCCTCTTAGCTGACCACCAAGAGAAGACAGTCGGTTTCCTTTAGACTGCCCGGGTTGCCAACCAGTGAAGAATGGTAGGAAGGCTCTAAGTGAGAGGTTGCAGCCTTGGGAAAGCTAGTCTGACTGGTGACCCAGGAGGAGCCAGGAGGAAGGGGTTTTGAAAATTGCATCTAGTTGAACATCTGAGGCAGCAATGTGAAGTAAAGGCAAGCATCATGACTATGCCTTTAGATTGGCAAAACTCCAGAAAATGGAAATGGGAGGACATTCCTGTCCCTGAAAGGACAGTATGTGCTCCCCAAGCCCCCAGCACTGCCAAGTCTGATGCAGACATGGGGATGAACACTGATTCCCACACTGAGTGAAGGCAGAGAAGATGACTCAAGAAGGAGGCACACCAACTGGTGTTATGGGAAGTGCAAGGAGGAGATACTGTATGGCTTTGGTGCCGAGACCATCCATCTCTCCATTTTACAGACTGGAAAAATGAAGTCAACGGAGCTTCTCTGAGCTTACCCTCACAATTAACGGCCCAGGAAAACCATCACAGGACACATTTCCCAAACCCATTTGGATGACTGACACTTTACAAAATCAAGAATCACACCATCACCACCCAGTGGGATGATGGAAAAAGAAGGGTCTTAGAGAATGCCAGATTTAGGAACCTAGAAACCACTTCAAATAACTCATTTTATAGATAGGAGAACGGAGGCAAGATACAAAGCCATTAAGAAAATATAGCTTTCCTGACTCCTACTGTAATGCTCTTTCACTATGAAGGAACTGTCTGCTTCATAAAGGTAGCCTTTGAAAGGGGATCCCTTTTTGGAACTGAGAATGCTATAAAAATAGCAATGTCAAGATTATATGGTTCTTTTTAACTTCCCCGTGTGAAGGGTGAAGAAAACTGATCAGTTTTTATTTATGTGGCTTTCTGAATTGTATAAATCTGGGGCCCTTGATGGGCATGTGTTACCTTTCCTCACATGAAGTCACCATGACAGTTGGTTTGCAGGAATCATGGGCCCACTTCTGTAGGAATGCATCAGCTTGGTAAAGTGCGATACCTCCTCCCTAGGGGGTGGAGAGGAGGAACAGCCCAGGCCTTTCACAGAGCTATTGCTTTGTGGAGTGATTAATGGGAAAGTGCTTCTTCCTGTCCACTTTCCCCTTTGCGAGGCGCTTCCTAGAAGGCAGAGTGTGCTGGGTCAGGCCCAGTTTAGTCGGGGAATATTCCGAAGGTGGAAACAAAGTCAGCGTGAAGTTTCCAGCCACAGGAGAAGCAGGCAATGCCAGTAGCATTATTGGTGCCCAGGGAAGGAGATGCATGAGGTTTGTGCACTTCCAGGTGCCTTTGGAAGGTGAGCTGAGAGCTGGGGTCAGAGGAGGGATGATGTCATTCCAATAGGTGGGCAGGTTACCTGTGTGCTCTGCCCCCTGGAAACAGTGGTCAGCAAGGGGCCAGGTCATAGTCCCATAATCCCCTAGAGGCAGCACAGACCTCTCTGGTAAAAGTCTAAGGAATTCCAAAGGGGAAGGGAATGGAAGCTCCCTAAATGGAGCTGATGGCTGTTAAGTCTTAGGTCCATAGGGCAGACAGGGAGTGAATTGGATGTGGTTAGGAGATCAAGAAATCAGAACATTAACTGCGTGGAAGGGACTATTGTGTGGTGAGGATATAAGGAGTTTCTATATCATTCCCTATTTGTGGCCAGAGTGGCCGATTCTACTGGGAACAGGGCAGGGACAAGGAGAGAGGACTCATGCATCAGTCAGGGAAGGCTGGGCCTGGGTGACTGTCCAGCTTGTAGTTTCTGATCTCCATTGGCCACACGGCAAAAATGACCTGAGCCACAGCCTGGCTTTCTGCCACAATCTCCCAGCCAAGGCCTCGTGTCTAGCCCAGTTAACTGGCCCGGGATCCTTCATAGGATGGGAAGGTGGAAGAGCTGAGCAGGAGCAGAGGGCACAGCAGACCTCACCCGGCTGGCTCAGTTTTCCTCAGCACAGGGCCTGGCTGGCCGTAACCGTTCCTCAGCCTGTACTTGCCCAGGCTCTGACAGCCCCTGCTTCACAGGCAGTTCAGGCCGTTCCATGGAGCTGTGTGGTCGCCTGTAGACATTGAGTGTGCAGTCATCGCCTTCCTCCTGTGCCAATAGATGACAGAAGTGAGATGTGGAAGACAATATAGTGAGTCACAAAGATACCCTCGCTTCCTATATCCAGCCTGGCAGAGGGAGATCTTGCCCAGACACCAGCAAAGACAGGTCAATACAAAAGTTCCTTGGAAATCAGAGTAGACTGCAAACGCCAATCTAGGAACTCCTGGGGGATACTGGGAGTTCACAATGAACAGGAGCCCTACAGAGTATAGGGCCCGGAATGGGGCCATGGGAGTGGTAACCGTAAGCAGTAGCCAGTGTCCTCCAGTTCTGCACAGGAAGACGGTATGCTTTAGGGTCAGAGCCGTTTTCTTGGTGGGGAGGCAGGAAGTATGCTGAAACAAGCTGGACTGCGCCACCAATAAGTCACATGCCTTCCCTTTTATATGCCATATCCTCTCTCTCCTCATCACATACCTTCATAATGTCAGACAGCCAAAGTTCAGAGAGCTAGACACCCATCTTTCACTCCACTGCTCTTCTATCAGACTTCTGCCTTGTTAATGTTTTGCTTTGGTGCTCCAAAGCAAAAATTAAGATCAAAAGACACAAGTATGAGTGAGAAAGGATGGCAGGGTACAAAGAAGAGTGGACTTAAAGAGAGGACTCCTGGATTCAAATCTTAGTTCTTCCAGTATTTCCCTTGGGTGGCCTTGGATAAGGCGCTTTCTGTCATTGACCTTCAGTTTCTACATCTGAAAAAATGGAGATAAAATCTGCCTACAGCTGTTGGAGAGACTGAATGAGGTAAGTAGGTGGAGAAGTGCTTTGTCAAGTGTTAACATTTATCATATTAACAGCTGCTTAGGCATATATATATATATATATGCCTAAGCAACTGTTAGCCCAGTAGCTATGACACACACTGACCAACAGAGGGCAGACACTCAACACACAGGCATGGAAACATGGAACAGACTGATGAATCTCAGAGGGAAGTGGGGGGGGGGGGGGGGGGGAAGAGATTGACTAAAGATCTTTCTTGCATACTAGAGGCTGTGCACAGATTCATGCACCGGTGCGGTCCCTCAGCCTGGCCAGTGGGGATTTGGCCAAAACCGGCAATCAGACATCCCTGAGGGATCCCAGATAGTGAGAGAGCACAGGCCAGGCCGAGGGGGCCTCACTGGTGCACGAATCTGTGCACTGAGCCTCTAGTATAGTCATAATGCCTAGATCCAAATGTCATCATCACAGGCTCCAACATCTAAAAGATGCTCCCAGTGGCTTCCCCTTCAAATGCTGTTCTGACAATCTGACCCTCAAATGAGGAGCTTCTGGATTTACCTACAGGAACCAGCCCTACCTTCAGACTGATGATACAATGGCTTGGCAGGTATCTGGGGCAAAAAGATGCGCAGGCATAAAGCCTATAAAGTAGGCCCATTGTAAGCCCTAGCTCTCTTCATCCCTACATCAGGGGTGGGGAATGTTTGGCCCTCAGGCCGAATAAGGCCGCCAAATCACTTTGGCCCTGCCAAGACATTACAGGTGAGTTAGATGTCTGACTAAATATAGCAGGTTAACTTTTAGGTTAATAATTTTCACAGCCCTCAAATGATGCTATAAATATCCAAAGAGCCCTAGACAGAAAAAAGGTTCCCCACGCCTGCCCTACATGCTAGCAGCTGGCAAAGATCCTCTGGGCTAATGCAGCCAAATATTCGTTTCCCGGCTCCATCTCTGCTCTACAGAAAGGGCCTGGGCTTCCCTCACTCAGCTTCCCCACAGCTGTTTCTTGTGTCTCTAGGAGCAGCTCTGTGGAGCCAGAGGGGGAGCTCCTTTTTGGAGGCCTGCACGCACAAAGACACATAAGGAGACAAATTGGAAAATGATTTTTGGAAATTCATGCTCCTCTGTCAAATACCTTTCTCAAGGTACTTTATTGTCTAAGGGCAAGCCTGCCTTATTTTCCACAGTCATGTGAGCTACTCACTGTTTCCCAGCCCCATGGTCTCCATGATCCTGAGTCACACAAGCCAGGGAAAAGGGGCAAAGGGAAGGGGAAGGGACGGCTGAAGTGGGGAAAGAAGTGGGACTTACCGGGCCTGCCACATGGTTCCAAGCCGCAGCCGTGACAGCATCTCCCACCCGGTTCCGGCGAGGGAGCATCTCTGACACAGTGAGGCTACTTTGGGTCCTTCTAGGAGAGAGCTCAGGGGCACCCCCTGGGTTCCCGACCCTTCGCGTTCCCTGCTCCGAGAGGCAAGACCTGGGCTGCCCAAGGTCTGAGTAGTCTGTAGAGGACCTCTGGGTGTAGGCATTGGTAGACACCACGTTTTTACCCATCTGAGTTGGGGGATCTTCTAAAGAGTTCAAATCTCGCCTGCTCTTCCAAGCGTTCCGCACGGTAACGTGCCTGGCCTCTGAAGGGCTCACCTCTGGAGGGGCACTGTGGCCTTTCCACCTGATTGTCTCTGCAGGGGGTGCATGGTTATTCCTCTCCACCACATCCGATGGCTTGATTATAATGCTGCTCCGAGAGACCACTGTTTCCGGCCTGTTCTTCAGGGACCCATCTCCCATTCTTTCAGCCTCTGTGAACTGTAAGGTGATGTCATGTTTGTGAATGGAGAGCTCAAAGGGGGGGTTGACATGGTTGCTCACTGGCGTGAGGTCTGATGGCCCAACCTGGATATTGCTGGTGGACGTGTGCCTCTCGCGCGGGGCCTCAGCTGGGGCGGCTCTCGGGCCGCTGCCGTCAGAGGGGTAGATAGTGATGCTGCTCGTCACTTTGTTTGGGCCTGGTTTGGAGGTGGATGTCTGTTTCTCCAATGTGGCCTCGGTTCCAGACCCTCCCATGACTTTTTTCACATCTTTATCAATGATGACAGGTTTAATGACAGCTCTGGACCGCAAGGCCTCTCTGGGACTGAAGGGCCTTTGACTCTTTACTCCAGCACCATTGGCCTCTGGGAATTCCACAGTATTGGTGGAGCCTCTGACAGGTTTCACAGGCTCACTTTCTGTCCCAACGTCTTTCTCATCCTCAGACAGGGCTGTTCTAAGGCCCCCTCGGGATTTGGCTGTTTCTCTAAAGTTAGGCTGTTGTTTGTGCTCTGGCTCTGGGGTGATGGTTGTGTTTACCAATTTGGCGGTAACAAGAGACGACGTGTCCATGTCATCATCTGAGTCTGGCTTCTCTCTGCCACTAGATTTGATGACTCGACATCTTAGGGCCTCATGCTGACTGCTGTCTTCCATAACAACTGCTACAGGTTGATCAACTCCTTTATTTGGGGTTGAAAAACCCTGAAGGATGTTCTCTTGGCTTCTGGAGCCATAAGGATACTTTGATGAAAGCGGAGCCTTGGAATTGGAAGAAGTGGTATCAGCCTCTGAACCACTGGCAGCTTTTTTGCCCTTAGAGAGCCCTTCTGAGGAAGATCTTCGAGATGAGGCCAGAGCGCCAAGGACCTTAGAACTGCCAGAGTCTGCGGCCTGAGCTACTTGGCTTCCATTGCTAGGCGCCTGCCCCCTCTTGCCAAAGAGCGCCTCAGTGGAGGTGTCAGAAGCCTTGTCAGCTCTGCACAATATGTCATTGGGAATAGATCCATGGGTGGCATCATTAAATGTCCGTGTTGTCTTCTCTACTTTTCCCTTCATCCCACTCTCAGTGCCTGGCTTGGGAGTACCCCTCCAAACTTTACTGTGCTCCTGAGCAGCTGGAGGGTAGCGGCTGAGCACTGATGGCTGCTCCCTGGACTTCTTCCCTTCACTCTGAGAGGAGCAAGGTGCAAATCGGTCTTCAGTTCTCTTTGTCTCCTGAGTCCCACTGTCTGTACCTGCCCCCATGTTGGAAGCTTTGGCTGCCCTCCTGTTCGTAAAACCGGGAGAGGAAACCTGCCGGTTGCTCAGAGAATAGTTTTCATTAAGAGCAAACTCCCTGTTTCGGTGCCTTTCCCGCTTATGCTGAGGGGACAGTTCCCGAGATGTGTGCTTAGACATAGATACCTCATTCCCGTGGCCTCTAAACTTAGTCCTCTCGTGCCTGCCTTTGCTAGACAGGAAAGCATCCTCCCCTCCTACCTCCCCATTCTCTAATTCTTTCTGTTTCTTGATTTGTAGTTTTATCTCCTCCAACTGGCTGGCTAAGAGTTTGTTTTTATTTTGTTCACGTAGGTAATTATCCTGAAGGTCATTATTTTTGGCCCTCATTTTCTTAAGCTCTTCTTCCAAAGATTCAAAATGTTTGATTTGTGTCTTAAGTTTCTCAATCTCTTGGTTAAGGTCTTTGACTTTATTGTCTTCCTGATTTCGGTTCTTTTCATTTTCAGATTTATTTCTTGTTTCATTCTCTACCTGCTTTAGATAGTCCGAAGTGCCCTTCCTTCTGGATTCTTTGGATGGCAGAGTGGAAGAGATACCGTCCTCAATACGCAGGTCATTCCTTTCCAGAAGATTAGAAGCATTCCTTGTATAATCTCGGTTCATTTTTTTGTTCTGCTCCAGTTTTTGAGTGAGCTCTTTTATAAGTTTCTCATTTTCTTTCTCCTTTTCATTCAGGTATTTTCTCTCACTTACAAAGCTCAGAGTCAATGATTTAAGCTTTTCTAGCTCTGACACTAAACTCTGCTCAGTTTTATCTAGGCGGTCCTCAGAAGACTCCAGTTCTTTCACTTTGACCCTGAGCATTTCCAGCTCAGAGGAGATTTTCTTCGTCAGGTTTCTCTCCTCATTCAGGCTCAAACAGAGTTGGGTGCAGTCATTCTTACTCCTGCTAAAGGCCTCCTCCAGCTTCTCCAGTTCGGCCATTCGTTTCTGAAGCCGCTCAATCTCAGATTTCAGCTCCCGGGTGAGGTTTTCCTCCTCTTCAAGTTTCTCCTTCATCAGCTGACACAGGTCCTCTGCTTTCTTAATTTCCTCATCTTTGCCTTCGATTCTCAGCACTCGCTGCCGCAGCACTTCAATCTCAGCCAGCATGCTGGAGTTGCTGCCTTCTGCCTGGATCACCTTGTCCTGCAGATCCAGGAGCTCATCCTCTGCTTTCTGGAGGTTTTTTGTGGCTTCTTCCAACTCATCAAGGCGGCGGCTTAGACTCTGTAACTTAAACCGCAGGTGGCGGCTGGAGGCAGTATCCTTGTAGTTTGTAAATTCAGCCATGTCTACTGTCAGCCAGTGTGAACTCCAAGAGGCATCCAATTCCACTCGGGGGGATGAGAAATGGTTACCTTTCTTTTGGCATCCACAACCTTCTTTGGCAGCTGGAGACCATTATCACTCTACGGAAGGAAAACAAGCATGTCAGGCAGTAGTAAATAGAAAATCTGCACGTCAGCTCTCAAATGTGCTTCTTGTGCCTAAAACAAAGCAGGTCCTCTAATTGGAATAAACCTACAGGATAAGGTTCTTTATGGCTGATAATGAACTGATAATTTCAGCCTAATGAAGAACTCCACCAGCACCGTGGCCTGGGTGGCTCAGTTGGTGGGAGTGTGGTCCCCTACACAAAAAAGGTCGCAGGTTCGATTCCCAGTCAGAACACATACAAAGGTTGCAGGTTCAGATCCTGGCTGGGGCACTTTCCAGAGGCAACCAAAAAAAAAAAAAAGAAAAAAAAACATTAAAAAGAATGCCTCATTTCCCATGAGAAATTCTTCATCATTTGCCATCTTCATAATCTCAGGAAGTCGTTAGTTTTTCTATAAGTAATTACGTAAACAGCCTGGGTTTTACTTGGTTGTAAAATCAGGATAATGATGCCTACCACCTCTTTCCCCAGTATTGTTCTGAGGTAATGCATGGAAAGTTCTTAGTAACAAAACAGTAAACAATCCTAAGAATGTTAAGAACTATAGCTTCAGGGAAAGAAGCAGACTAGTGAAAAAAAATCACCTTATCGCAGGAACCGGTTTGGCTTAGTGGATAGAGCATCGGCCTGCGGACTGGGAGGTTCCGGGTTCGACTCCAGTCAAGGGCATGTACCTTGGTTGTGGGCACAAACCCGGTGGGGGCTGTGCAGGAGGCAGCTGATCTATGTTTCTCTCTCATCGATGTTTCTAGCTCTCTATCCCTCTCCCTTCCTCTCTGTAAAAAATCAATAAAATATATTTTTTTAAAAATCACCTTATTGATACAGGAAGATAACAGGACCTAGGTTCTATTAAGGCCGAAAGGGAATATAGCATACTTAGAGAATGAGAGGTCTAGGATGACTTGCTCGCACTGAGAAGCTAACCCAAAAATGGTCTCAGCCTGGTAATATCCCTGGGAAACCTACCAGAAGTAAACAGAAATAGTCTGGAAAGAAGTCCCTACCGAGTTCACACAAGAGTCCCACTGATTAAGTCCTGCTGAACCTGAGTCTGCAAGTCCAAACTACAAAACACATAAGGACCACTCTTATTATGACTGAACAAAAGAGGTTTACACCAATAAGAATCAAAGTAAGATAGGCTACAGATCATAAACTAAGTACATTCAAATCTTCAGTCATAAAAGAAGGAATCAAAAACAGGAGACAATAACAAGATGCTGTCAATGAAGATCAGGGGATTTTTCAATTAACCAAGTAAAATTTGCTAGAAATGTAAAGAAAAATAATAGATGCTAATGAAGAGTAGAGTGGTTAATAAGAGATATGAGGAAATTACAAAAGGCAGCACATAATTAAAGATAGAAAAAAAGAACGATAGGTTAACAGATAAGGAGAAATACAAAAGAGGTCCAAAAATGACAAAATTTAATAAGTAGTACTAAAGGAAGGGACAGACAGAATGGGGGGAGGCAATTTATAAAGAGCTATTAGCTAAGAAATTTCATGAGCTGATAAAAGATATAAAATGGAGCTCATCCATCATGGCTTAGTGATTGAGCATTGACCTATGAACCAAGAGGTTACAGTTTGATTCCTAGTCAGGCACTGCCCAGATTGCGGGCTCAATTCCCAGTGTTGGGCGGGCAAGAGGCAGCCAATCAATGATTATCAACTCTCCAAGATGATAAATTGTCCTCCCTTAAAATATACATGTATTTGTCTTGAAACAGAGCACCAAACTGACAGAACTGCAAGGAGAAATGGATGAAGCCAATACTACAATTGGAAAGTCCCATACCCTTCTATCATAAATAGACCTAGCAGACAGAAAATCAGTAGGGACATAAACTCAAATCAACTGGATATGGAGGATATGGACAGATTACTACAGCAGCAAAATATCCATTTCACATGGAACATTCACCAACACAGACCACATTCTGGGCCATAAAACACACCTTAACAAAGAGAAAAGAACAGCATTCACTATGTTCTCAGACCACAATGGACTTAAATTAGAAATCAATACCAGAAAAATAGCTGGGATATACCCCAAATACTTCGTTAAAAGATCAAACAACACATCGGTCAAAGAAATCTCAAAATTTTTAAAATACTTTGGACTAAATGAAAAAATAAAACTTTATCAAATTTTGTGGGGTGTAGCAAAAGCAATAGTTAGAGACAAAGTTACAGCACTGCATGCATATATTAGAAAAGAACAAAGATCTACAATCAAAGATTACATCTAAAACTAGATTTAGGAGGAAAAGGAACCATGGTTTAAGGCATAAGAGAAAACAGCAATCACTGTCTGAGAGAAAAACTGCACCAACAATGATTCCATAGGAAAAGCCAGGGGGAAAGAGAAACAACCTTAAGTGGAATCTGAGGAGGTGCCAAATGACACTTATCTCAGACCCCAAGGTCCCTTCCATTGGCTGCACTTTAAGCCTAGGCCACCAGATGGAGCCCATTCCCAATTCAAAGCACTCCAAAGCCCTGGAGGGTGGGATTTAGAGTAGAGCCTCCCTACCTCAGCCTCTGGATCCTGCCACCACTCTACCTCCCTGGGCCCAACTTTCTCTGTCACCTTCACTTCTTTTGGTCTCCCCCTCTCCTTTTCCCAACTTCCTCATCCTCAAAAGTGTAGAGAGAAAATTCTAAATTTATATATTGATATTTTTATAAGACAGAAACCCTTTCCCTCATTCCCATGCATGTTTCCTACTGTGAGTGCCACTAACAAAACACTACTTTGGCTTTGGCTAGTGTTGCTCACCCTGAGCTTCTAAACTGTACTTACTCGCCCTGGCTGGTTTGGCTCAGTGGATAGAGTATCACCTGCAGACTCAGGGGTCCCAGGTTCGATTCCGGTCAATGGCACATGCCCAGGTTGCAGCTCGATCCCCAGTAGGGGGCGTGCAGGAGGCAGCCGATCAGTGATTCTCTCCCTCTCCCTTCCTCTCTGAAATCAATAAAAACATATTTAAAAAGATAAAAGTAAGATTTTTGGCCTAATTTTTAAAAAAATTTTTAAAAATTAGTTAACATTCAACATTACTTTCTATTTAGTTTCAGGTATAGAGCATGGTTAGACAATGATTTTAACATCTTAACATATTTGGCTCCCTCAAGACTAAAGAAATAGTTTCACCACTTTTATTTAAAATAAAATCACCTACTTGACCCAATCTTTTTATTTTAAAAATGAAGGAACTGAGACTTAGAACTAAACACTGTGATTTCTCCAGCAACTTAGTCTCCTGTTCTTCCCATTGTGTAAAAGCATCCCCCTGCAAACTCTTTTATGTGTTTTTACAAAGTGAGCAGTTCTGATTATACAGACCAATAACAATAAGGTATAAAGTAAACAAATAAAGGACAATCACAAACTAAGCACTACTGTACTAAAGACCAGTGGTCACCAACCTTTCGGACCTCACGGATCACCAGTGGTCCACAAACCACCAGCTGAAGACCACTGCTATAGACAATGTATTAAATACTTAAATACATGCTTTCTCTAGGGATCCCAGATCTATTGTGTACTTGCTTTTAAATTACTTCCCTGAGGTTTTCTCATCCATACAAAGACAATATGCCATGGCTGGGTGACTCAGTGGTTGGAGCATTGTCCTAGTCTGGGTGACAGTCAGTGTTTCTCATGTCAATGTCCCCCTCTCTCTAGAATCAATGGAGGATATCCTTGGGTGAGGGTAAATATACACTAAGCGGCCAGATTATTATGATCTCTGGAAGCATACTAACCTAGCCACTCAGTGTGTGTATGTGTATGTATTAGAGGCCCAGTGCATGAATTCATGCGTGGGTAGGGTCCGGCTAGCCTGGCCAGGGTGAGGGGACATGGGCGGTTGGCCGGCCTGTCTGCTGGGCGAACTCTTGGTTGAGGTGACAACTTGCATATTAACCTTTTATTATATAGGATATACACTGAGTGGCCAGATTATTATGCTTTCTGGGACCATAATAATCTGGCCACTCAGTATATATATATATATATATTAGAGGCACTGGGGGTGATGGGGAGGATCATCCCTCAGCCCAGCCTGAGCCCTCTCACAGCCCAGGACTCCTTACTCCTTATCACCTGCCTACTCACTGGTAATCGCTGCTCCTTAGAGCTGCCGCAGAGGCAGAAGAGACTCCCGCCAGTGCTGCTCCATGAGCCAGGCTTTTGGCTGAGCAGTGCTTCCCCTGTGGGAACGACTGGTCACTATGATGCACATTGACCACCAGGGGGCAGCTCCTGTCCCCGGTGGTCAGTGCACATCATAGCAACCGGTGGTTCTGGTCATTCTGCTGTAATGGTTGCTTAAGCTTTTATTATATAGAAGATATCCTATATAATAAAAAGGAATATGCTAATTGACTGCCACACCCTCAAAGATGGCGGCACCCAGTCCCTTCAGTCCCCCAGTTGCCCAGGGCCAACCAAGGCTCAGGTAACCACGGCCAGCTGAGGCTTTCACTGCCGGCACTGGCAGCAGCAGAGGTGTGATGGAGGCATTACCTTCCCCTGATCACTGGGTTGCCTCTCGCCCCTGAGGGCTCCTGGACTGCAGGCTGGGCTGAGGGACCTCCCCTCCGGTGCATTAATTTTCATGCACCAGGCCTCTAGTCTATATAATAAAACCCTAATATGCAAATAGGCCAAGTGGCAGAATGACCAAACAACCAGTTGCTATGACGTATGCTGACCCACCAGGGGTATATGCAGACCATGGCAGATGTCAGCTGCAGTGAGATGGTAAGAGCAGGTGAGTGGGAGCGCCAGGCCAAGGTGGGGCACAGGTGCTATCATCAGGGTAAGCCTCTACTGAAAATTCTTTGCTTCTACGTGCCATGGTCTCACCCATTGCTGGCACGGGCCCACTTGCACCTGCTGCTGGTGCCTGGTGCCAGCACCAATCGCTTAGTGCCATCAGCGGGTGTGAGTAGTGGCTTCCGGCCCCAATTGTCCCTCAGAGCTTCTCCACCTCTCCTTGCTCCTGAGGGGCAATCGGGGCAGCAGCCACCACTCGCACCCATTGATGGCACCAGCCCCACTAGCACCCACTGCTGGCACCAGCTCCAATCACTCCACATGTGCAAGTGGGGCAGGTATCAACTCATGGGAGCAGCAGTGGCAGGAGAGGGGCTGCCGGCAGACAGGGGACTGGGAGCCCCAGTGAGAGGGGCCAGGCAAGGGCGCAGAGGATGGACCGGGACCTGCCCCTGTGCCCACCACAACCTCACAGCCCACAATTCAAGTTGCATGAATTCATGCACTAGGCCTCTAGTGTAATATTATCTTAAATTATTTACTACTTTTTTTTGCATTTCAACTTGAAAGTTAGTTTCAATCAATAGTTTCAACTGTCTATTTTCTATACCTTTCAACTTGCAAGCATTGGCTATTTGTAAATGTAATAGGCAAGTCTTTTCAATATTGTAATCCAAATTGATGTTCAAATTGTTAAACAAAATATAACCAAGAACAGCCCTGTAGAATGGCACTACAAAACAGCCTGTCTAGATAAACACTGATCCATTAATTGGTACTTGTACAATACCTGTATGAAGCCAGCTCAAAATTTCCTTTGTCTTAGGACCACATGAGAAAATGTTAAATACTTAATCTTATACTTAGTACTCAGGGACACATTATCTTTATAGTGCATTCCTGATTCTACAGACTAGGAACCTTTTCAAAAATAAATTGCCTTTCCCTAGCCTCTATGGTTAGAGCATTGGCTCACAAACTAAAGGGTCATGGGTTCAATTCTGGTTAAGGGCACATACCTCAGTTGCACGCTCAATCCCTGGCATCTGGTCAGAAAGATCAATGAACAAATGAATCCTGACTGCCACACCGCCCAATCAGAAATTAATTTCATAACCCAGTTCCCTGAGGTAGGAAAAATACCCCAGAGAGAGGAATAGAACAAGAATCTTAAATCAATTAACAGGACAAGAATTTGCCCAGACGTTCCCTCCTCCCTCAAGAAAAGCTCTATACTATCCGTGACTACGCCTGTTTCGCAGTAGGGGTTACCATGAGAGTAAAGGTCTTGCTAAGATTCCTTCCATGTGCAGTCACTCCTATGCCTAGACCCAGTTCCCAGACACTATCTCTGGTTGTCTATTGCTCTACCTTTCCAGAGAACTTTTCTCTATTACCCAGCTACCACTGGCGACCAAGACCATGTTCCCCACTCTCCAGTGGCTCCCATCTTGCTTAGACTAAAATGCATCCAAAGCTCTCACCTGGGCTCCAAGGCCCTCTGGGCACTCACTGCTCAAGTTTATTTTATTTCTTTACTACTCTCCACTTTCTTGGTCAACATCAACCAATAAAATACTGGTACACAGAACCCTAGGAAAAGGAACTATTAGTAGTTACCAATCGAATATTTTTTTGTTTTTTAAAGGTAAAGTTAGTCAGAGATTCAACCAAAAAGTAACTTTCTCAAGAGACGTTAGAGTACAATGAAAATAAGTCAGGTTTGAAATCTAATCCTACCATTTACCACCTGTGTGAATGTGGAGAAGTTATATAACCTCTCTCAGCTCATTTCCTCATAACAGCACTTACCTAATAGGGAGATAATGTATGTCAAATAGACTTGGCCTGGCATTTAATAAGTATTCAGTAAATGGTAGCTAGGCCTATTAAAGACTTCCAACTTCATGCAAAGATTTTCCTCTGTCAGACTGGTTAGTTGATTAAATGAGAAACCCTGTGAAGTACTTAGCATAGTATATGGTTCATAATGGTTATAAACAAATACCGACTTTCCTCCCTCTCTCATAATGGTGGAAAAATTGCAGACTTCATAAGTTACCAATTTTATCAGTGTGCCCAGGCTTCACAGCACAACCTACTTACCATTTAGGTAATTTAAGCTTTCAGTCAATGCTCTGGCTGCTCCCCTCAATGGTGGTTGTCCTGGAAACAGTCACTATCTTTCAATGGCAGTTGCCTCTTGACCTAGACAAAATAGAAACAGAAGAAAGAGATTGGTAAAACATGAATCACACCAAGACTGGGCAAGCTGAACCAAAGCCCTGCCCCAAAGACCATCACATACAGCACAGTGTCAGAAAAGAGACAAGGCAGAATCCGACTCGGCTGACTCTGAAGAAAGCTGGCTCTTTCCCAGGGGAGAGGTAAAGCTGGCTCTAGACTTCCCCTGTCCTATCAGATGATATGGTCTCAGTACAGACTACCCTGTCTTTCCTTAAATTAACAGATCTAATACATCTAAAAATTCATATGACATCTTACAGCTGGGAAGAATCTCAGATATCAACTAGTTAAATGCCCTCATTTTTAAGAAAGGAACTGAATCACACAATTGTTTAGAACTAAAGCTGGGATTCTACTTAAAAATAAGATATTCTGGAAAGTGGGTAAGAAAAACAAACATCACTTGGCTATCCACCACACCTAGGGAACATGTTATAAGTTTTATATAAGACAATAATACAGTAGTGTTACCCTTATAAAGAATCTAAATTTCAAGAGTCAAGTAACTTGTCCAAGGTCTTACAGCTTGTTAGTATCTAGGTAGTCAGAATTTAAGTCTATCTGACCTAAATTAAAAAGGCTCTTCACCATTCTCATTGGGTTGCCTTCTATATTGGGCCCTCAAAAGGGTCCCAAACAACCTAGAATCAGAGCTTCTCTGTCTGCAATCTTACCCTGCAGTTTTGTAATGAGCCTTCTTTTTACAAGAGAGCTGAAAGGTGTAATAACCCATCGGGTCTCACCCCTAATATAAGTTAGTGAAGATAGAAGATCTTCTGTCCTATCTTGAGGAAGAATGGAAAGACAGCTATGCCAGGGACAAAACTAAAGCTTTTTTTGTATGTAGTCTTACACTCAAACTATCCCCCTCTCCTTTCATCGCAACTTCCCATCCCTCCCCTTCCATACCCGGTAGCCCACCTTGACCGCCTACCAAGGATGCTGGTCCCTTAAATCTGATTCCCACACTCCCATCACTAATACCATAACACACACACAGAACGTATCCCTGCCTCTATCCCCCTAAAGAGCTGGAAGGCTAGAATTAAAACGGAGAAATAATAAAATGATAGTTTTTTATGGCCTTTTTTAAAAAAAAAGATGAGAGTCTGAAGCCTCAAGCCAATATGACCTGAAGGGAAAAGAATGATTACTAAGCAATGAAAATAGAAAAAAGGGTCTGTATCAGGGACAGCACCCAAGGGAGGACCTGGGTGAGTGTGGAAGAAGCTTTAGTTCTCTCTCTCCCACATATACTTTTATTTTTTAATATATATTTGATTTTTTTTTTTAACAGAGAGGAAGGGAGAGAGAAAGAGTTAGAAACATCGATGAGAGAATCATCGATCAGCTGCCTCTTGCACACCCCCTACTGGGGATGTGCCCGCAACCAAGGTACATGGCCCCGACAGGAATCGAACCCGGGACCCTTTAGTCTGCAGGCTGACGCTCTATCCACTGACCCAAACCGGTTTCGGCCCACATATAAACTTTTAAAAAGACTCAGTCTGAATAGAATAAGTGTGATTACTATTCAAACAGCTTCAAAAGTGGCCCACAGACTTTCGTCCTGCCCTCACCCATCACCTCTTTCCCCCTACACCAACCTTACACACGCACACACACAATTTACTCTACATTGATTATAACTTCTCCCACATACAAATTTTGAACTCTAAGAAGTGGCCAGATTTATGTGCATGCCCACTAAGGTCTCTGTAGCCCTAACAGTGAAAGCAGCACCCCTATTGACAGCTACTGCCCCCACCACCTACTGCTAAATTTGCTGGCATATTACTAAGGCTCAGGGGCTATCCCCTCAAACTGGATAAAATGCACTGACAAAAATCAAACAGGAACTCTAGGTGATCCTCATTTGTTTTCAACAGTCTACATTCTCTCCTATTTCTCAGGGGTAGAAACAAGCAGCAAATTAATTCCTTTCTTTACTTCTGAATGACTTTTACTTCTTGCAGCCTCTGTGTACTAGGCTTCTGTCCCCAGAAACAAGAGGATGACTGTAAACATCCTTAAACTCTTTAGTGCTGCCCCTTCAGAGAGCATTCCACCCAGGCAACGTCTCTGTGCTTGTTACTGTTGGTGGTGATAGTGCTGTGCCTGTTTCTGTGGAGAAGATATGAAAGGACCCTTACAGATAAGGAGAGCCCAAATGCCTCATTTTCCAAAGAAAGTAACTCCCAGAGAAAAGACTTACTTGCCCAAGGTTGCAAAGCAAGTTGAAGTGACTATGACTGAGTCCACCTGAGATAATAAGCCACACTGAAGAAATGCATCAGTCTATCATTTGACTGCTGAAGATTAAAGCTTTCTTAAATACAGATCACTTTTGCTCCCAAACACTTGGATAATAGATAAAAATGCTAGAAGGGAATTCTGCTTCCAATATTATCTTCCCACAGATAGCGACTATAAACTCTAGATAAAAAAAAATTTTTAACAACTGAAATTTCAATTTAATAAAAACAAACCCTAGATCCCCAGTCAGAGCGCATACAAGGGTCAACTGATGAGTGCATGAATAGATGAAGTGACAGGTTGATGTTTCTCTCTCCCTCTCTTCCTCTCTCTCTAAAATCAACAAATAAAAATTTAAAAAAATAAAATAAAATCCTAGGCTGTCCAGAGGAACCAAAGACAGAGCACAGAGCAGCCAGAGATAATAAGGAGATAACAAAGAGCCACAAAAGGAGAATCCAGGTTCTATGTATAAACTCCACCCAAATTTCTGGCTGACCCTGAACCATATATGCACAGGGCAGAATCCAAGGACCTCAGCAAAGGATAAAAGAACTGGACTGAGGCTTGACCTGCCACCTGCCACAGGTAAGGCAGGGTTTGCTATTTTAACCAAGTTAACTGTCTACTAACCAAGAAACCAGTCTCCATAACATAACATTCACATTCATTTATGTTCAGGATAGAAACCCAAATTACATAGAGAGCTAGCAATTAAACCTCTCTGCAAGGAAAAAGACAATCAGCAGAGGGCAAGTCCAAGATGACCCAGATGTTGGAATTATCAGATAAGGATGCTAAGCAAAGAAATTTTTTAAAAATTTAAAGTGGCAATTATAGAACACATTTAAAAAATTCCCTGAATGAGCTTAAGAACAGAATGTAATTGATAGAGAAAGAGACACTGAAACTTGGAGATGAATCAATAGATATTATCTGAACTGAAATAACTGGGCATCTGCAGTCTCTAGAACCACCACACTCCGGCCCTTCAGCTGAGTGTCCTCAATGACAACTTTACTTGCTGGTAACAGAAAGTCTGATCACAGAAAGAACCAGGATGACTAGGGATCACAGAAACCATTATCTTCAATTCTTTTGGACTGGCCACCCCTCATCTACTAATTAATCTCTTGAGGCATCCAGATATAAGCACAGAACAAAGTGTAAAGGTGAAAAATGAGAGGGTAGGATAAAAGTTTAAATCTGAACTAATCATAATATCCGAAGTCCCAGAAATCAAATCTAGTGCCCATTGTGTATACTGAGAAGCAGGAAATAGTTGTTTTTTCCCCTATAATTGCTGAGGTAGCATCCTCAGGATTGTTCAGGAAAAAAAAGCCAGAGGGATTTTAAAGTTTTTTCTGCCCTAAACAATAACTTCACCCAAAAGCCAACCTGGTCAACAGGCTGATGGCAGGAAGGGATGGGACCCAGCAACCACTGGGTCTGGGCCTGCAGAGTGCAGCAGCTTGGTGAGAGCCAACCCAGGGTCCCCAGGTTGGTAAAAGCAGCTCATCTGAATGCCACTACTGACCAGCTTCCCACACTCCAAGCACTTCATGTTGGGTTCAGAACGCTCCAGGTAAAAGTGGAGGCAGAAACAAGCTGCAGAAGACATGTCCATTTCTATTAGCCCCATCTTTTTCTTGTCTCCCACCTCCCACCCCACCTGCCCACAAGGGAAGAGAATCCAGAGCAAGTGATCTTTTCTGATTAGAGTGGAGAAAAAAGAGGTACCCCCTAAATGTAAAAAAAAAAAAAAAAACACCTTGAACTCTGCCACTAACGTAGTCACAACTCAAGAAAAGTCTTTTTTTTTTTTTTAATGCTCTCTGGGTCTCAGTTTCATCAGGTGAACAAAGGTCAGATGAAATAACATCGAAAGCCCTTTCCAATAACAATATGTATGACATCCTGAGTTTCTGGTCAAGATAGGGGAGTAGGTAAACATGCCAAATCAAAATTACAACTAACTAAACTATAAAACCACCTACATTGAGAACTACCTGAAATCTGGCTGCACAGAAGTCCTATAACTAAAAACATACAGAAGATACCACATCCAGACTTGTAGGAGGGGCAGAGACATGGAATAGGCTGAATCCAAACCCACAAGGTGGTTAAAAATCAGGAGGGCTATCTCAACCCGGCTCCAGAGGTTCCCCTGAGGAGTAAGGGTCGCAGTCCCACAGTGGGCTCCAAGGCCAAGGGTTCCAGGACTGGGAAGAGAAGTCCTCTAACTTCTGGCTGTGAATACCAGCCAAGACTGGCTGAGTAACACGGATAGCTGCTGGAGTCCGAGGCGTTCCTCTTAAAGGCCTGTGCATGGACTTAACGGGACTCACTCTGAGCCCCAGCACTGGGGGAGCAGCTCCAAAGGTGCCAGGGACATATGGGGAGAAACTGCATTGCCTGGCTTTGAGACAAGGGCTGGAGGGGCAGCTTTTTCCCAGACAGAAGTGCTAGCACAAGCCATGGTTCCTTTGCTGAGCCTTCACCCCACAGAACTGGCAGGCAGGTGCCGTATCTGAGTCTCCATAAATGTGACTAAACGCTCATTGCCTTGCCCCACCCCCTACTGATTTCCTGAGACCCCCACCCAAACTCTATGAACCCAGAGAGCCCCACATCATAATTAAAATGGCAGTGGTTAAAGAGAGAACCATAAAAGCATCAAGAGAAAATCAGCTATCGATCAGGGCACTGGTTGGCAAACTGTGGCTTGCGAGCCACATGCAGCTCTTTGGCCCCTTAAGTGTGGCTCTTCCACAAAATACCACAGCCTAGGCGAGTCTATTTTGAAGAAGTGGTGTTGGAAGAAGTTTAAATTTTAAAAATTTGGCTCTCAAAAGAAATTTCAATCGTTGTACTGTTGCTATTTGGCTCCATTGACTAATGAGTTTGCCGACCACTGTCCAGTGAGTTCCATAAGACTGTCAGCTGATTTCTCAATAGAAATTTTGCAGACCAGAAGGAACTAGCACAAAATATTCAAAGTGATGCAAAACAAGAACCCACAACCAAAAATACTTAGCAAAGCTATCATTTAGAATCAAAGGACACACAAAGAGCTTCCCAGACAAGAAAAAAGCTAAAGGAGTTCATCACCACCAAGCCAGTATTGCAAGAAATGTTACAGGTCTTCTTTAAGAAGAAATAAGTAATAATATGAATAATAAAATGGCAGTAAACATATATCTACCAACAATTACTTTATATGCAAATGGATTAAATGCTCCAATAAAGACAGAGGTGGCTACCCCTGGTCAGTGTAGTTCAGTCGGCTGGACATCATCCCATGAACAAACGGATGCAGGCTCAATCCCTGGTAGGGTGCGTGCAGGAGGCAGCTGATCAGTGTTTCTCTCTCTTCCTCCCCCTCTCTCTAAAGATCAATGAAAATGTCCTCTGAAGATTAAAAAAAAAAGGGGGGGGCCCTCCCCCACCACCATATGACCGATGAGCATGCAGACTAAGAGACTTGTGACTTTCTTAGGAAACTAGAAACAAACAGGACTAGAATCCAGTAGCCCCATCTTTAAACTTCAGGGTTTTTTCACCGTACCTAACAAAGAACCAAGAGTATAAGCAAGACTGGAACAGGAAGGAAAGGGTGTAAGAACTTCTAAGCACTTTGGAAGCACTATTAATAAATAATTGGGGGAAAAAATTAACAATTGATAAGACTAACTTTTGTTTAGGGATCATTTAAAAGAAGGTTCTCAAGGACCAATAGTTGGCTCTACTGTTACCTTTCCTAACAAGTAGCCTATAACTGAGACTAGGCTTCCTTGGCGCGTGGCCCATGTTCATGGCATTTAGTACAGAACCACAGGCCTCTCCCCCCGCACCTCCCTCCACTCTGAAAAAGCAATGAAAAAAAATATATCCTCAGGTGAGGATTAACAAGAAAAATTTTTTTAGTTTGTTTTAAGAAGTCTTTGTTGGTATATAAACTACAACCTTTCCTATCTATTATGGATTCAATCCCTTCTTAACTTCATATGCAAATATCCGCATTCTCTCTTACATCATCATTCTCTTTAACTCTTGCCCATCGTCATACAAACATGCTACTTGAAGTGTGGTCCACAAACCAGCAATGGCTCACGAAATGTTACCATTCGTAGTACAGAAATCAAGAGTAAGCATTTAGACCACATGTGTCAAACACAAGGCCCGCAGGCCAAATCCGTCCCGCCAGGCCTTGCAATGTGGCCCGCACCGCGCTGTCATCACTGCACTCCGCTGCGTTTCCATCACAATGACAGTTTATGACTGTTCAATAAACCATTCGGCCCACGATTTAGGCTGGATTTTAGATTTTGGCCCCTTCTCTGATTGAGTTCGACACCCCTAAATTTTAGACAGTTGTGTAGCAAAATGACACTGCTGCAACATCCAAACAGATGATCAGAGAACTTCTCAAACAGGGTCTAAACCTGTAAGAGAGTTAATGCATTCACATAGTAAATCACAGGTGGAGTTAGTTACATGAAATCAGACATAGTAATCCCAGACAGGTTAGGAACAAATTAACTGGTCCTGCATCACATAACGAGAAACTGTCCCCTAGAACAGTGTTTCTCAATACTGAATGTGCATGCAAAGCAGCTGGAAGGAGAGGGGAATCTCACTAAAATGCAAACTCTGATTCAGTGAGTTTGCGGTGGGACCTGAGATTCTATATTTCCAACAGGTTCCCAGGCTGAGCCAGAGGCCACATCTGAGAATCAAATTCTAGAATTTCCTATCTTGGGGAAAAAAAAAAAAAAACTCTCTTGGTCTCACATCTTCCAGCTACTTCAGCCCCAATGTCTCTGCTTCTCTTTATAGCAAAACCTCTTGAAAGAGTTGTCTATACTCTTCATTTCCTTTTTTAAAAAAATATATTTTTATTTCAGAGAGGAAGGGAAAGGGAGAGATAGAAACATCAATGATGCGAGAGAATCATTGATTGGCTGCCTCCTGCCCACCCCATACTGAGGATTGAGCCCTCAATCCAGGCATGTGCCCTTGGCCTGAATCAAACCCAGGACCCTTCAGTCCACAGGCTGTTGCTCTATCCACTGAGCCAAACCAGCTAGGGCTATACTCTTTATTTCTTTACCTCTTATTTTTTTAGTTCATTCCAATCAGGCTTCTACCCTCAACACTCCACTAAACTGTTCATCAGAATCAAAAGCCTCAGTATTACCAAATTCTGTGGTCATTCAGTAACCTCTAAACAGCATTTAACACAAATAACCCATCTTTCTCCATCCCACACTTTCTTCTTTAGTTCCAGGTTATCATACTTTCCGGATTTCCTTCTTATTCACTGGCTCACCCTAGTCCAATAGTCAGCAAACTCATTAGTTAACAGAGCTAAATATCAACAGTACGACGATTGAAATTTCTTTTGAGAGCCGAAAACTGACTTCTGCGCATGGGCCACGAAGTTTCAATTGCACTGTTCATGCAGACCCCCATGTGGTATTTTGTGGAAGAGCCACACTCAAGGGGTCAAAGAGCCGCATGTGGCTCGCGAGCCGCGGTTTGCCGACCACGGCCCTAATCTTTTATGCTGGCTCCTCTGCTTGACCAGGGCTGGTCTGAGGAGCTCTTTTTGGTATCTGCAGCCTCCCTTATGTGGGTAATCTCATCCAGTCCCACGACTTTTAACCTGCTAACCGGGGAGTTCCCTTTTTAATGACACAACCTGTAACGGGCGCATACTCTTTCACTAGGACGTGTCAGTACGTCACGCCCGGAGGACGTAATTTCATATTATTATTTTTTATTTATACTTAATGAAATAAATGAAATATATATATATATTTCCATTTATTTATATATATAAAGCACAAAGGAAAATACAAAATTACCAAAAAAATAGAAAAGAATACCGACAAAAAAAAAATGGACACATCGAATTAAAAAATTATAAATTTTACAAACAATGATAAAGATTACAAAAAATAGCCGAAACCGGTTTGGCTCAGCGGATAGAGAGTCGGCCTTCGGACCTAAAGGTCCCGGGTTCGATTCCGGTCAAGGGCATGTACCTTGGTTGCCAGCACATCCCCAGTGGGGGGTGTGGAAGAGGCAGCTGATCGATGTTTCTCTCTCATCTCATCGATATTTCTAACTCTCTATCCCTCCCCTTTCCTTCCTCTCTGTAAAAAATCAATAAAATATTTTTTAAAAAAAGATTACAAAAAATATGTACCGTCCCTCTTGGGGTGCAACATACGGTATATTTCAAGGACGTATTCATACGTCCTACCCGTTCCCGACATTGTTTACGTTTGACGTACTTATAGGTCCCGCTTGGTTAACAGGTTAATATCAGTGACCTCCAGATTTTTATCTCCAGCACTAGTCTCTATGAACTCCAGAAGCATATCGAACAGTCCACCTGACATCTCTACCTAGACGTCTAATTGGCATCAAATACCCACATATTCTCATGTTCTCAATGGTATTTACCTCTACCCTTCTCTCCCCAAACCCATTCCTCTCCAAATCTCCCGTCTCAGTTCACAGGACCACCATTCATCAACTTGCCCAGATGAACTTTCTGGCATCATTCTGAATTTTCCTTTCACTCACACGCCACATGGAAAGCCATCAGCATGTCTTACCAACTATTTCCAAATTCTCTTCCATCTATCCCTCTGCTCTCTGAACCCCCCTATTAATCACTCTAGTCCAAGCTACTGAACTCTCACCCTACTTACTACAATAGCCTCCTTAAACCAACACCCTGCTATCAACTGCCCCATATAGACCACTCTCCAAACAGGCAAATTAAATTCCTAAAAATCTATCCTGATTAAACAAAACAAAATACTTCTAACAGCTTTCCCTTTCACGTAGAATAACCCAAAGTCCTCACTACACCAGCCTCCAAGGCCCTACATGACCCGGCCCCTACCTCTCTGTCCTCATCACTACCAGGTCTCCTCCTCACTTCCTGCTTCTTGTACACACGGTATTCACTCTTCCCTTAGGGCCTTTGCACTGGTTATTCCCTTTGTACAGCTGCTCCTTTCTGTCAATGAAAGGTCATCTTAAATTTTACCACCTCAGTAAACACTTGAACAGCCAATGTAAAGTACCTCTCAACCTCTAAAATGTCACCCCGGTTTATGTTCACTTTAGCACTTAACCCTGTCAGGTATTTTTTGTATTTGTTTATTGCTTGTCTCCTCCTCCCCATCCCTATCCCCACCTTCTATTTAGCTTATCATTGTATCTCAAATACCTGGGTGACGATGATCTAAGATGGAGACACAAATTTGAGTCATATGCATAGATGTGAGGTTACTAGTCAGTGAGGTGGATGAGATCACTCTGGGAGAGTGTCTACTATGAGAAGAGAGGAGGGCCTGGGAGAGTAGAACGTTTAATAGCTCTAGAAGGGAGAATGAGCCTGTAAAAACAACAGAGTAGGAAGAAGAATAAGACACTGTTATGTTACTGGAGCTAAGAGAAAAGAGAGTTTCTAGAAGGAGTGGTCAAGAGTGTCAGCTTCACTGAGAAGATTAAAGACTAACAATGTCTTTTGAATTCAGCTTCATGGAGGACATCAGTGAACTTACTATGAGGTGTTACAGAGAAATGAGAGGGGCAGAAGCCAGACTGGAGCAGATAAGAGGAGTGAAACAATGAATACAGACAGCTTTTAGAAACGTTTGGCTATTTGAAAGCAAAAGTGATGGATCAAAGAGAATGCAGGGCTGAGGAACTCTTCTGTCCGTTTTTGTTTAGTGGGGCTACTAACCTAGAAGTGCAACATGTATAAGTTACAAGTTCCAGTAGTTCCAAGTCACCCAAAGGTCCCAAACCCTTTTTCCTCACATCCAGCTTAGATTGCCACTTCCCGTGGACTGACTAAAATGCCCAGAGCCTCAATCCAGAAGTCTCGTGTTTATACAGAAATCTCCCTTACAACAGTGGAAGGTAAAAATGCCCTTGCATACTTTCCCTTGGTGCTATCAGGAACGGAATACAGGGCTGAACATACTAAGGGCCAGAGTCATCAAGGTTTTCTGTTGCCATTTTAATTTCAAAGACATTTCGGGGGAGTCGCTGTTATTTCTACCCCTAGTAATAAGTTTCTTTCCATTCACGACCTCCACAGAATTTCCCTTTGTTTCTATGCCACACTCCCTCTCCTCCCTCCCTGCTACCCAGGTCACATACTATAGTGAAAAGAACACAGATGGTCTCAGAAGCCAGGGAATCTGCATTCTCACTAACAGCTTGGGTGATTAAATGTTACAACCTCAGTTTTTCCAAGTGTATATCTATCTATATAAAAGTCTAAGTGGCTGAAACCGGTTTGGCTCAGTGGTAGAGCATCAGTCTGAAGGGTCCCAGGTTCGATTCCGGTCAAGGGCATGTACCTGAGTTGCGGGCACATCCCCAGTGGGGAGTGTGAAGGAGGCAGCTGGTTGATGTTTCTTTCTCATCAACGTTTCTAGCTCTCTATATCTCTCCCTTCCTCTCTGTAAAAAATCAATAAAATATAATAAAATAAAAAAAATAAAAGTCGAAGTGACTGTTAAGATCAGAACTACCGGTCGCTACGACGCTCAACACAGGAGCTGCTCCCTGGTGGTCAGTGAGTTCCCACAGCGGGAGCATGGCTCAGCCAGAAGCTGGGCTCACGGCTGGCGAGCGCAGCTGTGTGCGGCAGGACTACAGGGCTGTGGTGGCGGCAGGCGCAGTGGGGCCGGACGAGCAGCAACAGAGCTGCACCTGGCCCCAGCTGGGGCGTCTCCCCAGCCGCCTGAGCTTCAGCACTGCTGTATCCCCCCCACCCGCTGAGGGTACTGGACTGTGAGAGGGTGCAGGCCACCTGTGCACAAATCCATGCACCAGGCCTCTAGTAGAGACTATAATATCTTCATGGGTCTGATATAAGAATTATATGAATATATACAATAAGTGCCTAAGTACATAAGGCCTTGCATAAAATACATTCTTTAAGTGTTGATTCCATTTTCTTCATCACCATTCTGATTAAGTCTTACTTTCTTTTCTTTTTTTCTTTTTTTCTTTTTAAATATATTTTATTGATTTTTTACAGAGAGGAGGAGAGAGGGATAGAGAGCTAGAAACATCAATGAGAAACATCGACCAGCTGCCTCTTGCACACCCCCTACCGGGGATGTGCCCGCAACCAATGTACATGCCCTTGACCGGAATCGAACCTGGGACCCTTCAGTCCGAAGACCGACGCTCTACCACTGAGCCAAACCGGTTTCGGCGTGATTAAGTCTTACTTTCCTTCCACATTTTTATTTAATTTCACTTTCCCTCTGTGTACATTCCTTCCTATGTACCAGGAAGCCCTTGAAAAAGAAACCTTGAGAAATTAACTTATGCAGTTTCAGCAGAAATGATTTTATTTATGGTATTTTTTTTTTTAAAGAAGAGTACTTTCCACTGAGCCAAACCGGTTTCGGCCAGAAATGATTTTAAAGAAATACTAAAATAAGTGGTTGAGTGATGGGGCCAGACGTGTAACCAAGTAGCATCTGAAAAGGCAGGGTGATACCCAAAATTAGAAGAAATAGGCTCCCTGCCAGGTTCTCTGTGTCTCCCCTCACCCAAGTTCCATCCTGTAGCTATGACACTTATTTTTATCTCATTCTTTTACTAAGTCATGCTTAACAACAAGTCTCAAGTCAATGTCTTCAGTATTAAAAACAAATAAAACAGTATTCACACTCCACACATACTGAGCAGTACAAAGGGCAATGGAAGCCTGAGTCCTAGTTTTGTCTCTTTTTTATGCGTTTACGGGTTCTGTGACCCTTGTAAAAGTCTGAGAAGGTTCCTCATTTGGGAAGCAGAAATGACAATATGTACTCACTACAAGATGTGCCTGGCTGGTGTGGCTCAGTGGTTGAGCATAGGCCCACGAACCAGGAGGTCAAAGTTCAATTCCTGGTCAGAGCACATGCCCTGGTTTTGGGCTTGATCCCAGTAGAGGGTGTGTTGGAATGATGTTCTTTATATCCCTCTTCCTTCCTCTAAAATAAATAAAAATAGACCTGACCAGTTTGGCTCAGTGCATAGCGCGTCGGCCTTCGGACTGAAGGGTTCCAGGTTCGATTCCGGTCAAGGGCATGTACCTTGGTTGCGGGCACATCCTCAGTGGGGAGTGTGCAAAAGGCAGCTGATCGATGTTTCTAACTCTCTGTCCCACTCTCTTCCTCTCTGTAAAAAAATCAACAAAATATATTAAAAATAAAATAAAATAAATAAAAATATATTTAAAATAAAAACATGATTATTGTTATAAGTATTTACAGAGTTTATCTTTGACCAGTTTTGGCATCAGTTTTATTGAGAAAAGTCCTCAGTTCTAGAATACTCTACTCTATGACCCAAGGCTACCTGTGTCTAATTCAAGTCCTCCTGTCCCTGATAGCTGAGAAATTTATACTTTTGAATTTCACTTGATTCCCTTTTCTTAGCAAGGTTCTTGACCTTCTCTCCCTAAATGGCTCCATGTCCCAAAATGGTAAAGCCTTCTAGTCCTGATGATCTCCAAGAGCCCGTTTTGGCTCTAACATTCTGAGTCTCTCCACCTAATGCTCCCAGAGCACTTTGTCCACGTCTCTACTTAAGCAATTTCCAGTCTACTTTGCTTTACAGTTTATCTTATATATTACCTCATAAGGAGAACAGGTGTTTGACTTACTGAATTTTATATTCCCCACAGGACTTAACATGGAAATTTGTACACAAGAAGTACTCATGAAATATTGGTAACTGCTTGATGCCAATTTCTAATTTTTTGTACCTACTATCCATGCCACATGATTAATTATAGACTACATCTTATGCTTTTATGATCCTTTTATACCTCCATAGACCTGGCACAGTGTAAAAAATAAACATTTAATATTTTAAAGACCAGTGACTAGTTCATTTCTTGATCAAGGTGAAAAAGCCATTCCCAAGAGATGAGTATATCCACCAAAGACATATACAAAACTAAGAATGTTTATGGCAGCTTTGTCATAGAGCTATAACCGTCCCTCTTATCCATCAACAATGAATAATATTTGTGGTACACCCAAACAATGAAATATTGTATTACATACTACTATATACAATATGGATGAATATCCAGATATAATGTTGAGCAAAAACTCCAGACCCAAAAGAGCTTATGTTATTTGACTCTATTTATATGAAACTCAAGAAGAGATAAACTAATCAATGGAGATGGAAGTTAGGATAAGTGGTTACTTGAGCATCCAATATCAATGAGGAAGAAGTGTGATGGAGCATTCTGGAGTTCTGGAAATGTTCTGTATCTTGATCTCATGTATATCTTGATGTGAGTAGTCTTTACATGACTGTATACATAAAAATTCATTTCTGAAAATTTTGTGTATTATACTGTAAGATATATCGCAATAAATGTATAAACAAATATGGAAGAAGAAAATCAGAACTTTAGTTATCAGTATTTTGTAAAAGTATTAGAAGCCATTGCTAATATACAGCCAATAATAAGAACTACTGTTCTATCTCAACAAGCTCAAACTTAAGAATCCCAGGTCTTCCTACAATAGTAACTGTGAAATAAGGTAATAACAGAAGCTTGAAAAGATGGTGAAGCAGCCTAGCTGGTGTGGCTTAGTGGTTGAGTATCAACCCATGAACCAAGAAGTCACTGGTTCCATTCCTGGTCAGGGCACATGCCTGGGTTGTGGGCTCAATCCTAGTGGGGGGCGTGCAGGAGGCAGCCAACTACGATGTTTTTCTCTCATCAATGTTTCTATCCCTCTCCCTATTCCTCTAGCCTCCTTCTCACTCTAAAAATCAATTTTAAAAAACATATTTTTTTCAAAAAGATGGTTGAGCAAGAAGAGAGGCACTTCTTTGAAATGAGTAAGGATCCAGGGCGAGGAGGAAAGTCAAGATCAGTGCTGATGGAACTAAGAACATAGCTGAAAGAGACAATGAGTAGTATAACAACTCAGATTCCAGTTCTAGCTTTACTACTGACTAGCTATGGTCATGAAGTCAGGCTAACTGCTTCAGTTCTCCAGGCCTCACAGCTTGTAAACAAGATCTCCCAGTATGTAAACAATGTATGGAGAGGAAGTTGAGAGGAATCAAGTAAGAACAGGCCCTTTTGAAAGAGCAAACCACTTATTCTGCAGTATAATTAACAACTTATTTATCTCCCCTCACAAATCTTGAGCTCTTAAAAGGTCAAGATTATGTATTTCATCTATGAATCCAAGCATATGCAAAGAATGTGGCATAGTTCAGTAAATGTTCAATGGCTAAATAGCTGAAAGTTATGAGAAGTACCTTATTTATGTATACTTATATCTATAATAATAAAAGAGTAATATGCAAATATAACAGCAGAACTGCAGAATAACCATCCAGACAACCTTCTGGACAAAGCCAGGGCTGTGAGGGCCTACTCTTCACGAATTTTATGCATTGAGCCTCTAGTAGATTTATAAGAAAGAATAATTCATCTTCCACATGACCACCCCTTTCAAATAACATTGAAAAAATACTATTTTTCTTATTAACACCAACTAAAGGAAGTCCAGAATCATCAAAAAGACTCCTTAGAATGTCCTACTAGAACCCTCAGAAGTCCATGCCTCCTCCTCCTATTCCTCCCTAAATAATATATACTTCCTGATAATAATATCTAATACATATTATTTCATAGTACAAAGTGCTTTTACTACCATACTCTCAACTCATCCTAACAACAATTCTATGAGGAGGTATTATCAAATCATTTTATATGTAAAGAAACTGAGGCTGGCATTTTAAATAATTTGCTGACCTAAAGCAATGCTACAAGCAATTAAAGAAAACTTGCAATTTCATTTGTAGCCTCTTTCTTCAGTGCCCAAGAGGAAAAATAGGAACATTATCCTCTCCTGGCTTCCACAAGAGATGAATTAGTCACTAACTGTTTTTGCTTCATTGATCTTACTATTAAATTTTCCTTATTCCCATGAAAATCAGTTATACAGATTATTTAAGCAAAGAGATCAGGCCAGCTCAAGAAGAAAAATCCCAAAACTATGAACAGCCACATTCAAAAGCTGTTGGCTAACATTCTTGTGTATAAAGCTAAAGAAAAGAAATTAAAACTTGCTCTCACAGGGATCTATAAACATTACTGACCAAGTAGCACTTAGGTAGTTAGTTATGCATAGCTGACTTAGTTTGTACTTTTATTTTTTCTTCAATAATTTGTACTGTCTATTGTCTTCCCTACACCATTACAAATTCTGCAAAGGTCACATCTTAGGAAGGTCTATCTCCTGTAAATGCATATATAGTACCCAAACTAGAATGGACCACTAGACATGTTTTACTGACCCAGTAATCCATATAAACTGCCTTTACCAAAATTAAAAATTATAATACTTTGAAAGTAATCAACAAGTTGGCATTCTTCCACAGAATTAGTATATATAAAATCTAGTCTCTAAGAAACAAACACCAAAGGACACTTAGCACTTACCTTCATGCCAGGCACACATTTGATGGGCACTTATAAAGGTATGCCAAATGGATGGTAACTAAGAGCTTAAAATCCAATAAAAATCACTTAAGGCAGAATAAAATAACCAAGAACCAAGAGATGGGTAGAGAACTGAATAGGAAAAACAGCCAATCAGAGTCTAAGGCAGTTCCACCCAAAGTCATGCTTGGTGTCCCAAAAGGGAACACTGGATTTAAGCACCTCATTACACCCACAGCAGAGACCTGTAGCCCAAGTGCATACACTAAGGAGGGGTCCACCAGACAGGTTCTCTCTTCCATGAGCATCTCAAGCAGCAGCAGCTCACCCCTTCCCCCCAATTACTCCACACCACCAACCAGTGCTGAGGCCCAGCCACAGGGCTGCAGGAGTTAAGACAAGTAGTACTAAAAGTTTTTTCTGGCACAAGCTTAAACCGATTAGTTTAGGTTACAAACACAACTGCAAGATTCCACTACACTGATGAAATTACTCTTTTTCTGCAAACTAAAAATAACCTATTTATCAAATCAAGAGCATTCCTCAAATATTTTTGTTCTTTCAGCAACTCAAAGTTCCATTTTCTCAAATACTTCATCTGGAGTGTTTTATTGGATCCAATTCTCCCCACATCCCCCCAGATTCCCCACTTCTCATCCCAATCCTATGAACACAGCAAGAGATCTAAACCCCGTTCCTAACTTCAGCTTATAGAGTTTCTTTTCCAATAACAAACACGGACAAAGCTTTGTGGTTCTTGCCTTGTGCAAAGCCACAACTGGAAGACTGGCTGAGTTGCAGCAAAGAATAATGAAAAGCAAAATGAAAAAAAATGAAGGACAAGACAGGGCATGATCAGGAAGTCAGCTAAATGCTTTTCATTCAGGCAGGAATGAAAGGAACCCCACCCACTTAGAATAGGGCATTCGGGTGAATGGTTTCCAGTACAGGCAAAGCCAGACTATACTTTATCACCTTATAATACAGCCATCAAGCCTGCTCAAGGAGACTCATAATCAAAGAGCTCTGAACAGCCTACGAGAATCATTATTCTAAGGTTGAAGTGGCAATTTCAAGGGAAAACAACTCACATAAGTTAAACAAATCAAACCTCTCAAACCTCAACTGCAGATTTTCTAGTCATAAAGAGTTGAAGGGGGCTCAAATCATACCACTAGGAAGTGGGAGTTCCAAGGAAGCTTGAATTCCTGTCCTCAGTAGCTCTCCCGGCCTGGAAAAGCCAGCACTCTTTTCCAAAGGTGGAACACTATGAACTCTGAACTTCCTTATAGTAGTCCCTTGTTCTTTGAAATAGCATCAGAAGAATGCCACAATACTGTGCCACCTCATATCAGCAATTTTGACCCTTTTTCATCTCATGACACACATAAACTAGTTAGTAAAATTCTAATTTAAAAAAATAGGTATTTTAATTCGTTCATACTGGACAGCTATTGTGTTGGCTGCTCTCATTTTTTAATTGACAATCTAAGGGAAATAAATTATTCCCTCACTACTCAGGTATTGTATGTTTTAAAAATTCTTGTGGCACAATAGTTGAAAATCAATGTCCTATACAGATCTAACAAAGCATTTGCTAGTCTAGAACAGTTACTTGAGATACACATTAACATACTTCCCACAACTTCCAAGACTTCAATAACCCTTATTTTTAATCGTTTACCATCTGTTTAAGACAAAAGAAATAAAAAACCTGGCTTATTTATACAAATCACACTCTCAAAAACATTACTCCTACAAAAAAAAAAAAAAAAAATAAAAATAAAAAATTGCCTGAGACCACCCAAGCTGTAATGTGGTAACAGTTCTAATGCAGAATCTATTCTGTGTGTCAAAGCAAACTGCAAGCTGTGGCCACTCCTGGATTCATGAAATCAAAGAGAATCAGAGCTAGAGAGACCCCTGGATCAATTATCATCCAGTCCAGCCTTTCACTTTAAAGATGGGGGAAATAAGGCCCAAAGAGAGGAAATGGAAACTTAAAGCAAAATTGGGCCTAAGACTTAGAATTCAAACCACTCAAGCCTCTTCTGCCACACTATACCTCTTGTGAGAATAAGTTTACAAGAGTAAAGTGGCTCAGAAGAGAGGAAAGAAAGTAAATACGTATACAAGAAAGTTTATTCTTGTATTGTTATTTATTTTACTAGAAGCCCGGTGCACGAAATTTGTGCATGGGGGGGGGGGGGGTCGTCCCCTCAGGCCAGCCTGCACCCTCTTCAATCTGGGAGCCCTTGAGGGATGTCTAACAGGTGGTCGGACATCCCTCACAATCCAGGACTGCTGGCTCCCAACTGCTTGCCTGCCTGCCAGCCTGATCAGCCCCTAACCACTCCCCTGCCGGCCTGGTTGCTCCCAAATGCCCTCCCTTGAAGGCCTTGTCCCTCCCAACTGCCCCCCCCCATACTGGCCCAGTCACCCCTAACTGTTCTCCCTTGCCAGCCTGGTCACCCTTAACTGCCCACTTCTGCAGGCCTGGTCCCCCCCAACTGCACACCCCTGCAGGCCTGATTGCCCTCAACTGCACCCCCTTGAAGGCTTGGTCACCCCTAACTACCCTCCTCTACAGACCTGGTCACCCCTAACTGCCTTCCCCTGCAGGCCTGGTCCCTTCCAACTGTCCTTCTCTGCTAGCTATCTTGTGGCAGCCATCTTGTGTCTACATGGGGGCAGCCATCTTTGACCACATAGGGGCAGCTATCTTTGTGTTGGAGTGACGGTCAATATGCATATTACCCTTTTTATTATATAGGATTATTTTCCATATGAACAACTGTAAACCTACTTTTGCCCCACCCTGTACTTGGTACCGTTCCAAAAGACCAACTCCTTGTGAACTCTCCTCCTCCTCTGCTGTTCTGCAGTGTGACTCTGGGCCAGTTACTGTTCCACTCCATCTGTTTTAATTTCAAGTGTTATTTTAAATTTTACCTAAGTTCTACTAAAAGAAAGATATAAATTGCCATTCACACCCTAATAGGGCCTCCCAAATACTGGAAAGGCAAAGTCAAAAACAACCAACAGCATGAAGTGACTACAAGAAACCTCTGAACAGAAGAGATAACATTCTTTGGGAGAAAGGGAAACATTTATCATATTTTCTTCTATAATTTAAAAAAAAAAAAAAACACTCTTTTTTAAAAATTTATTGATTTTAGAGAGAGGAAGAGAGAGAATATTGATTTGTTGTCCCATTCATTTATGCATTCATTAGCTGATTCTTATATGTGTGCCCTGACCAGGAATTGAACCCACAACCTTGGCATACTGGACCAATGCTCTAAGCAACTGAGCTACCTGCCAGAGCCAAAAGGGGCACATCTTTTTAAATACACACACACACACACACACACACACATATACACACATATATACACACACATATAATATATATATACACACATACATATATATACACACACATATACACACAATATATACACACACATATATACGCACACATAATATATATACATATATACACACACATAATATATACACACATAATATATATACACGCACACATATATACACACATATATACACACATAATATATATACACACACCCACACACATATATACACACACACATAATATATATATAAAGGGTGGGGGGAGGGAAGGGGGGAGGGGAAGAGGGAGGCAACACCAATAGGTTGCCTCCTGCATGCCAACTACCGGGCATCAGGCTCAACACCAGGACAGGTATCCTGACCATCAAACCAGCAACCTTTTGGTGCACTGGACGACGCCCAACCAACTGACCCACACCAGCCAGGGAGAAAAGGGCACTTAAAAAAAAAATGATTCAAATGGATGGCCCCATTGAAGGAAGCCACATTTCCAGGCTTCATATTCTAGTACCAAGGCCTAGAATTTCATTTCTCTGAATTTTGGTTTCTTTAACAGTAAAATAAAAAGTATACACTTTCATTCATTATAAGGCCCTTCCAGTTTCTAAAAGGTTCAACCTCTTTACAAGAAAGGAAGATAGTAGTCCTAACAGTATCCAAAAGGCAAGGTACTGAAGTCTTAAGCTTAGCTACTGGCCTGGAGATGGGTCCTGGGAGATAGGCTTCCTAGCTACTAGTCTTCCCACAACCTGACAATGACCATCAGTGGTACCACCAAAATTAAACATGGGAGACACAGTGCATACTTCCTTCAACAGTGTGCCCACCTTTAAGGATTTGGTTTGACCATCTGCAGATGGTTTAAATTTGCCCTCCCTTTCTTTGCATCAAATTAGTATTTATTGATGTCTACTATTAACTATATTAAACACCTCAATATCTTTATTGTTTTCTCTTTTTTTTTCTTTTTTAAATATATTTTATTGATTTTTTTACAGAGAGGAAGTAAGAGAGATAGACAGTTAAAAACATCGATGAGAGAGAAACATCGACCAGCTGCCTCCTGCACACCCCCCACTGGGCATGTGCCTGCAACCAAGGTACATGCCCTTGACCGGAATCGAACCTGGGACCTTTCAGTCTGTAGGTCGATGCTCTTATCAGTGATAAGAGTGAAAGCTGGCTGAGTGGTTTCGGCTCTGTTTTCTCTTTCATTTAGCATTTTGCATTAGACCTATGAAAAAAAAATTTAAAACCTTAAACACAATAACTAGAATTTTCAACTAACAGAACACACAAAAAAAACTATTGAATATAAGCAATTTTTTTTCTAAAGCATCATCAGTCTATATAGCCAATTCAGCATTCTCCTTTCAAAGGTTGCTCCTTCCTAAGGATGTGGCTGATGGTGAAAATGCAAAATAATGAAATCAAAGAGGACAATAGTTTTGTTTTCTGCTGACTTATCAATACATCTTTGGAAGCTACAGTGTAACCGAGATTAAAGCCAAGAATTAAATCAAGCAAAAGGAAATGCAAGCTCCAATGGAAATTATGAAAAGTAATGAATCTTAAATAAGCAGGTACTTGCCTGCCCACCCACTAAGCCTGGGATAAAAATGATTTCTATCAACAAGATTACAAACAGTAATTTTCAAGCTTCAGTATGGATATGGAATAACTTGTTAAAATTTAAGGTACCATCCTCAAATATTCTGATTTATTGGACCTGTTGTAGAGCCCATAGATTCACATTTAAGTTCTGATATAATCCAAGACTATATACTACTTTTCAAAGTACTATGTGTGGTGAAGGGAGAATTGTTAAGTCTCCTGGGTACCTAAATGTTTATTTTCTGGAGTGGTGTAACCTCTACTGTATGTCCTAAAGATATCAATAACATGAAGGCTGATTTTCAACTGTATCAGACCCACTCCATCCCTACAATAGACACTTGAGAATTAATATGGGCTAATTCCAATCATTTAACAAGGAAATCCTCTCCTCCACTACCCCCTAAAGCAACTTGTGAAGTCCTCCACCACTCTTCCTACAAAAGACCCTCCTAAAGGGGGTGAGTGGAAAGAGATCAACCAAAGAACTTGTATGCATAACCCACAGACACAGACAATAGGGGAGTGAAGGCCTGAGGCAGGCGGACTGGCTATAAGGGGTCAATGGGAGAAAAAGGGGGACATATATATACTTTCAATAATAAAGATTTAAAAATAAGTAAAGGGTTACTTAAAAATCCATCATTTGATGTGCTGCGGGGTGAGAACGGCCTGGGAGAGGTCGGGGGGTGGGGAGGGAGGAGATATATATACTTTAAAGTTTTATATATTGTTTAAACTGAGTTTAAACAATAAAGAATTTAAATTTTAAAAAAAAAAAAAACATCATCATTTGGGCTTCCTTTTTTAGACAGTCACTCACTGGCTTTATTCTGGCTCTGTTCATTTGTTACTTCTCAGAAAAGTCTTCCCTATCATCCCTAAGTGAGATCCTCTCTAAAAATAAGCATACACACCACAGACCCAGCCAGTGTGGTACAAATGATTGGGCATCACCCTGTGCACCAAAATATTGCCAGTTTAGTTCCTTGGGACCAGGATGCAGGTCAATCCCTGGTAGAGAGTGTGCAGGAAGCAGCCCATCGATCAATGTTTTACTCTAACATCAATGTTTCTTTAATTTCTCTCTCTCTCAAAAAATTAATTAAAAATATTAAATAAATCAATAAAATTAGTAAAAATAAACACCCTGAAAACAAGAGGTTAAGGATTGGCTTAGCGATAAACCCGTTCACGCCGGAGAGTGTCTCGGTCAGACCCGGCCGCTCGACGGGACTCTGAGGAAAACCTACCACTAGGTGGACGCCCATCTGTCATCATGGGTAAAGGAGACCCCAATAAGTCGTGAAGCAAGATGTCCTCGAATGCCTTCTCCGTGCAAACCTGCCAGGAGGAGGACCAGAAGAAACACCCCAACTCTTCCATCAATTTTTCCGAATCCTCCAAGAAACGTTCAGAGAGATGGAAGACCATGTCTGCAAAGGAAAAGTCAAAGTTCGAAGACATGGCAAAGAGTGACAAAGCTCACTCTCACCGGGAGATGAAAAATTGTTCTCCTCAAAGGGAACGAGAAAGGAAAGAAGAGATCCCAGTGTTACTAAAAGACCTCCATCGGCCTTCTTCCTGTTCTGCTCTGAACACTGCCCCAAAATCAAAAGTGAACACCTTGGTTTATCCATTGGGGATACTGCAAAAAAACTGGGTGAAATGTGGTCTGGCCAAAATGAACAAAAAGCAGCTAAGCTCAAGAAGAAATATGAAAAGGATACTGCTGCATAACGTGCCAAGGGCAAACGTAAAATGGGTAAGAAGGGCCCTGGCAGGCCAAGTAGCTCAAAGAAGAAAAATGAACCAGAAGATGAAGAAGAGGAGGAAGAGGAGGAGGAGCAAGATGAAGAATAAAGGCTGTCCTGTAACGTGTGTGTGCTCTCAGGCAATTGTTTTGCTAAGAATCTGAACACAGCCCTAGCTGGTTTGGATCAGTGGATAGAGCATCAGCCTGCAGATTAAAGGATCTTGGGTTTGATTCCAGTCAAGAGCACATACCCAGGTTGCAGGCTCGATCCTCAGTTGGGGGCATGCAGGAGGCAGCAGACCAATGATTCTCTCTCATCATTGATTTTCTCTCTCTCCCTCTCCATTCCATTCCTCTTTGAATCAATCAATATATTTCTTTTTTTTTTTTAAGTATGTGAATTCAAGTGCAGCTCAATATTAGCTTTAGTATAAAAACTGTACATATTTTTGTATAGCTGGTAAGATTCTTTGTGGAGAAAATGCTTTTATAAAAAAAATGCAGGTTAGCCCTGACTGGTTTGGCTCAGTGGATAGTGTCAGCCTGCGGACTCAAGGGTCCCAGGTTCGATTCCAGTCAAGGGCATGTACCTTGGTTGTGGGCACATCCCCAGCAGGGGGTGTGCAGGAGGCAGCTGATCGGTGTTTCTTTCTCATCGATGTTTCTGACTCTATCTCTCTCCCTTCCTCTCTGTAAAAAATCAATAATATATATATATATTTTTTTTTTTTTTTTAATGCAGACTGTAGCTTTTTGAGGGGGCTACTACATGAATTTTGATGTTAAATGTTTCTAAATATTTAATGGTTTCATTTCCTGTGCATGGTAGCACAGCAAACTCATGGGAATTAGTATCAATAGTATTTTTTGGGTTTTCTAGACTGTTGCATTTTGAGTGGTTTTTTTATTTTGTAATAAAATTATGTATATTAAAAAATATAAACACTCCTTCTCTAACTTGCTACTTGCCTCTCCTATTTTATTTCTCCCATGGTACTTAGCATTACCTGAGATTTTATCTTTATTTGAACTCTCCCTCACTAGAATGTAAGCTCTACAATATCAGAAAGAGGCTTTCTACCACTACCACTGTACTCCTGGTACCCAGAAACACACCTAGCAAGCATGCAGTAGGTGCTCCATAAATGTGTACAGATGAATCAAGCTCTACTTCAACAAACAAAGTAAGTTCTTGATCTTTTCATCCTATCCTATTCAGTTCACCTGCCACACTCACTGTCATCGAACATTTCAATTTCACCCTGGGTGGCAAGTCTTCTTTGTGATGGTTACATCATTCAGGAAACTGAATCCAGGTGCCAACCCAGAGAGACATCCTGCCACCTAATTTCACTACTCGGTGGTAACCTGAGATTCTCCCCCCTCAACTAAACTGCACTAGAGGTTTAAAAGTCCATCCTACAAATGTTTCCAAATGACTTATACATATTGAATAGGTATACCTTGGCTTCTATGTGAGGAGTCAAATACAATGTTGGCAAACACCCGAGTGAGAACTGCAAGTTTCAACAAAAGCAGAACATAGTATGTTGGCAGCCAATATCACTTCACTCTATTCTGTATTGAGTCAGCCAAACACTTTCTGTCAAGACTCAGCTAACTCTCACCACACACAAATACTTGTCTATTCATTTGCTTATCACAATAATCCTACATAATAAAAGGCTAATATGCAAATCAACCGAACGCCAGAATGACCCATCGCTATGATACACACTGGCCACCAGGGAGCAGATGCTCAATGCTGGAGCATGTCAGTGCACTCCCACAGGGGGACTGCCACTCAGCCAGAAGCCCTGAGCTGGGCTCCTGCCTGGTGAGCATAGTGGCATCTGGTGAGCACAGTGGTAGTAGCAGGAGCCTCTCCCGTCTCCGCAGCAGGTGGACATTCCCCAAGGGCTCCGGACTGAGAGGGGGTAGGCCGTCCTGAGGGATCCCCCACCCCTCCTCTACCCCTATCCCCCTCCCCCGAGTGCATAAATTTCGTGCACTGGGTGTCTAGTATCTTATAAAGCACATACTACACTTTACATATATCACCCTAATCCTCAAAATAGTTCTTCCTACAACATAGGTATTATTATCTCCATTTTATAGATGAGGAATTTGAAGCTCCAAGAAGTAACTTGTAAGTAATAAATAAACAGCAGGCTGGGATTCAAACTCATGTCTATTTGAGTTTAAATTCTTCCTTTTTTTCATTGTAACACTTTCATTCCTAAGGCTCTGCCATCACCCATCGCCTGTACTACACCTGCCATACAAAAGACATCTGATAAATGTTTACTGATTCCAAGAATAAAATAAAATATTTTAGTTCAAATGCAAGAATCTGCCTAAGATGAAATTCTTTAGTCCAATTTTAGTTTTAAAACAAAAAATCAAATTCACTCAACTCACTTTAAATAGTAAGTATTGGAAAATATAGCATTTTCAGTTTAAAAAAAAACAAAAAACTGGGTTTATTCCAAAATGGAACCTATCAAAATATAATGTATTACTATAGAAATCTGGATATAAAGCAAGTGAAACTACAAAAGCAATGTTGTTTAATGCACTAAGAGGTGGACATGAAGTAAAATCTGAACTCAAGTTGCCTCCCCAACTAACAATGGTACCCCAGCCCTAACCAGTTTGGCTCAGTAAATAGAGCATCGGGCTGTGGACTGAAGGGTCCCAGGTTCGATTCCAGTCAAGGGCATGTACCTTGGTTGTGGGCACATCCCCAGTAGGGGGTGTGCAGGAGGCAACTGATCAATGTTTCTCTCTCACTGATGTTTCTAACGTTCTATCCCTCTCCCCTGCCTCTCTGTAAAAAATCAGTAAAATATATTTTAAAAAAGAAAAAACCAATGGGTCCTAAAACTCAAATGTAATAATGTCTTTAAAAACACTTCATAGCCGAAGCCGGTTTGGCTCACTGGTAGAGCGTCGGTCTGTGGACTGAAAGGTCCCAGGTTCGATTCCGGTCAAGGGCATGTACATTGGTTGCGGGCACGTCCCCGGTAGCGGGTGTGCAAGAGGCAGCTGGTCGATTTTTCTCTCTCATCGACGTTTCTAGCTCTCTATCTCTCTCCCTTCCTCTCTGTAAAAAGTCAATAAAATATATTTTAAAAAAAACAAAACACTTCATAAACTGTAAAGTGTTATACAAAGATATTAGTGTAATTTGAACTTTAATGACAGAATAAAAGCCTAATGTAAGACTCAACTTATAAGATCAACATTATTAAAAGTCCCAAATATATCTGCATCATTAAAAGAGGTAAGTGTCCTAAACTCCAACTAGTTTATCCTTAAAAAAGATGTGGCTTACCCAATTATGAATCTTTTTATGTCTAAGTCCTATTTTTCCACCTACATTATTAAGTTTCTTGATGGCAGATAACTGAGATATAAACATCAATAAATTGTTTTGTTTTGAGAAGAATTAACAATGATCTCACCACAAGAAATGGGGGTAATGGCAAGGAGGCTGAACTCTTCTATCTCCACATAATAATTCCCTCCTTTCATGCTGAGGAGCTTATCCATTCAGAATAGCAGTTGCCAGGTCTATAAAATGGGTTGATAATTTCAGATAATTTCTTCCAGCTATAAAAGCTATGATTCCTAGGGACAACCAATAAACACTATCAGCATAAGCCTATATATTAGCTTAGTCCTCCACAGCTAACAAGAACTAAGCAAACTACAGAAAAAATTCTCAATAATCTTAAATAAAAGACTACTACTATATATAGCATTGGTCCTAATTAATGCCATAAAAATGCATTTTATCAATGAGCTTGATAGGGAATGATAAAATATTTTTACAATCAGTGGGATATGAATAAGTAAAAGAGGTGAATTAATGAGTGAAGATTTAGCTAGTTGGTTAAGAAGCTATTGGAATTATGTATAAGAAAATCTCATCATTAGGCTCACCATTATTTTTAGCCCTTAAACATAAATGAGCATTGCCCTATCAAAATTCAGATTATAAAGATAACAATGAGATTTGCAATCTTACAACACATTTTAACATCAGCATAGCCTTTTTTCTTATAGTTTCAACATTTCCCCCAATCCACCTCTCAACAACAAAATCCTCCAACTACTCAGCATCTACTAAATAACAAACCCACCCCATCACACTTCCTAAGGAAATAAGATCACTTAAAAGAATGTTGTTTTCCTGATTCATTCGTTTTCTGCGTATGTTTCTATATCTATATATAAGCCATGTGCCAGAATCACAATTCAATTTTACACCTGCAAGTGATCAGGGTTGTTATAATTTCAAAGAATAAAAGTGTACACACAGTAGACAATATATATTAGTTGAGTATATACAGATATAGAATACAAGTGACCAAAATATAAATAAGACTTATGAGAAGTACCCACTGCAACTACAGACTCAAGTATGAGTTCTTTAGTCTGTGTCACTCAAGGCCCTGGCATGCTGGCCATTATCTTTTTTCCTTTTCTGGACAGACTGACCTATTCATTATTTCCTAAGTACAAACTCCTTCATGTTACACCTTTGCCCAGACATTTCACCTGCCTGGAATTACCTCCGTCTCATCAAACCTATTCAAAAACAATTCAAATGTCACTTCCTCAAAAATGCCTTCCCTGACAATCCTAGCCAAAGTTGCACCCGCCTTCTCTCTTGTTACTCCCCACTGCAGTGGTTGACAAACCGCGGCTTGCGAACCACATGTGGCTCTTTGACCCTTTGAGTGTGGCTCTTCCACAAAATACCACGTGTGGGCACACACATACAGTGCGATTGAAACTTCATGGCCATCCTTTCTTCTTAAGTAGCTCTGGAGAGTTTGAGCTCAGAAGGATCTATGATGGGAAACTAAACCACAGAATTGTAGTGACAATATATATGAATAGAGCTTTCTAAGTTCACAAGTATTTTGAAAACACAATTTTGTTTTTTGGGTTTTTTTAAATATATTTTATTGATTTTTCACAGAGAGGAAGAGAGTCAGAAACATCGATGAGAGAATATTTTATTGATTTTTCACAGAGAGGAAGAGAGTCAGAAACATCGATGAGAGAGAATCATCTATCAACTGCCTCCTGCACACCCCCACTAGGGATGTGCCCGAAACCAAGGCACATGCCCTTGACCAGAATCGAACTCGGGACCCTTCAGTCCGCAGGCCGACGCTCTATCCACTGAGCCAAACCGGTTTCGGGCATAATTTGATTTTTACTGCTGTTATTATTAAAGCGGATGTTAACAACTATAACCACAGCCACCAAAGTATAACTGATTCAGACAAGATCATTGGCAGATGCTATAATAAAACCATTTGGTAGGAGAATAGGATATTCACCTTGTTTAAAAGTCTCTCCACAAATTAGTTACATAGAACAGTAGGTACCTTTACAATGGAGATCAAATTTACCATCAACATTAATGGGATAGATTAATATTATGTGCTTCCCCATATGACAGACATAGCATCATCTATGTAATATTACTTACTAAAAATGTTTACACTGCATCTAAACATGATAAAACAATCCTACAAATCCAATTTTAAACTACACCATAAATTAACAAGTGGCAGTTTCTTACAGGTTAGTTGCAATGTGGAACCTGAAGCCACATACATTAACTTACGTTTTGTTACATTAAAATCAATTGGTCTACCTTGCCCTTTGAATGGATCTTTTACCCAAGCATGATTTTATAAAATCATGCATTGATCATTTGGAATGCTAGTTCACTAAGCTGACAGATATGTGGATCTTCTAAATGTTGACACATTTCATTGTCCAATATCAAAAGAATCACTTTGGGTCTTAGCCAGTTTGGCAGTGGATAAAGCACTGGCCGTGGGACTGAAGGATCCAGAGTTTGATTTTGGTCTAGGCACATGCCTCTGTTGCAGGCTTGATCCCTGGCCCTAGTCTGGGGGAATGGGGGAGGCAACTAATTGATGTTTCTCTCTCCTCCTCCTTTCCATTCTTTCTAAAAATCAATGAAGCCCAGTAAATGTGGTTCAGTGATTGAGCACTGATCTATGATTCTCTCTCATCTATGTTTCTATTTCACACAACTTAAGTGGTTATCTTAAAGACTATCTAGTCCAAATCACTTTTCAGATGAGAAAACCGAGAACCTGAAAAATTACATGATATGCCAAGGTCATACTATCTGGCTATGGCAATGCTAGGTCTAAAACTCAAATTTCCCCAGTTCCTAGTCAAATATTCAACTACCTTTTGTATAACCCAAAGCTTCTAGAACTCCATAACTTCTGTATAACCTGTAGTATGGCAATCATTTCAATCAACATATACTCTTTCAGAGAGCCTCTAGTTCTACTATCTCATATATATGTAGGAATTGGGCAATGAATTCTAGGCATATAGATCCAAAAAAATCGGAAAATATCTGCAAGTCATATATCTAATCAGATACTAGTATCCAAAATATACAGAGAATTCTTACAACTCAACAATAAAAAGACTTAATTGCCAGCTCTAGCCAGTTTGGCTCAGTATATAGAGCATCAGCCTGTGGACTAAACAGTCTCAAGTTCGATTCCAATCAAAGGCATATGTCCACTGAGCCAAACCAGGTAGGGCTGCACTAATATTGTTACTAGAGGTCCCAATGCACAAAGATTCCTGCAAGAATGGGCCTTCCTTCCCCTGGCTGCCAACACTACCTTCGCTTCAGCCTGGAGCCACCTTTCCACCTCCCATATATTGCTATAATTCACATAATATTATCTATCAGCTGCCCAGAGGCCTGGGGCAGTGCAGAACACCTGCAGTGTCACCATGGTGACAATGCAAGTGTCCCACCCCACTTGCCTGTGTATGCAAATTAACCCACCATTTTATTGGGTTAATTTGCATGCTCACTCCTGATTGGCTGGTGGGCATACAAAGGTACAGTCAATTTGCATCTTATTCTTATTAGTGTAGATAATCATTTGGTTACCTTTGTCACTTACATAAATTACTAGAGGCCTGGTGCACAAAATTCGTGCTGCGGGGGGGGGGGGGGGGGTCCCTCAAACCAACCTGCACCTTCTCCAATCTGGGACCCCTCGAGGGATGTCTGACTGCCCGTTTAGGCCCGATCCTAATGGGATCGGGCCTAAACGGGCAGTCACACATCCCTCTTACAATCCAGGACTGCTAGCTCACAACTACTCACCTGCCTGCCTTCCTGATTGCCCCTAACCACTTCTGCCTGCCAGCCTGATCAACCCCAAACCACTCCCCTGCCAGCCTGATTGATGCCTAGCTGCTCCCCTGCCAGCCTCTTTGCCCCAAACTACTCTCCCCTGCTGGCCTGGTCACCCCTAACTGCCCTCCCCTGCAGGTTTGATAGCCCCCCAACTGCCCTCCCTTGCAGACCTGGTCCCCCCTAACTGCCCTCCCCTGATGGCCATCTTATGGCGGTCATCTTGTGTCCACATGGGGGCAGCCATCTTGTGTGTTTGAGTGATGGTCAATTTGCATATTGTTCTTTTATTAGATAGGATAATAGCATAAGAAGAGTGTTTATCTGTATATTCCTACTTAGAGGACATGCCTTGCTCAATAATATTGAATTGAGCCTCGGATGCATTAACCTTGTGCTGGTATTTCTCTTTTTCCTGAGAGGGCATACGTGAGAAGCTCACTTTTGTGTCTGTGTGTTTTAAAACAACCAAATAAAAATACATATTGTGCCCTGACGGATTTGGCTCAGTGGATAGAACATTGGCCTGCGAACTGATTTCAGTCAAGGGCACATGTCCAGATTGTGGGCTCAATCCCAAGTAGGGGGCATGAAAGAGGCAGTCAATCAATGATTCTTTCTCATTACTGATGTTTCTATCTCTCTCCCTCTCCCTTCCTCTCTAAAATCAGTAAAAATGTTAAATATATATGCAACAATAGAAGTACAAAGTAGAAAAGTAGTTGCGTTATGGAGTCAGGAAAGGTTTCATAGAAGCAAAGATGTCTAAACTCAATTTTAACCCTTTGTACACCAGAATCATCTAGAGATGCAAATGGGATGGTTTCTGTTTTGGATGCATGGCAGTTAACTGATTAAAGAATGAGTAAAAGTCCTCTCCAGCAGAGAGAGAGAGAGTATGTTTGTGTTTTGTGTATGGCCCAGTGCACGAAATTTGTGCACTCCAGGAAGGGAATCCCTCAGCCCAGCCTGCACCCTCTCAGTCCAGGAGCCCCGTGATCAATCACCCCACAGAGGAAGGCCCCGCCCACCTGCCACAGCACTGCCAGCCAGACAGCCTGGGCCTCCCTCTGCAGGGCAATCGCAGAGCTCCCCCCGACCCCCGATCCATCGCCCCGCAGAGTGTGGCCTATGCCCTCCCTCTGCAGGGGCAATCATGGGGCGATGGCAAGGGCCCCTAACCAACCGCATCACACCTACCTTGGCTGGCCTGGCGCCAGTGTGTGTCATAGCATTTTCTTCCAGATGGTCGTCATTCGGTTGTTTGGTCAATTTGCATATTATGCTTTTATTATTATAGATTATTATAGATATACTGAAGGCCTGGTGCACAAATTAGTGCACAGGTGGGGTCCCCAGGTGAACAATCAGGGTGGTCTTGCCCAGTCCCAAATGGGTCTTAGGGGGATGGGGGGTGAGGGGGGACTACAGGAGGTTGTATAAATAAATACATACATACATACATACATACATACATAAATAAATAAATAAATAGATAAATAAATAAATAAATATTTGTATGGATTTCGAAGAGGAAGGGAGAGGGAAAGATAGAAACATCAATGATGAGAACCACTCCCTTCTGGGGATTTAACCTGCAACCGAGGCAGGTGCCCTTGACCAGACTCAAACCTGGAACCCTTCAGTCCACAGGTTGATGCTCCATCCACTGAACCAAACTGGCTATGGTCTAATATCCCAATTTTAATGAGGAACTCAACTTCAGAAAGGTAACAGCTCACAGCATTATATCTATGCATTCTGTTCAATGTCAGAAATTTAAACTCAATTAATCCTTAAAACAGCCCTAAGAACTAGGTGTTATTAGTACTTCTACTTGTAGATAAAAATAAAAAAAATAAAAAAAAAACCTGTGATTCAGGGAGGTTAAGCAATTTGGTCATAAACAGCAGAACTAGGAATTAAATCCAGGTCTGCCTGATCCTAAAGTTCTCTTCCAGTAGATGTAATTGCTTTATCTACCCTTAATCATTATTCAGCCTAATTCAATATGGTTCCATTCTTATACTCTGCATTTCTACTGACTAGTGGTAGTAGTCTCTTGCCTGGACAGGTACAATACACCTTTGCTAAAGACATTGTTTCTGTGTACTAGGCCTTAGGAAAGGCTAACAGCTAGAGAAATACTAGCCAAGAAAAACTCCAACACAAAGTGACTGCTTCAAAAACTTTTCTCTTCAGGTTTTTCCAAAGGTAGAAGAGCCTCCAATGCTACAGCAGACTAGCCTAAGGAAGAGATGCAAAGAAATCTTTTCATCAAAGAAAAAATGGAAAGGGCAAGTCTGGCCAAGTTCTGTTTACAACAATGCAGAGATCATGCAGAACACATTGCAGCAAAAGCAGGTGCTGGCGGACATCTGAGCGCCATCAAGCCGCGTGAGACCATTAAAAAAATAATGAAAAGCTAGAAGTACTTCGATCCTAAAAATGCCTCTAAACAACTGCAAAAAATTGACATAGGACAAAATAGTGGAATTCAATAGAAGCAGTTCAAGAGTTAAATCCATGAGACAATTCATTTACCTTTTTCCCACATACAACAGGTAAGCTTTTTTCTCAGTTCCCAGCAAATCCAATACCCTTCAAATGCTGTTTCTCTTAGCTTACTAGATGACCTAGGAATGACGCAGCAAGCGACATCCTCCCCACTTCCTCTTTAACAGCAGAAAGAGAATCAAGGAACAGAAGAACCAAGTAGCTGGGAGCAATCTTCCTTCTCATTCCATTCTCATTCCAAACACCAGATTTGTCCTACTTACACAAGAGAAGTGACTATTATTTTTTTTAAATCAATCTTTATTGTTCATATTATTACAAAAGTTCCTCATTTCTTCCCCCCTCCACCAGGTTCCCACCCCACCCTCCGTCCCCTCCCCATCCCCCATTGTCCTCATCCATAGGTGCACAGTTTATGTTCAGTCTCTTCCTCCCTCCCTTTCCACACACTTGATCTTAGCCAAAAGGCCGAGAAGCGATCCCCTTTCCCCGATTGTAAATCCCTTTTCAGATAGTAAATCAGTTACTTAGCATTTTCTCATATCAATAATACCTCCACACAATGATACCCTTCACACAAAAGACATTTCCAAATAGGTCAACCAGCCTCATCCAGGCCCCACCCAAGGCACTCACAGATCATCACCCCAGCGCTATACTAACTCAACACATCCAGATCTAAGCCTTCATCACTTGATTCAGCAGACCCTCAAGTTCCCGCAAAAGTTTCCAGCCATGTCTGAGAGGTAGCCGTGGGGTAGGGGCAGGCGAGGAGCGAGCTGTTCCGGGCCTGGCTGCTCCGGGCCTGGCCACTCCCAGCCTGGCAGCCTCTGCTCCGGGCCTGGCCGCTCCCAGCCTGGCAGCCGCTGCTCCAGGCCTGGCCGCACCAGACCGAGAAGTGACTATTATGACACTCTTCCCAAACCATTTTTTTCTTTCAAACTAAAATTAAATAACCTTTTAAATTTTATCCATTAAATTTAGTTCTGATGTCCTTAGACAAGATCCTTCATGGATTTCTCATCTTTTAAATAGGAATAAATATGCTACAGTCTGCACATGTGTCAAACACAAGGCCCGCGGGCCAAATCCGTCCCGCCAGGCCTTGCAATGTGGCCCGCACCGCGCTGTCATCACTGCACTCCGCTGCGTTTCCATCACAATGACAGTTTATGACTGTTCAGTAAACCATTCGGCCCGCGATTTAGGCTGGATTTTAGATTTTGGCCCCTTCTCTGATTGAGTTCGACACCCCTACTCTAGACCAAGCATGTCAAACTCGCGGCACTCGGGCCACATGCCTAGTTTGTCTGGCATTTTGAGTTTGACATGCTTGTTCTAGACCCTCTCTCTCTTACAAGAATGTTATTTGGCTGAAAGCGGTTTGGCTCAGCGGTAGAGCGTTGGGTCTGCGGACTGAAAGGTCCTGGGTTCGATTCTGGTCAAGGGCAAGTACGTTGGTTGCAAGCACATCCCCGGAGGGGGGTGTGCAAGAGGCAGCCGGTCGATGTTTCTCTCTCATCGACGTTTCTAGCTCTCTATCTCTCTCCCTTCCTCTCTGTAAAAAGCAATAAAATATATTTTTTTAAATGTTATTTGAAGGATATGTTATTTAACGTACTTAAAAAAGTTAAAAGCATAACAATAGCTAACATTGATTGTATGTTTATTTTGTGCCATCCTAAGCCCTTTGCATGAACTCATTTATTTCACAGAATACTATGAGACAGATACTATCTTGCACACAAGCCACAGCAGGATCAGGAAAAAGCCAAAGAACAGTAAGATGGCAAGTCAAACCAATTATTTACTTAACAGTCCACATGGTACAGAGCACTACAAAATGCACAGTGCCAACTTGCTCCACCCCTTCTCTACTAGTCAGTACAGGCCACAGATGAACACCAGAGTTGTTTAATCCAACAACCAGCCAAGTTTCAGACAAAATGGCCATACCAAGCTAGATAGGAATAAACACACTTTTAATTTCTAGTCAAAGAATAGCGTGCTCAATGAGGAAGGTGATCAATAATTTAATGATTATAGAGAGATTAAGAAAAATGTCTGACTACATGGGCATTGGGTTTGTTTTTTTTTTTTAATATATTTTTATTGATTTCAGAGGGGAAGGGAGAGGGAGAGATAAAAACATAAATGACAAGGATCATTGATTGGCTGCCTCCTGCACACCCTCCAATGGGGATGGAGATTGCATGTGCCCTGACCTCAAATCAAACTGTGACCTCCTGGTTCATAGGTCGATGCTCAATCATTGAGCCACGCCAGCCAGGCCGGCATTGGGTTTTTTGATAGGGCTTTTACAGTCAAGTATTAAAGAACATAAATAAGAAGGGAAAGGTGTTAAAGAATGAGTGGAAAAGAAAAAACTGTATACAAATGCACTTCTTTTTTTTAAATATATTTTTATTGATTTTTCACAGAGAGGGAGAGGGATAGATAGCTAGAAACATCGATGAGGGAGAATCAACGACCAGCTGCCTCCTGCACAGCCCCTACTGGGGATGTGCCTGCAACCAATGTACATGCACTTGACCGAATTGAACCCGGGACTCTTCAGTCCGCAGACAGACACTCTATCCACTGAGCCAAAAAGGTTTTGACCAAATGCACTTTAAAATGGTCATCAATTATTGCCATCTTATTTTCAAAAAAAATGAAAATAAGATGGCAATAATTCAGAGACAGAAAGAGGGATTTTATTTGTTTTAGAACAGACAAGACCTCAGTGCATTTATAATCTGAAAGGAAGGACTCAATGGAGAGTGAAGTAAAGATGAAAGAGAGAAAGATAGTAATTGATAAAAGTGAGGTACTAGACAAAGTGGATACTACGGGATGGTTCAGAGAAGAAAAGTGATCCACATGGATCCTGAAAGTCACTGAACAAAAGTAATGAAAATGGAGAGAGCAGATGGTAGGGACTTTGAAAAATTAGGAGCCATGCATAAATGGAAAGCCAATGAGCTAAAAGCCACTGGACTAGAAATGCATTGATTATTCCCTGCTGTCCAAGGAGTCAGTCTTCAACCAGCAAAAACAGGAATAATATTTATTATTCATTAGAGAAAAGGTCTTGTTTTCTTTCTTTTTTTAACTTATTTAGGGGGGGAGAGGGTAAGAGGGAGAGAAACTTCTATTTGTTTTTATGCATCCATTGGTTGTCTCTTGTATGTGAAACGTTGGCATATCAGGACTATGCTCTAACCAACTTAGTTACCAGGACAGGGCCTTGTTTTCAACTGTGAGTTGAAAACAAGGAGATAGATGAAATGTTGGGAGAAAAGATTAAGAACCTAAGGCTTTGCTCACATTTGTACACAGGTTCTAGCTGACCCAGTTGGTAAAGGAACATCAGGAATGAGGCAGAGAGGGGTAGGGTTGAGTTTTATACTATGGAGATGATAGCAGCAGTTAGAACTTAGAAGCAATTATCAACAGCAAACATGAAGAGTAAGCTAAAGAAGTTAATAACTGCAGGTGATGGGAGGAATGAAGAGAGCGGTGCATACCAAAAAAAAAAATGCTAGGTATCATGACACTGAGTTTACAGACCTAACTACATTTTCAAGTGGTATGGTCTTCAAATCCCAGAAGCTGGATCCTGAAACTTCCTTTAATTTTATTTGCCATGACCAGCAATTTGTTGAACTGTCTCAACAGTTCGTTGTTTGTTTTCTGAAGCAGACCTTTGTTTAGGATTTGTGGAGAACTCTACCAAAGGATAATGAGGGGCATTACCCAAAAAAGAAGTGCATGTCATTGACTAGAACTAGGGCCACAGACCAGACTTGGTCTTTTAAGCCTCCCCCCTTTTCCCACACTATCCCCACCCCCACAAACACAGGATAAGTTAAACAAAAAACTCCTAACATAACAAATGCATTCCAAAAATTCCTCTGCACTTACATAATTAGATTACCATCTAATGATAATGTTATTTATAAGGTTTACAACCTCCATAACTAAGAACTTACACAATGTTTAGTGGTTTGAAACATACTATTTTTTTCCCCAAATGAGTACTTCCAAAACAAAAGGAACCTTTTAACTTCCAGTTCAATCCCAAAGCAATTTTAGAAGACTCTCAACATATTTCAAATACAATTGTAAAAACACATGGATATAAAGCAGTTAGCAGAAAATCTGAGGCAAAAGTCTATCTTGCCCCCTTTTCCAACTTCCGATAACTAGTCACAAATGTCCCTTATCTTTACCAATCTTCTAATCTTTAAATCCTCTCTCTTCCTTTTTCAAAACTTCTCTCCAACATATTCATTTTTTTAGCGCCTAAATTCAGGTCCTGATAGTGTTCACACCTGAATTTCTACAAAAATCTTTAACTGGCCTCTTTTCCAATAATCTAATAAACCCTTTGATTACTCGATCTATAATTTCAAGTTTATCAAGTCACTGTCCAACTTACAAGCCTTCAATGGTTCCCAAATGTTGGCAAGATCAAGTCCAATTGCCTCAGTATATCTTTCAAGACTGTTCATAATCTGACTGATCATTATACCTCCTACTCCATAATCTAAATTCTATTATGAGGTCACACAGTATTCTCAGGTCCAATCATAATACAAGTTTACTTCCAATCTCAGTATCTTTGCTCATGCTTCTGCCCTGGCCTGGAAAACCAAACTCTTCCTGTCTGTCTATTCCAATCCTATCCATCCATCTTACTATAAAACTCTGGTCCAAACTGCCTCTATGAAGACCTCACAGACTAAAATTCAGCCAAGACTAATCTATGTAAACAATTCTTTAAGATCCTGATTACTCAATCTCTTTGAAATTGAACTATAGTCTTTTTAAAATGTCTAACATAATCATCAGCTCTCAAGTTACCACAAAAAAATATTTTAGCACATATTTGAAAGTATATAGTTTTTTAAAATTATACTAATAATATTTCATCCTGGCTGGTTTGGCTCAGTGGACTGTCTGTGGACTGAAAGATCCCAGGTTCTATTCCGGTCAAAAGGCACGTGCCCAGGTTGTGGGTTCAACCCTCAGTAAGCGATGTGCAGGAGGCAGCTGTTCAATGATTCTCTCTCATCATTGATGTTTCTCTCTAATCATTGTTATTTCTCCCTCTCCCTTTCTCTCTGAACTCAATAAAAATATATTTTTTTAAAAATATGTTTTTGAAGAGTATCTCATATCGCACTGCAATACAGCTGTGGCAGAAAAATATCTTCTACATTCAACCAACTACCATCCACTCTTTAGCAGTCTTCCTATCCTAAGGAACATAAGCCAATGTTGACCTCATTTATTTAGGAAATAATGACCTTAAAGACACAGTTCATTAAATCGTCATGTGTTCTGGTTTAAACAATACAATCAATGTTCATGAGCAAGACACACACAACAGTATGTGATATCACAGGGAAATGGGGGTGGGTAGAGACTGAAGAGGATATGGGGGAGATAAATGGCGATGGGAAACTTGACCTGGGGTGGTGAACACATAATACAATATACAGATAATGTATTATAGAACTATATATCTGAAACTTATGTAATTTTATTAACCAACTAGAAATCTGGTACATGAATTTGTACACAGGTAGGGTCCCTCGGCCTGCCCTGTGCAATTCTGAAACTGACTCTCCGACACACCCTGAGGGGTCCCAGATTTCGAGAGGGTGCAGGCCAGGCCAACAGTGCATGATCAGAACTGGGCAGGCGGGAGGTTGGCCAGCCAGGGAAGGACCACAGGAAGGCTCCAGGGCGTGTCTGGCCCATCTTGCTCAGTCCCAATCAGCTGGACCCCAGCAGCAAGCTAACCTATTAGAGCGTCCGGCCCCTGGTGGTCAGTGCATATCATAGTGAGCAGTTGATTGGCCTTAGCCTATCATTAGCATATTATGCTTTGATTGGTTGAACGGCCGACTGGTCAACTGCACACTTAGCATATTAGGTTTTTATTATATAAGATGTCACCCCAATAAATTTAATTAAAAAAGTCAGGGAGTTGGGGGAAGCAAGTTCAGGAGTCAAACCCTAGCTTGGCATTAACCAGTTGTATTGAATTTGGGCAGGCTTATGTCTTAAGGATTTTCATTTATTAAAATGGGGATAATAGCCGAAACCGATTTGGCTCAGTGGTAGAGCGTTGGTCTGTGGACTGAAGGGTCCCAGGTTCGATTCCGGTCAGGGGCATGTACGTTGGTTGTGGGCACATCCCTAGTAGGGGGTGTGCAAGAGGCAGCTGGTCGATGTTTCTCTCTCATCAACGTTTCTAGCTCTTTATCTCTCTCCCTTCCTCTCTGTAAAAAAATCAATAAAATATTTTTTAAATAAATAAAATAAAATGGGGATAATAAAAAGTTGTTGAGAGAAAAATTAAAGACATGAAAAGCACTTAAGTACAGTGAATGGCATATAGTTAATATAGATTTGTTATTAGTCTTCAGTAACTAAGAATTCTTAGAAATTTTCAATTATAAGACTTAGCTAAGCTGCTTATTCATTGATTATTAGATATAAATTACTAAGATGGCCTAAATCAGAAATATAAACCCAGGTAACAAGGTAGATAGAACATTTGTGATAAAGCTGCTCTGGGGTTTAAAAAGCCAAAAATTAACTTCATTTATCTTGCTCAGGATTTAACTTCTCTATTTAACTTGAAACTGGATAAAACCAGAGATTTCTTTATGTTTAGAAACAGAAAAATGATGCTCACTGTTCGATTTCTGGTCAGGGCACAGGCCCAAGATGCGGGTTTAATCCCCGTGCGAGGGCAACCGATCAATGCCTCTATCTCACATCAATGTTCCTCTATCTCTTTTTCACACCTTTCCTCTCTCTCTAAAATCAATAAAAATATATTTATAAAAATAGAAACTGTTAATTTTGTTGCTATTGTTAATCCTCACCCAAGGATATTTTCCACTGATTTTTAGGGAAAGTGGAAGAGAGAAAGACAGAGAAACATCTATGTGAGATAAACACATTGATTGGTTGCCTCATCATGAGCCCTGATCAGGGCCCAGACCAGGGAGGAGCCTGTAGCCAAAGTACATGGAATCAAACCTGGGCATACACAAGGCAACAATCAATTTTTCACTCTCAAATAGATGTTTCTCTCTTCTCTCTTTTTCTCTCTCTCTCCCCCTTCCTCCCTCTCACTCCCTTTCTCCCTCTCACTCTGTCCCTCCCTCTCTCTCTCCTTCCCTCCTTCCCTCCCTTTCTTCTTCTCTTCCTCTCTCCCCCTCTCCTTCTTTTCAAAATCAATTAAAAAATTAATCTAGCTAATTTTTGCTTAGTGAATAGAGCATCAGCCTCCGGATAGAAGGATTCCAGGTTCAATTCTGGTCAAGAGCACATGCCAGGGTTGCGGGCTTGATCCCCATAGGGGGCATTCAAGAGGCAGCCGATCAATGATTCTCTCTCATCATTGATGTTTCTATCTCTCCTCCCTTCCTCTCTGAAAGCAATAAAAATATATATTCTTTTAAGTCATTAAAAATTAAATATACTCTCAAAAACTTTTTTTTAATAATGACTAATATTTACTACCTACCAACATTATGATCTAAGTGCTTTTGTACATTAAATTATTTAATTCCACAGCCACTATCACCAGCTTAGAGAGAAAAAATTGGGGCTAAGGCTATGAAACTGGAACTGTAGAGCTTTAAATAACCTTATTATAAGGCAAAGTGCTATTTAACCAAAAATGGTCAAAGAATGAGAATGACACAAATGAGTAACCAACTGTTAAATAATTAGCATACAATAAAGTTTTACTTGAATAAAATGTGATTCAGAAATGTATTTCAAGATCCCATGATGCCTAGAAACCAACACTATGAACAATTCTATTGTGAATGTATAAAGTGTAGGAGAAAATACATACTAACTTTGTAATCCATTCTGAAAAGTGTCTTTTTGTAATAAATTCCCCATAGTTTATCATTTGTCTCTTCATATTTCAAAAGAAAACTTCTGATTCTACATATACTTTTTTTTTTTTAACATTTTATTGATTTTTTACAGGGAGGAAGAGAAATAAGAGAGCCTGAAACGTCAATGAGAGAGAAACATTGACCAGCCGCCTCCTGCACACCCCCCACTGGGCATGTGCCCGCAACCAATGTACATGCCCTTGACCGGAATCGAACCTGGGACCTTTCAGTCTGCAGACCGACTCTCTACCACTGAGCCAAACCGGTTTCGGCTATACTTTTTATTTTAATCTATCTATATATATAAAAGGCTAAGTGTCTGTACGACTGGTATCTATGATGCACATTGACCATCGGGGGGCAGATGCTCACCGCAGGAGCTGCCATGACATGCACCAGCCATTTAAAAATGCAGACCTGGCACCACTCAGCTTCCCCGAAGTGGGACATAGGCCCTGCCACCACCCCAGAGCAACACCACACCAAATCGCAGCCAACGCTGCCAAGACCCCCTGGTGCAAAATGCAGCCCAGCCCAGCCCAGCCCGGAAAGGGTTGCTATGGGCACCAGTTAAGACGTCACATAGCAACTATATCTTCTCCCTAGCAACTAGCATCCTTGGAGTTTCTTCAGCCCAGGAACCAGACTTGCTTTATAGTCAGGTGCAAACATTTTACAGCTGAACCAAATGTGAAGCATTTTCCCATGCATCATCTCATTTGATTGTCACAGAAGTCCTGGAGTAGGTAGACAGAAGACTCGGTAGAATCGTATTTTCTTTTCATCAGCAAGAAGCAAAGAACAATATTAAAATATCTTTTCTAATTAATTTCCTTTCAATGTGCACAAATCCGTGCACTGAGACACTGGTAATAAATAAGTTAAAAAGCAAATAGGCTGATTTCATAAAATATTTCTAGCTCATTTAAAGAAAAAGAGAATAGTAAGATTATAAAAGGTAACAAAATTATTCCAATATCTCTCAGAAACCTCCTAAGTCCCTCTGCCCCAATGTTTTCATTTTTAAAAATTTACTAAATTACATGCATATTAGCATAACCAATGGGCACAGATACTGGGACGGTGAGGGCTTGCCCTTGGGAGTGGGAATGGCGGGTCTGGGGGTCAATTGGGAAAAATGAGACATATGTAAAACTTTAGACAATAAAAAATAAAATAAATATTACTGAGCAAAAGAGAAAAAAAGTTTCTAAATTACCCCAAAATCTTCTGATATTGTTTCTAAATTGCCCCAAAATCAGCAAAGTCAAAATGGCCCTGGCCAGTGTGGCTCAGTTGGCTAAGTACAGTCCCATGCACACAAGTTCGATTCCCAGTCAGGGACATATCCAGGTTGTAAGCTAAATCCCCAGAACAAGGCAGCCAATTGATGTTTTCCTCTCATCAATGTTTTTGTCTCTATCTCCCTCTCCCTTCCTCTCTCAAATCAATAAAAACATTTTTAAAAAAATATATTTTATTGATTTTATACAGAGAGGAAGGGAGAGAGAGAGTTAGAAACATCGATGAGAGAGAGTCATCGATCAGCTGCCTCTTGCACACCCCCTACTGGGAATATGCCCACAACCAAGGTACATGCCCTTGACCAGAATCGAACCCGGGACCCTTCAGTCCCCAAGCCGATGCTCTTAACCATTGAGCTAAACGGGTCCCGGCAATAAAAACATATTTTTAAAACAGTCAAAATAATAAATAGTAGGCAACTAATCAAAAATATTTATCACTCAATTGTGCAATATGTTAAGCTAAACAATCTCAGTTACTAATTAAATTTGCTTAAAGTTCACACAAAATTAGTATATGCATTTAATAAAAGAGGAAGAATAACTACTGAGAGAGCTTACTGACACGTAAGAGAAGGTGACTATAAACAGGTTTAATTGGCTTAAATTTTTCATTGTTGACATCATAATAAAATGCCATTTATCAGAATAATTCAAATGAAATTACTTTCAAATGAGTATCTCATTTCAGTTAATAACTCCAATCTGAAAGCATGAGAAGCACTGACTAAGCATCTTCCCAAGAAGACACTGTGCATAATTACTTTTTACCAATGACAGATTCCAAAGAAATATCTGCTTTGTGGTACTAGGACTGGAGTCTTTTACCTTCACAACCTAATAATTATAAAGTCACCTGAAGCAACTGGGGCACTCTCAGTCTTTGCATTAGAGAAAACACTAAACAGAATTCTAATAAAAAGAATCCATGTTAAGAAGCTGAGAAATTAAAATTGCTCCCTATACATAAACATCATTATGATCGATCATCAAAAACTCTACTGAGCCTGGCCAGCATGGCTCAGTGGTTGAGCGTCAACCTATGAACCAGGAGGCTTGGTCCCCATTGGGGGGGGTGCAAAGGCAACCAATCAATGATTCTCTCTTACCTTTAATGTTTCTATCTCTCTCTCCCTCTCCCTTTGTCTCTAAAATCAATAAGAATATTTTTTTAAATACTCTGCTGAGAATCTACTATGTGCAAAACTCAGTGAAAGGAACTGAGAGGAATAATGGCTAAGACAAAATTATCTACTGATCAAGAAGATTCTGATCAAATTAGGTAAAGATACAAGATAGTCAAGTTATCCAAGAGTAGGAGGGGTACTGGCATTACAAGCTGCAAGATTTTTAAGATCCAACTAGGTAGCTTAGACATGCTAGTGTGACTTACCAAAAACATAAGGGGTATCAGCAATTAATGTCACAATTTTTTAAAGTGAAGCTAACTATTATTGCAAAGCCAGGATAGACTTCAAAGAGGGGTAATTGAGCTGAGCATTGAAGGATGGAAAGATTAATTGGTTAAACAGCATAAGAGAAAAAAGGGACAAAAGATAATGGCAACAATGGTGTGAATTGGGCAAGTGGTAATTAAATATTTATAAATACCTACTATATCTCAGTCATTGTTAGGTACTAGGTATACACTGGTGAACAAAACCGATGAGTACTCTGCTCCTGTGAAGTCTAGTAGGGAAGACAGATAATAATCACACAAGCAGATATATCATTACAAATTGTAATGGGCGCTAAGAAGGGAGGCAACAGGAAATACTAGTAACGGGAAAGGACTGGCAAAATAGGGATGAGGGAAAGCAACTCTGATACATAAGCTGAGGCTTAAAGAATGCAGCCATGCAGAAACCGGTCTGGCTCAGTGGACAGAGAGTCAGCCTGCGGACTGAAAGGTCCCAGGTTCGATTCCGGTCAAGGGCATGTACCTTGGTTGCGGGCACATCCCCAGTAGGGGTGGTGCAAGAGGCAGTTGATCGATGATTCTCTCTCATTGATGTTTCTAACTCTCTATCCCTCTCTTTATCTCTGTAAAAAAATCAATAAACTTTATGAAAGAAAGAAAGAAAGAAAGAAAGAAAGAAAGCCAGAAAGAAAGAAAGAAAGAAAGCCAGAAAGAAAGAAAGAAAGAAAGAAAGAAAGAAAGAAAGAAAGAAAGAAAAGAAAAGAAAAGAAAAGAAAAGAAAAGAAAAGAAAAGAAAAGAAAAGAAAAGAAAAGAAAAGAAAAGAAAGAAAGAAAGAAAGCCAGCCATGGCTTAATCGGTTTGGGTCCCAGGTTCAGCCGAAACCGGTTTGGCTCAGTGGATAGAGCGTGGGCTTGGGGACTGAAGGGTCCCGGATTTGATTCGGGTCAAGGGCATGTACCTTGGTTGCGGGCACATCCCCGGTAGAGGGTGTGCAAGAGGCAGCTGATCGATGACTCTCATTGATGTTCCTAACTCTCTATCCCTCTCTCTTCCTCTCTGTGAAATATCAATAAAATATATTTTAAAAAATAAAAAATAAAGAGTCCCAGGTTCGATTCTAGTCAAGGGCATGTACCTTGGTTGCAGGCACATTCCCAGTAGGGGGTGTGCAGGAGGCAGCTTGATTGATGTTTCTCACTATCTCTCTTCCTTCCTCTCTGTACTAGTAAAAAAATCAATAAAATGTATTTTTATAAAAGAAAGCAGCCAGGTAAAAAGCAGGGGAAAGAGTGTTCAAAAGAGAGCCGGCCTAAATAGTATCGTCCTGATATATTAAAGTTGTGGTTTCAATCTTTAGTTGGGACACACACAAGAATCAACCAATGAGCCAAAACCGGTTTGGCTTAGTGGATAGAGCGTCGGCCTGCGGACTGAAGGGTCCCAGGTTCGATTCCGGTCAAGGGCATGTACCTTGGTTGCAGGCATCCCCAGTGTGGGGTGTGCAGGAAGCAGCTGATCAAATGATTCTCTCTCATCGATATTTCTAACTCACTATCCCTCTCCCTTCCTCTCTGTAAAAAATCAATATATTAAAAAAAGAACCAACCAATGAATGCACAAATATATGGATGTTTCTCTCTTCCTTCTTCTCTAAAATCAATGAAGTTTTTATAAAAGAAAAAGAGAAGGCCACCCATACAAAAGCCCAGAGGTATGAAAGAACTTGCTGAATTTAAAAGTAATAAGAAGCTACTGTGACTGAAGCATAATGGACAATGTGCTTAGAGGCAGGAGCCAGATTATATACAAGGCATAACAAGCCAAGATAAAATGTTTGCAGTCCTGGCCAGTTTGCTCAGTGATTAGAGTCAGCCTGCAGAGACAAGGGTCTTGGGTTCAATTCCCAGTCAGGGAGATGGTCAGGATCAGGGACACATACCTCAGTTCCAGGTAGAGGCATGTGTGGGAGGCAACCAATCAATGTGTCTCTTTCCCTTCAATGATTTTATCTTTCTCTCCCCCCACTCCTCCTCCTTCTCTTATACTCTCTGGAAATCAACGGAAAAAATATCCTCAGGGGAGGATTAAAAAAAAAGTGTTTGCATACTCATAAACATACCCTATATAATAAAAGGCTAATATGCAAATTGTCCCCTTGACCAGGAGTTTGACCAAGGGAGGGGCCAGCTGGCCGACCACCCACAGCCCCTCCCCCTGGCTGGCCCTGCCCCAATCAGCGCCCTTCATCCTATCGGGAGAAGCCCCTCCTGGCAGCTAGCCCAGCCCAATCGCGGCTGAGCTGGCCAGACCCCACCCATGCATGAATTCGTGCACCGGGCCTCTAGTTGTTGAATAAAAGGAGCCAGATCCAAAAGAATATGTGGTATATGATTCCATTTTTACAGAAGTACAAAAACAGATAAAACTGTCCTATCTGGTTTGGCCCAATGGATAAAGCATCAGCCTGTGAACTGAAGGGTCGCTGGTTGAGCATTGACCTATGAAACAGGAGGTCACATGCCAGAGTTGGGGGCTCAAACCCCAGGAGGTGGACAGGAAGCAGCCAAATAGATAGCCAATAGATAATTCTCTCTTAACACTGACTAGTGGCCCAGCGTGCGAAATCGCGTGCATCAAGCTGCCTGCCACCGCTTCCAAGGGAGCCGGCAGGAGCCAAAGCATGCCAGCAGGAGTGAGCCACTCACGCAAGAGGGAGGTGGAAGGGAAGGGAGCTGCCACCAGGAGCTGGAGGAAAGGGGAAGAGGGACCAAGAGATGCTCCATGCATCTCCTGATGACTGGTTGCACATGCAGCCTTACCCACCTGCACGCGCCTGTATTGGCTGTTATGTGTGAGGGTGTGATGACCATGTGCATATTAGCCTTTTATTATATGGAATGTTTCTATCTCTCTCCCTCTCCCTTCCTTTCTGAAACCAATTAAAATATATTTTTAATAAAAAATAAATAAATAGGTAAAAATAGCAATGCCTAAACAGGTCAGCAATGCTTGTTATGTTTTGGCTTATATTTTAATGTGGGATTTTCAAGCACTTATTTTGACCCCTCCCCCTACCCTTCCTTCTCCTCAACCCTAATACACCAAAGAGTGTAATAAAATAAAAAGACCCCAAACTTGAGCATCAATTATACAGGAGTTCAACTCAATAGTCTGCCCCTCACTAGCTTTGGCATAACTACTCTGAGCTCAGATCCCTCATATATAAAACGAGGATAATGACTATCTCATAGAGTTATTTTCTCCCCGTCATACCCAAAATACTGAGTTGGTGGACTGTTATTTTAATTTAATTATTATTTCCTAATGGTATATGGATGGTTAAAAAGTTTCCATTCTCAGGATTCATGGGTGGGAGAAGATGATTATAAAATAGGCAACATAAAGAAATAGAATGAATAAAGAGAAATAAGGAGTAAGAGGTGAAAAATTGAGTTTCTTTTAAAGTGCAATAACAAGTTTCAAGCATTTCCTTAGATATTAACTTAAATGAAAGCAGACTGGGCAGGTTCAGTAAAGAGAAATTGTGAGGAAAAAATAAACTTACGTCTTCCCAGCAAGACACAATTTCTACTTAATGTGTTCCCTTTGTGGAATATTAGCTAAAACAGGTTAGAGGTAAACTAAGGATATTCTGTCACAGGTGGAAGGGCAGGTCTTTAATTATTTTACAGCATCCCCACCCTGAAGAACTATTTGAACAACCATAGTCTGTAAGTGCTTCTTAAGGATGGCCAAAGATGTTCTATATTTCAGGAGCTACCATTTCATAAAAAATAAATAAATAGCAGTTCAACTCTTCAATAAATCTTTGGGTAAATCTTCTCCCACAGGGTATAAAAATAATGAAAACCTGGTATATTTCCCCTGATTTGACAAATGTCCCCATCTTCCCTCTCTTATTCTCCTCATGCATTTCACCATCAAATATCTAAGATTTCCCCTCTTTCCTACAAACTTGGCACCTGAACTCTCTAATATTCTCTCTGATGGCACAGTATTGAATGTGAATATAAAAACTTGACAAAATTTACAGGGACCACTCTGCTAACCAATTTAAACAAACGAAGTCAGTAGTGATTACATAGCTGTATACATTTGTCATGTATCCATCACAAAGTGTACCCTTAAAATTGGTGAATTTTATTGTAGGCAGTTGATTGTAGGTAAACTATACCTGGACAAAGCTGACTTAGGGGAAAAAAAAAAAGAGTCCAGCCAGTGTTGCTCAGTAGTTGAGGTCACTAGTTTTGATTCCCAATCAGGGCTCATGTAAACTCAATCCCCAAAATGTCCCATGCAGGAGGCAGCTGATCAATGTTTCTCTCTCATCAATGTTTATCTCTTTCTCTCTCTCCCTCGCCCTTCCTCTCTTTAATAAAGTCAAGAAAAACATTTTTAAGAAAAGAATGCATGCATTCATTCAGCAAATATTTATTTATTTAGCACCTATTATGTGCATTCAGAGTTTATACCAAATCTTTCAGCTTGACTATGTAGGTCCTACCTGTATGTAATGTGCTTTACTCATAAGCTGACAATGTCCCACAAAGCCATGTTACATGAAAAATGGTTTCATTTCTGATCACGAATACCACCTCAATGATGGCCTCTACAGTGGAAGAACCATTAGCTATCGAACATCTTCCATTACATAAATGCAATCTTTGATCACCCAGGTACTCTATAAGAAAAAAATGTATTAAGCAACTACTACATATAGAGCTATAGCACTACAGCAAGGGTTTGTCTTTCTAAAAAAAAAACCAACAAAAACTAAAACTAAAACAAACTAGAACATCTCAAAAGCATTTTGACAACACTGTTGGAGGAAAAGAAGGAAACACTGAATTGACTGGGTCCCAGTAACTTAGTGGCTCAGTCAAAGACCTAGAAACTAAGCCTCCTGCTTCCCAATGCAGTATGCCTAGTGGCGACTTTAGAAACAGACTTGAGTTTTAATTCCAGCTCCACTTCTTACTAGTTTTTATATAAACTTGGGGAAAATCCCTTTAGCTTCTGACCCTCACCATTTGCTCCTCTGTGAAACAGACGCCAACTACTTGTGAAGACTTTGAGATATATACCACCAAGCACCATTATCGGGCACAGAATAGGCACTCAACAATATTAGTTCCCCTTCTTGGTCTTAAATTATTTAAGAGTAAGAAAACACCTATTAATCAGGGCTGATCCAAAATCCCCGTTAGTAATCACAGGACGATGAACCAGTATTTGCTGTCTTGTTTATATTCTAATCAACTCCCTTCCCACCCCACCATTTCCAGTTTTTCAAACTTGAGCGACTATGTTTAGAAAAGCGATTTAATTTTAGAAACCTGGAAAATTCTTCTGAGTAAATTGAGCACAACTTTAATATGCCCCAAGGGGAATTCTGAGCAAAATAATTATTTCTGACAAGAGAACTTTCTCTAGGGGGTTATTCAATGTAACCACACGAATGCCACCAAACACGCAACGTGACAGGAAGCAATCTGGAACATGCTTGTGTAGATTCTCAGAAGGGAAATGTTCCCCGAAAACCCATGCTCCTCTCTCCCTCCTCCTTCATCCGAGGCAGTAAATTCTTACTGGGTGAACTGAATTCCCCCCGGTTCTGACACCAGTCCAGCTCCTTAGGCCAGAACTGCGGCAGTCCGTAAAAAGCCCTGAACAAACCCTACAAAGGTCAAAAGACACCGCCCCCCCCCCCTCCAAAAAAAAGGCAGGGACGTCCAGAGAGTCTTTTCTCCACCAGCGACAGACAGAGAAGGCACCAGGAGCTCAGAAGCATAATGTGCTTCTTCCCAAGGTCATTCATGTCAGAGGTGCGACAGGGAGTGTGCCTGCCTGTCTCTGCGGAGATCGCACTGCAGCAGCGTTTTTGGGGGTGTCTCTGCTCTTCCCCTCTCCCACCCGCAAGCGTGAGCACCCGTCTCGGCATTTCCGAGAGACAAGCCACGACAAGTTCTGCAGCGTTAGGAAAGGGGCTGACGGCGAAGAAACAGATGCTGCACAGCAAGATGGTCTTTCTTGGCTCCCGGAGCGTCCTCCCTCCAAGGTTATTCGCAGAAACCGCAGCCCCCCCGCCCGGCCGCTCCGGGACGCCGGGTTCCCTGCGGGCAGCCTCCGCAGCCCGCGGCCACTGGCCCCAGAAACCGCACTTCATTCCGGCGCCCCGGGAAGCCATGGCTCCCGCCCCGCCGGCGGGGCGGGGGTGCGCGGGGAGGAGGGAGGCGGGAGGCGGGAGGCGGGCCGCGTGCGCTGCGGAAAGTTCACCGCGGCGGCGGCGGCGGCCGGCCCGGCCCGGCTCGCCCGCGTCCCCCTGCAGATTCCACCATTAATTAGTCCTCAGGACTGTCTACTGGCAACTTAAACAAAGCGAATGCCTCACATTCCTTCCTAGCCCGGCGGTCTGGCCGTGAGACCAGCATCCGCCGCCGGGACGCGGCCGGCGAGGCGGGCCGACAGCTGCGGCGGCGGCGGGTCCCCTCCCCGCCCGGCCCGGCCCGCACCCCGCAGCGCAGTCCCTCAGCGTCCCCCGCACGCCGGCCGAAGGCTCCCACCCTCCTCCCTCCTCTCCTCCTCCTCCTCTCCTCCTCTCCTCCTCTCCTTCTCCTCCTCCTCCTCCTCCTCCTCCTCCTCCTCCTCCTCCTCAGGAGCGCCCGGCTCTTCCTGTAAGATCACTTCCTTCCTCCCGGGTGCCCGCGGGCCCCGCGCAGCCCCCTCCCCGGCCGCCGGCCCGCCGGCCCCCCGCCCCGCTCCCCGCCCCCACCGGCCCCGCGCGCTCGCCCTCCGCCTCCCCAACTCGACCTGAAAACTCTCCCTCCGCCCCCCCGTACCCCCAAAAACATCCCCTGAGCTCCCGCCCCAACGTTTCTCCTCAGAGTCTCCTTCCCACCGAGAGAGAAGTCTCTCCGAGGCTTCCCTCCCCCTCCAAAAACTCCAGAAACATTCTCAAGGTCTCGCCGACCCCCAAGGTCTGCCCTTCCGAGCCCTGCCCCCCGAAATTCCAAACTCGCCCCCACCTCAACTCCGCACCCCGCAGCCCGCCCCCGGGGCGCCCGCCGGCGCTGCCCGCCGCCCCCGCCGCCCCCGGCTGCCCCCGACCCCTCCGCGGGGCCGGCCATCCCCTCGGACGCCCCCCCCCCGGCCCCGGCCTCCCGCCCCGCGCCCCCGCCGCCCCGCCGCAGACCCCTCACCTCGGCGGCTCCGGCCCACGCTCCCGCCCGCCCGCCGCGGGCTCAGGCACTCGGCTCCCGGCCGCCGGCGCCTCCTCGGGCTCCCCTGGACTGACAATGAGGGGCGGGCCCGGCGGGTGACGTCAGCGTCCCGGAGGCGGGGTCTGCTGCGAGGGGCGGGGCTAGGCCGTACGCCCCGCCCCCTCCGCCTCGTTTACCCTTCCCCAGACCGGGACTCCGCCGCCAAGTTGTAGGCGCGGTGGGAATTCAAGATGGGAGGCAAAACGTCCTGCTTCCAAGAGGAGCACTCACTCTCTGGGGTGAGATAATCCATGGAAAGGTGGTTAGCCCGGGGCCTGATGGAGAAGCGATCACTCCACAAATACTATTTCTGTTACTCAGCCAATGTGGAGGAAAAGGGAACTCAGTTTAAGACTCAGGAGGCGTGAGTTTCCAGTCCCCAACTCTGCTTATTAATTGTGTGATCCTAAACAAGTCCTTTCCCCCTCACTTTCAACTTCTTTAAAATGGGGAGGGGCGATGACCAGATAGTCTCAAAACACCCTCCAATCATTATATATTTTCTGTGGACCTACTATGTGCAAGGTACCTACAGCCCAGAGACAGGAAGAGGGGAGCTTTCGAAGGGAGCCCAAGGCCCACACCCAGCATGGTGCAGGGCACAGCAAGAGACACTCCTGACAGATGCCCTCCCACATGCTGGCACAGAGCTGCATTCACAAGCTGGGGCATAGATGCGCTGAGGGCCGCTTCCGCTGACTGCAGCAGCATAGCTGGTCTCTTGAGACATCTCTTGTGTAAGTTCCTTATTGCCTATGGAATAAAGGCTAAAGCCCTGACCTACCTTTATACACACACACACACACACACACACACACACACTGTAAAGTTTATCCAAACTTCCTCTGGCACACCCACTGCTTTCCCACATCTGCCCCATGGCTCATGCTCATCCCTTGCTTACTTATCTCAGCTTACAACTCCTAGTTTCCCCCAGCCAGAAATGAACTCTCCCTGCTTGGAATATCCACAGCATTGTGTTTAACTCTCCTGTGGTCATGAACACATTTTTAACTTGTGTCAAATCAACCTCCCTTTGTTTCTTAGCATTTCCTCCCTTCCTTGAGGTCAGAACCCACACATGTTCCACAAGCCATGTAGTTGTCATTCTTATTTTCGTTCTTATGATCATCAATATTATTTCTAGCTTGTCACACCACATAACACTTCTAGTGACAATCCGCCCAATCGTTACACAGGAGAAGATTCTGAAGTGCTGAGGGAGGAAGAGGATTGCCATTGGAACAGGAACCAACACTCCAGTTTCTAGCCCCCAGGGGGATTCTGCAGAGGCATAGCTGACACACCAGGGTATCTCTGTCACTTGGCACCTCCTCAAAAATGGGGAGAGCTTCAAGTTCTCTCTGCAAATTCTTCTTTCTCTCTCTCTCTCTCTCTGCAAATTCTTCTCTCTCTCTCTCTCTCTGCAAATTCTTCTCTCTCTCTCTCTCTCTCTCTCTGCAAATTCTTCTCTCTCTCTCTCTCTCTCTCTCTCTCTCTCTCTCTCTCTCTCTCTCTGCAAATTCTCTCTCTCTCTCGCTCTCTCTCTCTCTCTCTCTCTCTCTCTCTCTCTCTCTGCAAATTCTTTGCAGCAGAGCTGACCCATTTCTCCCTCATGCCTTTCTCCTCTCACTTTCCTGACAAGCGATGGATCTGTGTTCAACTGCCCTTGGCATCTCTGCAGTTCACTAGGAGGGCTGCAGCAAGGCGCCGGGCGTTTCCAGAGCGCTGGCCTGTGGGAAGAGGGAGAGGGTTTGGGGATTCTGATTAATTTCCTGCACTGAAGACAGGCAAACGGCTGTCCTGAAATGCCTGGGCTGGTCCGCGAGGGCTCCTACCAAATGGAGGCTTATATTTAGAATAGGAAACTCAAAAACGCTACTTCCCATGAAAATAGGGCATGGCCACAGGATTGCTGCAGGCAAAGAACAGGCCTTTGCTGAGTCTTTCCCATGTGCTGACTCTGATTCCAAGCACTGCAAGCACTTGGAAGAGAGAACCCAGAACATTCAGGGGGGTTCTGGAGACAGAACTTTCTCCCCGAGACAGATGGCCCCATCTGCCACCTATTCATTCATTCACACCAAAGCTTGGGCACCAGACAAACCAGGATTCAAATCTCAGCTCCACCACTTACCAACTGTGTGACCTTGGACTTGCAGCCTCTGCACCTCGGTTTCTCATCTAAAAAATAGGAGTAATCTCCCTGGCAGGGTGGCTCAATTAGTTGGAGTGTCATTTCATACACCACAGTGTTGTGGGTTCGATTCCCAGTTAGAGCACATACCTAGGTGCCTATGGGAGACAACCAATTGATGTTTCTCTCACACATTGATTTTTTCTCTCTCCCTTCCTCTCTGTCTCTAAAAAGTTAATTAATTAACATATCCCTGAGTGAGGATAAAAAAAAATGGGAATAATAATAGGACCTGTCTGTGACTGTGATGATATGTGAAGTAACATGTGAAAGAGCGTAAGTGCAGAGCCTGGCTCCCGGTTCACGGGAGGATATGGGGGTTTCTGTGACTATTTCATGAGGTCCCGCATGTGCTGGCCTCTGGGCTGTAGGGCTAAGCGACAGTCCTGACTTCACAACCTCAGTTGGAAAAGGAATGAGGTAGATTTGCATGATCAGGCAAGAAAATGCACCTACTGGGTATTGTTAAGTGATAGGAGCAAGTTGCAGAATTACAGGTACCGAGTAGAATCCCATGGTTATAACTTTAATATAGGTTTAAATATACATAAAATATGGAAAATATAGAGAACTAAATAGAAGACTCTCTCCTTTTTTTCTTACTGTTCGACATGTTTGTGTGTGTGTGTGTGCGTGTGTGTGTGTGTGTGTGTGTGTGTGTGTGTGTGTATGTGTGTGTGTGTCAGCAACTTAAAAAAAAAGACTACCAGATGCTAAAATGGGGGGGGGGGGGGGGAGAGGGATGAAAACACAGCTACAAGACAGAGCAGCAGTGGGCATATGGGTCATAGAAAGTTCCACAGCTCACATCTCATTCTCCGTGACACTCCAGAAAAAGCCCCTGCCCAGAAATTCTCACTTCCCTCCCTCCCCAGCCCATTTGAACTTTCAATACTACAGCCAAAGGCAAGACTCCTAACAGAGCCCCCAGGAGCCATGGCAAAGCCAATAGGGAATACTTTTAAGCTGGATTTTTTTTCCTCCTTGTTCTATGCCCTCCTGCACCTCCCAAAGAATAACAATATGTTGCCATCATGTACCTACTGTGCCCAAAGTTTGCACTTTCATGTTCCTCATGATATATGTCTGCAATTTAATTTTAAAATAACTAGAGGCCCGGTGCATGAAATTTGTGCACGGGGTGTGTGTTCCTCAGCTCAGCCTGCACTCTCTCCAATCTGGGACCCCTCGAGGGATGTCGGGCCTAAACGGGCAGCTGGACATCCCTCTCACAATCCAGGACTACTGGCTCCCAACTGCTCGCCTGCCTGCCTTCCTGATTGCCCCTAACCGCTTTTGCCTTCCAGCCTGATTACCCCCTAACCATTCCCCTGACAGCCTGATTGCCCCTAACTGCCCTCCCCTGCAGGCCTGGTCACCCCTAACTGCCCTCTCTTGCAGGCCTGGTCCCCAGCAACTACTCTCCCCTGCATGCCTAGGTCCCCCTGCAACTGCCCCCTCTTGCAGGCTTGATTGCCCCCAACTGTCCTCCCCTGCTGGCCATCTTGTGGTGGCCATCTTGTATCCACATGGGGACAGCCACCTTTACCACATGGGGCAGCCATCTTGTGTGTTGGAGTGATGGTCAATTTGCATATACTCTCTTATTAGATAGGATTTTCTTTCCTTTCTTTCTTTTTTTTTTTTTTTTTTTTTACTTTAGAAAGAGAAGAAGGGAGTGGGGTAGAGAGAGAAATGCAAAAGATAAACATAGATCTATTGCCTCCTACACATACCCCAATCGGAGATCGAACCCAAAACCTGGGCATGTGCCTTGACCAGGAATTGAACCTGAAAGCTTTCAGTGTATGGAACAATGCTCCAAACAACTGAGCCACACAGGCCAGGGCTGCAATTTAAAATTTTTACAAGGAAGTTCTATTACTGAGTCATCAGGGAAAAGGGTATATATAAAATATATAATAGTGCTAACTAAGCTGGGGTTGGTTCACTTTGGTTGGTTTGAAAACAATAAAATATAACATTGTGGTTGAAGCAAGTGCTAAGGTTCACAGGAATCATAGAAAGCGAAAGTGGGGAAAGAGATAAAATCACCCTAAATTTCTCCTACTATCCCCCAAAAGGCATGATTTACATTTACCTTTCAGGCCACCCACCAGAACCTATATTTCATTAATTAATTAATTCATTCATTCATTCAACTGACACTTAAGGACTCTTTACTATCCACCAAGCATCATAGTGGTTACTTCATAGTTACTATTCCATATAGGTTATGGGAGTTACTATTCTTATCTTGCAGATGAAGGAAACAAGGCTCAAGAAGGTAAAGTATTAATAACTTGCCCAAAGTCTCACATCTAAGGAGATCTAAGCCGAGGCCTTCACAACATCAAAGCTCGATTCCTGAATGATGGGGGCTGAATTATGAAGCCCGTGAGCCGTGCACTCGGGCAGCCATGACGGCCTGGCTGGCCTTGGGCAAATCACTGCACTCTTCTCAGCAGTAGTTCCCTCATCTCTGCGGGATGCGGGCCTGCGGGCATGCCTGGATATTTTGTGGGAATTTAGTGTTTTGTAAAATCGTAACACATAATACAAAGGGAAGTCATTAGGTCAGCTGTCCCAGGACTGAATCCCACTCATCTTTGAATGTCTTGGTGCTGTCCTTCTTATTGTATAGCCCCCCTTTAAGGCATTTAGGACAGCCTTTCTCGCATGAACTCATACTATTCGCCCCACTAGCCTGGTACCTCCTCGAGGATGGGAACGATGCTTATTCACTTCTGAACCTTGTGCCCCAGTACAGGTCTGCCATGCATCGCTCCGTTCCTTTACTTATTTATTTCATAACGAATGGCTGAGAGCCCAACATGTGCCAGGCCCTGCCCAAACTGTAAGACAACAAAGATCTGGAGAGACAAGACAGCATTAAACGCAATTAATTATTTCATAACAATGCGTGAAGTGCCACCAAGTATCAAGCCGGGTGCTGTGAGGGCTGTGGGGATGCAGAGTGGAGACCTAGCTCAATCCAGGACCCGGGAAAGGCTTCCTAAAGGAGGTGGCCTTGAGGCTCAGAGAGGTTAAGAAACTTGCTCAAGGTCACACAGCTTGGCAGGGGGAAAAGCTGGGATTTTTTAACTCAGAATGCCTGACTCCATAGCCCATGTCCTGTCTGCTATACAACACTGCTTTTTATCTCTCCCACCTCATTCTTCCCTGGCTCTTATTCATGCAAAGGGAGCAAGGTCTATCGAACACGGAATGCACTAAAGCAATGTTTTTCCCAGCTTTGGGGATTAGGAGCCCCCCTTTGAGAATCTGGTGACATCCATGAAGCTCTCCCAGAAACAACATGTATACAGACAGCCCCCCCCAAATCATGCCTACAATGTCAAAGGGTTCATGGGCATCCTGAGGCTCAGCTTTAGAACCCACACATGCCATGGAGGGCCACAGGCCCTGAGAGTGAGATTCTCAAAACTTCCCACGGGGACCTCAAATGCCCAGACAGACCCCAGGATCCTACCCAATGAAAGATTTTCAAGATTCAAGAGAAAGATCCCGGGGTCCTGTAGAGACCCCCCCAAGTCCTCTGAAGTAACAGCAGGGCCCTGCAGAGGGATTCTCAAGAAGCTTCGGGCTGTAGAGGAACCTCCGGCCCCCTTACGGCAGGTCCTCTCCCCCCCCCCAGAGGAACCTGCAGGCCTTGGTAAGCCTGGCACCCTCTGGGCGGTCCCTGGCACCTTTGAAACTCCGAAGAAAAATGCAACACCCACCATGTCCCACACAAAAACAAGGGGCTTCCTGGCCTCTGGGAGGCCCTCCGTAGCCCCCAGATCCTGACCTCCTGTTCTTGAGCTTCCATAAGAGCCTGACTCCCACCCCCCAACCGCTCAAGAACCTGGACCAGGACTACAGACTCAGGCACAAACTTTAGAGCCAGAACAGACCATGAGTTGGATCCGGGCCCTGCGGTTTTTCTCGCCATAACCTTGGACCACTCACCGACAAACCCTGGGGTCCAGCATCGCACCTCCCAGAAGAGAGGGTCAGGCAAGTCTCCCTCCCCAGCCCAGCCCAGCCCAGCGGCGTGGGCTCCGGGCGGGACCCAAGCCTCTCCGCTCCGGGTCCGGCTGCAGCAGCTCCGTGCGATGCGGCCCGGCAGCCTCGGCACCGGGCGCCGGCGGCGGGGGAGGGCGGCGTCTGCCGCAGTGACAGCTCCGCGCCGCGGGCCTGGGAAGCCGGCGGGGCCTCTCCCACCGCCCGGCAGGGCGTTCCCGCCAGCCCGCTTCCTGCAGGCGAGGACGGGGAGGAGGGCCGGCGCGGAGGGGCCGCGGGGCCTGGCAGGCCTGGTTCCTGGCTTTCTCTCCGCATTTCCTGAGCAGGACCAGCCGGGGGATGGGACCCGGCACAAACCTCCTTCCCCCGGGAGCGCGGCCAGGAAACCGCGTCCTTGCTGACTCCGGTGCCCACTCCGTGCCTGAGCCCGGCTGGTCTCTTAGTCCTTCCAGCCAGGGAGGATGCCACCCACTTACCCCAGGAGGAAGCTGAGAGGCGAAATGGCACAGGCCCCACACCCCCCAACCCAGCAAGATTCCACCCCCATGATGGAGTTTATTAACTCCATCCTAAGAAGAGAAAACTGAGGCTTCAAAAAAGGAAGTGACTTACCCAAGGTCATCATACAAATATGACCTGCCAGGCAGGGGGCTACCAATGCTCTCAAACATTGCGTTGCTGAGTCCTCAGAATCTATGAAGGTAACCAGTGCACCCAGTTAGTAATGAGGAAAGGGAGAACCAGAGAGGCCAGCCGGCTGCTCCAGGGTCACACAGCGATGAAGCAACAGAGCTGGGAATGGAGCTCCGGTCTCCTGTTTCCAGAGCTCAGGCCTGCTTCCCAGAGGTCCTGCTTCCACTCCCGGCAGTCAGCGATCTGGGGGCCGGCACCTTGTCTCATCTGTTCCTGGGTCACCGGAACCCCGCCTGGAACGTGCAGGAAACAGGCGCTCAGAGTTGAGCACGGAGCCCAGCACAGAAGTTCAGCGGTAGAAGGACCGGTAGGAGGCTTTTAGCCTGACTTCTAGACGCTTCAGCCAAGTGAAAATGCAGCCTCCTTTGGACTAGGAGTACTTCCTATCGTGATGAATCTTCTCTCTCCCACGACAGCCCCTCCCCCTGTCGAACAAACACATTTGGTCTGAGATAGAAATACTCCATTTTGCTCATGCACGGCTCCTTGTAAACAAAGGAAGACCAGCCTGCGCGTTGCCTGGTGTTCGTCCCCGTGCTCTAAGGGTGCGTGGCTCCATGAGCTGGAACAACGCCAGGTGTTCACCCCAAGATGCTCCCTTTCTATGCACAGAGCTGTTCCAGAGAAAAGCAGCTCAGACTACATTTTCCAGCACCGCTTGTAAGTCTGTGAATACTTTTCACCAATAGGATTTGGGCAGGGAAATATTGTGCCATATTCAGGCCAAATCCAAGTTAATAAGTGTGTCTGCTTTCTCAAAGCTCTAGCTCTCTCTCTCTCTCCTCCCATCTGCCAACTGGATGCCAATATCAGGGTGACCTTGGAAACCACATGTTGAATGTGGCAGAGCCTTGGTCAGCCGGGGTCTCACTCAGTCACTGGAGTGAATGGGACAGACATTGGACCAGGTTCTGTTGCTGTTCAGACAGTGAGAGTTCAAGCTTTCTCTATTACAGCAGTGAGCATGGCTTCACTAGCACTGGGACTGACTTGGTTCAAGTTCGTTATGTCTTCCACATCATCGAGCATCGTATTGATCATTCAGAAGAGGCTCAAAAGACATCCATCGAGCACAGACTGTAGTCCAGCTGGCTCAGCTGGTCAGAAATAGTCTCGGTTCATCTCATTGATGCATTATTTCCTGCCTATTCCAAAAAGGGTTTTTGAGGTGGTTTCCATTGCAGCCTCAAGCCTATTTGATGAATAATTAAAGAGGAAGAAGAAATCAAAGAGTAATGAAAGCCTGGACCAAAAGCCAGTGGAGAAGGAGGGAAGAAAGATGAAAAAATGGACTAATTATAGCAGAAAGGCTAGGCTAAGTTTTCTAAGGATAGCAACTGTGACCGAGCAAAAACCGTGGCTCTGAGTCTCCTGGCAGTCAAAGCAAAGAGGGAAACAGGACGAGCTGTAGCTGTAAACAAGTGATTAAACACAGGCCCTGGAACCAGGCTGTGTTTTTCGAAGCCCGACTCTACCCCTTACTAGTAGTCATGTGACCTTAAAAGTTCTCTGTGCTTCTGTTTCTTCATCTGAAAATGGGGTTGATATAATAATAAACCCCCTCTCTTAGGATCATGCTGGCCACTCCCTCCTCCCTCCAGCCTGCCCCAGGCAGCCCCTCACCCTATAGGAACCATCTCCTGAACAAGACGGATAAGTTTCACTGAGAATAACTCCAGCTAATCAGAAGCCGTGAGTGGATGGAAAATCAGACAGCACTGCCATCCCCTAAGCCCAACCTGCAGCTTTTATTCAGGCCCCGGGTTGGTCTCTCTGCCTCGAGGCTCCCCCACCTCCATGCCTCCCTGATTGAGAGCCGGAGTGATTGTTCTTAACACATCTAATCACATCATTCTCCCGCAGAATAATCTTCAATAGCTCCTATTGCTCCGTTTAAAGTTCAAAGACAATAGCCGGCTTTAGTCCCCAAGGCCCAACCTACTTTCCCCAACCTTCCCTTTCCTCTCAGACATCCTTGGCCCCATGGCCCCCCACATTCATAGTTCCCAGCCTGAGCGCCTAGTTTTCTGTGTGGTGTGAGATGAATAAACATGTGGATGAGCTGTCCAAGCAGGGCTGTGAGGCTGTCAGGGTCCGTTAGCCTCACCTTTCTGGCATCTGAAGGCGATTTCTCTGCCAGGGGGATGTACTTTCGTCCACCTGGAAAAGGAACCAGTCAGGAAGAGAGCATCAGCCACGCTGGTTCTATGTAGAGTCTTGGGAAATGAGGGTCTTACCTTGAGGCCAGGTGTCAGAGAGGTGACATGATAAAACAGCAAAGGGGAGCCGAGACCGGTTTGGCTCAGTGGTAGAGCGTCGGTCTGTGGACTGAAAGGTCCCAGGTTCAATTCCAGACAAGGGCATGTACCTTGGTTGCGGGCACATCTCCAGTAGGGGGTGTGCAGGAGGCAGCTGATGGATGTTTCTCTCTCATTGATGTTTCTGACTATCTCTCTTCCTTCCTCTCAGTAAAAAATCAATAAAATATATTTTTTAAAAATAAATAAAACAGCAAAGGGAAGCTACCGTGTTTCCCCGAAAATAAGACATCCTCTGAAAATAAGACCTACTTACAGGTTTCCTTCTGATTGAAATATAAAGCATCCCCCTGAAAATAAGCCCCCCCCCCCCCTAGGCTAAACATGAGAGATTTGGTCCACTGATTCTGAAAGAAATGGAGTCACAAGAAATTCACCAGGAAATTCAGGAATTGGATTGTTATGATGATGTTCCAAAAGATGATGACATGATTGTCATTGAATAAATGAGTAAATTCTTGATACTGTAGGATTCACAGTTTGTCTGGTTTGTGTTGACAACTACCGTACTACCGTACCAAATAGGGGTAATAAATTTCCTTTATTTTCATTTAACAATAAATGTGTACGGTATTCTTCTTCATGGAAAAATAAGACATCCCCTGAAAATAAGACCTAGCGCATCTTTGGGAGCAAAAATTAATATAAGACACTGTCTTATTTTCGGGGAAACAGGGTATATTTCCTATAAAATGTGTGCTACCTGTTCCCAGCCTTTTAACAACCTTCCTGTGCTATCACCCTTGGTTGGGGCAGAATCCACCTCTGTAGAGGCATGTATTGCATACAGTTGCCAGTGTTGTCCTACTGCAGGCACAGGCCTCCCTCCTCATCCTGCTCCCTGGCCAAGGAAAATTGCTCTATGCGAGGAAGGTGCCCATCCACCTTGGATTTCTGCATCTTCCACTGGTGCTCCTGCGCCACCTCGTGGTTCTGTCTGGGATATATGGGTATTTCTGCCCAAGAGCTCGGATCTCAAGGGTGGCATTTTCATCTGTCTGCATCCCTCTCAGGCCCTCTGCATTCCTCACCGGAGCCTGAGTTTCTGAGAAAGGCAGCCGTGGGTTCTGTCTCACTGTGGAATCTTGGGTCTGTTACTGCGGCTCTCCCGACTCAGGTTCTTCGTCTATAAAAAACGAGTCCTTCTACCCGCCAACATTCTAGGATCTTTATCTGAAGTGACCTGTGACCTTATCTCAGGGGGCAGAATGCAAATTCTAGGAGGGCCGGGAGTTGCTGGCTTGTTCACTTTCTATCCTAAGTATGTGAGGGCAAATTATAGACAGTGTTTTGTTGGTTTGGGGGTTGGATTCATATTGTAGAAACACTGTGTGTACACATGAAGGAGGTGATAGTCATTCTGCCCACGTCTGTCCAAGTCCTCTGTTATATTTGGGAACAGGACTTTGAAAGAAACATGCATAACGTGTGACTCACTCACAGGAGGGTGAACAAAATGATGGTGGTGGGGACCACAAAAACCACATTTTATGAACAGTTGGAGGAATGAGAATATTGAGTCTGGTATTAAAAAAAAATACTCAGGGGGGAATGTGTCTACCTTCTGAGGAGGGCATCTGGGGAAGAGGGATGGGAGATTGAGGAGTGAGGGCTGCTACTTCAGGATTACAGAAACCAAAACCAAAACAAGCTTTCAGTCTGAGCTAGATAAAGAACAGACCTGCATTTGAATCTCAGTCTGTCCCTAACTGGTTTCGTAACCTTGGGCAAGTTCTTACATTACGTTAAGACTTGGATTTCTCAGGAATAACATGGGTATAGTGTGGGACACTTAGGACTGTTGTGAGGGTGGAACGATATAAAGTATTTATTTATTTATATTTATTATTTTATTTTAAAAAATAAATCTTTATTGTTCGATTGTTACAAATGTTCCTATAAAGTATTTTTTTATACAGTATTTTTTTTAAATACCCAGTGCAAAGCTGAGTGAGTGTAGCTATGGTTAAAAAAAAAAATTAAAAAAATAGAAAGGTAGCCCAGCCAATGTGGCTCAATGGTTAAGCATCAACCCATGAACCGAGTGGTCACTAGTTCGACTCCTGGTCAGGGCACATCTCCGGGGTGTGCAGGAGACAGCTGATTGATGTTTCTATCTCTCTGTCCCTCTCCCTTCCTCTCTCTAAAATCAATAAAAACCTTTTTTTTTTTCTTTTCTCTTTTCCTCCTCCCCCGCCCTCCAAATAGGAAGGTAGTGAGCACCCTGTCATGGACATGTGAGCAGAGTCTTGAGTGTACGAGGTGTTAATGCCCAGGAGACAAGCAACTGTTGGGGTGTGGCTCAGGGTGATGGTGTGGGCACTACTGGCTCTTGGGCACAATGCTTCGCTCTATATCTTGGGCTTGCTATTTATTTGCTGTGGGATCTTGGGCAAATTACTTAACTGTTTTGAGCCTCAGTCTCGCCATCTGCAAAATGGGGATAATACTAGTTCCCACGTCACTGAGTCATTGGGGGATCAAGAGATAAATAATAAAAATGTGTGAGCTACTGCTCTAATGTTAGCGATCTGGTGGGGTAGTCCTGGATGACCTCGAAGGTTCCCTTCCATCTAATGCCCTCCAGGGGGGGAATCCCTGCTCCTACTGTTGGGAGCAAAATGTCCGGGGCCCTGGCGAAGCAGGTAGATGCACTAAGACTCCCAGATGCAGGGGACTGCTGGCCTCTGCTCCCTGCCCATGCAGTGTTAACAGGGCACTGTGCCTTCCTTCCCCCACCAGCCAGCCCTTCTGGTGGCAGGAAGGTGGCTGGAATGGCACCTGAGGGAGCTGAGGGGGCAGGGCCTGGGTGGAGTACAGGACAGGCCCAGGGGAAGAGAGGCTGTCTGGCTTTCTCATCTGCTCATGCACTTTGGTCCCCAGATAAACCAAGCTCCGTGCGGGCTCCAGCTGCCGTGCAGGGCATAGAGATTAGCTGATAGCACAGGGACGATCAGAGGTTGCCAACTGGTGGGCCAGGAGGCAGATCTGACTGGCAGGCCTCTTTTGTAGTTGGCATAGTTGCACAGGGACTTTGTTTGCTTTGCTTTTTAATTCACTGTCAACATTTAAAAATGAGGAGATGGCATAGGAAATCCAGAACACCATTCTGCTTGGAAGGGAGCAGTGGCTGCTATCTCTACATGGGGTATCTGAGCTCCAGGCCCCAGAGCCCCCACATTCCCCTGTTGTGTCACACCCAGGCCGCTTCATTCACGGATAAATGGCCCCTGCAGGCCCCTAAGCTTTTTATCCCAGGGAGAGAGCACTGGCTTTGACAACATGTAGGAGAAAATGGGACAAATCCCAGCCCAGTTATGTGACTCATTAGTGCTCCAAGCTCCATTTCCCAGTCCATAAAAGGGGAATAAAGACATGGATTCCTCCCGGGGCTAACATGAAGATTAAGTAGGAAAATGTCTGGAATGTAGTAGGTGTTCAATAAAAAATTCCTCATGAGTAAACTGGCCTGGTCTCATTCAATAATCTCCTCTGACTCTAAAGGCTACCATGCCAGGCCTCAGCCACCCTAGGAGGCTGGCACTGTTATTCACGCCGCACAGAAGGGGAAATGGAGGCACAGAGATATTGAGCAAATAAAAAGGAGAGCTAGGCTAGGCAGCCCAGTCTGTCTGATTCCCAAACCTGTGCTTTTCCACTACCTTGCCCTGCCCCTCTAGGCTGCAGGCCGCCTTAGCCCTGGTCACTCCACTGGGGTTAATAGTGTGGATTTTGGCCCTGGCCGATTTGGCTCATTCGATAGAGGATTGGCCTGCAGACGAAGGGTCCCAGGTTCGATTCCGGTCAAGGGCACATGCCAGAGTTGCCAGCTCAATCCCCAAAGCGAGGCTTGCAGGAGGCAGCCCAGCAATGATCCTCTCCCATCATTGACGTTTCTCTCTCTCTCTCCCTCTCCCTTCCTCTCTGAAATCAATAAATATCTATCTATCTGTCTATCTATCTATCTATCTATCTATATTTTTTTAAAGTGTAGATTTTGAGGTATCCCTGTATGGCTTGCATTTTGACTCTACCACATACTAGCAGTGTGATCCTAGGAAAATAATGTCATTTCTTAGGACTTTCCGTTCTTTATCTGGAGGACAATAAAAGGACCAACTTTATGTGGGTGAAATGAGTTAAGCTCATAAAACACTTAGGGCAGCACCTGGGCACACAGCGAGGGCTCAGTAAACGCTGCTATTACTGTCATTAGCTGACCGCAGCCTGTGCGCCAGGGGCTGGGAGTCCAAAGCTCAGCGGGTCTCTGCGGGGCTCAGTCTGGTGAGAGAGATCGGAGGTCAGAGTGACATATGCTGGAAGGGAGCCTGCCGTACGGGGGGTGAGGGTTAATTTTATGTGTCCGCACGGCCGCGCCACTGTGCTCCGACATTTGGCCAGACATTATTCTAGATGTTTCTGTGAATGAGATGTGCATTCGAGTCGGTGGGCTTTGAGCAGAGCGGAATGCCGGCCAGAAATGGGCGGACCTCGCTCATTCCCGGAGGCCGGAATAGAACAAAAGGGCTGGAGGGAGTTTCCCCGAGGGTGGCCTTTGGACTTCGTCTGCGATGTTGGCTTTTCCTGGTTCTACAGCGACTGCCTTCGGACTCGAAGGGTCATCTTTTGTCTGAATCTCCAGCCTGTTGGCCTCCCCGTCAGGTTTTGGACGCACCAAGCCTCCACACCAGGAGAGCCAATTCTCTTTCTCTGGCTGTGCACATCCAGGGGTCCTGTTTCTCCAGGTGGGGCTGGGGGTTATACCGTTACCTCTGCCAGAGGGGCATTCCTACCTCGTTTGGCAGGGATGGCGGAGGCCATCTGAGGGTCTGGGACAGTTTCTCCAATGACTGGGATTCCCTTCCTCTGAGGGCCCCACCGAGAAGGGACAGCACATACAGAGGCTGCCAGACTCAGGACTCAAAAACGACTTAAGACCTGTAGCCCTGCTCTGACCGGTTTGGCTCAGTGGATAGAGCATCGGCCTGTGGACTGAAAGGTCCCAGGTTCGATTCCGGTCAAGGGCACGTACCTTGGTTGTGGGCACATCCCCAGTAGGGGCTGTGCAGAAGGCAGCTGATGGATGCTTCTTTCTGGTCCGATGTATCTAACTCTCTATCTCTCTTCCTTCCTCTATGTAAAAAATCAATAAAATATATATATATTTTTAAAAATGTAGCTCGGAATGATGGGAGTTCTCCCCGGGGGTTCAGTGGTGCAGCTATAGGAATCAGGGGGGAGGGGGCGGGAGCGTGTGGCCAGCTTAAAAGCATTAGGTGTGTCCAGAAGATTTAGTGCTTTGAGTTTGACCTCAGGTGCAATACGGGCCAACTCCTCCCTGGGTCACGTTAAGAGAAGGAAGGCTGACAGGCCTGAGGCTGCTCGGCCTGCAGGCACAGCCCTGGCCTCCAGGTTCCAGAAGCGCAGGTTCCTGGAGCGACTGGAAATCAGACGTGGGCGCAGTGGGAAGAACAGTCAGTCCTGGCAGAAGAGGGACTGGGTGTCTCACGGTCACTGAGAATGTTCCAGGAGGTAGGTACATTCTTCTCTGTGATGTAACCAAGACATCGCTGTGAAGAGAAAGAGCATGCACTTTGGATGGGACAGACCTAGATTCAAACTACAGCTGTGGGCTGCTTCACGGCCTTTCAGTCAACCATGGTCCACATAGACGACAGTGGTCCCATCAGATTCTATTCACGGCCCAGACTGTAGTGGGCTGTACCAGTGGTCGGCAAACTGCGGCTCGTGAGCCACATGCGGCTCTTTGGCCCTTTGAGTGTGGCTATTCCACAAAAATACCCCGTGCGGGCGCGCACATACAGTGCGATTGAAACTTCGTGGCCCATGCGCAGAAGTCGGTTTCCGGCTCTCAAAAGAAATTTCAATCGTTGGACTGTTGATATTTGGCTCTGTTGACGAATGAGTTTGCCCACCACTGGACCAACTAGGTTTGTGTATGTGTAATGACAACATCACCCAATGACACATTATCAGGGTGTATCCCCGTTAAATGGCACATGACCAGTCACCCTCTCTGAGCCTCCATTTCTTCTGCTGCCAAATGACCCTCAGACCTCAGGGGGCACCCATGCAGCCTTGGAAATCCCCGGGTGACGGCTCGAAGCAGCCAACGAACATCAACTGTTCGTCCCATTGAACTATCCTTTGGCTATCCCCACGTCCCCACCCAAGGCCCCAAGCCTGTGCCAACCTTCAGTGCCTCACGCTGCCCTTCCCTGCCACCATCCAACCAACCTGTGGGAGGGCAAGGGAGCAAGAGAGGTGCCCTCTGGTGTGCTGGGGTGTGCTCAGCAAGTAACAGAAGAATCCAGTGAGTGGCTTAAACCGTCAGAATGGCTGTTGCTCACTGAACAAGAAACCTGAGGCAGGTGGTCCCGGGGCTGCTCTGGGCCTCATCCTGTGGCTAAGAAACTGGGTTGGCTCTTCCCCCTCGGCCATCCTCTCACATCCGCAGTGTTTCCCCGCAGGATCCCAGGACTGTGGCCCTCCTTCCCATCCCCATCGTCACAGGGCTGCTTCCAAGCAGGAAGAACATTACCCCCCCTACCTCGCCCCTGTTTGTCTCTCTTTTCCTGTAAGAAGTCTCTTTCCCCAAAGCCCCAGCTGACTTCCCTTACACCGTGCATGACGAACTTGTCCCGGTCTGCCAGGTATTTTTCTGATGAGAACTGAAATTCCCAGGTCCTGGGAACCCCCTTAGTCCTGGCGATTTAACCTGATGGTCTCCGTACTTACACCCTATTGGCCAGAATAAGAGTATCCCAACTGTTTTAAACCAGTCAGGATTCACCTGCTGGGACACTGGGCGTGCTGCCATTTGAACTGGTGGGAGGCGGGGCAGGGTGGGGGCGTGGTTCTGTGGGCAAGGACTGGGATGACTGCTAGGTGGGCACCCTGTTGTGTCTGCCACACCAGCAAATACCAGAAATTAGCAGAATCCTGTCCCAATCCTGTCCTGCTCTTCCCCCATACACCCGTCGTCATCATCATGCTGTGTGTGTTTGTGACTAAGAGTGAAAGAATTAGGAGCATGACAAGGATGTTGGGGGAGGGGGAGGCGTAGAGGATGGCCCCGAATATAGCCTTCCTCGGTGATCTGGGAAAACAAGTTTACTTATTTTTAAGTTTTCAAAAAACAAATTTATTTTCAATTTGACTTTCATGTGGCCAAGTTAGTGGGCAGTTCTCCGGGCATGGCATCCAAATGGGCAGGTTTCAGGTTGTAACGAGGAAGACCAGAAACAGCTGCTCATTCTCCGAAGCTGCCCAATCCTTTGTCACTGAGTAGACATGGAGGAGGGGTATGTGAGCAGAAGGACAGCGGCTGAGTGCATGCTTCGGGGTCAGTCCCAGACACAGCTTCTTGGGGACACTGGGGTCACCCAGCCTGCTCACTTTTCTCTAGTCTCAGCTACACTCAGGACAGAACGGCCCTGAGTCTGACTTAGGACCCACCTGACACCAAATCTCATGATCTGTGAGATTCCAGCCCCAGGGCCAGTCACTTTATCCTAAAACTTTAAAGACAAAGACATTGAGAACAAGTCATTTGTAAGCCTAGAAAGGGTGTTCCATTCATCCCATTGCTCATTCATTCAAACAAATACTTACTGAGCATCTACTATGTGCCAGGCACTGTGGTGTGTTGGGAAGCGAACAGTGAACTTGACAAGTAAGATCCCCACCTTGAAGAAATTGACACTCTAGCCGAAACCGGTTTGGCTCAGTGGATAGAGCCTCGGCTTGGGGACTGAAGGGTCCCGGGTTCGATTCCGGTCAAGGGCATGTACCTTGGTTGCGGGCACATCCCCAGTAGGGGGTATGCAGGAGGCAGCTGATCGATGACTCTCTCTCATCGATGTTTCTAACTTGCAATCTCTCTCCCTTCCTCTCTGTACAAAATCAATAAAATATATTAAAAAAGAAAAGAAATTGACACTCTAGAGGTGGCAGACAGACAATAAGCCAGAACTAACACAGATATTTCATCATCAGTAATAAGTATAATAATAAAAAAAAAATAAAGCCAGAAAAGGGGTAGGGAATGGATAGGCAGGTTGGGGGTGAAGGATGCTCTCCTAGATCAGAAGTCTGCGAAGTACAGCCTGCAAGCTGCTATCTTAGTAAATAAAATGTCATCGGAACACAGCCAAGCTCATTTGTGTACACGTTGCCTATGGCTGCTTTCACGCTGCAATGGCAGAGCTGAGTAGTTACAACAGAGATGAAATGACCTGCAAAGTGGAACATAATTACTCTCTGGGCCTTAAACAAGTTAGCTGCCACAGGCAGATACTATTTCATACCCACTAGAACCCTCTCATCAAAAAGGCAATAGTGAATACTGCTGAGGATGTGCACAGGTTGGAATGGAAATGTAAAATGGTGCCGCCGCCAAAACCGGTTTGGCTCAGTGGATAGAGCGTCGCCCTGCAGACTGAAAGGTCCCGGGTTCAATTCCGGTCAAGGGCATGTACGTTGGTTGCGGGCACATCCCCAGTAGGGGGTGTGCAGGAGGCAGCTGGTTGATGTTTCTCACTCATCGATGTTTCTAGCTCTCTATCCCTCTCCCTTCCTCTCTGTAAAAAAACATCAGTAAAATATATTAAAAATAAAATAAAATAAAATGATGCCGTCGCCTAGGAAAACAGTCTGGCAGTTCCTCAAAAGGGTTGATTACCATAGGATACAGCAATTCTACTCCTCAGTATGGACCCAAGAGGAATGAAAACATACGTTCACACAAAAACTTGTACAAGAAAGCTCACAGCAGCATTGTCATAACAGCCAAAGAGTGGAAACAACCCAACAGTCCATCAACAGATGGATGAATAAATAAAATGTGGTATAGCCATACAAGAAAATATTCTCTGTCAATAAAAAGAAATGTAATAGTGATAGACCCTATCAGAAAGAATATATGTGGCCCTATGCTCATAGCAGCACACTTTACAACAGCTAAGGTCTGGAAATAGCCCAAGTGCCCATCAATAGCTGAATGGATAAAAGAAGCTGTGGTATATTTACACATTGGAATACTATGCAACTGTAAAAAAAAAAAAGGATCTCTTATCTTTTAAGACACGTGGAGGGATCTGGAGAGTATTACGCTAAGCGAAATAAGCCAGTCAGAGAAAGACAAATATCACATGATCTCATTTATGTGTGGAATCTATGAACAAAATAAACGGACAAACAAAATAGATCCAGAGACATGGAATCATGCAACAGACTGACAATTGTCAGAGGGAAGGTAGAGGGCAGGAAGAGATTAACCAAAGGGCGTATATGCATATATGCATAACCCATGGACACAGACAACAGTGCAGTGAAGGTCTGAGGAGGAGGTGAAAGTCGGGAGTAGGGGTTAATGGGGGGAAGGGATGTCTGTAATACTTTCAACAATAATCATACATTTTAAAAATAAATAAAATATACAATAACATCCCGATTATTATTGCCATTTTACAGTTGAGGAAAGTGAGGCAAAGAGGGATTAAGAAACTTGTGCAAGGTTACCCAGCTAGAAATTGGTAGAACCTGGATTTGCACTGAGGTATCAGGTCCTTATCTCTAATCATCGTATTATACTAACTCTCACTGTTAGGAGGTTCCGGTGAGATACCAGACGCCAGGACTCTGGCTCAAGGCCTGGCATGTGGTAGGTGCTCAATAAATGCTGGAGACAAAATTGAACGGACAGGTTTCTACATCCAGGGAGAGGGGGGAAATTACTCAAAGACTTTACTGATCATGATGTCTCATGCTTTTTATTTGATAAGACTCAACATGTTAAGATCTCTAATGAGAATGGCATGTAAAAATTCAGGGGAGAGAGGGAATCAGAATGGTGTTCCACTCAAACCTTGGTGGGTCCAAAGCCTGTCAATCTACTTCAGTGGGGGCGATTGTGGGTTTTAACCTCAGAACATGAATAGGGTGCAGAGAGACTGGAGGAGGAGGAAGGGTACAAGATAGTGGATTTGGTTCCAATCTTTCCACTCCACTGCCCCCAGCCTCTGAACCTCTCTCTGTCACTCCACACTGATATCACCTTACATGAACAACTGGGAGAGATCCAGTCTAAGAAGGAATCAGAGGGTGAACACCCTCCTTTGAGGTCCATAAAAAAAAACTTTGGTAGACCAGAAAGCCGCGCTTGTGAGCCTGGCTCTTCCCACAGAGTCAGTATCCCGCCTGAATTGCATCCGCGCGGAACCCTGTGGGCCATGTTTCCTCCGACATGGATGAACCCTAAAAATATTAGGCTGAGGGAAATCTTCAGTCTTTGTCCCCTTTCACTCAGCTTCCCGGCTTTGAGTTGGCTTAGAAGTCAAGAAGACAACAGGAATAAGAAATAAAAAAACACACACAACAATTCTGTTGATTGACCCCAAACCCCTCATATCAGGATTAACCCAAATCTCAGGTAAAATAAAAAATAAAAAAAGGACAATTCCAGTTGGGTGATAGGACACAAATGATAACCAGAGTCCCCACCGGGCAAAACTAGGAGGCTTTCCGGAAATGGACCACTTTCTGAAACGCTTGGCGGAACTCTTCGTTGAACACGGTATAGATGATGGGGTTGATGAGCGAGTTTAAGTAGCCCAGCCAGGTGAAGAAGTCAAAGAGGGCTCGGGGGATCCAGCAGGCGTCCCGGCAGATGGGGAGGACGAGCGACGCCACGAAGAAGGGCAGCCAGCAGACGATGAAGGCGCCCAGGATGACCCCCAGGGTCTTGGTGGCCTTCCTCTCCCGAGCGGCCGAAATCCTCTTGCGCTCCAGCGCGCTGTCCGCCAGCTTGATCTTCACCTGCTGGAAGAAGAGGGCCGAGCCGGCCAGGTGGGAGTGGGCCTCATGGAGGCCGGGGTTGAGGGAGCAGAGGGAGGACCCCGCCGAGCCCGTGATGAGCTGGGCCGTGGTGAAGCGCTTCCCGTAGAGGGAGGGCGGGTTGAGGATGCGGCTCCGGGCGGCCAGGTAGATGCGGCCGTAGAGGATGATGAGCAGCAGGGACGGGATGTAGAAGGCCCCGCACGTGGAGTAGATGGTGTAGGAGATCTGAGAGGTGTTCACCTGGCAGTCCAGCAGCTCCTCCTGAGCTTTGGCCTGCCGCCAGAAGAGGGGCGGGATGGAGATGCAGACGGAGATGGCCCAGACCACGGCGATCATGGCCGCCGCGTGGCCGGCCGTCCGGCGCTTACTGTACTCCAGGGCGTCGGTGATGGCCCAGTACCGGTCCAGGGCGATGACGCAGAGGTGCAGGATGGAGGCCGTGCAGCACGTGATGTCCGAGGACAGCCAGATGTCGCACAGGACCTGGCCGAAGCTCCAGGTGTGGGTGATGGTGTACGCAATGCTGATGGGCATGACCAGGATGGAAACCAGGAGGTCCGTCGTGGCCAGCGAGCCGATGAGATAGTTGGCCGGGCTGTGGAGCTTCCTGGTGAGGAAGATGGTGGTGAGCACGAAGGCGTTGGAGAGGACCGTGGCCAGCGTGATGACGGCGAGGACCACGGCCAGAGAAATCTGGAGGGCCTGCAGGGTCCCCGGGTCCCAGGCCTCTGGAGGATCCGTAGCATTCAGAGATCGGTTGGAGGCCTCCTGCAGAAGGCCTTCCACTGACTGGTTCACCGGGGACATTCTAGGGGGCTCTCTCTTCCCGCAGACGTGGACACACACAGCTGCCTCTTTCACAGCTGCGTTGCCCACAGAACAAAGTCATCGTGTTTCGCGCTGGCGGGGCCATGCGTCAGAACAGACCACACAGGGAAGAAACCTCAAGGCTGGACTATTTCAAGAGCATGGAGGTGACCACCAGCTGGCCGTGAAAGGTCTTTCCTAAACCGGATGGATGCCAGGACGTCTCGCTGTTCTGGAACTCTGCCCCACCAACGGTCAGGCCCGCCGGACCCATGCTGGATGTGCTAGACATTCGTCAGGGTACCACCCCAGTGTGGGCAGTGCCCTGAGATTCTTGCCTTCGGCGTTGTGGCTCCTTCCGAGGCCTGTGAGATAGACATGTTGGATGAGGAGCTCAGAACCCCTCCCCCATCCCTATTCTGAGGCCATAGGGGATTTCGGGTTGCCTCCGGGGAGCTTTGAAAACGAGAGACACACAGAAATAGCAGCTGATTCAGAGGAAGGCGGCCAGTCGGCAGCTCCCAGGTCCGTCTCGACACATCATGAGGTCCTTAGCGCTGGTTCCTGTCCCACTGATGGTTGCGAGCCTGAACAGACAAAACATCCCGGTTACCAAGACCCGCAGAATGCGTGAGCCGCGAGAAGGCAAAACAAACGGGTCCCCGTGGGTTCATGGAGAAGGGCACGTGTTCCGAGTTCTGGGGTTTGAAAAAGAAGAAAAGTCGAGAGTTATGTTCCAGAAGGACAGGTTAGACACTTGCGAGTAACTGTAGGAGGAAAAGGACCCTGCTTAGCGCGGCCCTGGTGCAGCAGAACAGGCATTCTCCACCGTGTCCGGGGGAGGGCCGCGGGGCCCACCCCCACAATTCCCAGGGGCAAAGTCTCATCGCCGTTGGAAGCATCACAAGCTTGTTACAAGCACCGTAAGCAGCTCTGCAAATCGTGAGTCAGAAATCCTTCTATTTACTCAGTGGAAACTAAACAAAACAACTCTGTGCACAGAAAAGCAGGGAAAAGAAAAGAGGGAAGGAAAAAAAAAAAAAAAAAAGGCCAGGAAAGATACCAAATTGTTAGCATGTATTTCTCTAGACATTGGCGGGGGAAGTGACTTTTCTTCTATTCCACGGGATTTCCAAATTTCCTAGAGTGACCCCCTTCCCTCAAAAGGCAAAGAACAAAACACCATTTTGTTAGCAAAGACATGAAAACCCTGGACATTTTTCACGGTGAAAGTTCAAATTTAGAAAAGATACATTCGGCTGCTGAAGCTGGTTTGGCTCAGTGAATAGAGTGTTGGCCTGCGGACTGAAGGGTCCCAGGTTCGAATCCGGTCAAGGGCATGTACCTTGGTTGCGGGCCCATCCCCAGTAGGGGGTGTGCAAGAGGCAGCTGATCGATGATTCTCTCATGGATGTTTCTAACTCTCTAACCCTCTCTCTTCCTCTCTGTGAAAAATCAATAAAATATATTTATTAAAAAAAATACATTTGGCTTTCCAAATGGAAATTGGAAATTTGGTCACAAGAAAATCTTAAAGACTCTTTTTCTTTTCCCCTCTGGCCTTGAATCTGGGCTTCCGTATCCGGGACATGGGCAAGCCCGGGCGCTCTGAGGGCATGGGGACCTTGGAACTGAGGATCAGAAGGAGGCAAACCAGCGGCAGCCAGTGCAGGCCCTTCCCTGGCAGCTGAAGTCCATGGGGCCTGGCAGGCAGCCCCTGGGTCTGTGGGGTTGGTAAGAGGAATTCCCAGACCCTTTAGCCCCATCCACACCCCCACTCCACCTGTCCCTGCCTTGCATGGAACACTACAATTCCACCAGGAATCCCTACCATCAATTTCATTTCTTCCCGACTTAGCACACAGGGAGCATTCATAGCCCAGAGAAGGCATGTTCGACCCTGGAATGGAGCTGGCAAGGCAGAATCTGTGATTTACATTTAATAAAAATGTGATGATTATAGCCGGGACCGGTTTGGCTCAGTGGATGGAGTGTCGGTCTGCGGACTGAAGGGTCCCGGGTTCTACTCTGGTCAAGGGCATGTACCTTGGTTGTGGGCACATCCCCACTGGGCGGTGTGCAAGAGGCAGCTGGTCGATGTTTCTCTCTCATCGACGTTTCTAACTCTCTGTCCCTCTCAATTCCTCTCTGTGTAAAATCAATAAAATATATATTTTTTTAAATGTGATGATTATAATTATGTATGACTATGTCTTGCAGTTTGTGTGGTTTTCAACGTAATATATTTTGAACAATAGTCTGTTCAAAATATATTACCACAACCATCTTTCTTAAAGGCTGCATATGGTCCCCTGGCTGGCTACCTCGAGGACAAGGGTTTAACAGTCCAAGTGGGAAGGGATGGCCCGTGTTCCTGGTGGCTGGAAAGGCAGGAGCAAAGGCCCAGAGGTCAGAAAGTGCACAGCATCGTCAGAGGGCGGCAAAGGGAGCAGCTGGCTGGGCTGAGAGGCCAGAGGCAGGGAAGAGCTAAGGCCCGGAGGTAGCTGAGGCCAGGGGTGGCAGGCAGCCAGGCACTGGGGAGAGTGTGGCTCGGACCATGGGGCAATTGGGCTCTAATCCCTGTTCTATGACAGCCCTCCTCTATGACCTCGGGCAAGTCCCATACCCTTTCTTAAAATAAAATAAAATAAAATAAAAATATATTATATATATATATTTATTGATTTCAGAGAGGGAGAGATAAAAACATCAACGAGGAGAGAGAATCATTGATTGGCTGCCTCCTGCACGCGCCCGCCACTTCGCCCCCTGGGCCTATGCCCTTGGCCGGAATGCAACCCAGGGCCCTCCAGTCCGCAGGCCGAGGCTCCATCCACTGAGCCAGACCAGCTAGGGCCCGTATCCTTTCTGAGTCTCGGACTTCTTCCCCCAAAACAGTGGCCACCCTGCCTGCCTCCCAGGGCTGCTGTGGAGTGTCCAAGGCTCCTGGCAAGGCCAGCCTTTGACACCCAGGACATGCTGAGAGGCGTCAAGAATCACTGTCATGCCCGGCTGGCATGGCTCAGTGGTTGAGCATCGATTCCCATTCAGGACACATGTCCGGGTTGCAGGCTCGAACCCCAGTAGGGGGCAGCTGATCAATGATTCTCTCTCATCATTGATGTTTCTGTCTTTCTCTCCCTCCTTCTCTGAAATCAATGAAAATACACATTAAAAAAAAAAGAAAAAAAGAATCATTATCATCCTACCCAACTTCCCCTCTGGCCTTGAGCTCTGCTCAGCTTTATAGGAAAGGTTCAGTCTATGTCTATGGATGGATTTTTAAACGCTAAGCAAACCTGTAATGTGGTAGTTTTCCTCCCACTCCCCAAAACTGTGGGCATTTCATCTTTTAAAAATATCTGCTGAGCCCTGGTCAGGTAGCTCAGTTGGTTGGAGCTTCAGCACGATTTGCCAAGGTTGCGGGTTCAATCCCCAGTCAGGGCACACACAAGAATCAACCAAAGAATACAAAGCTAAGTGAAACAACAAATCGATGTGTCTCCCCGTCTCTCCCTCCCTCCCTCTCTCTCTCTCTCATCAATCAATTAAAAAATATATCTGCCTAGAGGAGAGAAAACAGTCTCAATTTAAGAAAACCAATCTTGAGTATTCAGCTCAAATAAATTCTTACAAAAATTCTCTTAAAAAAAAAAAAAAAATCTTAAGCCACCTGCTCCAAAATACTCCCAAAGTTTGAAAATCCTTTCCTGGGGCTCCTGGTATGTCCCAGGTATTGAGTTGGCCCTGGAGCTGAGTGACTGGTCTGTGATGTGGGAACATGGCCCCTCCTGACAAAGAGCCAACCAGTGCTCAGGGAGGTGAGGTCACCCAGGTGGGAGTGGAAATCTCCATTCTTCTGCACACTGCCTCTCTCCAGGAAGAAAGGCCTCAGGCACAGGTGCTTCAGCAGTGAAGTTGAATCTGGATCTCAGGGAACAGGTGAAAATATGATCCCTCCTGCCCGACCCCAAAAGCTTCTGTAAAGATCCCTCCCACTTTGGTTCACATGGAAAATGAGAAGTTGGGTTGGACTGCTTGGAATTTTCTTCCTTCCGGACAGTCTGGGCGAGAGGCGCCGTCCTTTCCCACGGAAGGCTGGTGTGCTTGCCCCACAAACCCAGGCCTCTCCTTGGGTCCCAGGCATTCCAGTGACCTCATTCCAGAGGAAGGCGTGGACTCGGAAAGTCCTGAGAGGCTGAAGGGTGACGTCCTGGGAAGGACAGGCTGGATGGGCTTGGTCCTCCCTCCCCGGGCCCTCCTGCCTGCTGTCCTTCCCGTCCTGAGCACAGTTGGGGGAACTTCCCATAATCCAGCTGCCATTGGAGATACAGACTGTAGCACTAGAGTCAACTACCTCTCTCTCATCACGCTTCAAATAACAAAATTAAAAATGCAAATTTAAACAACAATGAGCCCTAACCGGTTTGGCTCAATGGCTAGAGTGTCAGGCCTGGCCTATGGACTGAAGAGTTCCAGGTTCGATTCCGGTCAAGGGCATGTGCCTTGGTTGCAGGCACATACCCACTAGGGGGTGTGCAGGAGGCAGGTGATCAATGTTTCTCTCTCATTGATATTTCTAACTCTCTCCCCCTCTCCCTTCCTCTCTGTAAAAAAATCAATAAAACATATTTTAAAAAACAGAAAATAAAACGAGACCATTTTCACCCAACAGATAGGTAAACATTTCCAATCTGATCACGTCATGTCATTCCGTGAGGGTACAGAGAGCAACAGGAATTGCCAGCTTCCACCAGGAGAGTATAAACTGGAGGCCCCTTGTTAGCAGACAATTTGGCAGTATCTCATGAAGCAAACTCTGTGGTGACTACCTCACGGGCCAGTAGTTTCACTCCTAGGTCTGCATGACAGACACTCGTGGAGGTGTTTCCCAGCTGCCAGCAGCCAGCATGGCCACGGCAGCACTGGCTGTAACGGACAAGAGGCCACCCCAACATCCACCAGCAGGGTGAGGGAACGGGGCATATTCCTGCCATGAGGCGCTGCAGGGAAGCACAGCAGGTGGACCAAAGCAGCACGCATTCACACACACAGCACTGAGTGCCAGAGCCAAACACATGCAGGAAGAAACAAACTGCTCAGAGGTCTAAATATGTGGCAACACAGAAGGAAAAGAAGGCAAACATCTATCTATACAAAGAGGAAATGTGCAAATTAGAACGGGACTTTGACCAGACAGGAGGAGGCTGCATGCGCAGGTGAGGCCCGGAGTGGAGATGGAGACAGAGCCAGGGGGCGCTGGTGAGCCGTGCCTGGCTCCGGCTGGCTCCCCAGAGCCGGAGCAGACACGGACACGGACACGGACACGGACAGCAGACACGAACACTGGCCCGCAGCCTCTGCAGCTGAGCACAGGCCCGGAGAGGAGGGTGGTTCCCTCCGGGTGGGTCCCTCCCAGCTCCCATGGGTGCCAGCGGTTGGCTTCCACCTCCCACGGAAGCCGAGTGGCTCCCGTGGAAGCAGTGTGGCTTCGGGTGGTGGGCTGCGGTTCCCGCCGGCTCCTGTGGAAGGGGCAGGCGGCCTACTGAGCGCGATGTCACATGATGGGCTACGAGTTAAATACAAAGTTATACCTGGAGAGGAAAGAATGTATTATAGGAATATAATTGTGGAGGGGTTTCAAAGATATCAATGATGTTCTATTTCTGTTGTTGTTGTTGTTGTTTAATATATATTTATTGGTTTCAGAGAGGAAGGGAAAGGAAGAGAGAAATAGAATCAGCGATGATGGGAGAGAATCATTGATCGGCTGCCTCCTACACGCCCCCTTCTGGGGATCGAGCCCGCAACCCAGACATGTGCCCATGACAGGAATCAGACCTGGTTCATAGGTCAATGCTCAGCCAGTGAGCCACGCCAACTGGGCAATGATGTTTTATTTTTTAAGGTGATGGAGGGTACATGGGTATTTATTTTTCTTCTTTAACATGCATATATACTTTTGGCGGGAATGATATATTCACTGTTTTTCTTCAACAGTTTTGTATAATATACACATACACACACACACACACATACACACACACACACACACACACACACACGAGGCCAGATGCACGAAATTCGTGCAAGAGTAGGCTCTCACAGCCCCGGTTGCATCCGGAAGGTCATCTGGATGGTCGTTCTGCTGTTTGGCCATTCGGTCGATTTGCATATTACCCTTTCATTAATATCTATCTATATCCACACTACTAGCAATAATATTGATATATTTTGACACTTCAATACCTATTGATATATTTGGGTCCCAAAGATGTGAGTTCTGGTCCCAGCTCTGCCACTGAGCAGCAGGTAGCCGAGGATAAGTCACAATTTCTTTCTGACCATCAGTTCTTCCGAGGGAAAATGGGAACATAAACATGGATATGCTGCCCCAAAGGGGTGCTGAATAGTCCAGGAAGATCATGAATATGATGTGCTGTAGAGTCCTGAACAAGTGTTACCATGGTAACAAAGATGGAGGGCAGTAGTGAGAAGCATGTGTTTTATGCCAGGCAGGCTCAGGCCCCAATCTCTGCTCCGCTTTCTCTCTGTGGCCATTGGGCAAGTTACTTGAGCTCCCGGGCCTGCACAGCCCGGGGATAGAGATGCGAATCCAGATCTCACAGGAGTTGGGGAAGAACTGCTAAGATCATGGATGCAGATGCCCATCAGAGTAAACGATGACTTCTCTGGTTTCCCTGCGATGCGTCCAACTATAGTCAGGTCTCCTACAAGGTCTCTTCCCTTACAAGGTGACACTGTCCATGTCAGTGACGATGTCTGCTCTTGTTAGAGCTACTTGTCCGCCAGGCCAGGGAGCTTCCCCCTTGCCCACCACACTCCGGGAGCATCCGCACAGCTGGGCTTTCCTCAGCTTCTCCCCTCCCAGCAGCATCTCCCCTGGCATCCAGATCACAGAACTCCAGCACACCATGCACGCCGCCCTCCCCAGCTCCAGCAGCTCTGCAGAGGGAGGAAGGGTGGAAAGCAGGCACACAGACCTGAGTTCCAGTCCCAAATGGTCCCACAGGCTCCTCTGACCACAGCTGATTGGACCAGGAAGAAGATGTGACCCGATATGGACCAGGCAGATTCTCTTGGGAATGCAGAATGGAAACACTGGGCAGACAGATGATAGAAAGCTAAGGATCCTGAGGCTGGAGTCAGGCCACAGCCATGACCAAATCTGGGGCAAGTTTTGGGGGAGCAGAAAAGCCATAAGTAAACAAAGAGAACAGATCTGCAGAGAGAGGCAGGAGAATGGAGCGGAGAAAGGAGCGGGGGTGGAGGGATGGGGAGGACCACCTGCCCTGGGATAGGAGGAAGGAGCCTTCCAGCCCCAGAGATGATCCTCCCAGCCCCCAGAGCCCATCGGTGACCTCCGTGGCCAGGAAGTCTCAGTGGTACCAACGCCTCCTCTTCCGAGGTGAGCCAGTTCGAATGGACACCACAGGCCCGAGGAACGGGAACAAGACAGGATTCTCAGTTCCTTCCCACCAAGCAGGCCCTCCTGTGGATGGAGGCGAGTCATTCTGCCTCCTGGCCTGTACATTGAGGTGAATAGCATCTTCCTCCCAGAACTGCTACGTGGATTCAGTGGAGGGAAAACATGCCTCACCCGGTGGCCACCCAGCACAGGCGCCTTTTATCCCTCTTCCCCCAGGCATCCCACCGGGGAGATCCCCGCCCTCCGTTCCCAAAGGACCTGGATTTTAAGTGAGTCATAAAACTTTGCCAGAAACAGAGAAGATGGATGTTTTTTTTTTTTTGGTTTTTTTTTTTGTGTGTGTGTGTGTGTGTGTTTTGAAGAGTAGCCTGGGGGAAGCACACTCTGTTATCTTTTTTTTTTTTTTTAATATATTTTATTGATTTTGTACAGAGAGGAAGGGAGAGAGATAGAGAGTTAGAAACATCGATGAGAGAGTCATCGATCAGCTGCCTCTTGCACACCCCCCTCTGGGGATGTGCCCGCAACCAAGGTACATGCCCTTGACCAGAATCGAACTCGGGACCTTTCAGTCCCCAAGCCGACGCTCTATCCATTGAGCCAAACCGGTCTCGGCTGGATGGGTTTACTGTATGCTCAGAAGCCGGCCTCATCCTTTTGGAGGAAAAAAAAACAACCACCAAGGTTCTGTGATAGAGATTTGTCGCAGTAGGATAATCCCCACAGAGGGACTGTGCATCTGTCTGCTCTTTCTCTGGAAGCTGGGCGGCACGGATGAGCAAGCCCTGCGCAGGGCAACGGGCCTCCATGAATCTGGAGAGTTCTCCCGCCTGTGCAAAGTGCATCCACAGCTGCTATTTCATCTTTCTGTCTGTCTCCCGGAACCTCCCACAGCCCTGCTTTCTCCTCGGTAAAATCAGGGCATCCAGTCTATTTGCCGGGGGTGTCAGGGGGTGAGATAAAAAATAACAGATGTGAGAAAAGCTTTAACATGGGTGTGTGTGTGTGTGTCTATCCACAGCTATCCATCTGCAGATCTATATTTGAGGGCAAGTTTTGATCTCTAATCATTATCCTTTTTTAAATGAAAGATTTTAAAATTGGTTTTAAAGAGGGAGGAAGGGAGAGGGAGAAAGAGAGAGAAACATCGAAGCAAGAGCAAAGGACCGAAACCCGGGCCTGTGCCCTGACTGGTGAGCGACCCGGTGACCTTCCCGTGCACAGGGCGGCGCCCAACCGACCGAGCCACACCTGCCAGGACTCTCCCTGATCAGCATCTTGAGCAAGTTCATCTTTCACCTTAGTTTCTCTAATTATAAGAATATGGGAAATGTAGAAAATTAAAAGTAGCCCAACCTCTGAACCAAAACTTCCACGCTCAGCTCTAAAACAAACGAAAACATGTATGTGCACCAGAAGACTTGTGCAAGAACTGCGGGCAACGGCGCTATTTCACAATCCCAACCTGAAACCAGCCGGCAGACATCAGCAGGAGAACGGGCAAATCCGCTGCGGCTGATTCACCCGGAACGCCTCACTCTACGTCCCTGTGTGTCCCCCAGGGGGGACCCGCTCCCCGCTCCCCGCAGCCACAGAAGCAGCTCAACATGATGGCACCGGATGTGATTCAAACTTCCTCAAGTTCAAGAAGAGGCAACACCGACCTCTGCTGACGGAAGTCACACCCTGGCGGGAGGGAGTGCAGTGACTGGGAAGAAGCGTGAGGGGGCTTGTGGGTACAAGTCATGCTCTATTTCTCTCTTCTTCTTCTTCTTCTTCTTCTTCTTCTTCTTTTTTAATTTTATTGAGTTTTTACAGAGAGGCAAGGAGAGGGATAGAGAGCTAGAAACATCGATGAGAGAGAAACATCGATCAGCTGCCTCCTGCACACCCCCCACTGCGGATGTGCCCGCAACCAAGGTACATGCCCTTGACCGGAATCGAACCTGGGACCTTTCAGTCCGCAGGCTGATACTTTATCCACTGAGCCACACCGGTTTCAGCCATGCTCTGTTTCTTAAGCTGGGTGTGTTCTCTTTGTGAAAATGCATCAGGCGGCACACTTGTATTTTGGGTACTTTTGTTTTTGCAAAAAGTTTACCTAAAAAAGTAATGGTTAAGTGCCTAACAACCATGGGCATCCATTTTGCTGATCAAAAGGAGACCCTGCCAGAAACCGGTTTGGCTCAGTGGATAGAGCGTCGGCTTGGGGACTGAAAGGTCCCGGGTTCGATTCCAGTCAAGGGCATGTACCTTGGTTGCGGGCACATCCCCGGTAGGGGGTGTGCAAGAGGCAGCTGATCGATGACTCTCTCATGGATGTTTCTAACTCTATCTCTCTCCCTTCTTCTCTGTACAATATCAATGAAATATATATATTTTTAAAAAGGAGACCCTGAGCTTGTCACTTAACACTTTTCAGCTTAGTTTCCTCAGGCGGAAAAGGGGGCAATACCAGTTCCAACCTCAAACTGCTCTTAGGTTTGCGTGAGCTGAAGAGAGAGCACCGGCCGCGCAGTAATTGCTCCCTTCATTCTAGCTCGTTATAAGGAACAGCCCCCCCCTGGCAAACATGACTTAGAAGGAACTTTTCAAATGATATCACCCAATCAGCGGAGAGAGCTGCTGTACAGAGAGGCGGGTGACGCGCACGAGACCCCAGAGCAAAGTCTGGCCTCCCTTCCAGCTCAGCTCCGTGCTTCTACCACCCACGCTGCCTTCTGGGTCCAGCATGGACCAGCCATGGCCAAGAGAATGAGGCTTGTGAGGAAGTGGGCAAAAGGGTTTTAAACGCTCACCATCTGCCCCTAATATTTTATTTTTTAAAAATATATTTTATTGATTTTTTACACAGAGGAAGAGAGAGGGATAGAGAGTTAGAAACATCGATGAGAGAGAGTCATCCATCAGCTGCCTCTTGCACACCCTCTACTGGAGATATGCCTGCAACCAAGGTACATGCCCTTGACCGGAATCGAACCTGGGACCTTTCAGTCCATAGGCCGACCCTCTATCCGCTGAGCCAAACCAGCTTCGGCTTGCCCCTACTACTTTAATACTTACTAATCCTTAAGGCAGAGTTAGTTCCCATTTTATAGATGAAAAAACTGAGGCCCAGAGAGGTAAACCCACTAGCCCAAGGCCACAAAGGTGGCATAACTAGGATGAGAGCCAGCGCTGAGAAATTCTAGAACAGCCACTCCTGCCCACCTGTGGCCACTGAAGGCCTTAAATGTGGCCTCTGTGATGTGCTGTTAAGCGTAAAAACCACTGGTTTCCAAAGGCTTAGTTCAAAAAAGAATGAAAAGTATTTCAACTAATCATTTTTATATGTTATATGTTAGTGATTTGGATATGTTGAGTAAATAAAATATATCATTGAAATTAATTTCACTTTTTTTTAAAAACTTGGTTATCTCTAGATTTTCTAAATCTGAAATTATATTTGTGACTTGCATTCTAGTTCTCTTGGGTATCACTGCTCTAGAACCAGTGGTTCTCAGCAGGGTGATGTCGCCCTCTAAGGGTCACTTTGAGACTGTTCTCAGAGAAATCAACGCGATCCAGGTAAAGGGCTGGGAGAGCAGTAATGGTAAAGTAACAGCAAAGATTAGTAAGAGCTTACTATGAACCAGACACTGTTTCAAGCGCTCCTCCTCTATCAACTCATTAAAGCCTGACCAGAACCCTCCGAAGTCATCCCATTATTCTTCTTCCCATCGCCCAGGGGGAGGGGACTGAGGCCCAGAGAAGCGGCTTCCCTAAATCCCAAGCTGGGCCTGGAACTGGGCTTACTCCACTCCATGTTCCGCCATTCATAGAGGTGCTGAGCACAGTCAGTCCCACGCCCTTCCTCATCCTGCAGATATCTACCCCACGCATGCCTGGACACATTCAAAAAACCTTTGCTGGGTACCTACTGTATGCCAGGCTCCATCACGTCCTTGGAAAGGGCCTCTTTTTGCTGAGGGGAGGGTACACGGACATCATTCAGCACTCAGTACAGCCCAGACAGAAGGCAAGAATGTGGCTCCTGAGTGCTCCTCACCCTGAACAGGCCCAAGCATCACCTGGGGACCTTACGGGAAACGCAGGTTCTGATTCTGTGGGTCTGGAGCAGGACTGAGATTCTGTATTTCTATCAGAAGCACCCATGGGCCGCGAGGAGGTAATTGTACAAGGGACAACAGCAGTGCCAACCCTAGGGTTCGAGCAGGATGTCAGAGTGTCAGGGCAGGAAGGACTCTTCATCTAATCCAACTCCTTCACGGGCAGGAGAGAGAAACAGAGAGGGTAAGACACTTGCCCAAGGTCACACAGTAGCTACAGGCAGAGCCCAAGTCTTCAGATTCCCATCAGCGCTCCTGCTGCCTCCAGTGTGCAGCAGGAACTTGAGATGAATGACAGAAGCATTCAGAGGCTCCCACATCTGTTTCACACAATGTGCTTTTTGGCATTTTCAAGCCCAACCCTTACCCCCAACACACACATCTCGCCTTTGAGCTTCCACACAAAGGGAGTAATTCTGAGGGCAGATTCTCAGGGCAGATCACACTCTGCAAGAACCCTGAAGGGCGGTATCCCTGGCCCTGAAGCTCCAGCCCCTCCCTTGCTGACTGCCTGTCTTCCTGCCGGGCCTGATGTCCAGAGGGGTGGAGGACACACGTGCAGTGCCATGAAGCCCAGTGCCCTCTGTGTAGAGCATCCACTGCCCTCAGCTGTCCAGCGGCAGGCAGTAAAACGCAGCCCCTCAGCCCTGCTGAGAATGCCACAAGGTATCCTTCCTCCTCTCCCACCTGTCCAATTCCAACGTCAACCTCAGGATCAAATTCAACCATCTCCTCTTGGCTGAAATGTGTCTACTCTGTCCACCCAAATGGGGCCCCCCCTCCTCTGTCCAACAACTGCCTCACGTTTATGACTGACACACGTGTCTCTCGTCATCCCGCAGGCCAATGCCGAGGGGCTTCCTCCCTCACGCTGGTCCATTCCGGGAGCAGACACTGGTTTGTTCGCAGCTGTAGGTTTTGGACTTAATACATACAGTGGTTCAGGAAGGATTTACTCAAAGCGTGAGTGAAAGAACACTGATGGTTTTACTTTTGACAGCCTGTGCCTCTGGCACCAAATGTCCTTTAAAAAAAAAAATATATATATATATATATATATGTGTGTATATATATATACATATATATATATATATATATATATACGTATATATATTTTTTTAATTAATTTTTACAGAGAGGAAGAGAGAGGGATAGAGAGCTAGAAACATCGATGAGAGAGAATCATCGATCAGCCGCCTTCTGCACAACCCCTACTGGGGATGGGCCCGCAACCAAGGTACATGCCCTTGACCGGAATCGAACCTGGGACCCTTTCAGTCCGCAGGCTGACACTCTATCCACTGAGCCAAACCGGTTTCGGCACCAAATGTCCTTTGGTCATTCCTCCTGGATGTACCACAGGGCCCCCCACCTCAATCGAGCCACCATCTTCCTCATCCATACCCTACTTCCTGTCTCCTCCTTGGATGGCTTATTCACCCATCCCCAACCTCTAGAATCCTCCCTCCCTCTCTCTCTTACTCAGCCTTTTATTTTACGGATGAGGGAGCTGAGGCCCAGAAAGGGAACGCAATCAGCTCAAGGTCACACAGCAAGTACGTGGCCAAACCCAGGACCTTGCTCTCTGGACAGCCCGGACTCCCTCCCTAGCATGACCTCTAGTTCCTCTCCAGGTTCTGTCTCTTCTCCCCTGACTTCTCTACTCACATGTGGGGCATCTGTGCCTTGGTTCAGGCTGACAGACTGCCCTCTGTCTGGGAGAGCAATGTGCCCCACTCTCTCTCAGACATGTCCGCTGACATCTGCTCTCCGTCCTCTGAGGCCCTCTCAAAGCCACTTCCTCTAGGAAGCCTTCCTGGTCAGCCAGATGCAAAACCTGCCTCCTGTACACCCGCCCCTGGCTCCAGGCTGGTTTGTGCCTGTGGCGGAAGCTCCTTGAGGAGCTACCCTCCCCACTCCAGTGCCAGGAGCACTGTAGGCTGCAATGGATGTAGAGCAACTCCCAAAAAACAAACACAGATTAAAAAAGAAAAAGAAAAGATATAGAGCGACTCCTCTTCCAGGGCTCACGGGAGCCCTGGAGAAATAACTGCATTCTCTCCCTCCTGTCTGACATTCTCCGCTGGCTCCCACATCTAAATAAAATTTAAAAATCGCACCGCTGCCCTGACCGGTCTGGCTCAGTGGATAGAGCGTTGGCCTACGGACTGAAGGGTCCCGGATTCGATTCCCGTCAAGGGCATGTACCTTGGTTGCGGGCACATACCCACTAGGGAGTGTGCAGGAGGCAGCTGATTGATGTTTCTCTCTCTATCCCTTTCCCTTCCTCTCTGTAAAAAAAAAAAAAAATCAATAAAATATGTATATTTTTTAAAAAATCGCACCATGGTCCACAAGGTCCTGTGTTAACTGCTGCCCCCGCTCTCCCCCAAACCTGCCACCTCTCTGGCCCCATTTCCTACCATCTGTTCCCCTTAAATGTCACCTCTCAGGCAAAGCGTTGGCCAGCCAACATAAAGTAGTTCTCATCCTGTAAGCTCGCCCCTGCTCCAGGTTCATTTCAGCACTTCCCCCCATCGGCCACCGCCTGAGCATTCTGGGCTGGACCCGGCATCTGTGAGGTCGTGTACAGAAGTGGTCTGGAGGGGCCCACCCAGGGAGAGTGTCCGCTAGGAGAGGAGAGGAGAGGAGGGCCTGAGAGAGCAGAGGAGCGAATGGCCAGAGAGAGGAGGATGAACCTGCAGAAAGAGCCGCAGCAGCAGCACCGCAGACAGTACTGAGTCGCAGGAGCCAGGAGAGCGCTCCCGGAGGAAAGGAGTGGTCAGCCGTGCCGGGGCGGCTGCTGAGAAAGTTAAAGACTGAACACTGTCTGCCGAGCTCAGCTTCCTGGAGGACAGAAGTGGCCTGGCCAGACCCCCTCCCCTCTGTGAGCCTCGGACAGGGGCCATCTGTGCAATGAGAGGAACTTCTTAAGTCCTGGGAACTCTCTGCTCTGAGATTCTGTGTTTCAGCACAGATCCACATCCCAGTCGCCAGAAAGACCAGTCATCCGCCTGCAGCCTGGGAGAGGAGGAATGGCCTAATGAGCACACTCTGAGGAAGTTTCTGGGTCTGCGCTGGGCACTGTGGGGAGGAGAGCAGCCCCAGGTCCTACCAGTCAGGTCCAGCTGGTCAGTTCCCTCCCTCCTATGTGACCCTCTCGTCCTGGCTTCCCTGGATGCCTCCAGGACAGAGACCACCCCTTCCTCCCCACCAGCTGGGCAGGATCAAAGGCTGGAGGAGGCTCAGCTTCTTCCCACCAGCTGGGCAGGATCAAAGGCTAAAGTGACCTTGCTTGCTGGGACCGGTTTGGCTCAATGGATAGAACTTCGGCTTGGAGACTGAAGGGTCCTGGGTTCGATTCCGGTCAAGGGCATGTAACTTGGTTGTGGGCAGATCCCCAGTAGGGGGTGTGCAAGAGGCAGCTGATCGATGACTCTCTCTCATCGATGTTTCTAACTCTCTATTTCTCTCCCTTCCTCTCTGTACAAAATCAATAAAATATATTTTAAAAAATAATAATAATAAAAAAATAAAGTGGCCTTGCTTGCCGCTGTCGGTAAAGGGCCCTCGATGTCCTTGGGAGGAAGGCGAGACCCTGGCCAGCGACTATGCAGTCCAGCGGGGAGAACAGACCCACGTTGGAGGCCCAGTCCAAGGAAGAGGTTGAGAGGCTGTGCTGAACAGTGACCTCATTTGATTTGCACAGCAAACCTATGAGGCGGACATTCTCATGCCCACGTCACATGGAAGGAAACCAAGGCTCAGAGAGGTTCGGGGCTTTCCCAAGGTCACACAGCTAGCAAACAGCCAAGCCTGGTTTGTAATGCAGCCTGTCTGATAGAGAGCCCCTACACTTTTTAAAATAAATATACATTTTTATTGATTTCAGAGGGGAGGAAAGAGATAGAAACATCAATGATGAGAGAGAATCATTGATTGGCTGCCTCCTGCACGGCCCCCACTGGGGATTGAACCAGCAACCCAGGCATGTGCCCTTGACTGGAATCGAACCCAGGATCTTTCAGTCTGCAGGCGAGGCTCTATCCATTGAGTCAAACCAGCTAGGGAGAGGTCCCCTACTCTTAATCCTTGCACCTCCCCAGAGCTGGGGGAAGCTTTCGTCATACATTCTGTCACAAGCAGTGTGACCTTGGGAAAGGTTTGTTCCCCCTCTCCACATCTGCCATAAAGCCGATTTCTTAGTGCCCTCCCAGTCCTGACAGTCTGTGATTAGCTGGGATCCGTACACAACTTTACCGTTTACAAAAAGGCATCCATTCGGCGGCTCCTCCATCCCCCGAATCTCGCAGGGTGGGGAGAGGCAGACCCTGCATTTGACAGATGTGCAAACTGAGGTTGAAGAGATGCAGTGACCTGCCCAAGGTCACAAAGCCAGCCCGGGCCCCCGGGGCTTGTGGTCTGGAGCCCGGGTTCCACCCTGGACGCTCCTGCAACTCCCCTCCGGAAAGGGGCGGCCCGCGCGGCGCCGCACCCGACCTGGCCGGCAGGGGGCAGCGCCCGCTTCCCTCGCCACCCAGGCCCCGCGGGGGAGCCGCAGCCCCCCACCTGGGGGCGCGCCTCCTGCCCCGACCACACCGCGCCCCCACGCCCGCACCCCCGGCACCCCAACGCGCGCCCGGGACCCCGCAGCCGCCCGGGCCCCGGCCCCGGCCCCGGCCCGCCCTCCGTCCTGGGACCCGGACGGGCAGGTCCTCGGGGACCCTCTTCCGGAGGCGCCGGGAGGTGGGACGTCCCGGGCGGCCGAGGCCCGGTCCCAGGCGCCCGGCTCCGGCGGCCCCTCCGGGCGCTTACCCGCTCCCGCCGCGCGCCCGCCCGGGTCCTGCTTCCTCCGCGCGCCGCGTCCGGTCTCCCCGCCGGCCGCCGCCTCATCTCCGCGCCGCCGGAGCCGAGCTCCCTCCGCCCTCCCGGCCCTGCGGCTCCGTCTCGCGCTCCCCTTCCCGCGCCGCCACTCCTCCCGCGCCCCTCCCTCCAGCTCCCCTTTCCTCCCCTCCTCCCCCTCCTCTCCGTCCCCCTCCCGCTCCCCGCCCCCCACCCCCGCCCGCGGCCTCCGCTCCAGGCCCCCCGCCCACCCCGCCCACCGGGAGCGAGGCCCGGCCCCCTCCCGTCCGGGTCCTGCGGGAGCTCCGAGTCCCACTCCACCCCCCACCTCCGCCCTGGCCGCCGCCCCAGCCCCGGGCTCCCCATCCCCACCTGTAGGAGGGCGGGTGGCTGGTCCGGGGTAGAGGGTGGGGAGGTGGGCCACGGCCAGAGACTCTGTGGAAGCCCAGCTCCCCCATCCGTCCCTGTGCCCTGTGTCCATCGCTAGTTGGATATTTTTTCTTCTTCAGTTAACAGGTATTTATTTACCAGCCCCCTGCGCATTAGGCATGCTCTAGGCGCGGGGAGCACAGCTGGGAACAAAACAGAGGTGGATGCCATGGAGCTTAATGAACGTGGTAAGTCAATCTTAGGAGCGTTTATAGGGGTGAGGGGCATGGAAGGAATACAGCAGGGGAAGGAGACAGAGAGTAAGGGGAGGTCTCCCTGAGAAAGTGGATCTGAGCAAAGGCAGGAGGTGAGGGAGGGGTCCAGCTTCCAGTGAGGGACAGCGCTCAGAGACCCTGAGGGGACAGGGACCAGCGGGCTCTGGGGCCGCGTGAATGGCAGGAGCTGAGGTCGGAGAGGCAGCTCCTTCCCTCATTCCTACAGCCGGTGCCAAGGAAGGGGAGGCGACCCCCCAGGTTCCAGCGGGTGTGGGGATGCTGGGATGCATCTACCTGCTTGCAGAGAACGGGGGTGGAGAGACCAGGGCACAGAGAGGAACAATGAGAAACGTCCGCTGAAGCGGCCCCACGCTGGGCACGGCTGGTGTCCCGGCTTCGTGTGGCTCCCGGGGAGCTGGCCGCTGTCCTGACAGGCTCTCTGCCAATTTGGACTCCACGTATCTCGAAGCTTGTTGTTAAGTGCACTTGCCATTATGAGCCCTTGATGGGTTGACCCCTTCAACATTGCGAAGTGCCCCTCCGTCCCTGGCAGTGGTTCTTGTGAAACCTCGTTAGCTGGGTGCCGCTGGTTAACGGGCAGCCCATAAGCTGCGGAACACCTGGCCACCAAAACCCGGCAGTCCCTCCTGCTGTTCTCCTTAGTGTCCTGCTCTACCAACTCCACACCCGCCGGCCCTCCCCTCCTTTTCCCACACCGCACCCTCTTGGTTTACCAGCTGACGATCAGCCTGGATCCTTCATCTCGCTCAATCTTTCTTTTTTGGGAGGCTGGGATCAATGGGCATTAATAATGCAAAGGCCCTTTTTGTCCCAGTGCAAACCCAGGCCGATCAATCACTGGCAAACGGACAAGAGTTACATGCAGCCTCACCCCTCTTGGCCTTCTTCACTCTACTCGGGCCCTGGGCTCTCTTCCCGAATAGGAAATAGGAAATTGCCAAACGGAGGCATTTCCCCAAATAGGTACTGCTGCTGACACCCCAAGGTGAACAGCCCTAGAGGAGGAAGGGGTCCTAGCCAGGCAGCGCCGCCAGGGTCCCAGCCTGAGCCCCTGCAGCAGGGAAACCCACATGGCAGAGTACAAACAGACACACCAGGCTTCTGTCCCCCCCGGAGAAGACCCAGCAGCTCCAGAAGCTGCCCTGACCGGGGGTGAGACACAGAAGGGACCGGAGAGATGGGCAGCATCTCGGCACGCGCTAACGAAACTCCCATCACGGAACAAGAGCAGGCCAAATGGTGAGTGCCACTGGAAAGCTGGGTTAAGCAAAATTCTGGGTCTGCTGGAGAGGGCTCACGTCAGCCTCTCAGCCCTCACGCTGGGCCAGCGGGTGTGTGAAGCACAGACCCCACTCTCAGGAAGCTCACAGGCCGGGGGGGAAAAAGCCCACACGCAGTAAAGCACAACCCAACCCAAGTCGGGGGAGGGGCAGGGGTAGCAGGGGCTTCAGGGGCTCAGAGCAAAGCAGGCCCCACCGGGGAGGTGGGCAAGGGCAACCCCTGCACTGAGCCTTGAAGAGGGGTGGGAGGCATCTGAGCAAACAAGAGGGGAGGGGAGCAGAGAAGTTCCCTGGTAGAAGGAACAGGATGTGCAAAGGCCCAGAGGCTACAGAGAATTTGGTCTGTAGATGTCGCTAGAGTGAGGGAGAGTGGTCGGGATGAGGCTGGTGGGCATGCAGGGGTCAGCTCATGAAGCCTCGAATGCCAGGTGGAGGGCCTGAGGCTTTATCACAGGAGCCAGCGAATGGCTTTGAGCAAGGCTGTGGCATGATTGGACAGGGCAAAGTTGGCACCCTGTGGTACCCTGAACTCTGACATCCACGTGGGCATCACCAACAGTTCCGTCACAATCTCCATCCCTGCTACCGCCATCCAAACACCTTGGAGCGAGTCCCAGATCAGCTGCCCCTTCCAGACCATTCTCCATGCATTACTGGAGCAAGACTTCCTAAAGCATATGGATCCCCTGCCCAGGCATCTCAAGTCCCTCCTCACTCCCTCCTGCAGAGGTCCCGAGTCCCTTATCCCGGCATTCCAGGCTCTTCCCAGTGTGTTCCCACTCTCTATGCCCTCCCTGACTTCTTGAACCTGGCTCATGCTTTTTCTTCCATTCAGAAAGTCCTGGCCCTCGTTTCCATTGGTTAGAGTCCTACTCACTTTGACACCTCCTTGGTCTCCCATGACTCATCCTTCAAGGCCCAGCTCTGAAACGCCCTGCTCTGTGTGGCCCTTCCCACTCCTCCTGATGGAGGTGGTGAGTCCCTCCTTAGAGGCTGATGCAAGGATCAGGCTGAATTTGAATCCTGATTTCTCAGTAGCTGTGCAACCCTGGACAAGTCATCTCAATTCCGAGAGCTAGCTCACAGGAAAAGGATAACAATAATAGTACTTCTTCATGGGGTGATGAAACCGTGCATCTGAAGTACATTGCACGGTGCCTGGCACAGAGTGAGCCCTCCCTGAGTGCTCCCTGCAGTATAATGGCCACACCATTCACATTTATTTTGTGTCCATCTCCCCTAATATTATGAATTTGGGAAGGGGGTATTATTCACCTAGGTATGCCCCCATGCCTACCACATGGAAGACATTCAACCAAAGATGGATGGATGGGTGGATGGATAAATTAATGAAAAAAGAAGCCACCTGGCCACTCCTGCTCCCCTAGAGTCCCCTCTGCTGAGGAGGTGGAAGTCTGGCTTGTTCATTTCTGAACGGGGTTGAATGAATTGTGGGTAAGAGGACTCTCGTCTGGGGCACGCTTTGTTGTCAGACAGTCTATGGTTGGCAGTTTCTTCTGGGGCCAGCTGTCTAGACAGAGGGGACATCTGCACCACCGAGGAGCAGGGACAGCATGGGAATCAGGATCCAGGGGAGGGTTTTCTTCCTCCATCACGCAGGACCTGGCAGAGCAGGTTTGCTGTCTGCCGCCAGCAGTAGAAATTAGTTCCCAGCTTCCACCGGGGGAGACAACCAAGAAGGGCTCCGCATGTCCCCAACCAGCCAGTGACAAGGGTAAGAGAAGGTTGGAGAATCCATCAAGGAGAGGAACTGAGATGTATTGAGCAGTTTTTAATGTGCTAAGCACGATGCTAAGTGCTTACCATGCATTATCCTCTCTGCAGCTCCGGGAGGGAAGCACTTTTGTGCATTGCCACTCGATGAAGAAAGAAACAGACACAGAAAGTAAGCGACGTTCCCTTGCAAGGGTCAGATCAGGATGGGACCTGGGTTATGTCTAACTCCCAGGCCCATGCTCCTCCCTGTGAATCACACATTTAGCCAACTAATGCCCTGAGCACCTTCTCTTTGCACAGGGCCTGTGGGAAGCGGCGAGAGGCTAGCAGGGGTAATTAAGCCGTGACTTCTTCTCTCCAAGAGCTTATCACCTGAGGACAGAAGTGATCTCACTCAGCGCTGTGTTCCCAGCCCAGGGCCTGGCAGTACCATGAAAGTGGAATAAAGCACAGATGTCAGACCCGGAAGGCTCTTTGGAGTTCAGGTATACCCACCCTGTTTGCTTACAGATGGGGAAACGGAAACCTAGAAGTTGGAACTAACTGGAGACCATGGTAAGGGGCTTGGGCTCTGGATCCAGACTACTTGGTTTGAATCTCAGCTTTACAGCACTTACCAGCTGTGTGACTTCGGGTTGGTCAATTAACCTCTCTGAGCCTCAATTTCTTTGACAAAAAAAAAAAAAAAAAAAAAAGGATGGTTTGGTTCCATGGACAGAGCATCGGCCTGCAGACTGAAGGTTCAGTTCTGGTCAAGGGCACATCTCGGGGTGCGGGTTCAATCCCCAATAGGGGGTGTTGCAAGAGGGAGCCAATCAATGATTCCCTCTCATCATTGATGTTTCTATCTCTCTCTCCCTCTCCCTTCCTCTCTACAATCAATAAAATATATATTTAAAAGGATGGATTTGTGAGAATTAAATAAGATCATCTATGCAGCCCTGACCAGTTTGGCTCAGTGGATAGAGCGTCAGCCTGCGGACTGAAGGGTCCCAGGTTTGATTCTGGTTAAGGGCCTGTACCTTGGTTGTGGGTACATCCCAGTAGGGGGTGTACAGGAGGCAGCTGATCGATGTTTCTCTCTCATCGGTGTTTGTAACTCTCCCTCTCCCTTCCTGTCTGTAAAAAAAATCAATAAAATATATATTTTTAAAAATATCATCTATGCATGGAGCTTAGCATAACACTTAACATGTAATCCCACAACAGTTGGCTCCGTTTGTGATGAACTCAGTGAGTTAGGAACAGATCTAGGCTAGACCCTGGGCTTCCTGACTCGAAGTCCAGTGCTCTTTCCAGCTCCTCAGGTTCCTTATGTCCATTAGAGTGTGGTCAGGGGAGAATGGGAGTCACTTAGGTGTGATCAGGTGTCTGCTGTCTTGGGGAACAAGTGCCTCCTGCCACGCCCACTCCCGGACTTTGAAGTCTCTCTCCCCTCCTTCCTTCCCCGAAACCCCCTGCCCTGGAGCAGAGACTCCTAACCAGAGACACACCACACACTGAAACTTCTGATACCATCCCACACCTCCCATCGCAATTTCCTCTGCCCCCGCAGGGTGGGCCTGAGCAGAGGAAGGCGCCGACAGGAAATTCCCCGGAGCAGGGAGGGGTGGGTGTCCGAGGTCGGCCAGGGATACTATCTCCAGCGTCAGGCCTCCCAGCGAGCTGGGAAGGAACCGGTCCCACGGGAGACGTTTTTCTGTTTGTTTTCCTCAAGCTTGACTTCTAACAAGAGAATTTAATTAAGAGCTCCGCTGCTTCGCCCGGGGAATAGAACTCGGAGGGAACAGCGAGGCAGAGGCTGGTGCCCGCCAGGAAAGGAGGAAGGGTTGACTCAGATCAGCCCGGGATGGGTTAAGCCACAGCTGAGACGTTCAGCTCACAGAGGACATTTGGTGTGACCCCAAGACAAGCATCTTTTCCTGCAGGAAAAGTGTTAGATTCTGCGGTGCAAATGTGAAGACGTTTAAACCAGCTGAAGCAACAGGCAGAGTTTGATTTCTCCAATTGTTCCCGCTCATACCTCTCCAGCTGTCCTCCCTGGGGCGGCTGGGGTGTAGAGGCAAGTCAGTGAGTCTGAGTTCAAACTCCAGTCCTGCGCCTCCCTCAGCCTCAGTAGCATCATCTGTAAAATGGGACAACTCCACCAATGCAGTCACATGATCCACCTATACAATAAGGATACTAACATCTTTCTTGCAGAGTTGCGGGTGGCGGGGGGGGATGAATGAGCTGGGGAGGGGGGGGATGAATGAGCTGGGAGCTGGGAAACAGAAAGGAGATAATGTGTGTGAGAGAGAAAAGAGCACGGGCTGGAGAATTAGACAGGCCTGCTGCTCCCTTGGGGCTGGACGACGTTTCTCTGAGCCCCACTTTCCTCATCTGTAAAATGGGGAGGTTAGTGCCTACTTCACTGGGTTAGCAATGAGACGAAATGAAACATGGTCTGGAAATACCTACCCCTGGGCCTGGCCAATCATTAAATGTTTGTGAAATTGGAAACACCCCCTCCCCACCCCTCCCTTCACCACCGGATTCCCAGATTTGTCACGGAGAGGAGAGGAGGGCTTGTTTGTGATTTGACATGGCTTCCTCCTTCTCTGCTCTCTGAGACTTCGGGGGGCTGGGCTGGAGGCTCAGTCATTTGCCAGGAGGACACATCTTCCCTGACTTTCCACTCGCTGCAGGACTGACATGGACTGCGGAATGGGCCAGCTTAGTCATCTTAAAATCCAATCATCAGTTCTGTCCTTTTTTTTTTCTTTTTTCTTTTTTTCTTTTTTAAGACAATATTCAACGTAGTCTAACCTGTCGTTTCAGCCAAAAAGAATGAAATGTTTTGTGAGTAGAGGTACACGCCCTGGAGGAGCTGATGTCCTGATCTCTTGGTTTAACTCGTGACAAAGCTGTTTGAGAAGGACTTTGATGTTTCTGCCCCCACGTGGCCAGGAGGAAGCCTCTAACTCACACCTCAGCTCCTGGAAGTCTCAGGAATCTCTCAGGAAGAACTGAGGCTGCAGGAGACAAAAGAGGGTGGTGGGTGAGGGCATGCGACAGGGGGTGGGGGAGGCTGGGGGAAGGTCAATGGGGGGGAAAGGAGATATATGTACTAATATATGTAATATTTTAAAAAGAAAAGAAAAGAAACAGAGAAGAAACTTGGCCCTGGGTTTGAGTTCCCATTCAGCTGGCCGTTAGGTCTTGCCAGGTGAGCTCAGCCGGACCCACCACTTCTTGAAACCTCTGTTTCCCTTCTCCCTTACTTCATTCCATTTCCTCTTTCTGTCTCATTCTCAAGGGGGCCCTCCTGGCACCCCCTCTCTGACATACTCTATCTCCTTACCCTGCTGTGGTATGTTTTCCTTAGCATTTTACTGATGTTATATTTTTACTAGAGGCCCAGTGCATGAAATTTGTGCACTGGGAGGGGCCCTAGCAGCTGCCGGCTGCTGGCTGGGTACTCCCTCCCTTCCCCCAGCCGCCTGCCAGTGCTCTCGGGCCCAGAGCCTCCCTCCCCCACCTTACCCTCCCACCCCTCCACCCCCTAGTGAACTCCCAGAAGAACTCTGGTTGAGGGGACAATTTGTATACTACGATTTTATTATATAGGATTCTGATTACCATCCATTTCCTCCTCTATTGTTCTGTTTGCCACCCTGTGCCCAGACCTAGATTTATGCCTGAACATGCTAGATACTCAGGTAGTTCTTGAGTGAGTAAAATAATATAAAACCTTGCAGGGTTGTGGTGAGGATTTTAGTGTTTACATCTCTACTTACCAGCTATGTGACCTCGGATAAGTTAGTTCCTGCTCCTCTGTATAATAGGCATAATAAAAGTATCTGCCTGCACTGCAATGAGCACATGCAATGATGCCTATAAAGTATTTAGTACAGTGTTGGGTACAGAGTAAGTGCTCAATAAAAATCAGGTACTTGAACAGACAACAGTTGAATTGAAAGGTTTACTTCATCTTCGGTATGTGGAGTGGAAAAAACTCCAGAACTAGGGCATAGGATGGATGGAGATGAGGATTTGCCATGGGGAAGACCAGGCAAGAGGCTGTTGCAAGAAGTGTAGGGCTGCCAAAACCTGTTTGGCTCAGTGGATAGAGCATTGGTCTGTGGACTGGAAGGTCCCAGGTTCGATCCTGGTTAAGGGCATGTACATTGGGTTGCGGGCACATCCCCAGTGGGGGGGCGGGGGTGCAGGAGGCAGCTAATCAATGTTTCTCATTGATGTTTCTAGCTTTCTATCCCTCTCCCTCTCTGTAAAAAAAAAAAAAAAAAAAGAATTAATAAATAATAATAATAATAATAATAATAATAAAATATATTAAATAAAAAAAAAAGAAGTGTAGGGCCTGCCCAGCCAGTGTGGCTCAGAGGTTGAGCATCAAGCTATGAACCAGGAGGTCCCAGTCATGGCACGTGTCTAGGTTGTAGGCTGGATCCCCAGTAGGGGGTGTGCAGGAGGCAGCCAATCGATAATTCTCTCTCATCATTGATGTTTCTATCTCTCCCTCTCTCTTCCTCTCTGAAATCAATAAAAATATATTTAAAAGAAGAAGAAGAAATATAGGGCCTGACTCCAGGTAGTGGCTGTGGGGAAGATGGGGGGAAGAAAAATTAGGACTATTTCTGAGAAACCCACTGACCTCATAGGACTGATGCCAGCCGCAGACAGTGTCCTCAGTTAACCTGCACCCTCTGCAGCCTTCTGATTCCATCCTCGTGGTTGGGAGCAGAGTGTTCCAGGACAGCGGGCCTCTGAGCACAGCAGACGATGAGAAAGGCTGAGGCCTGAGAAACAGATGAGGCCAGCGGGTGACAAGGCGCAGGGCACAGCACTTACATAATTCATCTTCACGAGAGCCTTCGAGGAGGGGGCTGTCATCCCCATTTTATGGATGAGCAATCTGAGGCTCAGAGACTGAAAACAACTCCCAGGGCTCCCTGGGAAGAGTTGGGAGAAAACAAGAGGCCCTGCCAACAGCTTCCTGGGTGCCAGGCCCTGCCTCGAGGAGCACTTTCCATACAGAGCTCCCAGACAGCCTTTGGAGTCTCCCTTCTCCCCATTTTACAGATGTGGAGACGGCACAGAGGGAGCAGTAACTTGCCCGAGGTCTCACAGCTAATCAACTTGAGAGAACTAGGATTCTAAGTTCTCTCTGGGGTCCATGTCTCTCAGCCCTGCACCTATTTGTCCAACTATAAAATGGACCATCTACTTTCACAGGATGGAGGGGAGCAACGCGATCGAGATTCACAGGGAAATTTGCATTATGAAAAGTGCCAATAGGAAGTGAGGGACTGCTATCCCAGAACCGAGATGAAAAGCGGTGAGAGAAGAGTAGCCGGCAGTGTTCTTGGTCCTGGGGGTCTCACAGAGTTGCTTCCTGCCTTTCCCCAGCTTGTCTCCCTAAAACTCAGGAGCCCATTGCTCCCGAGGATGCTGCTGCTATCTGTTACTTTACCTATAGAGAGAAATCTGGTAAGCAGTGAGTTCTTTCTCAATGTTGAATGGAGCAGAGAGAAATAGTGTAGATTCTACAAGTTTTAGGACTTTATAGAGGCCCAGTGCACGAAATTTGTGTATTTGGGGGGATGTCCCTCAGCCCAGCCTGCACCCTCTCCAATCTGGGACCTCTCCAGGGATGTCTGACTGCCCGTTTAGGATCGGGCCTAAACAGGCAGTTAGACATCCCTCTGACAATCCAGGACTGCTGGCTCCCAACTGTTTGCCTGCCTTCCTGCCTGATTGCCCCTAATTGTTTCTGCCTCCCAGCCTGATCATCCCCTAAACATGCCCTTGCCAGCCTGATTGATGCCTAACTGCTCCCCTGCTGGCCTATTTGTCCCTAACTGTCCTCCCCTACAGGTCTGGTCACCCCTAACTGCCCTCCTCTGCTGGCCTGGTTGCCCACAACTGCTCTCCCTTGCAAGCCTGGTTCCCCCCCAACTGCTCTCCCCTGCAGACCTGGTCTCCCCCAACTGCCCTCCTCTGCTGGCCTGGTCACCCCTAACTGCCCTCCCCTGCTGGCCATCTTGTGTGTTGGAGTGATGGTCAATTTGTATATTACTCTTTTATTAGATAGGATATTCCATGACACCACTCTCACTGTGACCCAACTAAGCTGAAAGGCAGGTTTAATCCTAAAAAGGGGCTTGGAAAAAATGATACTAACACCTGAATGCCGAGTGCCACTTCCAAATTTAATCTTCAGGCACTATGGAAAGAGCAGCTCTCATCTCTCCCAAGACAAAACAATCTGACAGCTGCTGACATTCCAGGGAAGTTTCTGGTGTGGAGAATCAATTGCCAGTCACATTTGAGATTCCTAAGCTTCCTCTTAAAGTCTCAGGGGTCTCCTTCCAAACATAAAGAACCTCCACGTTCCATGTGGAAATAAACATTCACTTGAAAAACAATTTTGAAAAATTAAAGCTGATTTTCACCCATTAAAAGACTGGTAATGTTCTGGCCTTGTAGCTCAGTTGGTTAGAGTGTCATCCCTATACACCAAGGTTTTGGGTTCGATCATATACAAAAATCAACCAATGAGTGCATAAATAAGTGGAAGAACACACCAATGTCTGTCTGTCTCTTTCCCTTCCTCTCTCTATCTCCCTCAAATCAATCAATAAAGCTTAAAAAGTAAATTAAAAAGGTTGGTAATACCCAGCATGGACTAGGGTGGGGAAGTAGGACCCCCGTTCACTACCGGGAGCAGTCCATATTGGGACAGTCTGTTTTGGAGAACAGCTTGGCAGCAACTATCAGAAGTTTAAGTAAGCATGTTCCTGACTATTCCACTGCCAAGTATCATCTTACAGAAATACCCCTCCACATGCACACAGACGTATGTTTATCATAGTAGAAAAAAAATGAAGATGGCCTAGATGCATTTTTGCATTCCTTTTGGTGAAATAAATGACATATCTACAGTTTGAGCTACCATAAAGCCATTAAAAAACAAACAAACAAAAAACTAGGAGATCTCTCTGTATTGATATGATAAGCTCACTGGGTGAAAAAAAGAGCAAGTTACAGAACCAGATGTGACCCCAGACTTGTATTCAAAGCTACAGCTGTGCATATACTATTGTAGTATACAACTGTAAAATACACGTAAGTGCTAGACCACTGGAAATAATTATATCCATCTTCTAACAGTGGTCAGCTGGGGGGAGGGAGAGAGGATGGGGCAAGAGCAGGGCACTTTCACCTCTTACTCTCTTACATATAAGATATTGTTGGTATTTTTTACAAGCACATAGTTATGTGATTATATATAAAGAAAGAGAAAAAATAAAGTATGAAGCTTTTGAGCAAGCTACTTTACATCAGCAAACTTTATGCTCAATAAGAGGAGTTACTAAGGTAACTTCTGGCTCTAAAATTCTACAAACACTAAACAGATACATTTTCAAAAAATACTTTGAAACCAAAGGATTACCACTGGCTTGAGTCAGAATCCACTGTGAAATTCGCTAAGTGTCTCCAGGGATTCTGGATCTGTGAGGCTCCTTGAAACTATTGCTGAGTTGTTTTATTTATTTACCAGAGTCCCAGTGTACAAAGTTTGTGTGTGTGTGTGTCCTTTAGCTCAGCCTGCACCCTCTCCAATCTGAGACCCCTCAAGGGATGTCTGGGATCAGGCCTTGTAGGAATCTCTTTCACAGCCCTCGTGGAAAGAGTTCCAATTCAGGGTTCGGGTTCTGGAGAAGGGCTGCACACAAATGAAGAGACTTGAGACTTGAAGAAATTCAACTTGGCGATATGGAGGGGGCCAGGCGGTAGTCCAACTCTAGTGGGAGAACTACTCCCTTGCTCTGGCCCTGCCATCCCTTTTATTGAGGCTTTGGGGAAAACATCTTAGGCAACATAAACTGAAATTTACATGTAGCCCTTAGGCAGGAAATAACAGAAACTTACATGGGATAAACAAGATGGAGGCTGCTTCAGCTAACAATGTCTCAACTAAAGGTTAGAGCAATTAAGGTTGTTGACCAGCCTTCCTGGCTTCCTGTCAATATCTCTTTTTTAGCTAAACTAATTTGTTTTCCAGCAGGGCCTAAACGGGCAGTCGAACATCCCTCTCACAATCCAGAACTGCTGGCTCCCAACCACTCACCTGTCTGCCTGATTGTCGCTAACTGCTTCTGCCTACCAGCCTGATCACCCCCTAACCATTCCCCTGCCAGCCTGATTGATGCCTAACTACTCTCCTGATGGCCTGGTTGCCCCTATCTGCCCTCCCCTGCTAGACCAGTCACCCCCAACTGTCCTCCCCTGCAGGCCTGGTCGCTCCCAACTGCCCTCCCCTGCTGGCCTGGTCAACTCTAAGTGCCCTTCCATGCAGGCCTGGTTGCCCCTAACTGCCCTACCCTGCCAGCCCAGTCACCCCTAACTGTCCTCCCCTGCAGGTCTGGTCACCCCCAACTGCTCTCCTCTGCCAGCCCAGTCACCCCTAGCTGCCTCCCCTGCAGGCCTGATCACCCCAACTGCCCTCCCCTGCTGGCCTGATCGCCCACAACTGCCTTCCCTGCCAGCCATCTTGTGGTGGCCATCTTGTGTCCACATGGGGACAGCCATCTTATGTGTTGGAATGATGGTCAATTTGCATATTACCTCTTTATTATATAGGATTTATTTTAAAAAATATATATATATTAATATATTTTATTGATTTTTTTTATAGAGAGGAAGGGAGAGGGAGAGAGAGAGAAAGAAACATCAATGATGAGAGAGAATCATTGATCAGCTGCCTTCTGCACTCCTCTCACTGGGGTCAAGCCCACAACTTGGGCATGTGCCCCTGATTGGAATTGAACCTGGGACCCTTCAGTCTACAGGCCAATGCTCTATCCACTGAACCAAACTGGCTAGGTCTGTTGTTTTCTTTTGATACTTTTATAAAGCAAATGTAGTCACTGAAGGCTCTGGAAAGGAAAGAGACCTTCGCAAAGTTGCAAAGCACAAAGTTCCCCTCCCCCTCACCCTGTGCCTCCTCCCCTCCTTCCAGGCCCTAGGCACAAAAAATGTTTCCCCTTTCTTCCTCCTAAGTCCCCCCAGATTGGACTAGCTGTGAGCAAAGTAGAATTAAATCTCAAACATTTTGAAGAGCTCCAAAGACACTTCCTCCCTCGTGAAGGAAGAGGAAGAGCATCCTTTGAGGAAGATGCTAAATTGCCTTAATTATGTGTCTTTGGAAGGCACAAGTGCCCATCTGCTTTCATGGCAGGGGGTGTGGATGCATGCTAAGCACAAATATAAATCAGGCCAAATACAAACACAATTAGCAGGTCCATGCAGCCCTGTCATCAGAGAAAGAGCGAGAGTGGTGGGCCAGGGTGACTCTTGGACCTGGGTTCCAGGTGGAGCAGCAGCAGGCATCAACTCTTGACAAGGGGCAGTGAGGTGGGGGTGGGGGAGACCACAGTGAGGTACTAGGGAGCGGGGGGTCTCCAACTGGGGCAATGCTGACTCCATGCAAGAGCAAGACTGTCAAATCACATCATTATTAGACCTTGATAAATGTGAGAAGCAGAAGGGGCTCTGGGAGGGCATCGTGGAATGAGCACGTGGGCTGGTCTGGATTCAAACCCTGGCCCTGCCACTTATTAGCCATGTGACCTTGGACGAGGTCTGTGGCCCTGACTGGGGCTTTCTCTTCTGTAAGAGGGGAGTAGTAGTACCTCCTTGGATTGGAGTGGGGAGGAGTGAGGTGATGTGTATATAGCTCTTCACATGAGGCCAGGCAGGATTAAGTGCTCAAGAGTTGGCTTTTATGTTACTTCTCACTGTCATTTGCTCTGAAACACCTAGGGTGGACCCCTCATTCTCCTTCTCAGGTAGGAAGGATGCAGAGAAGAGATAAAATGCATTCTAGAAAGGACAGCAACTAATCCGTGTCCCTGAAGGAAATCCACACAAACTGTGGGACTCAGTTTCTCCATTTGTAGCAGAAGGTCTAGAGTAGGGGTGTCGAACTCAATCAGAGAAGGGGCCAAAATCTAAAATCCAGCCTAAATCGTGGGCCGAATGGTTTACTGAACAGTCAAACTGTCATTGTGATGGAAATGCAGTGGAGTGCAGTGATGACAGCGTGGTGCGGGCCACATTGCAAGGCCTGGCGGGACGGATTTGGCCCGCGGGCCTTGTGTTTGACACATGTGGTCTAGAGGATGCTCTGGCTCTGACCATCTAGTACATAAATGACCAGGCTGCCTCCAGAGCGTAGCCTGAGAAGAAAAGCTGAGTCAGGGAGAAATCCCCAAACACCTGATCATCACTCAGAACAGTGTGACTGGGACTGTTATGGGGTGGGCTGAGTATGAAGGAAGACTTGGGCATGTGCTGGGCTATGTCCAACATATATATATATATATAAATATATATATATAAATATATATATATATATATATATATATATATATATATATATATATATATTATATTAGTGGCTCAGTGCATGAAATTTATGCACTGGGGGGGGGGGAGAGGGGAAGTCCCTCAGCCCCGCCTGTGCCCTCTCGCAGTACGGGACCCCTCGGGGGATTGTCAGCCTCTTGGCTCTCATAGGATCCCTCACTCCTTACCACCCACCTGCAGCTGAGGCTGGAGAGGCTCCAGCCCGGCTTCTGCCTGAGTGGTGTTTCCCCTGTGGGAGCGCACTGACCACCAGGGGGCAGCTCCTGCGTTGAGCGTCTGTCCCCTGGGGGTCATGCACATTATTGCGACTGGTTGTACTGGTTGTTCCACCATAACAGTTGCTTAGGCTCTTATCATATAGATAGATTTCAGAGAGAAAAGGAGGAGGATAGAGAGATAGAAACATCAATGATGAGAGAATCACCGAATGGCCACCTCCCACATGCTCCACACTGGGGACCGAGCCTGCAACTTGGGCATATGCCCCAACCGGTAACCGAACCGTGGCCTCTTAGTTCATAGGTCGATACTCAACAACTGAGCCACACCAGCTGGGCAGAATATGCTTTTAAATACATGAAATATGCCCGGCGGGTTTGACTCGGTGGTTGAGTGTCCACCCGTGCATCAAGAAATCACTGGTTCAATTCCCCATCAGAGCACATACCTGAGTTGCAGGAGGCAACCAATTGATATTTCTCTCTCATCGATGTTTCTATTTCTCCCTCTCCTTTTCTCTTTCTCCAAAAATCAATAAAATACTTTAAAATAAATAAATTCATAAACTACAGAGGATTATAAAGGAAATGAATTATAATGAAGTACAGTTGTCCAAAAATATATTTTTAATCCATCCTTATAATAAAAGCCTAATATGCAAATTGACCAGGGGGCAGATACTCAATGCAGAAGCTGCCCTCAGCCTGCAGGCCCCAGGCCAGCCAAGGCGGGTGGCAGCGGGAGGGAGAGGGAGGGGCTTCCCTGATCAACCCGAGGGTTGTCCCACAGATCAGTCCTGATCACCCACCAGGCCTATGGATCCTACCTGTGCATGAATTTCATGCACTGGGCCCCTAGAAATATTATAATAATAGTGTTTCTTTATTAGCACATTAAATCACAAGTTTTGGTACCTGGACTTTGAAATTATTCAGAGTAGTGATGATCATAAGCAATATTTTAAGATATCAGCAATAACCATAAGGTGATAGCTAAATATCTATGACTTTTATTGGCACCAAAGCCACAGGATTTGCTAATAGTATATGGTTTATTGCCTACATTTGTAACTGAAGTGATACTAATGTTCAGACTGAGGATAGTGAAAACAGATGCAATTTTCCCCTAAGTCCATAACCTGCCTCAGTTCTGTCCATGGAACTCTGGGGGGTCCGTGGACCCAGGATAACACTCTCTGCCTAGACTGTCACTACGGCCCCGAGATTGAGCTGTACTGGAAATCAGACACAGGAGTGCTGTGGTCACCTATCTGCAGCTTGTTTCAGTGAAGACCAAATGTTTGACTTGGAGTGTGATGGACTCCAACTCCGTCTGCTCACTTAGGGGGAAAGCCTTTTGTCTGGACGACCCATCCAAGGGAACAAGGGAATAGGACTTCTTAGAGAGGCATGATACTGACAGAGCGTTTCCACCTGGGCAGACCAGTCCTTTCTTCTTCCCCCTCCTCCTCCTCCTCCTCCTCCTCCTCCTCCTTCTTTTTTAAAAAATATATTTTTGTTTTTATTCATTTTTGAGAGAGAGGAAGGGAGAGGGGGGAGGGGGAAACATGAGTTGGTTGCATCCGACCTGGACCAGGAATTAAACCTGAAACCTGCTCCTGTGCCCTGACCAAGAATGGAACTGCCAACCTTCTGGTACTTGGGGTGATAATCAACTGAGCCACACTGGCCAAGGATCCTTTCTGGTTCGTGGTGGCTTCAGTGGGTGGCTTGAAGACATGAAAATGTGAGCCCCCAGTTTTTTATAAGATCTCAGATTTTTTATCTTAGTCCTGTCCCTGTTTCCAAACAGACACGGTTTCTTGTCTCTCACTTGGAGGACTTCATTAGATACAGATTGATGAAGACCTACTGTATGCCAGAGTGCAGCAAATACTGAGAATGCATTTATCCATTCAACTTACACTTAGTGAGTATATTGTTAGTCAAGACTTTTGAGCCAAGCAATAAAAAGGTGGAGGGGACTTACTGGCTCACATAACTGATAAAGCCTAAAAAGAGTGCTGCTTCAGGCTTAGCTGGATCCAGGAGGTGTTTTTCACTCCATCAGCTTAATCCTCAGATAGGCCTCCCCATAATTGTAATAAAACAACCACCAGTAACTTCAGGTGACAACTCACCTGCTCGCCACCTCCTCAGTGTCTTCATCGTCATCATCATCATCATCATCAATCATCATCGTCGTTGTCAGCATCACCTGGGGAGTCCTTTGAAAAAAAGCAGTGTTCAAAGGTTCAATGTATCGATTGACTTCTGTTACTTTCTCTTTTGCATTCCTTGGAATAGCAAAGCATCTGGCAAGCAAGCAAAATCAGCATTCTTGTGGCAATTACACTCCCTAAATTAAAAATGTTTCTCTTTTAAGCTAAAAATAAATTTCCCTTACTTAAAATAATTATCACATTGACAGATTGGACTGCACAAAAAAAAATACATGTTTCTTGCTCTGGTCCATGACACTCTAAAGAAAATCAAAATAATAGATTAGGGGGAAATATTTCCCCCTAAAACAATATAAAACAACAACAACAACAAAACACACACACACACTCAAAATGGTCCTAAGAAGTAAATAAGAATAAGACAACGAATCCACTGAAAAGTGGGCTAAGGAGGCAGACAAACTCATAGAAACATGCCGAAAACGGTTTCGCTCAGCGGTTGAGCCTTGGTCTGCGGACTGAAAGGTCCCGGGTTTGATTCCGGTCAAGGGCATGTACGTTGGTTGCGGGCACATCTCCGGTAGGGGATGTGCAAGAGGCAGGTGGTCGATGTTTCTTTCTCATCGACGTTTCTAGCTCTCTATAACTCTCCCTTCCTCTCTGTAAAAAGTCAATGAAATATATTTTAAAAAAAAGAAAAGAAAAGAAAAGAAAAGAAACAGACCGCTAGTGGCCAAAACACTTTTGAAAAGATGTTCGACTTCACCTTTTATTAAGCCAGGGACGCACACATTTAGAACCAGGACACGCTCTTTTTCTCCCCGCAGATTGGCAAACATCGTACTAATTAAAACGTGGGGAAGAGCTGGTGAGCCACAAGTTGCTACAGCCCGTAGGGAAATGACGTGGCACAATTTATGAAAACATAAAGCAGGCATGTCTTTTGACCCACCACCTCCACTTCTAGGGCCGTCGGATGGAAATGAAAGCTTGAGAACACAGAGACTGTGACACTCGGCTCTCCCATGCAGTGTGAAGGCCTGGTCCGAATCTCAATGGCTACTCCCAGTGGAGTTGCTAGCCGGCGTGACTTCCACGGGCCTGCTGGCTCTCCTGGACTAATGTGCTGGTGAAGATCTCCAGGGTCCCACAGACGTTGCCATAAACTATCTATGGGACAGGTGGCTTATCCTCTCTAAGTCTCGGTATTCCCATCTGGTAAATGGGGTGAGGGTGGTAAAGCCCCTGTCCACGAAGATGCTGTGAAGGGAAATGATGCTGCTGGGGAGCCTGGCACCCGGTAGCTGTGGCATCTGACCTCTGGTCTCAGGCACAGTGGGTGACAGCTTGCCTCTGGTTCTGACTGTTCTGTGACCCCTGGTGCTCCCTCATGATTGTGGCTGGGCAGGGGCCGTGCACAGTGCTGCTGTGTGAGAACGTGTGGGCCTGGGTGTGAGGGAAAACGTGTCTGGAGTTGTCTGTTCGGGGGAGGACACGTCTGGCCGGTTCAGTGAGACCCAGGCAGACCATCTGCCATCTTGAGGCTGCTGGAAGGGCTGTCTTGGCAAAGGCTCTGAGGCCCAGTTTATAAAAATAACCCTCCACATACCTCGTGTGGCAGAGGCAGTGACCCCCTTTTTCCTGCTCTTCACACAAGTGAGATGAGACAGGCACAGCCATTAATTATGTCAGAAGTAACCGAGGCAGCACTTGCCACCCCAACAGCCGAAGCTGCAAATGCCTAGTTGGTTTTAATTATTTTTGCAGGGAAATAGTTGCATCCATCAATCACAGACCCGTTCTGCTGAGGGCCTAGGGGAGGGTTGGGCTGGGTGATGGGATGGTACCTCGTCTAGCCCTCAGGGAGCTCTCTGGGTAGCCTGGAGGGGGCAGGGAGAAGGTGGTATGTGATGGGAGTGGTTTAGGGAAACCATCAGAGAGCAAACTGGTTCCTTGCTCGGGGGCTCTGACTCAACGCAGGGGCCCAGGCCTTTGAGCGTGGGAAGGACCTGACAGGTGGGAGGAGAGCCTGATTGGCATCCAGGCTCCTCCCTTCTTAGCCGTGTGACTGAGCAAGGTCACACCCCTTGCTTCTATTTCCTCACCTTCTATGGGTCAGGAGTTTGGGAACAGCATAGGGTAGAGCAGTGAGAATAGCCCGAAGAAGAAACCGAGGCCCCGGGTGGTACCACGGCTGCCTCCGGCCACTCAGGGGTCACTGGCAAGCAGGAGCCTCAAAGTCCCAACCCAGGCTTGTCAGCTCCATGCCCTTTTCCTGGGGTCTCCTTTTCGCGGACCATTTCTTGCAGCCCTGCAAACAGGCCTGGCACGTGCCCAGCTGAGCTGGGTGTCCCGCAGGCCTGCTTGCCTCCAGCATTTCAGGCTTGTTAAGTACTCCCAGCTCTTCAGCATCCTCAGAGCAGGCCCCAAAGGTGGCTCAACTGAAAAAGGAAGAGGTGGGACTAGATGAACCCCAACCCTGGGGAATGGAAAGTGTTCTCTTTACAACTCTGGATCCTGGGGGTTTCTGTTCTGAACTCTGGCCATTCCCACTACTTCCAGAGTGTGCCATTTCCAAATTCCTGACCAATTGCCTCTGTCCAAAACAGGCTCAAATAGCTGCTCACACACCAGATTGGCAGCAAACAGTGGCCTGGTAGTTGGTTTGGGAACCTCACTATCTGGGTTCAAATCCCCACTTCAAGTTGTGCAACCTTGACCAAGTTACTTCACCAAGGTGTGACTCATGTTTCCCCAGGAAGAAAAAAACGGGGATAATGACAGTACAGACAGGATGGGGTTGTTGTGAGGTTTAAATGAGATAATGCATGTCAGTGCTTAGCCCATAAGGAAAGCTCAGTGACTGTTAGCTGATAACAGAACTGCAATATGCCATTCATGCATACCTGTCTCCCTACTGTGAATGCAAGCTTACTGAGGACCAGGATCGTGTCTGTTTTATACCTTTCACATATGGACACTTTTTATTTATTTATTTTAAAATATATTTTATTGAGCCGGGACAGATTTGGCTCAATGGATAGAGTGTCGGCTTGGGGACTGAAGGGTCCTGGGTTCGATTCCAGTCAAGGGCATGTATAATACCTTGGTTGCGGGCATATCCCCAGTAGGGGGTGTGCAAGAGGCAGCTGATTGATGACTCTCTCTCATCGATGTTTCTATCTCTCTCCCTTCCTCTCTGTACAAAATCAATAAAATATATTTTTTTAAAAAAAATATATATATTTTATTGATTTTTTTACAGAGAGGAAGAGAGAGGGATAGAGAGGTAGAAACACTGATGAGAGAGCATCATCGATCAGCTGCCTCCTGCATACCCCCTACTGGGGATATGCCCGCAACCAAGGTACATGCTCTTGACTGGAATCGAACCCGGGACCCTTCAGTCAGCAGGCTGACGCTCTATCCACTGAGCCAAACCGGTTTCAGCAATGGACACTTTTTAAAAAAACTGTTTTTTAAGTTTCTGAATTCAGGAAGCATGTGAATTGGAGTTCTGGGACTCGTGTTGTAAGCAAGTGACATTCTAATGCTTGATTTTAAGCTCATCCTTTTATTTTGCTGGACTTGTCCTTTTTAGTACCTCCCACACCTATAATACAATTATGTAATTTTCCCTGCCTGTTTGCCTCCCTTCCTAGATTATAAAATCCACGAGGAAAGGAACTCTGACTGCACCCGCAGGCCTAGCACGGGGCCCGGCAAACATCAGACACTTCAACATTTGTCAACTGGCTGGTGACTCAGCTGCTGACTCAAAAGCTTAGCAGAGGTGTGTTAGTGAACAGAGAGAAACCTTGCTTTTTTAGAAAGACCGGTGGAACACTAGAGGAATGTTATGTTCTATATAATAACACATTCTATTAAAATATATGCAATTATTGCAAAATCAGTTTCATATAAGTAGCCAGATATCACCTATTCTTAACTATTATTTATTTCTGCTGAGTTTAACCTTGACTTAGGGCTATGGAGAGAATAGAAAATATTTTTAACTCACTCTCCATCTCTTTCAGTCCTAGGGTGCATATCTAAGTATCTCTGTGGAGCCCTGGCCCACTTGGCTCAGTGGATAGAGCGTCAGCCTGCGGACTGAGGGGTCCCGGGTTCGATCCCGGCCAAGGGGTCCCATTGGGGGGTGTGCAGGAGGCAGCTGATCCATGATTCTCTTTCATCATTGATGCTTCTATCTCTCTCCTTCTCCTTCCTCTCTGAAATCAATAAAGAAATGTATTTTTTAAAATAAAAAATAAGATAAAATAAAATAAATAACGTCTCTGTGGAGCATGAAAACACCTTAACAACACAAATCCTTACATGTGGATTTTCCTACAGGCCAGTGATGTCCTCACAGCCATGAAGCCTCTATACATTTAAATATATTTTATTGATTTTTTTTAATTTTTTTTTTACAGAGAGGAAGGGAGAGGGATAGAGAGTTAGAAACATCAATCAGCTGCCTCCTGCACACCTCCTACTGGGGATGTGCACGCAACCAAGGTACATGCCCCTGACCGGAATTGAACCTGGGACCTTTCAGTCTGCAGCAGGCCCATGTTCTATCCACTGAGCCAAACCAATTAGGGCAAGATACTATAGATTTAGATGGGAGTGCTAATTAGCTGTTTTCCTTTCTTTCTTTATTCCTAATTCTCCCCCACCCTACCCCGATCTCCATCCATAGACAGAAGGAAAGACAAAAAAAGGCTCTAAGTCATGCCGTCTCTACCTCATCAGAAGCATGACCCTTTGTACTAGCTTTTCCCTGAGCAGAAAAATGATTTCTCTTCATCGGCCAGCCTTTCCCTAGTAATGCTTTTCTCTTCTTCTTCTTTTTTTTGAGAAAATTGCTTCTAGCTTTCCCCCTTCCTCCTGACCAATAACAGCTGGGCACACTGGAAAATAAAATTTACATTACGTTGTTTCCGTGGCAACCTCACACTGGATCTTTGGCTCTAAAGCAATCACATCCCTTTTCCAGTTACAACAAATTCAGGAGTGCCAACAAGTAACTTTTCTTTAAAGTGCAGGACAGGAGCCTGACGAGGTTTGTCAATAGAGATAAAGTGCTCGTACCAGATAAAGGTCTCTTGACAGAGAGCATGAGAAGAATTCCTGGGGGGAAAAATCATTTCTCTGCAAATCATGGTTATTTACACGGTGCTGAAGCCATGTGATGTCTGCATAGGGAAGCTTGTTGCATTGTAAACATTCCTGGCGCACCGCCTGCTCTGGGCCAGACCTTGGACAAAGCGCTTTGCATACATGAATTGCCTGGTTTCATGTACGGTCGCTGCCTCCTGCAGAGCTCTCAGCCCGCAGATGGTGTTTAGAGCCACAGGGCATCTGCTTCTGTGGAAGATGTTTGGGGGGGGGGGGGAGACACCCCCCAAATTAACTAGTTGCAACTGAAGCATTCACACTTCCTAATAGGAATAGCAGCTGGCATTACTGGGCCATGCTCACTGCCAGGAGATCTGGCCGCATTCTCCCAGCTAACCATCTAAACACACTCAGGAGGTGGTCTTGGCCCTAAAACCGAGGCTCAGGGAGGGCAAGTGTCTTGCCCACATAGCAAGGAAGTTACGAAGTTGGATTTGAACCCAGGTGGGTTCGGTCCCAAAGCATGTCCTGTTCCTCAGCCTCCCAGAAACACTTCCAGCCAGAGAAGCAAGAGAGAGGGAGAGAGAGAAAGAAAGAGAGAGAGAGAGAGAAAGAGAGAGAGAGAGAGGAGAGAGAGAGAGAGAGAGAGAGAGAGAGAAAGAGAGGAGAGAGAGAAGCGCAGCACTGCTCAGAAGACTCCGGCTTCCAGGGCGAAAGATGGCCCTGGGCAGGGTCGGTGCCAGGGGAGGGATACGGGCATGGGAGGTGGGAGTTCTGCTGAGCTTTAGTTGGCTCCCACCTTCTGGAATGCTGAAATGCTGTCGTCATCCCTCCTCCCTCTCCACTCTCCCACCTGCCCGGCTCCTACTCACCTCCGGAGCCTCCATTATAAGCTGCCTCCTCTGCACAGCCTCCCTGACTCCTCCGGCAGATGTCAGTCTGACAGATCGGGCTCAGCCACTTAGGAGCTGTGGGGCCTTGCAGACTGCTTCACCCCTCTGAGCCTCAATTTGCTTATCTGTATTGGAGGGGTGGGCTACAGGGTCCCCGGGAGGGTTCTGTGCGATGATGTCTAATGAAGCACATAGCAGAGCGCCTGACCACAGGAAGTGCTCGGTGAATGTCATGCCTGTCGTTGGCCTCCTACAGTACTGAGTTCCCATTCCCGTGATTGCAGGGATGTTCTCTGTAAGGGGCCTGTTTCTCCAGTTGTAGGTGAGACCCTGAGGGCAGGATCCTCATTTCCTCTCCTGTATCCCAGCCCTGGCCCCTTACTGACGGATGGACTGCGTGAAAGGTCATCTGGCCCAGACCGGTTTGGCTCAGTGGATAGAGCATCGGCCTGTGGACTAAAGGGTCCCGGGTTCGATTCCGGTCAAGGGCATGTACATTGGTTGCGGGCACATCCCCAGTAGGGAGTGTGCAGGAGGCAGCTGATCGATATTTCTCTCTCATCGATGTTTCTAGCTCCCTATCCCTCTTCCTTCTTCTACGTAAAAAAATCAATAAAATATATTTTAAAAAAGAAAGAAAGAAAGAAAGAAAGAAAGAAAAGAAAGAAAGAAAGAAAGGTAGGTCATCTGGCCCATCTCTTGGAACCCTGGGCTCCAGGGAACTGTGGCCGGAAGGAGCTGGGTGCTGGGGCTTCCCAAGCTTTTCAAACTCAGACACCCCCGAGAAAGGTCATTCACAGTCACTCCTCAGCTGGGCTGAGGTGACATGTCGCCGGGAAGGGCCACCAGCTAGGGGCCTGGGGTAGGAAGGAGCATGTCCTGGGGACAGAGACACTGAACAGCCTCACAGTGCTTTATATCTATGTTGGGGATGGGGACATCAGAGTATATAGAAATAGATAAAATAATAGAAATTGTCATCTAAGCCACACAAGTTACGTGGCTTTTGGTTCTCCATCTATTGATGTTCTAAGTTCCAAGAATGGTCCATCCAGGCCCGAAACAAACACACACACCAGGTTGCAGCCTGCGGGCCTACTGTGTGTGGGGTGTAGGGGGTGGGTGGGGCTCTGGCTCCAGGCCTCCTTGTGAGGCTGCAGGCCCAGGGGCCCAGCCTCCTCCTGTGTTACTCACCCCGGTGGCCGCCAGAGGACATAGAGGAAAGGGGCTCTTCCAGGCTGGCCAGCCTCAGCAGGTGTCAGTGGGGCTCCTCAGAGAGCATCCACAGGGGTGGCTGGTACTGACAGAGAAGCAGAGGGGGCGCAGTTGTCCCGGATGGACTGGGATCTCAGAGGAAAATGCTCAGCCGTGCTCCTGGCTGGACTTTGAGCGTGGATGTGCTCTCACTGTCCATTTCACTGCTGCTCCTGTCTGGCTTCTCCTGCTCCAAACTGTCGCTGCCAAAACATCGGGAAATGCGGAGAACTGGGAAGCACTTGGGAATCACCTGGTTCCAGTCAACGTTTCCTCGAGTGCCACAGGCGTGCCAGACCCTGAGGACACGACGGTTAATACCATAATCAGCATTAATATCACCTCTGGGACGAGGGGAAGAGGAGCCTCTCTGATGTGAGCCATGGGAATGTCTCCATGTTAGATGTCTCCCGTCCTCCTTGGGGAGTCAGAAGCAGCCGGACCACAAAGCATCCTGTCTTGCTCTCTGCCATCCCTCATGGCCTTCTCCCACGCCACCTGTCCAGCCATGACCGAGCTCTCACGTACAGTTGGGCCTCAGGAGCCCAGATAAAGGCCAGGGCTTGCCTGAGCTCACACAGCATGAGTGACAGCTCCAGGCAGAGACAGTGCTTCTGCAGCTTCTCTCCCACTCTGTGCCTCCCCCGCTGCACTGGCACACACTGGGCACACAGTGGCCCTTCGGAAACTTACTTCGGAGGCAGTCTGGGGTGAAGGTTAGCGGCATGGGCTTTGAACACACATCAAGCTGGGATTGAAGCCTGGCTCTGCCTCTGACACGCTATGCGGCTTTACGTTAAGTCACTTCACCGCTCCGAGCCTCCATTTCTTCATCCATAAAATGCACCTTCTTCAGAACTAGCCTGGAAGCAGGAGAGTATAGAGCGTAAGAGCCGATCCCAGCATGGTTCCGATCCCAGCTCTGCCAGCATTGACTCTTTCCCTTGGGCCACAGTGTCTCCGTGTTTTCATCTGTAATCCAGGGATGACAGGAGCACCTGCCTTCGTAGGTGACTAAAGGAGATTTTGCATCAAATGCTTAGGATAGAGCCTGGCACACATTAAATTCTCCATAAATGAGGTTCGTCACTAGGATTACTACAGGGTTGTCAGAAGCCCTACTTGGGCCCTAAATGGTTTGGCTCAAAGGATAGAGTGTCGGCCTGCAGACTGAAGGGTCCCAGGTTCGATTCAGCTCAAGGGCATTTACCTTGGTTGTGGGCCCATCCCCAGTGGGGGCTTTGCAGGAGGCAGCTGATCGATGTTTCTAACTCTCTATCCCTCTCCCTTCTTCTCTGTAAAAATAAATAAATAAATAAATAAATAAATAAATAAATCAGTAAAAATATTTTTTTTTAAAAGATGCCCTACTTGGGATAATGCACAAAAGCAACTAGTTCAGTGTCTAGGGCACAGGAAGTGACCTACAAATGGCACATTTTGCCTCTGCTGTCACTTTTTTTTTAATATCTATTTTTATTTATTTCACAGAGGAAGAGAGAGAGAAACATCAATGATGAAAGAGCATCATTGATTAGCTGCCTCCAGCATGCCCCATACCAAGGATGGAGCCCACAACCCAGGCATGTGCCCTGACTGGGAACGGAACCATGGAACCATGACCTCTTGGTTCCTGGGTTGGCACTTAGCCACTGAGCCCCCGGGCCAGACTCCACTGTCACTTCCTGCTGAGGGGCCACGGAGGATGGGGCTGCCATTCGCAGGCCCCACAGTTTCCCTGGCCAGGCTGACACTCTCCCACCATCCGGGAACCCACCCGTCTCCTCATCCTCCCAAACACAGCCATGGTTGTCAGCCACTCAGCAGCAATTAAGCTTCCATTTTAGATGTCAAGACAGAAATACATTTTGCTGCTGAGTGGGGAGGCACTCAGACGGGCTGTCAGACTCAAGTTCTTAATGCTCTTTTCGGATCGGCGAAGGCTCACAAGCACTGTTAAAACCAGAAGGATCCGAGAGAGGCCCAGGGGAAACTGAGGCCAGGAGATTACGGTGAGCCAGGGACACAGGCAAGGGAGAACCATGCTGCATGTGCTTGTTTGTTTTTCTTTTGTTTTTTAAATATATATTTTATTGATTTTTTTTTTTTTACAGAGAGGCAGGGAGAGGGATAGAGAGTTAGAAACATCAATCAGCTGCCTCCTGCACACTCCCCACTGGGGATGTGCCCGCAACCAAGATACATGCCCTTGGCCGGAATCGAACCTGGGACCCTTCCATCTGCAGGGGGATGCTCTATCCACAGAGTCAAACAGGTCAGGGCCATGTGTTTGTTTTTCATGTTTAAACAAAAATTGCAAAATGTATCCTATGCTCAAAGGACATGTGTATGATGTGTCTTAACTGTTTAAAGAATCATAATAAGCCCGGCTGGCATGGCTCAGTGATTGAGCGCCGACCTATGAACCAGGAGGTCATGGTTTGATTCCCGGTCAGGGCACATGCCTAGGTTGCAGGCTGGATCCCCAGTGTGGGTTGCAGCTGATCAATGATTCTCTCTCATCATGGATGTTTCTATCTCTCTCTCCATCTACCTTCCTCTCTGAAATCAATAAAATATATTAAAAACAAAAAAAGAATCACTTAAAAAAAAAGAATCATAATAAAATCCTGAATCATAATAAAATCTGCCATTCAGGTTCAGAAACAGAATAGACACCTGTGGAGCCCCTACAGCTGCATCTGCTTACACAGCGCCCCTGGCCAGGCCGACAGTCTCCACCAACTGGAAGCCACCTTCCTTCTAAGCCGCTTCAGGTTTTCGTGAAGGAAATGCCCATAGAACACTGAGGGCATCCATCTGAAGAGGGGCTCCTCCCAGCAGGACACCCACGAAGGCAGCTCTGGGTCCTCGGTCCGCTGCAGGTCTCTGCAGTGGAGCCCAGACCACAAGCCCGATGTCCCAGCATCCTTTTCCAAACCTGACACTTTCCTGGGGGGTGGTTCTGGCCGAATGGGTTAGCCCCACAGCCCCATCTTGGTCTCACGCCTTTGGGAAGCTAGTAGCCCTTTGCCTAACCCCGGGGGTCACCCCTTCCTTGAGAGCTTGTTTGGAGGTTCTAGCAGGGGAGCGCAGCTACTCATATACCCTTGACCGAAGACCGGTCCTCTCCTCTTGGGGGAAAGTCGTCCTCTTCGACCGAGTGCGCAGCTTCGGGAGGGACGCACATGGATCGGTGAGGGAGGAGGGGGACACCCGCCTAGCCAGCCAGATCAGCCGAATCAACCCTGACGATCAATGGGGTGACAGATGTCGCAGCCAGATCGCCCTCACATCCACCCCCGTCCGATGTCCACCGGTGGGAAGAATAAACATCACCCCCTCCATCATGGTTACCATTTAATGAGTGTCCAGTTATTCTGGGCAGGGAGCTTGTTTTCACAGAAATCTTAAGGGGGAGAAGGGTCCCTATTACCCTGTTTCCCCCAAAATAAGACAGTGTTTTATATTAATTTTTGCTCCCAAAAATGCGCTAGATCTTATTTTCAGGGGATGTCTTATTTTTCCATGCGCTATCAGGCGTCTTCAAACTACGGCCCGCAGGCCACATGCGGCCCGCAGAGGAGTCTGATCCGGCCCGCTAGGTTTTTTGGGCAGTGAGCGCAGCCGAGGTGTTACAGTAGGAATTAGTAGTTCATGTAGTCCGGCCCTCCAGCTCTCTGAAGGACCGTGATCTGGCCCCCACTTTAAAAAGTTTGAGGACCCCTGCCTAGGTCTTATTTTCAGAGGATGTCTTATTTTTGGGGAAACACGGTTAGTAAACTCTTTTATTTTTTCAAATTAAGGAAACAGGCTCAAAGAGATTAAAAAAAAAAAAAAAAAATCTAAGATAATTCAGAAGGGGGTAGAGCCAAGATTTGGACCTAGGGTTGTTGACTCCAGGGTCCGATCTGGGTTTTGAGGGGCCTAAAATGGGTTATTTGGCAGGGAAAGGGAAGGAAAAAGTTTTCCTTGACCCTCTTCGAGTCCAGGCTAGGGAGGAAAAAAATCAAACCGAGACAGACAGACAAACAGGAGAAAAGCATGCATGTTCCTTTAGGATGTTTTACATGACACAGGAGCCTTCACAAGGAAATGAAGACCCAGAGGAACCTGAATGAAGACTCGGAAACCTGAGTGTATGTCTGCTGGGTCTGGTGAAGAGTGGGATCAGGTAAACATATGATAAGTTAAGGTGTAAGAGGTGATTACAGTAAATTGGGTCAGTGTGTTAGGGTTCTTCTTGGCATCCCTTTTCCTTCAGAGATAAGGGTGCTCCGTCCCGGGTGTAGGGAGGGCACCTCTCACGTGGGAAGTTAAAACCTGTTTCAGAGAAAAAGGGCGAGGAGATGAGGAGGTCAGCGTGCCCTTCCTGCTCTAGCCAATTTCTCAAATCCCTTCAGCTCAGAATAGTTAACATACCAAGATGCCATATTTTGGGGTAGTGTGTCCTGACCCCCACCAGGGACTATCTTTAAGAAAAGAATTAAAAAAAAAATTAAAAAACAAGTTTTGGTGTGAAAGCGTTGGAGTAAGTGGTTTTAATTTAGCTGAAAGATCTTGTTTTTGCAGCTTTTACCAAAGTGTTTACGCTGGGAACACACTGGTAGGACCGCGCCTAGTCTTTGGAAGGAAAGGAACAGGGACAGAGGAGGGGCTTTGAGGCCACAGCTTCGTTAGCAACTCATAAGCCCGCCTGAGCCTCAGCTGCAGACAAGTTTTCAGGAAGGAATTATCCAGCCCAGTGGTTGAGCGTTGACCTATGAACCAGGAGGACACAGTTTCATTCCTGGTCCTGGCCATGCCCGGATTGGGGGTTTAATCCCCCGTAAGGGGCGTGCAGGTGATTCTCTTTCACCACTGAGGTTTCTGTCTCTCCCTTGCTCTCTGAAATCAATAAAAAGTAAAATAAAATAAAAAGAATTATCCAGCCTTAACTGGTTTGGCTCAGTGGATAGCGCGTCGGCCTGCGGACTGAGGGGTCCCAGGTTCAATTCCGGTCAAGGGCATGTACCTTGTGGAGAGTGTGCAGGAGGCAGCTGATCAGTGTTTCTGGCTCTCTAACCCTCTCCCTTCCTCTCTGTAAAAAAAAAAAAAAAAAAAAAAAAAAAAAAAAAAAAAAAAAAAAAATCAATAGAAAAAGAAAGAAAAAAAAAGACTTATCCAGCCCAAAATGTCAGCGCTGCAATGCCTCAGGTGAGAAACCTCGAGCTGGAGTGAATAAACCTAAGGAAAGGAATTGGGCCAGGCCTGGGTGGCAACTGAACAGCATCTGACACCTGACTTCTCACATCGCTGGGCCTGGGAAGACAGCAGGGGAAGCAGAGACTCGCTTATTCAGTTTTTAGATTGACAATGGTGACCTGGGTGACAAAGAGAGGGGTGTCCTGCCCAGACTCCCCGGTGCTCTCCCTCCCTCTTCGCTCCTGTGGGCCGTGTTGGGCCCTCCCTGTCCCGCGAAGGGGAGCCCTGGCTGCAGGAGGGAGAAGAGAGCCATGTGAGGCTCCCATCTGTAAATACCTGGAAGCAAACGTGCCTCCCCGACCAGAACTGATTTCCTCCCGGAGACTGTGCCTTTCTGGCCTGGACGAGGCATTGGCATTCTCCTCGCGCTCTGCGTTCCACCCTGTTTGCTGCAACACAGTCTCTCCGCTCTCCCTCTCCTCGCCGTGCATTGCATCACAAGCTTCCTAGACTGGGAGACTAGAAAGGGTGCCCTCCCCCGTTGTCCTCCCCTCACCAGAGCGGGAGAGGAAAAAGAATTCACTCACTTTGGAATAAGGCCGCCTTCTTCCTTGGCTTGTCTCCCAGGCACAGCACCATGACAGAGCTGTTCGCTTCATATTTGCTGTACTTAGGACAAATGAGGCACGGACCCCCCCCCCCAAAAAAAAAAAAAAAAAAGATTGATTTTGAGGGGGAAACCTGTGTGGGGCCGGAGTTCCAGGATGTACCCTGCCCCCACCCATGTTTCTCTGCAGGAGGTGGCTGAGGAATGTCAGGAACATGGAAAGCCATACCCCCTATTCCCGTGAGGGCAGCTTAGAGACAAATCAGGGAAGGAAAACATGTGTACAATTTGGTAACACCTCTCAGGCTCCTACCGGCAGCTGGAAGTTCACCTAATACCCAAGTCACTGCCCAAACCACAAGCTAGATGAAAATGAGCCCGCCCGAGTGGCCCAGAGGGTGAGCATCGACCTATGAACCCGAGGTCAGGGTTTCATTCCCGGTCAGGGCGTATGCTCGGGGTTGGGGTTCGAGCTCCAGTAGGGGGTGTGCAGGAGGCAACTGCTCAGTGATTCCCTCTCATCATTTATGTTTCTCTCTCTCTCTCCCCCTTCTCCCTTCCTCTCTAATATGTTTTTTTAAGATGGAAAGGATGTTGAAGGGCAGCAGCATATGCTACCCCAAAATATGCCATTTTGGCATACTGATTATTCTGAAGTGCAATTATTTTTTTTTAATATATTTTATTGATTTTTTTATAGGGAGGAAGGGAAAGAGATAGAGAGCTAGAAACATCGATGAGAGAGAAACATCGACCAGCTGCCTCTTGCACAACCCCTACCGGGGATGTGCCCGCAACCAAGGTACATGCCCTTGACCGGAATCGAACCCGGGACCTTTCAGTCCGCAGACCGACGCTCTACCACTGAGCCAAACCGGTTTTGGCTGAAGTGCAATTATTTTAAAAACAGCCAGTACAGGGACAGTCTGACCTTCCTTTTTCCCCCTGAAAGGAGATAAACCTTCCAGGGATAGAGCATTAGCCTGCTGACTGAAGGGTCCTGGGTTCAATTCCAGTCAAGGGCATCTACCTTGGTTGAGGGCACATCCCCAATAGGAGGTGTGCAGGAGGCAGTTGATCAATGTTTCTCTCTCATTGATGTTTCTCTCTATCCTTCTCCCTTCCTCTCTGTAAAAAAAATCAATAAAATGTATATAAAAATAAAAATAAAAATCTGTGCAACCATCACCACCATCCATCTCCATAAGTTTTTTATTCTTAATTTATCTTTATTGTTGAAAGTATTAACAGATGACCCCTCTTTCCCCCCCTCCCCCCCACTAACTCCCTTTCATAAGATTCTTCATCTTGTAAAACCAAAACTCTCTCCTTCCCATTTTCCTTCTCCCTAGCTCCTGGCAACCACTTTGCTACTCTCAGATTCTATAAGGCTTCCTCATGTAAGTCGGATTATACAGTCTTTGTCTTCTTGTGTCTGGCTTATTTCACTTAGCATGTCCTCAACTTGAAGATGTGTCAGAATTTCCTTTCTCTTTAAGGCTGAATAATAGTCTATTATATGTAGACTAGGGGCCCAGTGCACGAATTTGTGCACCTTGAAAGGAACTGTGGGCTGTGAGGCTGCAGTAGGCACAGGGGCAGGACTCAGCCCATCCTCTGTGCCCCCACCGGGCCCCTGCCCACCCGTCTGCTCTCACCACGAACACCACCTTCCCCCTGCCCCCCTTCCCCGTCCCCTGTCTACCAGCAGCCCTGCTCCCACCACCACCACCACCACCACCACTACTCCCACATGTTGATGTTGATGATGCCAGTCTCGCTTGCACCTGCTGACGGTATGCATGGAATGATCAGGACCTGAGCTGGGCACTGGCAGTGGGATCTGGTGCTGGCTGTGGGTGCAAACAAGGCTGGCACCAGCAGCAGGTGTGAGTGCCAGGCAGGACCGCGGCACACGGGAGCAAAGAATTTTCAAGGCTTGCCTGCTGACAGCAACCAGCACCCCGCCATGATCTGCACACACCCCCTGTTGGTCAGCACACACCATAGAGACTGCTTGTTGGGTTATTCTGGTTGTTCCACTGTTCTGTCTATTTGCATATTAACCTGTTATTATATAGGATATCTCATTTTGCTTACTCATTCATTCTCTGATGGATACTTGGATTGCATCCATGAAGATAACTTTACATTTAAATTCTTTAAAACAATTTCCATTTTAGATTGAAAATTTTCCTAAAAGGTTACATGCCGCAGCCCTGTTGAAAGAGGAAGAAGCTGGGTATGGAGTGGAAAGTTCTAGACTTTCAGGCTTTGAGCTAAGAATCAGAAGTCCCAAATTCAAATTCTAGTTCTGTTATCAAGACAATGCAATTTTAACTTTCCCAGGCCTCAGTTTTCTCATTTGCCAAGTGAGTGAGATTAAAAGCAATCATATCTTAATTTATGTGCTCACATTTTTTCTATCCACCCACCCACACCCCCATCATGTGGTAGGCAGCATCATAATTCTGAAATTCTTATTAGAAATTAAGTCCTATTCTTATCACTTACTTGACACATCCCTTTTCTCAAACCTCCTTTTCTTAACCTGGCTCTGATTTTGCCAAATGGGCTCAAAGGATCAAAATGAGCCAAAACCTGTTTGGCTCAGTGGTTGAGCGTCGGTCTGTGAACTGAAAGGTCCCAGGTTTGATTCCGGTCAAGGGCATGTACATTGGTTGTGGGCACATCCCTAGTGGGGGGTGTGCAGGAGGCAGCTGATCGATGACTCTCTCTCATCGATGTTTCTTACCCTTCCTCTCTGTACAAAATCAATAAAATATATTTTAAAATATATATATTTAAAAAAAAATCAAAACGAGGTAATGAGTGAGCACATGACATATAAACATTTAAGGGATTATTGCCATTGTTCTGAGTATACTTCTGTGGATGGAAAAAAGGGGTTCTATGTAAAGTAACCTCACGGGCGACCTGATCCTAAATTCCTACCTGGGTAGGTCCTGGTGGGTGGTTACTAGCGACAACGTGTGAACCTGGCTTGGATCGGAGATTAGGAAAAATAACGGTGAATAAAATAATGAATAAAATGGTGAGTGCTTTTTAAGCCAGCCTTGTCCATTGTTCTTGTGGATCTAAGTTAACATACCTTTGAAATACCAGAAGTAATACCCTTCAAAGGAGGTGTTAATTAACCCTCAAGAGTACACATAATCTTATTAACTATTCTGTAATCCAATCCCCACCTGGCTTTCTGGAATCTTCCTTACACTTCCTCCCTTAATTTCAAATGCATAAAAGAAGCTGCAAAACTGTCCTCCCCCAAGCAGTTGAGATCTTGCTCCCTGGCATAAGCTGTCAGTTTGGCTTAGATAAACTCATAAAGTTTTCTACAAGTTTGGGCGCGTCTTACATTGACAAATCATTGTATTCTCTACACCTGTTTGCTGAGAGGAGCAGTGGCCCGAAGCAAGGCGTTGGCAGCCACACGGGAAAGAGGTAACCAGAAGAGGACAAAGATGGAGGGTGTGGGAAGAGCATGGACTTGAAGACTTTTCAGAGAAAGGATCTGAGCTGGAGGCAGATTAAATGTTAAGGTGCCGAAATGCAACGGAGAGACAATAGCTGTCGAGAGTCGCGTTAGTCGGGGTGTGGCTGGGATGGAAGGCTAGTCTCTCTCTTCCCCGCCCCTTTCCCCTGGTGGCTCACTGCTCCCCCAGGGCTCTGGGACTTTCCCCACAGGCACAGTTGGTGGTGGGAACTGGCACAGGGGCTTCTGGTTTTCACATGCCACAATCCTCCCATCAGGAGTCCTTCCCAATACAGGACGACTACTTACATTCCAGAAACGCCAGACAATAGTCCAGTTCCAGTCCCATGGCCTCCTTTCCCTTTCAAATACTCAAGCCTCAAAGCATAGCTTCGAGGTCATTTTAAGATACATTCAAAAGGAACACACTCAAAAGCCAGATGGCTTGCTCCCACTCACTCACACCACAGATTCACTGGGCTCCTTCTCGGGGCCAGGCCAGGGTTTCTCAACCCTGCATGCATTTTTTTTTTGGGGGGGGGGGGCGGTAATTCTTTGTTCTCGGGGGCTGTCCTATGCAGAATAGGATGCTTACCAGCATCCCCAGCTATGTCCTCAAGGAAGGTGAGAACAGCTGAACTGCATGTGTTTAAAATTCTCTTCAGCACTGCCTAGCCGGTGTGGTCCAGTGGTTGAGCATTGACCTATGAACCAGGAGATCAAGGTTTGATCCCCTCCCCCTTCCTCTCTCAAATCAATAAACATGCATTTAAAGAAAACACAAATGGTACATCTACACAATGGAATACTATGCTGCCATAAAAAAAGAAGGAATTCTCATCATTTGCAGCAACCTGGATGGAATTGGAGAACATCATGTTGAGTGAAATAAGCCAATCAATGAAAGAGAAACACCACATGACCTCACTCATTGGTGGATGATAAAGATCATTATAAACTGATGAACCAAGAGACAGATATAGAGAAAGTAAAGCAACAGGCAGACTGTCAAATTACAGTGGGGAAGGGAGAAAGATCTGGGGGAGATAATAGATCATCCGAAGGACTTGTATACATGCATATAAGTACAACCAATGGACACAAAACTCTGGGGAGGGAGGGGATGTGTGGGAGGGAGGGAGAGAGGAGGGCAAAAAAAAAAAATCAATAAAATATGTAAAAATAAATAAATAAATAAATAAAAACTTTATTGTTTAAAGTAAAAAAACAAAACAAAAACCAAAAAACAAAACAAAAAACCACAAGATAAAATTCTCCCAGCGCTGACTAATACTTTGATTTTGTAAATGGCCATCATCTTGCACCTCCATGTGCTGCACCCCCTGCCTCCCCTCCTCCCAGCTCTAGAGAGGAAACAACTCAGTAGTGGCTCAAGCAGCGTCTTTCTTTCTTTTTTCTAATAAGAACCACCTATCCTCGCCTCCTAGACTGAAACTGCTCTGAACGCTGATGAGCAGCTGCGCTATTTTTTCTTGCTAATTTAACACACTTCATTACACAGGATTTCTTTTGTTATTGAAAATTGCCCAAAGTAAAAAATAAATAAATGAAAATTGCCCAAAGTGATTTTTCTTACCTAATGATTCCTACCTTTAGTACAATTTAATAACCTAGATTATATTCAACCTCTTCAGTTTGGAGCCATTTTCTTTTTAAAAAAATATATATATTTTATTGATTTTTCACAGAGAGAAGGGAAGAGGGATAGAGTTAGAAACATTGATGAGAGAGAAACATCAATCAGCTGCCTCCTGCACTCCCCCCTCTGGAGATGTGCCCAAAACCAAGGTACATGCCCTTGATGGGAATCAAATCCAGGACCTTTCAGTCTGAAGGCTGACATTCTATCCACTGAACCAAACTGGTTTTGGCCATTTCCTTTTTTAAAAAAAAACCTACTTGGAGATGATAGTTCATGTAAAATTGCTTCTAAGGCAAATGACTGGCCAAAAAATCTGGGATAATTTGGGCAATAAAATAATGAATGGTAGTGATGGGTTATTAGCCATAGAACAAGACTCTGTGAGTCCACATAAATGAATGGGGGGAAGAACATTTTCTCCCTCTGCAATAGAAAAATAGCTAATACTTTAGAAAGAATGATGCTAAAACTAGTGGGTGAAAGTTTAATGAGGAACATACTCAAAGAATATCCCCACAAGGTACTTAGTAACTTCAAAGGGAAAAACAGTAACGTTGTGATGGAGAGATCTGACAGACACCACCTTAACCAGGTGGTCAAAGTTAGCATCAGTAATATTGGGACATGCTAATCAATGTGCCTCCCGACATGATGCACTGAGGACATGAGATCGCTTCTGCAATATTTCTGTTAAATGTGCACAAAATGACTGGCTCATACTCTTCAAAAACAATACAGAGAAAGGCTAAAGAACAACTTCAGATGAAAGGAGATTAATAACTAAATTAAATGTGTGATCCTGGCTTGGATCCAAGATTGGTAAAAAAAAAATAACTGTAAAGAATTTTATTGGGCCCAGCCAGCATGGCTGTGGTTGAACGTCAATCTGTGAACCAGGATGTCATGGTTCAATTCCCAGTTGGGGCACATGTCTGGGTTGCAGACTCGATCCCCAGTGTGGGGTGTGCAGGAGGCAGCCAATCAATGATCCTCTCTCATCGATGTTTCTATCTCTCTCTTCCTCTCCCTTCCTCTCTGAAATCAATAAAAAGATATTAAAAGAATATTATTGGGATAGTTGATGAAATTTAACAAATGGGTGTGGATTAGACAATAGTACTCCATCAGTGTTCATTTTCCTGATTTTGATAGCTGTACTGTGGTTATGCAAGAAAATGTCTTTGGCCTTAAAAGATACACATGAAATATTTATGATTATGGGGACACAAAGTCTCCAATGTACTCTGAGGTTTTAGAAGCACACATACACAGAAAAAATGAAGAAGCAAATGGGGGGAAATATAAACAATCAGAGAATCTAGATAGAAGTTATAGGGAAGTCCTTGCATTAATCTTGTAAATTTTCTGTAATTTTGAAATTTGAAAATAAATTATAACAAAAATAATTGGCCACAGTACCAAAAATATTCCTAAGTGTGTTTGAGTCTACTTTCTTGGCTTGCTAAACACCCCCAAGGAACTTAATGGAACCTCTGAAATAAAAATAAGTCAGAGGTTCCTCAAGATTCTAACCATTTACTCATCATTAATCGGAGAAATTAATACATTTAGTTAACTTTCCATACAATCAAAACTTATTTCTTTTTTAAAAAAAATATATTGATTTTATACAGAGAGGAAGGGAGAGAGATAGTTAGAAACATCGATGAGAGAGAGTCATCGATCAGCTGCCTCTTGCACACCCCCTACTGGGGATATGCCCACAACCAAGGTACATGCCCTTGACCGGAATCGAACCCGGGACCCTTCAGTCCCCAAGCCAACGCTCTACCCATTGAGCCAAACCGGTCCCGGCCAAAACTTATTTCTTTTTAAAAAACTATATTTTTACTAGAGGCCCAGTGCACGAATTTGTGCACCAGTGGGGTTCCTGTCATCCCCTTAGGGGTCCTGGATTGGGAGAGGGTGCAGACCAGGCAAAGGGACACCACTGGTGCACAATCGGGGCAGGTAAAGATGCAGGGGTTGGCCAGAAGGGGAGGGACTGCAGAAGGGTTCCAGGGCATGTCTGCCCCGTATTGCTCAGTCCTAATCGGCCAGACCCCAGCAGCAAGCTAACCTACTGATTGGAGTGTCTGCCCCTTGGTGGTCAGAGAGTTGTTGAGTGGTATTAGCATATCATTAATATATTATGCTTTGATTGATTGAATGGCCAACTGGTTGACCACATACTTAGCATATAAGGCTTTTATTATATAGGATTGATTTCAGAGAGGAAGGGAGAGGGAGAGAAAGAAACATCAATGATGAATCATTGATTGGCTGCCTCCTGACCAAGAATTGAACTGTAAGAACTCCTGGTTCTTACATTGATGCTCAGCCAGAGTGATGCCAGTCAGGCAAAACTCATTTCTTTAAGTCATTCTTTCAGCAAATATGTGGGACCCTTGTATGTGCCAGGCACACTCTAGGTGTTTGGTGAGCCAAAGAGACAAAGATCCCTGTGTGAGCAGAGGAAGATAGACAGTAACCAATAGGTATCAGTAAATGATATATATTATAGATTAAAAGTTGATAGGTGTTGTAAAGAGTAGAACCGGGTAAGGGGGATCAGAGCACAAGAGCTGGGAAATCAGGCCAGGCTGCCATTCACAATAGGGTGGTCAGGGAAGGCCTTACCGCGCAGAAGCTCACACTTGAAGGAGCGTGCTTTGCAGATATCTGTGGAAAGAGCTATCCAGCCAGAAGGAACAGCCAGGAGAAGCTGCCCGGTTTCAAGGAGCAGCAAGGAAGCCGCTGTGGCTGCAGTGGAATGAGGAAGTCATATTTCCGCTCAAAGCCCTCTACGGGCTTCCATTTCAGAAACCTCGCAGCAGCCCCCAAGGTCCTGGAGAGCTCCCTCATCCTCCTTATCTTTCTGATCTCATCTCCTGCTCCTCCTCTGACTACATAAATTTTTGTTTTAATTATACTGGGACAAAAGTACCCTTTTAAAAAATGCATTATTAGCTTCTCAAATGCAGGCATCCCATTTGTTTTGGCTTCAGGCTAATAATTACAGGCACTGTAATGACACCAGGGCACAGGCTAACCTGGGCCTGCATATAAATGAAAATGTTAGGGGCTGTCAAAGGTGTGAATTCCATGACAGAAAGACACAGAACGTCTGGGGTTCTATTGACTTTCCCCCTCCCTGTTGGTTTTATAGGGTTCCCTCCCCGCAAAATGTGCCGGCATCATCTGTTTCAGAGAATCGCGCAGTTTTAAATATCTCCAATGTACCTTTCAGCTCTAGACTGAAATGATGTCCCATTTTCAAGAAGAGAAAATTATAGCTCAGAAAGAAAAAAATAACTTGTCTAAGGGACACATACAGGGAAAGCCAGGAGTTTGTCTTAGCCGCCAGAAGCCACCTACTCCTAACCCCTGGCGGCTCTGCTGCTGTCTCCCTGAAGCTCCCGAGGACAAAAGCACAGAGGTTCCCTCCTCTGAGAATAAAAGGTTTTACCCTGTTATTCTCCGGGGACAATTATGGGAATGCTTCAGGTTGTGTCACTGATTACTTGCTATCATTTTGAGACTGCAAATAACTTTAGGTTCCCATAGCAACACACTCTGTTCTGGAAGCTGACTTTGTTCCCCAATCCACGTGGGAAGGAACAAGAGCCTCTCCCAGAAAACTCACAGCAGGTACAATAGAAGCAGCCAGGTTAGGGAGCGTGGGACACGGGGATGGTGGTTAAGGACTTTGTCCAGCGAAAGTCAATGAACTACCATGGTCACCATCCCACAGGGGTGGCCCAAGGAGGGAAGCCGGCCAACAAATAGCCTTCATATTACAGGGAGCATTATGATGCTTGGCAGGACCAAGAAATTAAGTTGCTAAGCTTCCTCATCAAGTGAAAGAAGCTCCCCCTGAACTTTCACAGGCTGAATTTTTGGGAAATGGGTACTGATGGCTGCAAGTTACTTCAAAGTGGATCCCAGAAGATGGATTGATTGATGGAGGATGGACAGCTATGTCCTAAAGCGAGCATTGTAGAATAATTGGAGAATCCAGGACGTTTGTATCGGAGTAGATACTCTAATGTCTATCAACTTTTCCCTAAGTTTGAAATTTTCATAATAAAATGTTGGAATAAACTCAAAGGCATATCGCAGTATGAGAGAACAGGGAAGGGAAAAGAGTAAATGTAAGAAAAATGGTGGTAGGGAAAGGAGGGAAAGATAAAAAGGGAAAAGAATATTTTCAGTCTACTCCCTAAGTTAATTCCCTTTCTTTCTTACCTCAATCCTAGACAGCTGTTTAATGCAGAAGATTTGGACTGAACTGGGTTGAAATTATTGATATATATCTGTGTCAAAAGGAACTCAAAGGAAATTAAAAAAAAAATCAACTTGCTAACGTCATTTGATGTTTTGGAATTGGCTACCATTATCTTAACAGGTGTTTTATGTAAAATAAAGTAAGCATCTGTCAATGGCAGGGTAGAATTAAACAACTGTCTTTTTAGCTAAGAAGTACAATTAATATCCTAAAAATGGAAGTTAAAACTTTTGAATGTTAGGTCCTGTCACTCAAATCCTAGGACTAGTGTAATATGTAGTTGGAAAGCTTCAAGGCTCAGTCCTTTACACACAGAGTTCAAAACAATGAATGTCTGGGTAAACACAAAATGTTTACAAATCTTTGAAATTTGAATACAGATTTTCTGTGAGCTGCTGATAGTTTCATAGTCAAACTGTTCATGTCCTTGGCAATAGCTCTAGAAAACCACCAAAACCCTGTGAAAATAGTGCCATCTTGTGGCCAGAGTGTAGAATAGCCTAACACTGGTCTAATCCTCTATTTTTCCCCACTATTCTTAGTTATTCAACAAGCATTTATAAGGCACCTTTGGAATACTAGAAGGAGCATATGCCTTAGAGCCAGAAGAAGTTGTTATCATACTTCCATTTCTTAGTATCTTTTGTCTTCCTAGCATTAGTTTTGAATCCTAAGTTCTCACAAGAACTTGCTCATTCATTCATTATCAAAGGCCCAGGAAATGGTAATTATGTGACATGATGGAGGTGTGAGCTAATGCTATGGGGGCAACAACTTTGCAGTATATTGTAGTCATTTTGGTCATGTCATGGGAAATCCCACCTTTAAACAATTCCTTTCTTAGGGAAGATTCTCCGTGCTCAGTTTTCTAATTAAGATAGGGATGCCCGTACAATGGGTGGCACTTTAAATGAAAAAAGCTTGGCTTCTGATAACTGCTTTCAGTTACTGTGTGATTTGGGGAAACCTCTCCCTTTTGAGTCAGCTTTATTTAGATGTCACCTGCCTATCCTACTTCAGAGAGTTGCTGGATCTTATATTTTCATGTTTTCCAATAAACACCCATCTCTGGGATCAGCAGCCGGGCCTAGGTGGACTCTATTTCTCTGAGCAGAGACTCTTTCTGCTTCAATTCCCGTAGGGCTACATCAGCAGCTATAACCACAAGGAGTTAGGGCAGAAACATGCTTTTAAAAGCAGATTGTATCGACCCGTGAACCAGGTCATGGTTCAGTTCCCAGTCAAAGCACATACCTGGATTGCAGGCTTGATCCCCAGTAAGGGACATGCAGGAGGCAGCTGATTGATGCCTCCCTCTCATCATTGATGCCTCTCTCTCTCTCTCTTTTTCTCTCTGGAAAAAAAAAAAAAAGAATTTGGTGAGTTGGCCATTAATTGAATAGACCCATTTCCTAACACAATTCCCTGGACCTTTGATTTCTTTATTTAAAAAAGAAAAAAAATAGCATCAACCTCATAGGCATATTAGGATTAAATTAGGTCACTTTTTTAAAGTGCTTAGCACAATGCAGTACAATGGAAATGTGCTATTGTAATATATTACCAGCACAATTAGACACTGTGCCTCAATAACCCTCACAATACTGCAGGAATGATAATTTTTGCTCAAGATCACAGTTATTAACTTTGACACTGATTTGGCTCTGAAGCCCATACGTTTTTTGTGGCTTTTTAAAAATTGACTTTAGCCTGGCTGGCATGGCTCAGTGGTTGAGCATTGACCTATGAACCAAGAGGTCATGGTTTGATTCCTGGTCAGGGCATATGCCTGGGCTGCAGGCTAGATCCTCAGTGTGGGGCGTGAAGGCAGCTGGTCAATGATTTTCTGTGATCATTGATGTTTCTCTCTCCCTTCTAAAATTATTTTTAAAAAATTTTTAATTGACTTTAGAGAGGGAGACACATTGATGTGAGAGAGAACATGAATCAGTTGCCTTCCATTCATGCCCCAACCAGAGATCAAACCTGCAACCTGTATATCTGGCTGGGAATCAGACTGGCAACCTATTAGTGTATGGGACAATGCTCCAACTGAGCCACACGGGCCAGGCCAAAGCCCATATTTTCTTTTTTGAAAGGCTTTTAAAAATATTTTTTTAATCGACTTCAGAGGAAGGGACAGATAGAAACATCAATGAGAGTCACTGACCACCTGTCTCCTGCACACTTCCCACTGGGGATGGGACCTGCAACCCAGGCATGTGACCTGACTGGAAATTGAACATGACCTCCTGGTTCATAGGTTGGCACTCAACCACCGAGGAACACCAGCTGGGCAATTACTCTTCTTGTGGACTTAAAAAAAAAAAAGAAACTGTTCTGAAAACTCCAGTATTTAAAGCAAATAAGGTAAACTGAAATCTCCCTCCTCACCTTGCAAACATATATTCTTACTTTCAGGCTCAGAGGATGAAATGTCTTCTGTCCAAGGTCCACTGCTTCAAGGCTTCCATTCCATTCCATTCACTCCCATCTTCTCCAAGGCCTTGGTTTAGCAGTCACCATCCCCTCTCATCTAACCTTCCCATTTTTAACTGGCATTCTCAATCTTAAAAGCTTCATCCTCATACCTTCTAGCTGTTTTCTTCTTTCCTTCAGTTAGTCTAATCTATACTACTCCACATTCTCACTTTCCACTTACTCAACACACTATTTTTCCCTCATTGTTCCTCTGACACATTACCAATTTCTTTTCTTAAAAAAAAAATAGTTTTCAGAGAGGAAGGTAGGAGGAAGATGTATCTATCATTGCTCGGCTGCCTCTGGCACACTCCCCCCCCCTCCCCCACTGGGGATGGAGCCCACAACCTGGGCATGTGTAGACCGGAAATTAAACCATGACCTCCTGCTTCATAGGTCAATGCTCAACCATTGACCCACACCGGCCAGGCACACATTGCCAATTTCTGTGGACACCTCAATCATTTCTCACACTCTGCTGTCTTTGACACTGTTGATCATTCCCCTTCATGACCCTCCTCGATCTTAGGTTTAGTGTTGCTCCTGTTTCCTGATTCTCCTGGAGGCTTATCCACTATAGCCTTGGGCTTCAGACTATAGAGAGCCGAATTCAAGTTTTTGGCATCTCCAGTGACACATCAAACAAATTGTGATTTATCATCCGTCTTGATCCCAGGCCTATTCCTGCCTTCCTTATCTCAGTAAATAGCTACCATCTACCAGATAATCTAACTAGAAACATAGTGGTCATGCTGAGCTTTCCCCTGCTGCTAAATAGCAGTGCCCACAGCCAAGGATGGATATGCTAATTGACTGCCACACCCTCAAAGATGGCAGCACAACAGCATAAGATGGTGGTGTCCAGTTCCCTCAGCCCCAGTAGGGTGCCTGCCTCCTGAGTCCCCCAGTCCCCAAGTCTCAAGTAATCAGGGCCCCCGAGGCTTGTGCTGCCGATAATGGCAGCAGCAGAGGTGTAATGGAGGCGTTGCCTCCCACCCCTGAGGGTTCCCAGACTTGTGAGAGGGACAGGCCAGAATGAGGGACCTCCACTCCAGTGCATGAATTTTCATGCACCAGGTCTCTAGTGTATGTGTGCGCGCGCCGTGTGTGTGTGTGTGTGTGTGTGTGTGTGTGTGTGTGTACGTATATATTTTTAATCCTCAATAGGATTAGATGTTATTTTTAATTAAACCACTTTTGTAGTTGCAGCAATAACACATATAAGATGAACAAAGAAGATACACAGCCAGATGGGAAATGAGACCAACAAAACTACTGAATTCATAAAACAGTTTATTAAAGGCCAAATGAGTTTACAGTATATAACAGGATGAGTGGCAGAAGCCTTAAACTACACATAAAACAGGAATCAAATTACCTACCTGAGGTTCAAAGAGCAGGGTTGTGTGTTTTTTTTTTTTACTTCTGTAGTCTTATTTTTTTAAAGAATCCTAGAAAAATTCTCAGCTGTCATATTTTCTCATCATTTAGAAGATAATGTACACATCTCAAAAAGAAAGAGGGGTGAACCAAAGGCACAATAGGTTTTGAATATAAAAATATAACTAAGAAACTGTTCTGTTCTGGTTTTTTAATTGTCTGTGCATGTACTCTGCTGGGGGTTAGGAGTGTGGATTGTGGGAAGGGAGGTCATCACACAAAATGACTGTCTTAGAGCCAATCTGAGAAAGGGAATTTTTGGTTCTCTAAAAAATTTATTATTACATCTTTAATCTTTCTGTGCTATTTAAACTTTCTTTTTAAAACTAGGCAAATTTTATTGCAAATTTGGGATGTTTTATGGGTACTCAGCCAGGTACTACATATAAGTATTCAAATTAAGAGCACGGGCTCTGCAATCAGCTTGTCTTGGTTCAAATACTGGTCCTAAACCATGGTTGCACAAATTTGGGCAAGATAATTAGCTCCTCTGCCTCAACAATGCAACAAAAATGGGCTAGCACTTATATGACAGTTATAAGGACTTTTTAAAAATGTGTGTAAAGAATTTACAACAGTAGCTGGCATATAGAAAGTGTTTTGTAATTGTCTCTCACACACAAGTACACATGCGCAGAGATCTTTCAAATAGAACGTCATATTCAGATTAACATGCTAATTATCCATTTGTGATAGAAAAATGAAATAGCCTTGTTTTATTCCATTTTCATTCCCTCACCTAGAATCTCATTTGTATTTTATGCTAGTCCATCTTTGTATTCCAGGGTCTGGCACAATGTTTATTTCATCGGAATATATAATAAACATAAAACTTAATCATATCATTTAAAAATTACCTATCAAGCCAATCAAGGTGATATTAAGAGACCTATAAATCTCATAATTTTACTCTTATTTGACTGTGTACAATGCAAATGTAACCTGGCAGATTCTTTGAAGCTTTTAAAATGTTTTTTATGGATATAGTGAGGGATAAAATTAAAACTGAACTAAAATAATTTTTAACAAAGGAAACCAACAAAAATTGGCACTTTATACACTTCAATGATAGTTCTGAATGCTTCTGAATAGAGGGAAAACACCATGTTACTTGAAACTCCACTTTCTCCACAATATTGAAAAACATACCTAATGGGGGCAAGACTTTCCGAATAAACAAGCTGCCCACCATTACTAATATGGAGCAATTGGTTCTCATATACATAATAGTCTTTCTTCAAAAAAGACATCTCACTTACCTGAAATTTCCTAAAAACATTAAAGACAGATGTAAGGCTTAGCTGGTAATTTCCATGAACTCTGTTCTTTTCCTCTGACTGTAGTGGAGTTGACACGACAAAGCAGGTTTAGGAATGCTAGAAATGAATTCCTACTTGCCCTTGCATTCTTCATATTCATTTTCCCCAAAATTTCTGCAATGGTTGGCTTCCATTTCAGCATCAGTCACGAAATCTTGAAGGTCAGACACAGTAAACAGGGAAGGACATAAAATTAAGTGATATGGGTGTAGCTTTGAGTCTCACAACTTTAATAGGGCTGAGTCATACCTTAAAGTATGTGGAAATCGCATGTTCTGTTACTTAGTGAAATTTAGCTTAGTTAAGCTAAAAGTATTAGTTTGCTATAGCCTAAAATTTTGTTTGTTCCTTTAATAAATGTTTAGTGAAAAAATAATGTAATTCCCATAAAAGCCAGGCAGAGGTTGATGAATAAAGTATGAGTCTGCATCCTTGATTTATTTGCAGAATAGTGTGTAAAAGAAAAAACAATTCTAATAAGGGGAATACAATATAATGGCAAATTTTAAAAAGTGATTTTCTAATTTGTCAAATTTGAAATACATATTACTTGAATCAGGAAAAAGGTGAACTGATCTGATTAGCATTAGTATTAGTACAAACTATAAATTAAAAGATAAGGCTTGCCCTGGCCAAATGGCTCAGTTGGTTGGAGCATTGTCTCACACCAAAAAGGTTGCAAGGTCCGATTCCTGGTCAGGGTACATTCAAGAGGCAAACAATTGATGTTTCTCTCTCTAAAAACAAACAAAAACACACAATAAAAATATATCCTTGGGTTAAAATTTTTTTAAAAAAATATTTATATGGCTTATTCCATTCAATTGCTTTCTTATAATTGAATTGGCATTAAAATTGGCATTAAAATTAACTCAGTAAGAGAGAAGAAAAATATGGATTCATGTGAAATTAAGAACCAGGAAATGTCTTTATGCTTTGCAAAATCAAACACTTAAGGCTAAAGTTTCCTACACTTCCAATAGTTAGCAAACAAAATTATTTGCTTCCTATAAATCATTAAATAGGTTTGCTGTGCTCAGACTCTGAAACTTCCACACTTTTGACACCCAAATGTGACAGAAGCAGAGTACAACTTTGAGAATGGAAATGAAAGTAGCTAGATGAGGGGAACTCTTGAGGCTGCGAAAAAATTATTTTTAGGGGAAGAGAAGAGAAAAACATCGGTATGCCTTAAGAGTTTGAGCATTCTGACCATATTATCAAGCAATTATCTTTGCTGAATGGTCCTGGATTCCAAATGACACATGTACCTCAATGTACCCACTCCATCACTGGGCTCAGCAGTCCCCACTGGAGACCATTTAAAAATGTGCTCTTTGTAATAATCATTATCTGTCTTAGCAGCTAGAAAGATAAAACAAAAGTTAGTGTATAAAACTACCTTTAGGGACTAGGGAAGAATACAAATTTATGAATGATGAATCTAATGACTATACACAAAGTTTTTAGAAGTATAATGAACACATCCAGACCTGAGGTGTTTTTAAGAATAAAAACTCACCCTAGCTCAGTTGGTTAGAGCATCGTCCTGATAAACCAAGATTGCAGGTTTGATCCCCAGACAGGGCATATACAAGAACCAATACTTGCATAAATAAGTAGAACAACAAATCAATGTTTCTCTCTCCTCTAACATCAATAAATTTTTTAAAAAAATTTTCTTAATCTTAAATGTGTGTTTTTGGAAGTATGGTCAAAGTACCCTCTTTCCTCTCCAAAACTTATATATTTTTTGGAGACATTGACAGACATTCCACAATGTAAGGAATACAAAATAAAATTAGATGTCCAGTAGAGAGGAAGGAGAGGCAGTGTGACCTTACTTATACAGCCCAAATAAATAATAAACATTGGACTACATATGCCTTCCATCCCAGAAAACTCCATGGATGAAAATCAGACAAAGCAACTTCTCCTAATTTGATTCTAATAGCAAAAGGTAAAAGGGACTTATGTTCCCTACTCTTTATAAAGAAAAACAAAGCAAAATTCAGTTTAAGAAAAAAACGAAATCACTTTTTAGGATGACCTGAAAAAGCGAAACAAAACAAAACAAACCACCACCACACCTGAGAAATAAGTAAAACTAAGATTGAGAGCAAGTTGTGTGAATGTTGTGCTCAGTGTGTTAGTTTGCAGTAAAAAACATTGAAAGGAAGACAAAATGGTTAAGTTTCTTTTCAAACCAAGACACTGCTTATAGCTAATCAATAGCAAGAGCACTTGTGTTAAACTGGTACCTGTAAATAAGGCAAAAATAAAAGTTTGTCATTGAGCTGATATGCATTATGTATTACATTTGCTAAACTGAGACAGGAGCTTCCAACAGACTTCCTGGTTCTTAGCATTTTGTTGTTTTAACAGCCAACAATAATTCTTAAGTTTCAATGTTTGTGTTTTGAAAATGATCATTCTTGTCTTATGAATTTTCATGGTAAATCTTACCTTCAAGGTCAGTTGTGACTCTTGTACTTCTAATATTGGTATTTCAAATCCTGTAATATAATCTAATATAATCACAGCTTCATTGCTATCTCAACTGCCCTATGGGCTCAAAAGTGGATTGGTTAGGGAGCCACAAAATTCTGAGAAATGTAATCATTATACCTGTTCTATTATACTAGTTGAAGAGCCTAACCTCATGAACTGGAGAATTATTTTTTTGCTTCTCTTTATGCCTGGTTTATAAAAAGTTGACCACTGAACATGAGAAAAATTGAAGGTCCTAGAGCTAGTTCTCATAGCTATTTTCATCATTCATTTAAAGTAAACTTCAAGAGTGTCAACTATCCCATATATAATTTCTCATTCCAAAGTTAAATTACTTTGGGCTATTCATATGTTCTCTCATGGTATAAAAATAATCAAGGACAACATAGTAATAGTCATATTCCTCTGGCCTACAACAAATTCAGATACATTTTAAAATCTTTGCAAGGTTTTCTAAAATATAATTTCAATTGTATCAAACGAATGTCACATTATTTAAACCCAATATTCAGGGTCCCTGGCTGAAGTGGGCTCAATAACCCACTTAAAAAAAAAAAAAATTCACACTTGACTCACATGTTGAGTGCAGCTGCCGCCTTTGTCCAAATACTTCCACTCAGTTCTGAACTTAGGGACAAAGCCAAAAGAAAACCTGAACCTGTAGGTCAAGCCTTAACACTGAGGCAAAATGGTCACCTACTTCAAAGAGGCACTATCTCCCAATTTGGTGATACTGTAGACATAGTAAAGGGTCAGATGTAAACTGCTTTCACAAATTTGAGATTTCTGCAGCCTCAGCTCATGCTAATGCATTTAAAAGAATATAATAAAGTGCCGAAACTGTTTTTGCTCAGTGGATAGAGCATCGGCCTGTGGACTGAAGGGTCCTGGATTCTATTCCGGTTAAGGGCATGTACCTTGGTTGTGGGCATGTCCCCAGTGGGGGGTGTGCAAGAGGCAGCTGATCAATGATTCTCATTGATGTTTCTAACTCTCTATCCCTCTCTCTTCCTCTCTGTAAAAAAATCAATAAAATTAAAAAAATTATAATAAAGTGTTAGGAGTATTTTAGTTGTGAAGTGTGTAACGGGAGAATAAGGAGCCAGAAAAAAAAATCTTGAGTATAGTTCCAATTTTTTTTTTTTTTAACATATACTTTCATGACAACCTAAAAGCCATTCAAATGCCTGTCATGAAGCCTTATCCTCTCCATTGGCTGAAGATGGTGAAGGTGATCAGATTCATGATTATTTATAGATTTTTTTCTTCTGAAGATGCTCTTGCTCTCAGGCTGAATGCCATTTCTGCCACTTGGATACAGATCTCCAGGCTGGCTTCTCATTCTTCCCCAACTTCATACTAAGAAATGAAATTCTTATTTCATGTTAGTGTAACTGAGCCAACAAAGGAAACAAATGACACTGCAAATTACTTATTTATATCACCCCCTGCCTCCCTAATGCTGACCCCACTGAATTCCTTGCAACTTTTTTTTTTGTTGAGAAAAGTACCTTCCCTGTGTAATTCTCTTCTCCCAATATTTGTGAACTTTCCCTGTTCCCTTTCATATATATATAATTGATTTTAGAGAGGGAGGGAGAGAAATAGATATAAACATCAATGAAGAAGACATATTGATCAACTGCCTCCTGTAAACCCCCACTGGGATCAAGCCTGCAACCTGGGCATGTGCCCTAATGGGAATCAAACCGGGGACCTCTTGGTTCATGGGTTGATACTCAACCATTGAGCCACACCAACCAGGCCGGCTCACTTAGAAAAAGACATTGAGCAAAGCTCCTGGAAATTGTTTTGGGAAAAATCATTATCTAGAGGCAGATCTGTAGTAAAAGTAAATATTACTTTTCATATAAATTATCATCTAAATGGTATTATTAGAGAGGCTGCAAACAGTTTATTTGATGAGCATCCTCTTCCTTATCTTCTTGCCTTTGGTTCCAAGAGTGAACCTTAGAAGCCATTGCCACTGGCAGATTATGGAGGACAATGAATGGAGTTTACTTTTGAGAAGGTTGACTCCACCTTCCTCTTAGGTAGCTGCTGTGGTTTCATAAGCCAAAGAAGATAAACTTCTAACACAACATTGAAGAAAAAATATATCCCAAATGCATACTGAGATTTTTTTCATTATTAAATTATTCAGTGGATTAATGGTTCTACCTGATAACCTTGGGTAAATTACCAATCTGATCTTGGCTAAGTTATTTTACTACAAATGAGATGTAAAAGTATTTTTTTTTATATATATATTCTTTTTCTAAATCTTTTCTAGATTGCCATCAGAGCCTGTTTTTAAAGATTTGACTATCAAAACAAAGTAAAAAAGAGAGAACATATATTACTGCAAACTTGTGTTCTCACTCACTTTGCAGAAAAGAACCTAGTCTTTTTTCAGTCATTCACTACCAAGTTCTCCAAGAAATGAAGTTTAAGCAAACTTTAACTCCAAGAAATACAAACACCGCAAAATCTAGTTTTCAGAGAATGTTTGACAGAAAAATTAGTGTTAACATTTTTAATGTCACCAAATTAACTTTAAAAATTAAAAATGAATGGCTTATCTTGCTTCTCTATTAAAATGAAGACTTTTAAAAGCAACTTTATGAAGAAAATAAAGGAATATTTTCAGTTCCAAGGTTTTCTGGTCTTCTACAGCTCCTAGTCATAGAAAAGAATTTATAAGGACATGCAATACTTGGCACACCAGGCTCAGATACGTGGCAAACTCAGATATGTGACAGACATGATATGGGGTTTATATCCAATGAGGATGAGAGAATATTTGGGACAAAGCAGTAGTAAGGCCTGATTCTGATAAATGTAAAATGTGTTTTAGCCCTGGCCAGTGGTTCAGTTGGTTGGGCTTAGTCCTGTATACCAAAAGGCTGCCAATTTGATTGTGGGCTCTATCAAGTCCTCAGTATTTCTTAAAACAATATGTAACATAAAACCAGCTTTTTTGATCTTAAGGATTAAGAGAATGAATGCTATATTTATAAACTTAAATAGAAGCAAAATATTCACAATTGTTTTGGCAAAACCTACACCACTTAATTTGTTTTGTAAATAATTTTTAGAGTGAATATGGCAAGTATGCAATTAAAGAAATTTGATAAACTTAATGTTAGAAAATGTTTCATATTATTATTAGTTTTTACCTATATCCTTCTTCAATTCTGAGTACTCCAATATATGCTAGTGGGGGGAAAAAATCAAAATTAGCATTAGCACAAGGATTTTTAATTAATACTACAAATAGAACCACTGGGGGGGAAAAGCCAGAATAAAAAAACCTCAAAAATGTGACTGAATGAGAAACCCTTAAGACATACAAAACCAAACTGTATTATTTACCAAACCTCTACACTAGGGGTGTCGAACTCAATCAGAGAAGGGGCCAAAATCTAAAATCCAGCCTAAATCGCGGGCCGAATGGTTTACTGAACAGTCATAAACTGTCACTGTGATGGAAACGCAGCGGAGTGCAGTGATGACAGCGCGGTGCGGGCCACATTGCAAGGCCTGGCGGGACGGATTTGGCCCTCGGGCCTTGTGTTTGACACATGTGCTCTACACCATCTCCTGATAAAAATCCAGAAAATGTGGATCTAAAATATATCATAAATGAGCAGAGACAGAACACTTTAATAGCCCCCCCCTTAATCAAATTTTGACATGATATATATAGGTCAATTAAGTATGATTATTTTGATATCTTTTATAAAATTTCTAAACTAATGACTAAATCTCCCATTTTCTGCTTCTAAGGATAGGAAAATCCTTTAAAAAGGAAGAGTCCAGCCCAGGCCAGTGTTCTCAGTAGTTAGTGTTGGCCCTTATCACTGAGGAAAGGTTGGGGATTAGATTCCCGGCTTCATGCCCCCGGTTGGAGTGCATACAAGGACGCAACCAGTCGATGTCTCTCTCTCACATTGATGTTTCTCTCTCTGAAAAGCAAATAAAAAATATCCTCAGATGAAGATTAACAAAACAACAAAGGAATAGTAAAAACAAGACACACACACACACACACACACACACACACACACACACACAAAAAGATAAGACATAGAAAAGTACAGGAGAAATTCAACACATAACATGGCATAGAGGGAAGTTGAAGGGGAGAGAAAACACAAAAATAAAAACAAAACAAAAATCCCTTTTCTACAATACTCAGGCTCTATTTATGAACAGCAGCTATTTACAAAGCATTCCTGCCTCTGTCTCTTCATATGTACAATGAAGTTGCAGCATTTTAAACAGTACTGGACATACTAAGCACTTAAATGCTATTAGCATTAAACACAGAGCATTTAGTTAAATATTTTTTATTGGCTATTATTCTTTTTTACTTTTGCAAGGGTAAAAGCAGGAATCTTTCTGAAGGGCAAACTGAATGGCTGAAATTTGAGTCCATTACATCTAATAATACTTAACTTTCAGAACAGCTTAAGGTAAATTCTTTGAATTGCTATCTTTACATAGAAGTAACTGACCCAAACATAAGGTAATACTTCTTTGCATGCCTAGAACATTACTTATCTTTTTGTTAATCTTCACCAGAGGATATTTTTCCCCATTGGAAAGGAGAGAAAAAAACCACATCAAAGTGAAAGACACATCGACTGATTGCCTCTGACATGTGCCCAGACTACAGAGAGTGAAGTGACACTTAGACAGGTGAACTTGACCGGAAATCAAACCCGCTAACCCTTGATTGTGCAGGCCAATGCTCTAACCACTGACTGATGCTGGCCAGAGCAGAAATATTACTAATATTAGAAAGAGATGGAAAGCAGGATGTGTGCCATTATACACAGGTGGGGCAAAAGTAGGTTACAGCTGTTTGAATGGAAACGAATACAATTCTGCAAGAATGGACTGTTTTGCAGACACATAACTGTAAACCTAATTCTGCCCCACCCTGTATAAAGAGCACCTGCATGCTAAATGACGGGTGACTCGAGTTTGCTGTACAAAGTGACCAGGTTAGCCCTGGCTGCTGTGGCTCAGATGGTTGGAGTATTGTCTTGTTGCACCAGAGGCTGCTGGTCAGATTCCCAGTCAAGGCTCATGCCTAGCTTACGGGTTTGATCCCATTTGGGAGGCAACCAATTGATGTTTCTCATAGCACTGTTTCTTTCTCTCTCCCCCTCTTCCTTCTCTCTAAAATCAACAAAAACATTTTAAAAAGTGACCAGGTTATGCTTAACAAGTATAAAACCAACTTTTATCCCTCTCACCCACAAAACTAAAGCTTTTATATATCTAAAGAAACAAACATAACCAAAAAATGAGGAAAATATTCTATGATGTTAAGGGCAAAGCAATAGAAGTATACAATAGCAAATTAAATATACAAATTTGACCTATATTCTAAAATCAAAACTTTTGTCCTTTTTAGTTTGTAACCCAGAATTTCCACTAAGAAAATGCTTTGACCCTGGCTGGTTTGGCTCAGTGGATAGAGCGTCAGCCTGTGGACTAAAGGGTCCCAGCTTCCATTCTAGTCAAGGGCACATGCCCAGGTTGTGGGCTCGATCCCAGTTGGGGGCGGGGGGGGGGGGGGAGAGGAGAGACAGCTGATCAATGATTCTCGTTGCTGTTTCTAACTTTCTCTCTCTCCCTTCTTCTCTGAAATCAATAAGAGAAAATGCTGTGACTCTAGCTCAAAAAGCTAAATATGTATTCCTAGATAAAGATAAAAATGGAGAAAGTAGTTAGTTCTATTTGTTTTATTACAAACTAGTTATACAACCTTGGCTGTCACTCAACCTTTCTGGGTCTGTTTTTCCTTCGGTAAGATAGGAATTCTACTACCTAAGTGGTTATTATGAATATCAAAGAATTTAAAACACCTCTTCATGTGTCTGGCACACAGTAGAAGCTCAATACATGGGAGCTATTCCTTGACTAATGTGAGGGGAATTGGACTATATCAAGTCAAATCAAGCCTTTTGCCCTGGCCAGTGTGACTCAGTTGGCTGTGAATTATCCTGTACACTGAAAGGTTGTCAATTCAATTCCAGGTGGCGGGATCAATCCTGGGTAAGGGGGCATGTAGTATGAGGCAGCCAATTGATGTTTCTCTCTCTCTCCCCCTCCCCTAAAAAATCAATTTAAAAAATATATATATATCAAGAAGCCTTTCTTTTGTATTTTAACTTCTGGAAGAGAAAGCTAAAGCACAGAATTCATAAGGCTGGTCTAACAGACTCTGTCTAAGGGATGTATCTGGAATCTTGGAAGCTTGACTACTCTACGTTCTCCTACAAATGGACCCTGAGAGCGTGTCTGGAGGTTCTAGCAGAGGAGCGCAGCTACTCATATACCCTTGACCAAAGACCTATCTTCTGGAGGAAAGGTCATCCTCTTCCTCTAATGGCGCAGCTTTAGGAGAGGCACATGGATTGATAAGGGGACACCCACCTAGCCAGTCAGATCAGCCAAATCAACCCTGATGACTAATGGGGTGATAGATCCTACAGCTAGATGGCCCTCACATCTTAAAACTTTAAAAAAAAAATATGCTCATGGATAAAAAAACACTACAGATGAAAAGGTGAAAGGCTAGCCACTGGGTTAAAACATGTATTCTTGTGAAACACGTAGTCCTGGAATTTTTTTTTTTTTTCTTAAGAGCTATTGCCATCCATCTTTCCTTTCTAAATTATACCAGCAGTCACTCCTATCAAATATAATAATGTTCTATGACACTGCTGACAAAAAATGTAGTATTTAGACACTAACCAGTTTTGTAAGACATAATAGAAAATGAAATAGCTTGGACTGAAGAAATTTTTATGAAGTATAGGGAATGGAGAAAAATGTTTAGTAAATCTATTCCACTTGAATAAAGCAACATGTGTATATCAGGGAGGGAAAAAATGTTTTAAAGAACCGCTCAATAATCCAACCTTACCTGGGGCTTCTCACTTAAAGGCTTAAAGTTTTCACTACTGAAAAAATAGACAAAAATATAAGAAAACCTACCTTCATCTTTCAGATTCAGTCACCCAACCCTAAATTTTTAAACATTTTCTTAAACTTAAATTTGAACTGCACAGGTGAAAATTATTAAAATAAAGATATATATACATACATATACCCATCTAGTGTGTACACTAAATTTAACTTAAGAAAATCATAGTTTACATTTTATAAACTCCTTTGCTCTTTAGAAGTAATCTAATCATACATAGTCATGTATTCTGAACACTTTTCAAACTTCCAATGGTGTTTCTGGAAGTTGGTTTTGATGCTTATCATTACTATTTATAAATCTATTATCGCCTCAAAATCCTTTGAGGATAATGATAATATTTACTAATTTTGTATTCCTAACTCCTGAAACATAAATCACTCCATGGTTGTGAAATTAAGAAATGACATCACATTCTTGGTGTTAGGTATGGACTAAATGTAACCTTTTCAATAAGTAGCTGACTTTTAGCTATCTAAATTTGGTTAATGATGTAAAAGATCAATCATTTTAATGATATTCCTTCCTAAGTATTAACAGGTTGATCAAGATATTACTGTACTTTCTGAAAAGAAACATAAAGTTAACTGCTTGTATAACACTTCTCAAGGATAAAACCCAGGATGGGAGTTTTTGGTAATTCCTACTATTATACTCAAAAGCTCACACTGTGGAGAAATAAACTGTCATAAGCATTTATCATTGCTTTTCCAAATTACAATATAAATACTAAAACTGCTATACAAATGTTGTTTAAAAGAGCAATAATGACTTTTTAGGAAGTATTAGCTAGTCACATTAATGTAAAATTTCACATCATTTATAATCTTCAATTAGGACATGGTTTGATTCCCAGTAAGGGAACATGACTTGGGTTGCGGGCTCAATTCCCAATAGGGACCATGCAGGAGGCAGCTGATTTTCTCTCATCATTGATGTTTTCTCTCTCTCCCCTCCCTCCCTCTTTCTCCCTAATAACTGTATATTTTTAGCCTGGCTAGTGTGATTGAGCATCAACCTATGAACTATGAGGTCAAAGTTCAAGTCCTGGTCATGGCATATATGGGGGTTGTGGGCTTGATCCCCAGAGTGGGGCAGGGAGGAGGCAGCTAATCGATGATTCCATCTCATCATTGATGTTTCTCTCTCTTTCTTCCTCTCCTTTCCTCTCTGAAACCAATAAAAATATATTTTAATATATGTGTCTTTTTAAAAAAATAATCTCCATCTGGCATTTAGTATACAGAGAACAAAACCAATCTTGTGAAAAGTTTATTAAGGAGAGCTAGTTTTCTTAGAGCCAGACTAACTGAATCAAAGAAATGACTTGAGAGCTTAGGCATGGTAAATTTTAAGCCTTCAGCTCCTCCATAATATGTCACATTATTATCACGGTGACCTTAAATTCAGAACTGGTGAGTACTGAGAAATCCTGATTCTACTTTGAAATGCTCATTATTGTAAGCAATGAACCAAATTACACAGAATTCTAGAAGATATTATAATCCTTAAAAAAGACTTTTAACAAAAATACTGTTTATTGACACTTTTTACTGTACAACTCAATTTTTATGTAACAGAGCAGAAAATACCTTGAGTAATCTAAATCATTATTTTTTAAAAATGTCTCAAGATCACCTTTCTTTCTGTCTCAGGGAAAATAACACTTTCTCTAAGAATGCATAAGGAGAGTGGGTTCTCCACACCCCCAAGTTTATGGCTAAGCATAACGGCTTATGTATAATTCTGCATCTTGCGTGCTGGCATGCGCGCACATCCGCGCGCACGCGCGTGCGCACGCGCACACCCACACCCACACACACACACTCGCACTCAGGTCTGACAAGTGAAACTCTTCTATGTCCTCGAGACATGTAGAAGAGCTGAAATCAAATATTAAATGATAGAGAAAGCTAAACAAACCAATATTTTAAAAAATGCTTAAACACTAATATAGATAGAACTCAGAAATGAAGATAAATTTGAGTTTCGTGAATAAAGTATGTGAAATTAAAACTTTAAATTTTTAAGTCATTTGGAACATGGCACCCCTTTCCAAATCAAGTGTAGACTTGGTTTTTTTTTGTTTTTTTTTAAAGCTGTCTTAAGAGGCCAAAATCCAATGATATCTGCGCCTATGTTTTTTAGAAACAAACCATAGAAGAAAAAAAATGACAATTGAACTATCAACATAACACACAAAAAAATACTTTACTTTAAAACAAAACTATTTTTCTCTAAATTCAAATTAGGTTGGCTTTATTTCAAGCATAACTTAAAGAGCTTTGAAGTAAACATAAAATTTAACATTTAAGCCAAAACCGGTTTGGCTCAGTGGTAGAGCGTCGGTCTGCGGACTGAACGGTCCCGGGTTCGATTCAGGTCAAGGGCATGTACATTGGTTGCGGGCACATCCCCGGTGGGGGGGTGTGCAGGAGGCAGCTGATCGATGTTTCTCTCTCATCGACGTTTCTAGCTCTCTAGCTCTCTCCCTTCCTCTCTGTAAAAAATCAACAACATATATTTAAAAAAAATTTTAACATTTAATTCTAACCTCATATTAACTAGGCCTATTTCTAATCAAATAATTCAGAGTGAACATATACTTGAGGCAGAACATGTTTTAAACCCTGGTTTTGCCACTTTATAGGTATTATATAACAAAAGACTTAACTCAATTTCTGAGTTCTTCATATGTAAAATAGGGACAATACCACCTACCTTACAGGGTTGATGATTACAAAGTACACAGAATATAAAGCAGTTCCTTAGCAGTGTTTGGTACAGAGGGCTCGCATAGTTAATATATGTATTAACCTACCAAACAGCAAAGTATGTTTTCCATCCTTCATCTGTATTTTTATTTTTCAAATTGAAAGTTTTAGAATGGGAAACCAGATAGTTTATCAGTTATCAGGGACTACCTTCTAGCTCTTTTATATAAAAATGGATATACCTGCTATTACTACCGTATTTTCCAGCGTATAAGACGACACTGTGTTCTAGTAAAAAGCCTGCTCAGATTGGACATAGTCAGAGAGGCTGTCTATTAAAAAAAGAACTGGTGTTGCCTCGGAAGTGGGGGGTAGTCTTATATAGCGAATATAGGCCTAAACCTATGTTTTAACTATAAAATTAGGGGGTCGTCTTATACGCAGGAAAATACGGTATTATTCAACTTTCCCATCTTTTTACCTTAATCTACGTTATTTTAAAGTCATTTAATGGTATTCTTCCTTAATTTGCTCTAATTAATGAATTTTAACTTTTTTTTGCAGAGATTTCAAAAAACAAACAAAAAAGCTCATGGGTATTTTTAGTAACCTATTAACTTTTTGAGCTTTCAGTAGCTATTTTTATCTTTTATGACTTTTGTTGCAATTTGTTTTCTGATCCAATGCCTAAGTAAACATGCCGTGACATTTCCTCAGTGACCTGAATTTAGGCTTTTTCCTTCCTATTGTTATTTTCCACCAATTCCCTAAAACTATTAAAGCCCGTTTTTCGAAATTAGTTTCATTTTCTTGCAGATTATGTTCCTACCCTTCCCTTGGGATCCTAAACACTAGTAACTTTGAGGTGGCCTTCAACAAAATTTAAAAAACTTTCATCTCAATTCAACTAGACTACCTTGATCTGTGCCTTTTCTACTAAGGTCTACTTTCTGAAATTCCCCCCAAACGTGAAATCAACCTATTCTAGTCATGAACGATGGCATCACTAGGAGCTTGTGGGAAATGCAGGCTCTTGCCTCACCTCAAATCATTTGAATCAGAATCTTTTTTTAAACAGAATCTCCCAGGGATTCCCACTCACATTAAAGTTAGAGAAAATTGTTGAATAATGAATTGTGACCTAAACAATTTAACTAGGAAACTAAAATAATGACCAGAAGTTATTTCAAAATTATTTTGATAAATACAATACAGATGGTCTCATTTAGATCCCCCCACCCTCATTTTGGAAAGACAAATAGAAATGACATTACAACTAATATAATACCTACATTACTTTTCATGATTTAAAAAGTTCAATAATAATATTTATTGTTGGTTGTAGATCAAATTGTATATAGCTTATAGTCAAATATGATTAATCTAGTAAGTTTCTACTTTTTAACAGGAAGCATGAAAAGTTTCAGTATGATAAGACAATATTAAACATTGTAGTTGAATAAAAAAACTGTTCTTGCCCTGGCCAATTTGGAATGTGGACCCAAGGGTCAGATGTTCGCTTATCAGTAAAGGACACATACCTTGGTTGCAGGTTTGATTCCCCGGCCTGGGTTAAGAATATCCAGGAGGCAACCAGTACACGTGCAGACACTGATTTTCTCCCCCACCACCCACCCCTTCCACTCTCTCTAAAGATCAAGGGGAAAATGTCCTCAGGTGAAGATTAAAGAAACAAAGAAAAAACTCCCAACTCTTTTTGTTTAGTTTTTAAGAAAATGTCTATACGAGCCGAAGCCGGTTTGGCTCAGTGGTAGAGCGTCAGTCTGCGTCAGGTCCCAGGTTCGATTCCGGTCAGGGGCATGTACGTTGGTTGCAGGCACATCCCCAGTAAGGGGTGTGCAAGAGGAAGCTGGTCGATGTTTCTCTCTCATCAACGTTTCTAGCTCTCTATCTCTCTCCCTTCCTCTCTATAAAAAATCAATAAAAATAAAAATAAATGTCTATACGTGATCATGATTTCAGTCACAAATTTCAAGTCTAAATTAATAGAAATGTGATTTTCATAGCTATAGGCAAAAGATATTCCTTTATGTGAATATAATACTCCTCACAGGAAAATACCTAATAAAATCTTACTTCTAAAAATTAACTAAATAAATTCAGGGCTTTAGGTAGAGCAAAAATACACCAAGAGAGCCTAAGTTTAAAATCTCTGTCAGAAGCAACCCCTTTATTTTTGGGAAAAAATACACCACAAATATGTGAGCTGCTCCATCTCTAGCTCTACCAACATCTAAAGATGCCCAAGTTTAGATTATTTCTGTTAAAATATTTCTTCCTGTCTCAGTGACCTTTGATTTGGGGACAACAGAAAACAACAAAAACAGTAAACTCTTTCTGGAAAATACTGGCCAATGGGAAGTTATTTTGTCTATTTTTTATTTTAAAACAATAATCACTTTTTCTTCCCCATAGCTCTTTAACAGTTTTCATTCAAAAAAGATAAGATACACTATGTTACTATGCCTTATGAAAAGTTCCTTTAATATGTTTATAAATCATTAGATTCCTATCACCTTCCTCCTTAATTTTTGTTATTTGGTACTGTCTGCAAAGAAATAAGCATATTACTTCAAGTAGATTTCCATTCTAAATTGCAGGGCTTCTACTCTTTTGACTAAAGGAACTAAGAACACCCCAAGGAAAAGAAGTAAAAATAAAAGCTACTGTATTAAGTCTATCTTCAGGAGAGTGGGAATCAGCATGAAAAGAGAAACCTTTATAAAACGTACTGTAAGAAACAAAGAGGGGGCTCTCTCTATATGGTACTTCTTACACACGAAGTTATTACCTGCTGCTGCATCCAAACACAGCCTTCCTCAAATAGTCCTTTATCACCTCCTTCACTTGCTGGCATGTCACGTCAGTTGGTCAAGGACACTGGGCAATAAAATGCTTACTGAAAGCATCATACAATGTTTCCCTCTGCGCACCTCTGTATGTTTTCTAGGATTATTTCTAATGTGGAAATGCTACAATTTCATCAGAAAAATGTTATGGCAGTCTGTCATACCAAAGCAAACATCCCTATCAGTAGACCTCACTATAAACTCCAATAAAGCTATTTCCTGACACTTTAATAAACCCCCTTGATGTCAGTTCTTTTAGTCCTATTTCTTTACTGCCTTCCATGGAACAGGTGCCCAAATGAAGATAGGAAATCTATTTGACTTCAAATGTCTCAATTACAGAACTACTGAATTTGATTTGTATAATGGAACCCCATCACACACCACCCAAAATCACCAACACAACATTTTGAACATGTTAAATTTTATTAAAAATATTTAACATTGTACAAATATTCCAATACAGTTATAGTACCTGAACGCTGTACCAAAAGCTTTTAATAATAAAAGTTTTTATTAAACTGCTGATTAAATGGTCTTTTAAGTGTTTCTATTTTAATATTCTCATGTTACTGTATGCGTATCAGCAACGTAATGTTTGCAGGAGCTTTTAGCTAATTATAGAAATAGCCTTGTAATATAGTGCTAAACATCATAATAGGCATCATTGAAGTACAATTGAACAGGCTACAGAAGTCCCTTTTGTCCAAATGACAAATCAAGATAAGATGTTCATGGGATCCTGATAAAGTTACTACATAAAATGAAAGCCCTTATTTATATTTGAGGAATGTATGCATTAAGTGCAATCTTAAAGTTTTATACTTTGATCTTTTCTACCACTGATACATGTATAAAATGTTTCAGAAGAGAACAAGGACCTTAACATAACGACACAATCGCTAAAGTTCTTCAAGTATTTCACTGCAGTGATGTTCAACTAGTCTACACAGCAAGCTTAGAGATAAGTGTTTACATTCAGGACACCAACTAGCACATGTTTAACACCTAGAGATTCTTCCTGGACTGATACCCAAACAACAAAGAAGGCGTAAGAATAGTGAGAAGATTCTTCAGGCATGAAAATCCAAAATTATTTTCAATCAGTGCTTATATTACATTTTTAGATGGTTTGATCAGAAATGTCTAGTTATTAAATTTAATTTCCTCAATTTATACTTTACCTTAATGGAATTCCCTAATGAGTATTAAAGATTTTAATATTTAGCACTAATCTAAATATTAATTCTACCAATATCTACTAATCCTATCAACTTTCCCTTGTTTCAAATGAAACACAAGTTGATTAATTTGTTTCTGCTATGTTCAAGGTCCTAATATTTCACCTATGTATTTTCCTCTTGACACAAAGTTGTTATATCAAATGTATCTTTATACTGAATCAACTATTGTTTTTCAAACTGCTAAAATGTAAGTTTCATTTTACAATGTTAAGATTTCATTTAGAGGATTTAAAAAAATTATTTCTCTTAAGTGTTTAACACCTCCTTTCTATCAACATTGTCCTATTTTTACTAATATTAGTTTGCAATATATATCCCTTAAGATGCATTATATGCTAATAAAATATACCAAATAAAAATGTAAATGTAATGAAGATATTGGATTGTTTGAAATCACAGTAAAAGAAAGCAAATTTATTGTCTTGCCAAGAGACATTATTTAGAATCTATCTTATAAAGTGTCTTCTGATCACTTAAAATAATACCCGGAGTATTTCATTACTTCATATTGTAGGCCTTTCCTGCTAACCTATCAATTTGAGAATAAAGAGCATGAAGTACTTATTATATGTTCCTATTAAGAACAAAATTATTAAAAATCTTATTTTTCTATAAGGCCAACATAAATGCCCACTTATAGGATATGGGCATTCTCCCACACTTAATGCCCCACTACTAATAAAAAAAAAATAGGAAAAAAAAAGTTCTTACCAACAATTCCACTGGTTATCGTCCCCAGCGAACCCCACCTAGCAAGTCGACATCATGACATGTCAGGTCAGGGCAGCCTCAACCTCGCTTCCCTGATAGTCAGGTGATAAAAGGAAGGAGTTAAAACAGGAAAAGTATACTTGCAGATTTCTGGATAACATCTGAAAATGATTAAAAAAACAAAACAAAAGCAAAACAAAAAAAAAAACCCAGAGCTTCTGGTAACCTCTAAAAAAAAAAAAAAATATATATATATATATATGCATACACATTTTAAAAGAAAACTTTTCTATAAAGATTAACAGTAACTACTTCAAATTAAAATATTTAAATTACTGACCCATGCTTTAAGTATGCAATATTTTTAAAGCTTGGTGTTTGCATTTCAAAGATGAGAACTAATCAACAAACTTCTATGCAAAAGTAAACATGACTGGTTAATGGATTTGTCATTCTGGATTCTCTAGTCAGTTATCCACTTCACTACTCCACTTGCTTACTCTGAACAACTAAGTTAACAGAAGCTCTCATTCTTAGAGGAACATAAACACACTTATAAATCCAGTGCACTCTTTCTATAAGGCTTTTTTATAGCTCCTCAATTAAGAAACTTCACATAATTAATGATATCATTAATATTACTATTTCTTCCACATTACTTTGATTATAATGGATAGCTCAATATAATCAAATTATCTTTGGAAAATCAAAGCAGCAAATTTTAACATAATAAGGAGTCTTTGAAATTAACAATAGCCTTATAGCAAGTATTTACTGGAAGGGTTTGGTTTTACAAATAATACACAATTAATAAAACGTAGGTATGATTATCCAAATGGGCAGGAGGCAAATGATGTAATGAGTTTCAAGAATATTATATGGCTTTTCGCTAGGAATAGAATTTTATATCCCTTCTCTTTCGGAATTTAAAATATGTAATTTATTTTGATGTATTCTAACCTTTTTAAAAAAGAGGGTTTGCCTAAGTCAGATTCCAAAGTCAAGTGAGAGAAAAATTGTTTATTTATAGAAAGCATTGGGCTTTCTTATGCAGAATAACCAAAGGAACTAAAAAAACTAAAAAATTATGCTGAACTCTTGTTTAAAAAAACTAACTTCAGAACCATAGTAACTTAATTTCCATATTAATTGACCAAATGTGGGTTTATTAAAAATCTGGCAACTTATTAGAACATTTTTGCTTTTAAAAAATTAAAACAATGTCATATACATACATTTAAGCAACTGCTATAAATGAGTGATCAAATAAAAATTAGAATTCCATTATGGGGAAGGGGTATATTTATGCCAATCTCAGGAGGGTAATTACAAAAGAAGTCTAACTCATCATAAAGTAAAAACTTCCTAACACACATTAATATAGCAGGCTCATAAATAAAATCAAATGAATTAGGTTGGGGAACAAAAAGATGACAGGAGTATAGAAAACCAAATTTCCCAAACTCATAATTTGTGCCTATTAAAAACAAAAATGAATGCAAATCTAGAATAAAGACCTTCCTCAATGGACATTTTTCAGATTTAGATATTAGATTTAGATTTCTGGGAAAAGTTGAGCTTTGAATCTATTTTTTCTGAATGCTGCTACAGCAATAGTTTACAAAGACAAGGTAAAAGCTCTAAAGTGAGACTTAATGTTTATAAAATTTTATTTTACTGCTAAATAAATGGATCTATAAAACAATATTAGAGGAACATTTCTATAGATATAATTGGTGAGAATAAAGTGTAATTTGCAATCGAAGAATGAATTTGATATGGAACCCAAGTTTTGTTCTTATGTTTTTGCTGGAGTTTTATATTTTAGGATGGGCGGAGGAAGCATCATTTTATTCCAAGTCCTAATTTCTTTCATGGTAACTTTGTAACTGGTACCATTTAATTTTTAAGAAATACAAACAACTCCAATTTTATTTTTAGATCCTTTCTTCTTTCCAAGAAAAATCAGGATTTTATTTAAGTCTAATTTAAATTTATAATAAGCTTCAAGTTGTATTTTCAAAGTTTAAAAGCAGTAAAGAATTTTCGGTGTCTTTACTTTTATATTATACATGGGCATTAAAATACATCAACACAACTGGATCTAATATCAAATACATACCCATGTTGACCTGAAACTACTCTAAAACAGACTATATAATTCCTTTATCAGTTTATAAAAAAATAGGAACATTAGTAAGGCCAGTTAACTTACTGTACTATGTAATAAGCACACTTTTAAAGAGAAATAAGATATACTTTCATCAAAAAATATTTTCTTATTAGAAACCCAAAATATAATCTAATCAAACTTGTAAAAAATTAAGTGGCTTATAATTTTGAAATCTAGCGCTACTGTTATAATGGACACCAAATAGAAACAAAACACAAAATAAAGTGTGTTGTTTTTAATTATTTCCCAATGGCTTGTTTTTATAATTTAAAAAGTTAGATCCACCTAAGAACAAAACGGAAGGGAAAATTTTGTAGTAATTTGAAAGTGATCCAGACTTTCCTGTACTGTAAAGTTTGGATTCTTTTGTTCCTCTTATTCTCAAGCAAAAAGGCCATTACAATAAATCAGAATTTCTAAAGGAAACAGGGAAAGAGACATTATGACCTGGCCAACAAAAACTTTGGCCATTAGGGGTAGTTAAAAAAAAAAAAAAAAAGGTGTTAACCAAAAGTCGTCAGAAGTATGTTTTATTAGATATTTTTAAGCCTCTCTTGTAAGGCTTGTGTTTCTCAAAACAAATTTACATAGCAATAGCAAATCATATTCCTGATCTGAAGAGGCAGTCCCGATCATGTGTACTAAAACTGAGTTTCATCCGTAGTGCAATTGACACCACAATACTAACATTTTTTCCTGTTACATATGTATTCACTTATTCAGTAAATAAGGGCTCAGACAACAAATTATCCTTTTTAGGAATAATGTGGGTCAAAATAAATTGCAGTCTGCTTCCCTAATCCCACTTTATTTAACATAAATTATCCAAAGCCTGCAAGAATGTTCAAAAACCATTGAACCTGTTTTATAAAAATAAGGATAAAATTTCAAAATTTAAGAGACTATGAGAGAACACCAATCAATGAAGTGCTATTTGGAATAAATAATAGTATTTAGACTAAGCCTCAGTCTGATAGCCACGATACGTATTGAAATAGACAAGAAATTTTGCATGAATTTGATCACTCACATAGGCAGTTATAGTTTGAAAACAATATTCCTTGCAAGGATTACGAATAAAATAATGTTTTAGGACACAATTGAATTTGAAATAGGTAATGTTTTGAATAGATTTTTGAGTTTTATTGAAATCTTACATTAACAAGAAATTGGAAATACAATCACATCAAAGAACAAATTGTCACGGCTTTGACGTTTAAGCCAAACAAATTTTGTAGGGCAGATTTCAAAAAGGTGTGAAGTAATAACAATTTAAAAACACAGTTAACCTACTTCTAGGAATGCAAAACATACAATCATAGGTTATTTTCAATACAAGAAAACTTAAATTTTTGTTTGCTTTAATTTCTTAAAACTACTAAGACAAAGTACTAGCTTGTATTTTTATTTACAGCATACTCCATACTCCTATGTAATCTATCTCAAATGCAAAAAAATGAAACTGTCCAAAACCAAAGGTTCTGCAAAATCATGATTTAACAGTGTGCTCAGCTTGTTTTGAAGCTAAAAATGAAGCCTGAAACAATAAAAGCATTGTAATCCCCAGAATAAGGGAACTCTGCAAGCCCAATAATGTCCAAGAGCAATTATGAAAAGAGGAAAAAATAAAAAGACTTGAGTATATACACAATAATGATTTCTTCAGCCCAATACAAATGGCAGCAAATTGCTACTTAAAGATGAAACAGTTAAGCCAATTTTTGTGTTTTTTTGAAGAATGTAGTAGATCTAGAGCCAATCGTGTCTTGCCAATATCATTTTCAAGCCCTCACTTGTCTATTTCCACTGTTGCCCATAAGTATCCTGATAAAATTCCTGGTTGTCATTATTGTAACCATAGTTACCAGTATAGTCACCACCTTGTTGAAGCGGCTGCTGAGCGATGGGTTGAGAACCCCAGTTCTGTTGGTTGTTGGTCTGACGGCGCTTGGAATCAGGTTGGTTGTACCCATCTGCCTTTCTCTTGCCACCTACATTGCCCCCACGATTGCCCCGAGAACCACGGGAACCACGGCCTCTCTGCTGTTGTGACGGACCCCCTCTGCCACTCCTAGAGCCTCTTGGTGGTCCCAAAGGTGCCCCCCTCTGTGAATAGCCAGTTCTACCTCTTGGAGGTGGTGCTCCCCGCCCCCTTGGTGGTGGTGGAGCACCTCGCCCTCCCCTTCCTCCTCCTCTTCCTCTTACTGCATAGCCATCATCATAGCCGTAGTAGGGATCTTCATAGCCTCCACGATAGTCGTGATAATCATAACCATAGTAATCATCATAGTAATCTTCATAGCCATAGTAATCTGGAGGGTAGCCATATCCACCTCTCCCCCCACCACGACCCCGACCTCTAATTGGAGGTGGCATGCGAGGAGGAGGGTGATAGTAATAATCTTCATACCTAACAATGGAGGGAAGGGAGAAAAGAAAAAACAAATTAGCTTACTTCATGACTCTTTCTGATTTTGTTTTATTAACCTGATCTCCGCTATCAAGTTATTCTCTGATCAAAGATGTATTTATTAAAATGCAGACTCACGCAGTGCTTCTGGAGGCCTGTCTAGCAGCTTGGCGTTCTTTTCTTTTCTTGTCTGGTGGCTTGGCTAAGACTATTTCAATTTCTTCCCCTTCTATTTCTTTGCCATTCATTTCATCCATGGCCTATACAGAATTAGAAAAATAAGTTTATTTTACAAGTAATACTTTAAAACATACTACATAAGCATATCTGTGCCAGTTAATACACTAATAAACAATTTGAATATTTTAATTTGCAAATGATGAGTCCAGCCACAAAGGATAAAAAAACAATGGAAGTACCTGTTTCCCTCAATCTCATCCCCTCTTATATGTACACAATAATGAGCAAAAAACTGAGGTTGTGAGGTTTTCCTCACAACACTTCATCTGGAACATACTTCATCTGAAGCCCCACTCTTATATTTAAAAAAGTAAAAGGGTCACCTATTGCTGTTCCTTAATTCCAAATAACCAACTCTTCAATGCTTAGCCATACTAAAGAGGCAAATCCACCCATGGGGAAGATGCCAGTATCACAAACTTTTCAGGATTACAAGTTTTAAATAAATATATAGCATTCAACATGTAGGTGTTCTTACATTGTTCTTCCATAAAAATTTTAAGGGGGGAGAGGATAAGAGATCAACCAAAGAACTTGTATGTATGCATATAAGCACAACCAATAGTCACAGACACTAGAGGGGTGAGGGCATGTGCTGGGGGATGGGGGAGGCCATGGAGAGGTCAATGGGCAGGGGGAAGGGGGGAGGAAGGAGACATACGTAATACTATAATACTTTTTTAAACAATGAAGAATTAAAAAAAAACATTTTTTAAAAAAATTTTAAGAATGGGATATACAAATGAGGTCATTGATAAGATTAGCAGTGAAATTCAACAAGAAATTGACACAAACACAGTCTAGGTTTCCCTCACAACACTTCATCTGGAACATACTTTGCCTAAACAAAAGCACAGAGCCCAGAAAAAACCTGACCTAATGAAGTACTCACCTGGAGGAAAATAATCAAAAGCATTCTATGCTCTAGTCCTTTATTTATGTTGTTCCACCTTATAGCCTCTGCCATGCTTCAAGGTTCAGGTGACTCTAACAAAATATCACCTCACCACAATTTTTCTATTTCCCTAAACAACCATTTCTTCTCTAGGCATAAAGAGCATTTAGTGATTTACAAGTATCCAGTCAAATCCATCCTTCTCTAGATACTAATTTTCTTCCTTTACCACCTTAGCTTTTGGCTACTTCGGCTAAAACTAAATGAGGCTATAGAAGTTTCTGGTCTAAACAACAGAATAGAGCAACAGTCGCCAACCAGTGGTCCGTGAGGTCCGAAAGGTTGGCGACCGCTGAAAAGAGCATCTCCTCGCTCACCTGGCTATAGCAACGAATGTGATTCCCAGCTGCTGAGCTAAAATTTTGTAATTTTACAGACTTGTTTGGCAAACCACCTTACAAGTTTTTATGGACCTGTTATTTAATACCAATTAAATCAAAGGACTACTTAGACGGTATAAACTTATTAGTTATCAGTGTTTCATACCATTGGCAATTTCAAAAGGCATACATTAAATTCTGTACTAAGTTGTGAATTTTATAAGCAATAATGTTTAATTAATTAGTTGCCATGAAAAAGCAAATCAATCAATTCCAAATAGTCAAAGATTTTCTACAAGGCACATTTAAAAGCAGTACCCTGGGCAAAGGCCTGGGAAGAGAAAAGCTGGATGGAGGGGGGCAAAGGAGGGAAAAAGGGAGACATCTGTAATACTGCCAACAATTAAAAAAAAAAAAAAAGCAGTATCTCTTATCCTCTCCCCCCTTATTTTCCCAAAAATAAGACATTCTCTGAAAATAAGACCTAGTGCATGGAAAGATAAGACATCCCCTGAAAATACGACCTAGCACAACTTTGGGAGAAAAAATTAATATAAGACACTGTCTTATTTTCGGGGAAAAGGGTAAAAGGTGGTACCACTCACTCCACCAATAAAACATGTATAAAAAGAACCAAGACGGAGCCAACTGAGAATTCTGGATCCATCTTCCCAAGTACAAAAAGGCGCCATGAATGAATGAATGAATGAATGAGAAAGCTTTTATTAGTGTCATCCGTTCCCACTACTGCCAAAGGACGGAGAACAAGGGAAAAAGGAAACTAGAAATTTCACCCATTAAAGATGGCACTGATGCTCAGTCGGTGTTGCTCAGTGGGTCACGGTTCAATCCCCAGAGTTGGCAGGAGGCAGCCAATAGATGATTCTCTCTCATCACTGATGTTTCTATCTCCCTCTCCCTTTCTCTCTGAAATCTATAAAAATATATTTATTAAAAAAAAAAAAGTTCCAGAGTTCGGCAAAGTTGAAAACCAATTTTAATTTTTAAAGGCACTACACATGTTTATCAAGTTTTAACAGCAGATTCAAATATCAAGAAACAAAATTTCTACCTTAACAGCGGCTCCTCTATCTTCAAAATGAACAAATGCATAGTCTTTCAACTTCTTCACCCTTTCGAGTTTTCCAAATTCAGAAAACGACTTTTCCAATATTTCTTCTGTCACTGTAGTAGCCAAGTTTCTCACAAATAAAACTTTTACCTAATACAACAAATATAAAAAATTGGCATTGACTACTTAATTATAGCTGGTCTTACCTTAAAGTATTTCTACCTATCTTCATGGCATAGGCTTTTTTCCTCTAAAACATTAAGTGCTATGATAAAAGGTATAAAAATTGCCAACAAAATGATTCAGATATTAGTTACCGATTTATATAAATATTGGTTCCTTCTCAGGTCCTAAAATTAAAGTGCCTAACACTGTAAATAAACCAACAAATTAATTATTACTAAGAACTTACAAATTTTACATGGCCCTAAGTCTCCCTTAAATAAGTTTTTCTGGTTTTTTTCCCCCCTAGTGGAACTGGATAAGCTGATTCTAAAGTTCATCTGAAAAAATAAGCAAATATATCTAGGAAAAGATAAGAAAAAAATTTAGAGACTAACCTTATCAGATATAACAACCATAATGCTTAAATCATTCAATCAGTGTAATGTTAATCTGGATAAAAATAGAAGTCAGACCCACATCTCACACGATATCCCAGGATAAACTCCAAATAGAAACACACACACACACACACACACACACACACACAAAAGGATGATGGGGAAGGGAGAAAATGAAAGTGCTAGAAGAAAAAATGTTTTTATAACACACATTGGGGAAGGCTTTGTGACTCAAAATGTATTAACTATAAGTCTATAAACTATAAAAGAGTGATGGATTCAACTACTAAAAATAAATGGCTTCACCTGACCAGCGTGGCTCAGTGGTTGAGCATCGACCTATGAACCAAGAGGCCACGGTTCCATTCCCCATCAGGGCACATGCCCGGGTTGTGTATTGATTCCCCAGTGTGGGGCATGCAGAAGGCAGCTGATCAGTGATTCTCTCTCATCACTGATATTTCTATCTCTCTTTCCCTCTCCCTTCCTCTCTGAAATAAATAAATAAATAAATAAATAAATAAATAAATAAATAGATTCTACATAGCAAAAAATACAAGCAAAGTAAAAAACCAAATGACTTATATAACAGAGTTAATCTTTCTTTTATATCAGCGATCCAGAAAATAAAAAACTCAACAGAAAAACTGAATAGAAAAATATGCAAAATTCATGATTATATGGTTCATACAAAAAAACCCCCAAAAAAACAAGAAAACAACACACAAATGACTGGAAAACAGTAAAAACTTAAACTCATGCATAGTAAGAGAAGAAAACTCTTAACAGCGTCGAAATATCATTTGTTATCAAACTGGCAAAATCCAAAAGTTTAAAGATACACTAATTTTGACAAGGATGAGAAAAGGCCTCTTGTATTTTGCTGGTAGGAGGAGAAAACAATCTGGTTCACTTCCCAAAGAGGAGTATATAATCATCTTAGTAATGTTACCTGTAGGCCCACAATTCTACCCCTGATAATCTATCCTACAGATATATCCGTACTAGCATCAACTGACATGACAAAACTTATGCACTACAGAAACAAACAGACTAGAACAACCCAAAGTCCAGCTGGTTGAATATACTGTAGTACATCCACCGAATGAAACACTATGTAACCATATAAAAAAAATGAAGAAAGAAAAAAAAGAGGAAGAGTTCTAGCTGGTTTGTCTAAGTGGATAGAGCATCAGCCTGCGGACTGAAGGGTCCTGGGTTTGATTTCAGTCAAGGGCAAATGCCTGGGTTGCGGGCTTGAACCCTATTAGGTGTTGTGCAGGAGGCAGCCAATCAATAATTCTCTCTCATCATTGATGTTTCTCTCTCTCTCTCTCTCCCTCTCCTTTCCTCTCTAAAATCAATAAAATTATATTTTCGAAAACACACACACAAAAAGGAAGAGTTCTAAGAGTTGACGTGGAGAGATTGCTAGGATACATTGTTGATAAGACTTTTTCCCCCCATTTCTGAAACAGGGATCCAACTTACAGTCAATGTGACAGATAAGCACTGTGTCATACTTTAATTGGCAACATTTATAATTTCTTAGTGGTACTTATAATAATGGTATACCTTCCTTAGAGCTGATGAAATAGTGGTAAATAAAACAAATAAGAATCAGTAAATACAAGTTACCAGCAACCACTTGTATAAGAAGCAGGGAAAGACTACATCACCAATATTTGTCAGTATTTGCCCAAGAAAACATGAAAAAATAAGAGACTACTAAAACTGAATGCCTATAGTTAACCAAGGGGTATGATACAGATATGATAGAAGGAGCTAGGGTGAAATTGGGACTTCTCTGTCTATACCTTTCTATAAAATTTTGATTTCTAAGCTAAGGAAATATATTAACTATTCAAAACATATCTACTGAACAAAGTGTTGCTAGATAAATAGAAAGGATGGGGGAGAAAATCTTAATTCAATGGGTGAAAAAAATGGAACAGTTTTCCTCTCTCCCTCTATCTTCTTTATTTTTCTAAATGTTGTCAATACTGAAGTATAACTACATCAGACAGGCCTCCACTGATTTCCTTTTTAACTAAACATGGATCTCTTATCTTTTGGTGAAATGAAACCAAAATATACTATATAAAAATTACTTGTTACCCTAGCTGGTTTGGCTCAGTGGATAGAGCACATGTGTCAAACACAAGGCCCGTGGGCCAAATCCGTCCCGCCAGGCCTTGCAATGTGGCCCGCACCGCGCTGTCATCACTGCACTCCACTGCGTTTCCATCACAGTGACAGTTTATGACTGTTCAGTAAACCATTCGGCCCGCGATTTAGGCTGGATTTTAGATTTTGGCCCCTTCTCTGATTGAGTTCGACACCCCTAGGATAGAGCGTCGGCCTGCAGACTGAAGTGTCCCAGGTTCGATTCTGGTCAAGGGCACATGCCCAGGCTCAAGTCCCCTGTGGGAGGCGTACAGGAGGCAGCCGATCAGTGATTTTCTCTCATCATTGATGTTTCTCTCTTTCCTTCTCTGAAATCAATAAAAATACTTTTTTAATTACTTGTTAAAACTGTATTAAGATACATTTATTTAGATTCTTAGGTTCTGTTTGATTTTAAAACTGATCCAACTTGGCAAAAGATCTTCAATAAATTGTAACACTGATAGAGTAAACAGCAAAAGCTTTACTCTATTGTATATATTAGAAAACAATAAAGAATCAGTAATATTCAAGTTTATTCAATCAGTATTATTCTAGTTTATAGAGGCCACCTATTCATTCCAAAATTCATCTCATATGCAGAAAAAAAGTTACTAGAATTAATTTGAAGTTTTCTAACCCTATAAAAAGATTTAGGGTACATTTCAATCTGAAAGGTTATCAGAAGTATGTGAAAAGTGATTGATGAGAAAATTAGTAGCTATATTTGGGGGATCTGATTCCCCTTGTATAATGTGTAATATACCTATAGTACTACTTTTAAAATGTTTTTTATAGGATAAGCAATACAGGATACAATACAGTTTCTACAAGGTAGATTCAAAGTTATGAGAGATCTGAAGCTATTTATCCAATCCTAATAAAATAGGTCACATCCAAATTCAGTAAATTTGTCCCAGTCACAATTGGGAGAACATGTGAAACTGAAATCAAACTAGAAAAGGAAGGAAGGAAGGAAGGCAGGCAGGCAGACATGATCTATTCAGGGAATATGTTAAAAAGATACTGAGCAGCATATCTGAGAGCCTTTCTGGTTCATTCTCTATGGATCTTCTGTTTAACACAAAGATGTTTTTGCTTACAAAAAATTTATCATACTAATATAAACTGGGGCTCTCCAAACTAATCAGAGTGAGGACTGCCTTCTCAGAACCGAGAGGCAGATTTCTTATCCAGAAGAATCAAAACTAAGTTATGACCATCCATAAAGTTGCTGCCTCTCTGAGAAGGGAAAAGACATTTACCAAAATACTCAAAAACTCATTAAAAGGGACAGAGATGCAACTCTAATGTGTCCCTTCAATCCCAGGACTCACCCAAGGGAAAGCCTGAGAATGAGGATTCATGGCACCATCTGGCAAAAGATCTTGGCAATACAAGGACAGGACAGGAAAACGAGGTCCCTCTACAGGACTTGTCATGCATATTTTGCCACTACCATATAACAGCAAACATGTAAACCTTTTGCCTTTCTTTATAGGGACAATACCCTTAAGCTTGATAATTAAAAAAAAAAGAAAAACTTTTTAAAATAAGAGAAAAAAATTAAATATAAATCAAATTATTCCTGGCCATTTAATAAGTCATAATATGGTCAATGAAGATTATAATTCAAACTTTACCTCTTCCTTTACTAAGACCTTGTCTTTTCTTTCTTTTTTCTTTTAAACCTCTGTATCCCTTATAATGCCTAGCACTAAACAAATTCTCAGGGTGAATAAAAATACTTAATGGAAGGGATTTCATTTCAGTTCTTTACACGTTTAATCAGCAAGAAAAGGAATGGTTAATGGAAATTCCTGAATATTAAGAAAGGTTGCTGAAACCAGTTTGGCTCAGTGAATAGAGCATCGGCCTGCGGACTGAAAGATCCGGGGTTCGATTCCAATCAAGGGCATGTACCTTGGTTGCAGGCATATCCCCGTAGGGGGTGTGCAGGAGGCAGCTCATCGATTTTCTCTCTCATCGATGTTTCTAATTCTCTATCCCTCTCACTTCCTCTCTGTAAAAAATCAATAAAATACATTAAAAAAGAAAAAAGAAAAAGAAAGACTGTTATGTTTGGTGTTAAAACAGGTCCTTGCCTAAATAGTTAAAATCAAGAGCTATAATATTAAAAAAAAACTCAAAAAATTTTGAGCTTCATTCTGAGTATAAAATTTAAATTATGACCACACCTCCATCCCAGGCAATTGCATTTACCTTAGCCATGACTTCTGGATCTGGTTCTTCCACAGGGTCAGCCCATTCAACTGTAACTACATTTCCCCATACTTTTACTTTTCCACTCATCAGCCGGCGTCTGGCTTGTGCTGCTGACTTGTGATCCTCATATTCAAGGAAGCAGAACCCCCGATTCTTCTTTTTGTCATCGGGTTGATGATAGAGAATAACGTCCACCAAACCCTCTGTTAAACCAACAGCCAGATATATAAGCCAAAAGCATCCACCACACATCTACTGATTAGGCAGACCTAAATCCACTTGCCTAAAAGCAAAAAATAACTGAAGAAGCCTCAAAATGATTCACTAATTACCTAATCCAACAATTTAATCAGCATTATTAGATATGAGGTTTGGGACAATATTTTTGTTTCCTTTTAATTTTAGGGGTTGTAAAGATATGGCCATAAGCAACAGGTCCAACTACTACATTTTGACATATAACTTTCTACAGTGTTTTAGAGGTTTGATATAACATAACCTTATAATTTATGAAAATACTACCTCAAGAAACTTAAACATCAAATTATTGATATAAATCCAAGAGAACTAAGATTCAACAACTAACCATCTTGGGTCTAACTTAAAGTTAGTTTTTACTAAGAATAAAAATAATTGCTAAATACTGGTGTCCCTCTGGTCTATCCTGTACCCTCATCTTTTCATAAGTCTTCTTTCTAGGTAAAAAACAGCTAGTTCCTACTCTTAAATACTATCTATATCCTTAAGAATGCTTACATTTATTTCTATCCCAGACTTAAAGACATTTCAAATTAACAGTCCAAAACTGTACCACCACTCCCCAAGTCTGTCTTCTTTAGACTTTCCTACTTAATAAACAGTACTATCTCCTGCATTTCTCAAGCCAGAAATTAAAAACTCATTCTTGATTTCCTCCTTTATTTCATCTCCCCTATCCAATTCCAAGCCAATCTACTTCTTGCATCTCCACTGCTCAATCTTCTATATGAACATTATGAAAGCTTCTACTCTTTACCCCTTTCTAAGCCATTATCTATACAGCAATAGGAATAATATTCTGAAAACATAAAACAGATGTTATTCCCTGTTTAAGACCTTCAAATACCATCTCATTATACATACACTAAAATCCAAACTCCTTACATGGTCGACAAAAGTCCTACCTACTTCATTGCACATAATTCTACCCCTAATTCTAACTTTTAAAAACACTGGCTTTGTATTCACTTTAACATACCAAGTTCTTTCTTGCCTTAGAACACAGGCATGTATTACTCACTTGGAATGCCTCTTTGTATGCTACATTCTTCTCATTCTTCATGTCTTGGATGAAATGTCACCATATCAGAAAAGGCTTCCATAACCATCAAATCCCCAATAGTAGATATTCTCTACCTAAATATCCCTTATTTCCTTCTTCACAGTGCTTACCACAATGTGTAAATATTTCTTTAATTTTGGTGGGAAATCTCTCCTTTCCCAGAATGTAAGCTCTACAAGGCAGAGACTAGATCTCTTATTCACCACTGTATCCCAGCAGATAGAACAATATAAGCACTTAATAGGCACTGGAGAAACACTTGCTGAAAAATGAATACATGGATATAAAGCTAGAAAGGAGTTGGTAAATTATGATAAATTAGAGGCCCAGTGCATGAAAATTATGCATGGCGGCGGGGGGGTGAGAAGGGGGAGGTCCCCTCAGCCTGGCCTGCACCCTCTCGCTGTCCGGGAGCCCTTGGGAAGCAGGCCTAAGCCATCAGTCGGACATCCTTAGTGCCTACGTGGAAGCAGGAGACAACTCTGCTGTGCTCGCCAGCTGTGAGCCCAGTTTCTGGCTGAGGTTTCTGGCTGGGCGACTCTCGCCATGGGAGTGCACTGATCACCGGAGGCAGCTCCTGTGTTGAGCGTCTGCTCCCTGGTGGTCATTGTACATCATAGTTACCAGTCATTCCACCGTTTGGTAGATTTGCATATTAGCCCTAATTATATAGGATTATTATATAGGATAGTGGCAGTGGTTACAATGTGGGATGCTAGAAGTAAAAAATTCTGGAGTGGCTAGAATTTAGGGCAACAAGTTCCAGAATGTGATCTGAATGTGGGAGAGCTGAAGTAAAGGACTGAAGATGGGGTGGTAATAAAACTAGGAGGTTAGGGTACTGGATGATGCCTCTATGGTAAAAGTACTAAGAGTAAGTCAATTTAGGACAGAAGAGGAAGACAGTGAGCCAGAAGCAACCTTTAATTTAATAAGACAAATTGAAACCAGAAGAGCAATGGATGACAGCTGGAAGGAAGGAAAAAGGATAGTATATTTGGATGACAAAAATGTAAAGGAATAGTGGGGTTTTCTTTAAAAGGGAAAGTAACAGTCTAAAAAAATGTTTTTTAAACCACAGCTGGTATTTAGTAGTTCTCTATTAGCATTTTAAAAATGGAAATAGAAAAGGAAATATCAGACTAAATCATGTAAAGTAGTAAAAGTATATGGTTTCATTAAATTTTGTTTCAGTTACATATAAATGTATAGACTAATGTAAAAACATATATATTGTAATATAAAATGTACTTCTCAATCAATTCCATGCATTTAGAATTGCAAATTTTGAAAAATATGATCTGGAAGAGCTAACAGGAAGAGGCTAAGAATCCTAATCCCTTTGGACCTAAAGTACACTGGATGTCAGAAGGGGAAAGCCTTCACTTGAAGACCACAGGGCAAAAACTGGCAAAAGCCAAGGTTCAATCAAGGATATGAGGAAACATGCTTAATCCAAACCACTATAAATATTAAAAAATTCAAACGATTTATCAAACTGGCAAAATCCAGAAAATAATAAAAGCAGAAGGGATGCAATTGAGAAATTGAATAGACATTTAAACTTAGATTAATATACACATCCTTTTTTTTTTTTGCACTTATAAACAGTACTACAGATTTCCCAAAATTAACTTCTAAATACATTTTTGTTTTACCTGTGACTTTACTGAATTCTTCCAGAATGTTTTCTTTAGTCTTATTCTTTGGAATTGATCCAACAAAAAGCCTGTTGTTTGCCACAGAAATGCACACTCCAAGGTGTTTACCAGGGCGAATTTCATAGCTGTCACACTGCAAGGAAGAAAAGAACCAGACACCCCACAACCACCCCAAACTCAGGACAACCAATCTCAATCTAAAATATTCATTAATTTGGGACCGGTTTGGCTCAATGGATAGAGCGTCAGCTTGGGGACTGAAAGGTCCCAGGTTCGATTCCGGTCAAGGGCATGTACCTTGGTTGCGGGCATATCCCCAGTGGGGGTGTGTGCAGGAGGCAGCTGATCGATGACTCTCTCTCATCGATGTTTCTAACTCTCTATCTCTCTCCCTTCCTCTCTGTATAGAATCAATAAAATATATTTAAAAAAAAAAAAAAAAAAAAAAAAAAAAAAAAAAAAAAAAAAATAAAATATTCATTAATTTAAGGTCAACCACTCCCTGCTTCGTGAACTCACCAAGTTCCCTCAGGCTTGTCATAATATAAATGTGTATTTTAAACTTGTTACAGCCAGTCTTTCATTTAACTTGGTTTTGTTAACTTTGACTACTCCTCCATATTATAAATGACTCAAAGTTATTCTCATTTTATTTCTAAAACTATCTTATTTCGTATTTAAGATTTTATCTAAAAACTTTTTTCCATCGTTTTTTCAGAAAAAGTACTTGGGAGATTAAATCAGAATCAGACAAGCCATTGGCAAGATAATATAAAGAGAGTAATAACTATATTTACTCAATGCAAAATAAATTTAGAAGAACTTCACATTCTACACAAACCACAGAATTCTAAATATATAGTTTTAAACTGCATATAAAATCCAATACTTTCAAAAGTATATAAAATGATAGATATAAAAAAATGTTTTATTTAAATCACTATATGATGTTTCCTTGATAAACTTTAGCTTCTCATGCTTTAACGTTACTTACCCATTTATTTACTAAAAGACATGTTATTATTAAATGAAATCATCCATATGTGCCAAAACATGGAAATAAAGATTTAAAAACTCAATATTAAATAAACAAACTGTAAACAAAAAAATCCATAACAAAGACTAAAATCTGGTCAAACTAGAAGTAGAACTACTTTAGAGGCAACTTATGAAACAAAAGCCTTGGTTAAAGAGGTTACTTGTCTAGAAGAACTAGAACTAGACTAGGTGAAAGCTTTAGATATCTGGCAAAAGATTATGCCAAAATACAATGATACTGTTAAGTTACTGAGATGGTTGTATTTTAATACAGTAGGAGTAAAGATATACTTAATTTGCAAAATTTAGTTACTGCTGCTACTCATAAGTAAGTACACAGAGTAAAAGGCCCTATAAAAAGGAATTAATAGAAGACTGGTTATAAAATAGCAAAAAAGAGAATTAAAGACAGAGAATACTGAATGACCTTGAAACAAAAATATAGAAAAGAATATACTTAGAAAATAAATTGTATGATTAGGCTGTGAGAAAAATAAAACAAAACAGATTGAGAACCATTTCTTGAATTGGTGACAGTATCCTAAGTCTTCATTTTCATTATACTTTAAAAATCCTATCATAAAGTGTAACAGCAAGAATTGACTTCCTTTCTATCAATATTCAAATGGAATTTTAGATACTAATCACTCTAATCAATAACTTTTAAAATGTATTTATTGATTTCAGAGAGGAAGGAAGAGGGAGAGAGAAACATCAATGATGAAAGAGAACCATTGATTGGCTGCTTCCTACATGACCCCACTGGGGACCGAGCCTGCACCGGGTGCCCGGACTGGGAATTGAACTGTGATCTCCTGATTCACAGGTCAACACTCAACCACTGAGGCATACCAGCCATGCTCTATTAATAACTTTTTAGAATTATGGGACACTTTCTCCAACACATTAATTCTTGGGTATCCTCATTTCTTTTTTACTTTTATAATCAGAAAATGCAGAGCAAAGGCCACAAACCAATTCAGTTAACATAAAAACATTCAAAACAATAACTAAAGGAAATAAAACAATGATAACTGCAAACATTTTAAACTGAGGTAATTCTCTCAAATAATGACTTGCTAGACAGTACGTATCGGTTTTGTTATCACATACCAGTTTAACAGCTTCCTGTGCAGCTTCCTTTCCACAGAAGGTGATAAATGCATACCCTCTGTTCTGACCAGACAGTGGATCCATCATAAGACGTAGGTCCCAAATGGGACCAGCCTTTTCAAAAAGGGGTACCAACTCATCCTCATATAAATCTCTTGGTATTTTACCTACAAAAACCTGAAATAAAATCTCTGTATTAGAATCCCAATGTAAGCATTTGATTTTAGATCTATAAAGCCTAACTGCCTTTTCTTTAAGGGGATGGGGACAGGAAGATGATAAAGGAGCAATGGGATAATTTGAATTTTGTGAAACGGACCCTAATTTTTATTATAATGACTTTAAGGTCATCAACATAGAACAATATTCTATACTGATTAATGGAAAATGATTTTTAAAAAAAAGTGTGCAAAATTTGTACTAAAATTTAAATATTTATAATTTATTTTCCTCATAAAAGTGAATAAAGAACACATGTTTATGGAAATATGTCTGTGTTTTTATAAAATAAAATAGAATAAAAGATTAGTGTGGTCTTCCTCAAGCTTTCTCAATCTAAAATTTTTATTATTTAAAGCTCCAGGGCTTCTTCAATCAATCTCTTTCTCTACCAGAATATTATATTTTAAGGTCTATTAAAAATTTTTCACCATATAAAGATTTAATATTCTACCTCAATAAAAGTTATATAGGATTAAATTATACAATGATGAATTCAAATTAAGTAATCACACACAGTTTTCTTTAAGTTTCTACCACCATGTCAGTAACATCAAAAATAATCCTTTATGTTAAAATGTTTGCAATCCAGTCTTAACAAGTAAATCAGTGTTTGCATGAGATAAATGGTCTAGTGAAACTTTTAACTCAACGTTTCATATTCTAAAAAATAACCTAATTAATGAATAATAGCAATCCAAAAAATGTCAAAATTATACTGGATATTAGGTTTCTGATGTTAAGCTCCATAACAGTTGTGCAATCTGACACAATCCTTTCCAAAAAATGGATTCACCTTCACAGCTGTTGGGTAAAACCAGAGGTCTTTTTCCAAAAAAATCTAGCATAATTCTCATACAACAGTTATTCCAATTCTGTCTTCTTGAAGTCTCCAATCCTTATTCAGTCACTTTAAGTTCTTCTGGGAAAGTTACTAGTTTCCTCATATTCTTTCCTCTCAACCTTAAAAACTTTTCTCAGCATCTATTTTCACTTATTTCCTTTATACCTCAGAGAAAGAGATTTATTTCCTTTCCAAGGTTAACTTCTTAACCCTAATAAAACAGCACATGTCTTTTCACCACCTTCTTGTGGAAATAATAACAAACCTTTATTTCTTCAACTCTCCTATTTTTTGCTCAATACACCCTCCTTTCCTATCAATTGGTTCTTTCCTGTCTATAAACATGTTAAATCTCCCACAGCTAAACAAAATACAAATAATACTTTAGCTTCTCTATCTTTCTTTTTACTTTTATATGCTTAGAACACTTCACCAATGTTTTATTGTATTTTACTCATGCAGTTTTTCTTTTCAATATATCTACTAGATGCTTAGTACTGGTACAGCTATAGAGAAGTAAAAATAAAACATTTAAGGCATCATTTTAATGGTTTCCCTACAGAAACATCTTTCTAATGAAAAATCCACTTGGAAAAGCACTTGCCATCTATGCTCTTTTTAACTCTCCTAAATTGACTTCTTCCTAAACTGTATGCCCAAATGTCACTAATGAACTTCTAATGACCAAATTTTCTTTTCTCAGTCTCACCATCCTTGCCTCAACAAGCATCAAAACTGGTGATACGACCTTCTGAAATCCTCTTAAATTTTCAGAATCCTACACTAACCTGATCTTCTTACCTTTAATTATTTCTCTATCCTTTCCAAGGCTACATGTTTCCCAAAGTTATGGTTCTACAGTATTTCACTGTTATTTTCTTCACTTATAAAGATCTTATCCCCAAAGCCTACAACTATAAAGTCATCTTCCAGATCCCCATCCCAAGACCTAATTCTGTGTCTCCAACTGCCTATTAAACATTTCCTCTTGATTGTCATCAATAAGTCTAGCAGTGCCAACTTGTTTATTGAATATAGATGTATATATAGATATGACTATCAGAATAATACAATAGTAGTTATAATACATAAAAAACTTTTCTAATTGTATTTTTCCTTATTACATTTCTAAATATTCTACTATGAAGATAGAATACATTTGTAACAAATGTTTCCTTTTTCAAAAGTCAAACTGAGTAAAACCCACCCTTGTCAACTGGCTCCTCTGAACTTTATTCTTGGAAGAACATAATTTCTGCTGCTCCTCCAACAAGGTGACTGAGGAAATATTACTCCCATAAACTAAACAAAAAAATCTCAAATATTTTGAATCGCTCCCATTCTCATCCACGTCCAATTAATCTTTTAAGTATCAGCTTAAAGTTGCTCCAATGCATAATGCCTAGCCTATACAGACAACTGGTTCCTTCTCACGAAACAAATCTTTCATGAGATATGGAAATGCATACACTTTGGACTACTGTGCCATGTATTTTTCTAAGTTCTAGGGATATAATGAACACCATGGACAAGGTCTAGGTATTCATGAAGCTTGTATTACTGATATAAATATAAACAATATTTTTAGGAGGTGTTAAAGGTTAACAACAATAAAGGGAAAAAGGGAATAAAAATTATGAGAAAGAAACTGTATTTAGAGGGCCTCCTTAAGGAGGTTAAATTTGAATTGAGACCTAAGAGAGAAAATAAAGTAAATAATCTGAGGAAAGCACATTCCAAAGTGAGGGAACAAGTATAAAAAGATAGGAGTACAACTGCCATAGTTGAAGAAGAGCAAACAGGCCAGCTACTAGAATACAAGGCCAATACTGTCGTATTGAGAATGAGACAGAGGTGAAGTTTAGGAGTTTGGGTTTTATTCCAATTGTGTTGGGAAGACATAAGAGAGCTTTGAACACACAAGTGACTAGGTATGACTTGTGTTCTAAAAGGAATATTTGGGGGGGGGGTGGAATAAAATAAAAGGAATATTTGGGTAACTGGGTTGAAAATGAGTGTACAGGGAAACAGGCTGACTGGTCAGGTTAATAGGGCAATCCCAGAAAGGGATGAGATGTGTCTTGGCAAAGTAAAGTAAAGCCATGAAGGTAGGAAAAATGTAAAAAATAGTGAGTTTCAAATTATATTGAATTCAAATCTACATTTTAGTTACCTTAAGCAAGTTTCTTAATTAGTGAATCTCAATTTCCCCATCTGGGAATAACACCAGTAAGAGGGTTCAATTTCCATGTGAGTGTAGAGTTCACAACTTGTTCCTCATTTTATTCCCAGCATTGGGCACAGTGGGTGCTCATCTTTGAATAGATGTATGAAGGAGCATCTACCTCATACTGTTAACTTCTGCACTAATTGGATAGATCTCATACCCTTTCCTACCCAAGGATGCATGGACCAGAAACTATTTTATCAATTTCCTCTTTTATAATGGAACCATTTCCATCAGCACATAAATATATTTTAATTTCTTCCTTGATATTTAAACAAAAATATATCTTGACTATAATACCTTCCAGTTATTATCCCATTTCTTACTTCCTTTGTAAGAAATGTAGCAAAATTGCTAAAACAAACAAAACAAAAAAAGCCTGTAAATTCAAATTCCTCATCTTCCACTCTCTTGAATCTTCTCCAAATCTGGCTTTTACCACCATTCCTGTCAAAGTCAACTAATGACATCCACCTTGCTACAATCAAGTGTCAATTCCCAGTCTTCACCTTACCTGGAAAGTTTGATATAATTAAGCAGCCTTCCTTCTGTGAAAACTTTGACTTCCAAGACACCACACTCTTGGTTGTTCTTACCTCACTGGCTTGCTCTTCTCAGTCCCTTGTTAGTTCCTCCTCATCTTCCCAAATTCTAAATGTTGAAGGGCTGCAAAGATCAGATCTTAGACCTTTTCTCTAATCTACACATATTTCCTTGGCGACTGCATCCAAACTTACGGTTTATAAATATCATACAGATGCTTATGTCTCCCCACATTTACAATCTCCAACCAAAATTCTCCCCTGAACTCCAGACTAATATAAACAACAGATCAAACAACAGCTATACTTATAGGTCTAAGAGATATCTCATAGCATATCCAGAATTAAACTACTATCTTTCAATCTTACTAATTTGCTCTTTAATACAGCCTTCCTCTCAATTCAATGGCAATTCCATCCTTCCAGGTGCTCAGGTAAGAAGTTTTGAAATCATTCTTGGCTACTTTCTCTATCCCTATATCTAACCTATCAATAAATACTGTTTGATCTGCCTTCAAAATATCCAAATCTGACCACTTCTCAGCTACACCAACCTGTGTTATCCTATAATAATGAGGAAGTATGCTAATTGGCCATCACACCGTCGCAAAGATGGCGGCGCCCAGTCCCCTTAGCCCCGGCCTTGCTGTGCACCTGCCTCCGGAGCCCTCCAGTTCCCTAGGCCCCCCAGCCACCCAGGGCTGGCAAGCCTCAGATGGTGACGGCCTGAGGCCCAGGTAACCAGGGCCAGCCGAGGCTTTCATTGCTAGCAGTAGCAGCAGCAGAGGTATGATGGGGCATCACCTTCCCTTGATTGCTAGGTGGCCTCCTGCCCCTGAGGGCTCCTGGACTGTGAGAGGAAGCAGGCTGGGCTGAGGGACCTCCCCTGCCAGTGCATGAATTTTCATCCACCAGGCCTCTAGTTAACTCTATAAATATTAACAGGCACAGCACTAAAAAAAAACGTATTGATAAAAGGTGTCCTAAGGTAAGTGGATAGTGTCGGCCTGGAGACTGAAGGGTCCCAGCTTTAGTTCTGTTCAAGGGCATGTACCTTAGTTGTAGGCTCTTCCCCGGCCCAGGCCCTGGTTGGGGTGAGTTCAGGAAGCAACCAATCAACGTGTTTCTCTCAAATCAGTATTTCTCTGTCTTTCCCTCTCTCTTTTCCACTCTCTCTGAAAATCAACGGTAAAATATCCTCAGGTGAGGATTAAAGGAGGGGGGGGGAATACACAAGGATGATTGATATTAATTTTGAAATGCATTACAAAATTTATGCTGACAAAATTCTTATCTATTTTATTGATTTTTAGAAAGAGAGGAAGGGAAAGAGAAACATTTTTTGAGAGAAGATAAGTTAACTGAGGATTGAACCCAAAATCTAGGTATGTGTCCTGACCAGGAATCAAACCCACAACCTTTTAGTGTATGGGACAACACTCCAACCAACCAAGTCATCTGGCCTAGGCTGAAATGCAATTGTTTAATGTGGCTAGGCTCTGTAGCCTATTCTCATTAGAGTATTTTTATATTCTAGAATATCCATATTTGAATATTTTAAAACTGTCCTTTGAAGTAAATTCTGCTTTATATTATTTCTATCTAACAAAATGCAATGGTGCTTCATAATTATATTATTCATCATCCAAATTTTCCCTCTACCCATTACAAATACATGGGAAAGAAAGAGCACATGGAGTGGCACTATGAAAATATACCTGACACACAACAAAGTAAGGAAGATAAATGTCAGATTATGTTACTACTTATATAACACATGTGCCTATATTTTTAGAACCAGACAGGTTTGCCTCATTAAGCATACGTAAAATGAAAAATCTGTATTTTCAGTAAAAGTAATTTAATCACTTTACAGAAAAGATTCAAAAGAATGAGCTCATTGTACTATCATTTGGGAATGTTAGATTTTCCAAAAGAATACTAATTTATTTTAGAAGAAACATCTCTAAATCTGTGATCAACAAAGCAGCCAATATTATAATTATTATAAATCTCTGGGGACCAAAAATACTGATTTTTCTTAGAAATAGGAGGTAGCTTCATTTCAAGATCAGTTTAGCTTAGAACATTAAAAGAACTTAAAAAGGCTAAAACTAAACAATATTAAAAAACATGCTCTGGTTGGGTGGCTCAGCTAGTTGGAGTGCCATCCCATATAACAAAAGGTTGCAGGTTCGATTTCCGGTCAGGGCACAAACCTAGGTTTTGGGTTCAGTCTCGAGTCAGGGCCCATACAGGAGGCAATGCATTGATCTTTCTCTTTCTCTCTTCCCCTTCCTCTCTAAAATCAATAAAAACAGCCCTAGTGGTTTGGCTCAGTGGATGCAGGGTTGGCCTGTGGACTGAAGAGTCCCGGGTTCAATTCAGATCAAGGGTACATGCCTAGGTTGTGGGCTCAATTCCCAGTAGGGCGTGTTCAGGAGGCAGCTGATCAATAGTACTCATCGTTGATGCTTCTCGCTCGCGCTCTCTCTCTCTCTCTCTCTCTCTCTCTCTCTCTCTCTCTCTATCCCTCTCTCTCTCTCTCTCTCCCTCCCTCCCTCTCTCCCTCCCTCCCTCCCTCCCTCCCTCCCTCCTTTTCTGAAATCAATAAAAATATTTTAGCCAAAACCAGTTTGGCTCAGTGGATAGAGCATCAACCTGCAGACTGAAGGGTGCCAGGTTTGATTCAGGTCAAGGGCACGTACCTTGTTTGCGGCACATCCCCACTAGGGGTGTGCGGGAGGCAGCTGATCAAAAGTTTCTCTCTCATCGATGTTTTTAACTTTCTATCTCTCTCCCTTTCTCTCTGTAAAAAAAAATCAATAAAATATGATTTTTTTAAACAAAAAATAAAAAAGTATATTTAAGACAATAATAATAGACCAAACAAGTTTGGTTCAGTGGGATCGAGTGTCAGTCTGGGGACTGAAGGGTCCCAGGTTCAGTTCCAGTCAAGGACATGTACCTTGGTTGTGGGCACATCCCCAATAGGGAGTGTGCAGGGGGCAGCTATCAGATGTTTCCTTCTCCCCTTATCTCTGTAAAAAAATCAATTAAAAATATTTTTAGCCTTAGCCAGTTTGACTTGGTGGATAGAGCATCAGCCCTCGGACTGAAGGGTCCCAGGATCGAATCCGCTCAAGGGAATGTACTTTGGTTGCAGGCACATCCCCAGTAGGGGGTGTGCAGGAGGCAACTGATTAATGTTTCTCTCTCATTGATGTTTCTAATTCTCTATCCCTCTCCCTTCCTCTCTGTAAAAAAAAATCAATAAAATATATTAAAATATATATTTTTTTAAAATTAAAAAAACAAAATAATATATATTTTTTAAAAATCAATAAAAACCTATCCTTGGGTGAGGATTTATTATTATTACTTTTTTTTTTTTTTTTTTAAATCCTCACCCAAGTATATTTTCCCATTGATTTTTAGAGAAAGGGAAAGACAGAGAGAAACAATGATGTGAAAGAAACACATCAATTGGTTGCCTCCCACATGAGTCCTAACAGGGCAGAGGCCTGGTTGGAGTCTGTAATCAAGGTAAGTGCCCTTGACCAGAATCAAAGCCCAGCCCTTTCGGTCCTCAGGCAGAAACTCTTATCACTGAGCCAAACCGGCTAGGGCTCTTGAGTGAGGATTTTTATAAAACACAATAAATTAAGTATCACATCTTTTAAAGTTTTTTAAGCTCCAATTTTTAATTAACTAAAATGAAATAGAAATGTTTTCCTTTTATTAAATGGTTGATCCCTGAGCCACTTGGACTCCCTATGAACTGTTCAGAATAATCACTCAGTTGTGTCTAAGTTATCCTCCACCCCAATCCAGAACCAATAGAATCTGACAAATACCATAACAATTATTCCTTTACTCACTTTGGCATCAAGGCTTGGAAAAAACTTTGGCTGTCTATTATCTATCCATCAAATACTTCAACAGTAATAGAGGAAGTCCTTTGAGGCTCCAGAAGCAATCAACAGAAGCAAACAGGCAACTCAACAAAGTCTTTTGAGTATCTACTGGGGTTCATTCATTATCCAGTTCCTATTTGCTTTTTTGCAAACACAGCAGCTTTTCTTCATATATAATTCAATTCACGTGCTACAAAGTCATATACTTTTAGGTCTCTGTCACTCGTTCTGTAACATTTCCATTAGTAAGAAATAAAAAAATTATATCTAATCTGCTATTTCCTCTGAATTCCTAAATAGAACATCAGTGCTATGCAGTTTAAACAAATAGGAGTTTATTATATACTAGAGGCATGATGCATAAAATTCCTGCGAGGGGCTTGGTTTCCCACCGCCCACACCCCTCACCGCAGCTGCCTCTGCCTCGGTCCCCGTGGCTTCATTCGGAAGGACATCTGTTCTAATTAGCATATTATGGCAGAAATCGGTTTGGCTCAGTGGATAGAGCATTGGTCTGCGGACTGAAAGGTCCCGGGTTCAATTCCGGTCAAGGGCATGTACCTTGGTTGCGGGCACATCCCCGGTGGGGGTTGTGCAGGAGGCAGCTGGTCAATGTTTCTCTCTCATTGACGTTTCTAGCTCTCTCTCTCCCTTCTTCTCTGTAAAATATCAATAAAATATTTTTTTAAAAAAAATAATTAGCATATTATGCTTTTATTATTACAGACAGCTGTGATCTCCATGGATATTACATTTTTATCAATGGAAACAAATTAAAACAGAATTTGCTTCTCAAAAGTTTTATAATACCAGCTGAAGAATATAAAGATACAACCAAACTAGATCTGAGAGTCAAGGCACACTAAAAAATACATTATGAAATTAATACCTATCATTCTTATATATTTCTCAACGCAGGAAATGCTTAGTAACAACGTCTGTTAATGAGTGCTCATTTATAGTATTAATTTACAGATTTTATCCAAAGATAAAACCTCACAGTCTTCGAATAACTTAATTTTAATATTGTCAAATCTTAGTCACTGACCTTAATTTCAACTTCCTCAATCAAGAGCTAAAAATATTTTAATGACTAATGAAACATAAAAGAACAAGAACACTAAACCCTCAGCATCAAAAATGACACCAACTAGCCCTGGCCATGGTTACTCTATGGTTAGAGCATTGGCTGAGGACTAAAGGGTCGAGGGTTTGATTCCCAGGAAAGGTCGAGGTTTCAGGTTCCTTCCCAGTTGCAAGTTCCATCTCGGCCCAGTCAGGGAGGTAACCAATCTATGTGAGCTCATTATCAATGCTTCTCTCTCTTCCTCCCTCCTCTCTCTTTTTCACTCTCTTTCAAAAGACCAATGGAAAAAAATATCATTGGGTGAGGATTTAAAAAAAAAAAAAAAAAAACAGTCCAATTGAAACCAATGTATTAAATCTATATCAAAAATCTATTTTTCGCCGAAACCGGTTTGGCTCAATGGATAGACGCAGGCGTCTTCAAACTATGGCCCGCGGGCCACATGCGACCCGCAGAGGAGTCTGATCCGGCCCGCCAGGTTTTTTGGGCAGTGAGCGCAGCCGAGGTGTTACAGTAGGAATTAGTAGTTCATATAGTCCGGCCCTCCAGCTCTCTGAGGGACCGTGATCTGGCCCCCACTTTAAAAAGTTTGAGGACCCCTTGATAGAGCATCAATCTGCGGACTGAAAGGTCCCGGGTTTGATTCTGGTCAAGGGCATTGGTTGCGGGTACATCCCCAGTAGGGGGTGTGCAAGAGGCAGCTGATCGATTATTCTCATCGATGTTTCTAACTCTCTATCCCTCTCTCCTCCTCTCTGTAAAAAATCAATAAAATATATATATTTTTAAAAATATATTTTTCTTGCCATACACCTAAAATTAATATAAAATATTGACTGTCAACTCCAGTTGAAAAAGAAAACAACACACCTTTTTTCTTCTTCTAATTTTCCAAAACTTTAATTTTTAACAAGTATAGGTCAAATCTCATGAAATCTAAATTTATGGGAAGAATCCAAAATTTTACATTAGGATCTTATACTTTTTACACTTGACAGGAGGGGTTTAGGCTGATGATCTCATATAGGGATTCTGCTACAATATCTGCTGTATGTAATGATATCTAACAAAGGAAAATGCATTTCTCCTATATAAGAGAATGATACATGTTTTAGAACTAGAACACCAATTATTTGTTTGTAACTGGATACTCAAAATAGTTTCCTAATAAATTATTCAAATACTTTGAGAGAAATCTTAGAGTACTAGTAAAATCCTTATCTATGTAAAAGCGAAGATAAAACAAATCTCCATGAATGAAACCAATCTAATGGCCAAAAAAGTTCATTTCTTTAATTATGAAATACATACAACTAATTAAATTTATACCAGACTGTACTGTACATTGTGAAGAACATAACAGTATTATTTAGACTTAATTTTTATTCCTAAGAATTTTATTCCTAAGAAATACACTAAGCCCTAGCCGGTTTGGCTCAGTGGATAGAGCGTTGGCCTGCGGACTCAAGGGTCCCAGGATCCTTCTTGACCCCTTTTCCCTCCATCACACAGATCCAAGAATTTACAAAGTATTCAGGTATCTATTTTTTTTTACAATTATTTTTGCTTATAATGACAGCAAAAAACAGATGTATATCCAAAAAAATAACTAACCTTAAAAAGAATCAAATGTTTTTCCTACGTGCACAATAGATAGAATAATCTATAAACGGTAAAGATTTTGGCAAAAAGCTGAAGAACACTTACTTCTGTTCCAATTCCAGGTTGCATGCCAGAGTACACACTGTCTGGTGGAGGACCACCATACTTCCTCTGTCCTGTGGTTACATCCAGAGTATAACCAGTCCTCTCAAGCAAAGCCTAAAGGTAATTATACATGTTTATACTTGAATATTAAATATCACACACAAATCAGTATATTAATATTTTCCAAAAGGTACTCCAACCTGTTAAGACTATGTATTTTATAATTAGGTAAAAAAGACTAAATTCACACTGGTTCCTCACACATGCTGCTCCCGTTTTATTTTACTTCTCCTTTACATACATTTAATGCAGTTTTAGGCAAATTAAGTCTCTAAGGACTCGCCACTTTTTTGTTATGAGAATAGAAATAGGGGCAATGATTGCCCTAGCCAGCATGGCTCAGTGGATAAAGCGTCAGCCTGCAGACTGAGGGGTCCCAGGTACGATTCTGGTCAAGAGCACTCAAAATAGTTTCCTAATAAATTATTCAAATACTTTGAGAGTATTTGAACTGGGTTGCAGGCTTAATCCCCAGTGGAAGTGTGCAGGAGGCAGCCAATCAATGGTTCTCTCTCATCATTGATATTTCTATCTCTCTTTCCTTTTCCCTTCCTCTCTGAAATCAATAAAGAAATATATTTAAAAGAAAAAAATAGGGGCAAGGGTTATTAAAAAGTCTATGTAAAAAAAAAAAAAAAAGCCGAAACTGGTTTGGCTCAATGGATAAAGCGTCGGCTTGTGGAGTGAAAGGTCCCAGGTTCAATTCTGGTCAAGGGCATGTACCTTGGTTGCGGGCACATCCCCAGTAGCGGGTGTGCAGGAGGCAAATGATCAATGTTTCTCTCATCGATGTTTCTAACTCTTTGTCCCTCTCCCTTCTTCTCTGTAAAAAATCAGTAAAATATCTATGTAAGCTGACCTGAGGCTACCAATTCATACTTCATACCACAGTATTTCTCACTGTGCACCCCTCTATTTCAATTAGACTTCTTTCCTTACTTGTTCCCTTTATATACTATACTTATATCCACCAGTGATTCTTTTCAAATAACGTGTTCTTCATCCTTAAAAAATCAAAAGCCCTGCCTGACTGATGTCGCTCAGTGGATAAGTGCCATCCTAGGAACCAGGAGCTCACCATTCGATTCCCAATCAGGGCACATGACAGGTTGCAGACTCAATTCCCAGTAAGGGGCGTGCAGGAGGCAGTCAAATGACGATTCTCTCTCATCATTGATGTTTCCATCTCTCTTCCTCTCCAAAAATCAATAAATACACATATATTGAAAATCAAAAGCCCTACCTCTCATGCAGCTTATCCCATTTACTATTTCTGACACCTTCATACTCTTTCATTGTCGCAAATAATTGAACCTGTTTTATTTGGTCTTTTATTTTGTATTCCTGTTATACTATAAGCTCTTTAAAAAACAGACAATTTCTCCAGGGTGGTGGGCCATATGATCCACATGGCCTCCAAGGAATAAGAGCCCCTGGACTACCAGCCCCAGCAAGAAGAGAGGTCCTCAGCTGCTGGGAATCCTTGCCCCAGATCGATCCCCCAACACACTGAGAATCTCCTGACCACAGCTTCCATCCCAGACCCCCTGAAGAAGGGGAGGAGCTCAGGTAACCATCAATAAATTTCACTGAACAAAAAAAAAAGAACCAAACAATTTCTCATATAGCATAGATTCAAAATATTTGACAATTACCAAATGAATATACTTAGGTTTCAAAAAACAAAGAAAACATCATGTTTCCTAATTCCGAACCTTCCTCACATTAGGTATTTAAGGGGAATCATAGGAAAGAAAAGAATGTCCATGCCCTAAAGGTTTTGCTTATACAAAAGGCCTACAGAATGAGAAATAGGACACAATAATAAGGAAAAAAAATGCAATCTATCTAGAAAGAAGTTTTACACTTCAGGTTTTTAAAATTATACAATGTCAGGGCAATAAGAGATATTAGACATCACCAAGTTCAGTGGTTTTCAAAAATATCTTTGGAAAAAACCTAGGATACCAGTTTCCTTAGACCTTCCATTCTTTTATCTTTGACTCAAATAGAGCTGCTCTACTTTTAAACATAGAAATACATATATTACATAATACATGCATAATATACACATTACATATTTACACATGATGGTATTTGCAGCATAATGTAATATACACATTACACACACACACACACACACACACACACACACTGTAACAAGACCAAACAGCTTTAGGGAAATAATACAGGCTTATTCAATGAACTGTAGTAAGTTAAAAAACACACACAATTATTACATCAAATCTATACATATAAAAGCTTAAGTGACCATCCAACCAGTAGCTATGACATACACTGACCACCAAGGGGCAGATGCTGCAACCAGTAGTTCAGCTTGTTGCTGGGGTCAAGCTGACAGGAACTGGGCAAGATGGGCCAGACATGCCCTGGACAAATCCATGCACTGGGCAATTTCGGCCTGATCCCCACAGGCCAGGCCAAGGGGTCCTACAGGTGCACAATCTAGGCACCAGGCCTCTAGTTTTCACATAATTATTTTAAAAATATTAAGCCTGGCTGGTGTTGCTTAGTAGGTTAAGATACCAAGAGGTGCTAGTTCAACTCCAGGTTGGGGCTCATGCCAAGGATGCCAGTTCAATCCCCAGTAGGGGTGGGCAGGAGGCAGCCGATCAATGATTCTTGATATTTTCTCTCTCTCCCTCACCCTTCTTCTCTCTGAAATTAAAAAAAAAATAAAATAAAAAAATATATATATACACAATATATATATATATATATATATATATATATATATATATATATATATATTTTAAAGAATGGGGTTATGCCCTTTTACAGATGAGGGAAAATAGGTACAAAGGAGCGCTTATGTAAGCTAATTATATGGCAGAAACTACAATTAATATTTCCTACCTACATAAAACTATACAAACAACTTCAACATTAAATAACTAAACACCAATATCCATTTGATTAAGGTTCACTGGTCTTTCACTAAATGCCCTATATTTACCTTTCATAGCAGTTTATCTATATAAAATAATAGTAATTACAGCTCATAGCCCTAACAAGTTTGGCTCAGTGGATACAGCACTGGCCTGCAGACTCTGGTCCAGGACACATGCCCAGATTGCGGGCTTGATTCCCATTAGGGGGCGAGCAAGAGGCAGTCGTTCAATAATTCTTGCTCATGGATGTTTCTATTTCTCTCCCCCTCTCCCTTCTTCTCTGAAATCAATAAAAATATATTTTTAAAAATGGCTCATAGTTATGTTTTTGCTACATTCCAGGTATTATTCTAAGCAGTTTCAATATCTTAATTCCTTTAATTCTCACAACTGTGAGGTAGGCATGATTACTATTTCCCAGTTTATAAGTAAGCTGAGGTAAATAAAACTCAAAAATGAGAAAAGCAATTATAAAAACACTTTTACCAAGAGGAAAGAAACAAAGTGGCCCTAGCTGGTTTGCCTCAATGGATAGAGAATCGGTGTGCTGACTGAAGGATCCCGGGTTCAATTCTGGTCAATAGCACATGCTCAGGTTGTGGTCTTGATCCCCAGTAGGGGGCGTGCAGGAGGCAGCCAATAGGTGATTCTCTCTCATCATTGATGTTTTTATCTCTTTCCTTCTCCCTTCCTCTCTGAAACGAATAAAGATATATTTTTTAAAAAGAAACAAACAAAGTACTTGGAAATAAAATGAACCAAAAACATGACTGTATCAATCCAAAAAACTGTTATTAGGAAGCATCAATAAATATATATCACTCATAGCCCAAAGAACAAGGAATGAGGAGGGAGAGTCTTGAATCAGGGTTTTTCACTAAACATACAATTAAATCTTTGCCTCCAAAATTCTTATGTAATTTTCCCTAAATTATTTCATTTCTAAACACTAACATTTTTAAAAAGTGGAATAGTAATGTCAACCAGAAAGGTTCAGTGGTTGAGCATTGACCTATGAATCAGGAGGTCACAGTTTGATTCCCAATCACAGCACATGTCTGTGTTGCAAGCTCAATCCCCAATAGGGGGCTTGCAGGAGGCAGCTGATGGATGATTTTCTCTCATCACTGATATTTCTCTCTCTCTCTCCTCTCCCTTCCTCTCTGAAATCAATGAAAAACATATCTTTTTTAAAGTATTCAATCTCATCTTTAATTTGATTTCATAACCAAGTCAAGTTTTACCTTAATCTTCGCTTCATCAGGTCCCTTTGTAGACTCTTGCACCTTGCTTCCTTGTTTCTCCCTTTGCCTGTAGGTCTTCATAACTCCACATAAAAATGCACTTTTGTTCTAGAATAGGCAAGTAATTAAATGAAAAAGAATTATAATACTAGGAATCATTGAAGGGTCAAATACATATGAAATTTAATTTCAGAAGACCAGAATTTAAACAAAATATTTACTCATTTATTCACTCAATAAGTATTTGCTGAGTGATAACTATGTGCCTGCGAATGGTGCAGAAAGCAGCAAGACAGTCTTTCACTTGTTGATATTTAAATGCATCTGGACTATCTTTGCCACATGTTCGAAAACTATTTCTCCCATCTTCATTATTTCCCTTCAAAAAAATAAAACAGGGAGAAACCAAGACTGCGGCATAGATAAACACCTAAACTACTGCCTCGCACAACAATTTCAAAACTACAACTAAAAGACAAAACAGACATCATCCAGAACCACAGGAAGACTGGCTGAATGGAAATTTTACACCTAGAAAGAGAGGGAAAAGCACAGAGACTCAAAAGAGCTGCAGAAGGCAGAGGTATGGAAACGCACATGCGTGGAGAGGACTGGCAACTGAGTGCGCAGATAGCTTTCTCAATTGGGCTTTCTCAACTGGGAGGGAGACAAAAGCTCTAGATGGCTCTGACCTCCAGTTCCATGAAATACAACGGGGACCCAGAATGTAAGGAAAGAGAAAAGCACAGTGAGATTCAGGACTCACACTGAGACACGAGTGCATAGGGAGCTGGCAACTGAGTACATGGCTGGCTTTCTCAATCAGGAGGGAGACAAAAGCTTCTGACTATTCTGAACTGGTGAGACTATAGGGACCCAGACTCATAAGGGGAGAAACTGGACTGTCTGGCAGTGGCTTTCTCTCAGAGGTGCTTGCAGCGATTACCAAGGGACACTGAGATCCAGGGGCCTCTTAGGGCAGGGGTGACTGGAAGACACTACTATCTGCTCTGCCCTGAGATTCCGCCCCATCAAAGCTGAGCACAGATGCTTTTGCAAGTCTTGTCTCATAAAAGTGTCTCCAGCATATAAGTTCTCCCAGCATAGACACAGCTGATACTCACAGATAATTGGCCTGGCGGTCAATTCCTCCCGGTGATACCAACAACAATCAAAGCTTAACTACAATAAGACTGTGCACACAGCCCCAAAAGGGTGCACAAAGAGTGTCCACTTCAGGTAACTGAGCCACCGGGCCCTATAGGACACCTAGCACACAAAGCCACTCTATCAACTCAGGGAAGCAGCTAATATTCGGAGACAAAGAAACAGGTCACAAATGAAAGAAATGGAAGAAACCAAACAACTGGATATAGAGCTCAAAACATGGTTATATAAGGTTTTTCAAGAATTTTCTAGAAAAGGCTGATAAATTTAGTGAGACCCTCGAGGAGATGAAAAAGGACCAACTAGAAATTAAGCATACACTGACTGAAATAAAGAATAATATACAGAGATCCAACAGCAGACTAGAGAATCGCATGAATCAAGTCAAAGATTTGAAATACAAAGAAATAAAAAACACCCAACCAGAAAAGTAAAAAGAAAAAAGAATCCAAAAATATGAAGATAGTGTAAGGAGCCTCTGGGACAACTTCAAGCATACCAACATCAGAATTATGGGGGTGCCATAAGAAGAGAGAGAGAAAGATACTGGAAACCTATTTGAAGAAATAATGACAGAAAACTTCCCCCACCTGGTGAAAGAAATAGACTTACAAGTCCAGGAAGCGCTGAGAACCCCAAACTAAAGGAATTCAAAGAGGACCACATCAAGACACATCATAATTAAAATGTCAAGAGCAGCCCTAACCAGTTTGGCTCAGTGGATAGAGCATCAGTCTGCAGGCTGAAGGGTACCAGGTTCGATTCTGGTCGAGGGCATGTACCTGGTTGCAGGCACAATCCCAGTAGGGGGTGTGCAGGAGGCAGCTGATCAGGGTTTCTAACTCTATCCCTCTCCCTTCCTCTCTGTAAAAATCAATAAAATATATTTAAATAAATAAATAAATAAAACGCCAAGAGCAAAAGACAAAGAGAGAATATTAAAAGCAGCAAGAGAAAAACAATTAATTACCTACAAGGAAGCACCCATATAACTGACATCTGATATCTCAACATAAACTATAAAGGCCAGACGGGAGTGGCAAAAAATAGCAATAAATAGTTAAGAACCTACAACCAAGATTACTCTACCCAGCAAAGCTATCATTCAGAATTGAAGGTCACATAAATAGCTTCACAGATAAGCAAAAGCTAAAGGAGTTCATCAACACCAAGCCAGTATTATATGAAATGCTGAAAAGTATTCTTTAAGAAGAGGAAGAAGAAAAAGGTAAAGATAAAAATTATGGACAACAAATACATATCAACAAGTGAATCTAAAAATCAAGTGAATAAAAAAATCTGATGAAAAAAATAAACTGGTGAATATAATAGAATCAGGGGCATAGAAAGGGAATGGACTGACAATTTTCGGGGAGAAAGTGGTATGGGAGAGTGGGGAGAGACTGGACAAAAATTGTACACCTATGGATAAGGACAGTGGGGAGGGGTCAGGGCAGAGAGTGGGGTGGGAACTGGATGGAGGGGAGCTATGGGAGTAAAAAAGAGGAACAATTGTAATAATTTGAACAATAAAGATTTTTTTAAAAAAGCAGAAACCGGCTTGGCTCAGTGGATAGAGCGTTGGACTGCGGACTGAAAGGTCCCGGGTTCGATTCCGGTCAAGGGCATGTACCTTGGTTGCAGGTACATCCCCAGTGGCGGGGTGCAAGAGGCAGCTGGGTCAATGTTTCTCTCTCATCGACATTTCTAACTCTCTATCCCTCTCAATGTAAAATCAATAAAAATATATTTAAAAAAGAAAAAAGAAAAAGAAAAAAAAAACAGGATCAAATTATCTAAAATGTTTAAAATCTAAGCACTATAAACAATAAAAAACTAGTAACAATTAGCAAACTTTGATTTTAAGTTTTGAAAGTAACTTACTACAAATATGGACACTTTTTCACTTTATCCTGTTTCTGAAAACTCTTTGCCATAAGCAGATTCCGCCCCCCCAAACTCATTTTTTAAAAGCAGCATGGCTTAGCTGAAAAAATTATATAATAAAAGAAAATATTTTTTTTAAAAAGAAGCATGGCTTAGTGGTTGAGTATAGACCTATGAACCAGGAGGTCATGATTCGATTCTGGGTCAGGGGACATGGCTGGTTTGTAGGCTCCATCCCCACTGTGGAGTGTGAAGACGGCAGCTGATCAATCAAATCACTGATGTTTCTATCTCTCTCTCCCTTACTCTCCCTTCTTCTCTGAAATCAATTAAAAAAAGAAAAGAAAAGCAAAGGTAATTACAAACAAACAAACAAACAAAAAAACAAACACAACTCCACAGGAAAAAAGTAATAGTATAATTTCAGGTCATTAGTTATTCAAAGACATTTCTGAGTAATAGCCTTACCTGAACATGTGATAAGTCACTTTCCTTGAACTGTTGTAGTACAGACAGAGCTCCTTCTTCATTAAATTCCCTGAGAGCATCAATTGCTCTTTCATCAAGATCCACATAAGCTACCAATCCTACAAATTAAATTAAAAGGGGGTAACATTATTGCAACAAAAGAGATACTCTAAACTTTACTATCAATGTTTAATCAAGAACAGTTACATTCAGTACTATCACTAACACACTACATTTTTCATTTAACTATATGCATATGGGCAGCTATTAAAATACTATATAAAGGTCAAGAGTTCAAATATAAAAATAAAAAATAAAATGTCAGTAACTACAAACATGAATTTTAATCATGTTATGTCTGAAATTATCCTTTGCTTTTCATATGGGGGTGTAACTGTATCCCATAAAAAAACATAAAAATCTTAACCCCATTTCCCATTGCTCAGAGGTTTAAATTAAATCTGATGTACACCCATACTACAGATTAAGCATTAATATAATAAATTCTGTTTTATATTAAGAGTGGTAACAACATACTGTATTTCACAAGGATCAATCATCAACTTACTATAGGGACTGTTGTAGTTGTTGCTAACCACATAAGAGGTGGGGATTGGGGATGGGGGGTGGGGTAAGAAAGAACCACTTTTAAATAATTTGTTCTGCTCTCCAAAAAGTATCAAAAGCTTTCCCTCCTCAGCACCAAAGATAAAATGAAACACATTTGTTTATCAAAGCATCCACTTTGCTGCAGTCAGAATGTGGAAAGGCATAATTTTAAACTCTTCTACAAATGCAAGTGCAGCTTGATCAGTCAAATCTCAAAGTCATATTTTAAGGCATTTTTCTTCTTCTCAAGTGTCAAGCTGAGATTTAAAAGATGCTGTGGCATTCACAACACTGTCAACAATGACAATTTTTTTTCAAAAGGCATTAAGGACTTTATTATGGACTTACAAGTAAACTATACAGAAAATATACACTGCATTCTGTTTATGTAGTATATTTAACTGCACACAGAACATCCACTAAGTTTCAAATATAATCACTTAAGTCTGTTAAGTGTTATATTTCCTCTCCATGTATATATAAGGACTATATTTCAGAATTGATCCTACATAAAATGGAAATATTTGGCAGATTAAAACCCTAAATCCATATGAACTAACATCAGAAGTGACTCCATTTGGAAAAACCAAAAAGAACTTTATTCCATACAGCAAGTATATTTTAAATAAATGTAATGCCACTTGCAAAGGTACCTTTAAAAAAATGTTGCAAGGATTTATTTTAAAAGCTCAAAATGAGCAACTCTAAATAATTGGAGTTTCTTTACTTGAATATTCCATTATCATCACCCAGAGCCACACCTCAGGACACCCAGCAATCCATTCTATCAATCCAACCCTACACTTAAAACAATCAGCCATTTATCAATAACAAAACACTCTGCAAGAGAGCATCTCTAAGCAGACCACTGCCAATACTCTATGGCAGAACGTCACATAAAGTTCCTGAGGACTGATTTTCAAATGGGACCATCACTCAGGAGTAATTTTTAGATGTCATTTTAATGTCTGAAATTATCCTTAACTTTTCATATTTAAAGTAAATTTTAAGGACAAAAAAACACAAAAACAAACCCACTACCTGTTACTCTGGTACTTAAGACACATTTGTGAGACAATTCAATTCTCTCTCCCAAAATCTGGATAGGCACACTAAACACTGAGGAAGGAAGTTTCCATCATGGCCCCAAAGGGGGAAGATACGTTTATTTTGAACAACACTCTCTAAGAGTAAATATTTCTCTCCCTCTTTAGAAGTTCAAACCACTTACAACCAACCATATTAAGACGTTCAAATTTGCTTAAGTACTTAACCATAGGACTTCTAGATTTAAAAAAGCAGCTATTACAAACCAAACACTTCCATATTACTGAGAGATGTGTGTTTCCATTTAATAGAAACTAGACAAGCACAAACTCTCAAGGAATCTGACATTTTTATCATTTCAGACAATACAGTCTAACAAATCCTCTTATTATGCCACCTAATCAGACCTAAGCTGATTTAACAATCACTTTAAGAAGCTAAAAGTAGAAAAGTAAAAGCAAAATGATGACTGATTTAAATTAAGGGGGGAAAGTAAAAATTTGATATGCTGAAACATACATTTTAATTGGTGGAGTAATCTAAGACAAATTGATGCACTGTTCTGAAACAACTAAGACTGCATATTCAACACTAAGAAGGCTTCAAAATAATGAGATAAGAATATCAAAGTCAAACCCAATATGCCCTCAATGAAGGGAAAGTAACAAACATTCAGCTCTACATAGATCAGAAACAATAAGTATTATTTAACCTTAACAAAATCTATAAAATTCAAAGTGGTTTGCCCTCACTTTCATAACCAGTCAGAAACAAGAAATGCATATTATACCTGTCTGAAATATTTCATCAAGTCTTTCTGCCACCTTCTGTGGGAGGCCTGCCTCTATCAGTGTCTTGTAGTGTTCTGTGTGAGTTACACTGGAAGTATCCATTGGTTCTTCCTCTTCTTTTAACTGTACCGCATTACCATTCACCTGATTAGCCATTTTATTATGCTGCTGGAAAAAATTCAGGAGCTATATTACATTAAGCCAAAAATAACTAGTTTGTAGGACAATGCATGATTTATCTAAACTAATTTGTATACATGCTGCTATTGTAATAACCTCTATCAAAATAATATTTTATGCCTTTTGTGATGTATCTGACCTAAATTTGCAATAACAATCCTGTAAAACCATAGAAAATGTACATGGAAGCATGAGCTCTTTAAGGAACTTCATGTACACTAGGTTAAATAAAGGCTTAAATTTACTTGGGTAGAATCACTGATTAACAAAAGCAGCTGTTGTGTCCTGACGAGTATATCGACAAATCACCGGAAAATCCTAAAAAGCCCCTCAGCACTCAATTCTTATACCGTTTTTTAAAGTTTGGTTTAAAAACATAATGAACACCCACACACCACTTTAGCAAGGTTTAAGAACATTCAGATTTTCCTAGCTCTACTTCAAATCCAAGATAAGTGTGAAATAAATTCCCTGATATCTCTGATTCAACACACAGGTGGTTTGGTTTCTCTGCCTCACATAAAACAAATAAAAAAAACACACAACTTGACATTATTTTTTCTTCTAAAATTAATTTGCTATTCCCATTCACAGATTTAAAAGAAAAAATGACCAAGTTTAAAAGCTAACAAATTGTTATTTAAGTCCACATAAAATAAAAAGTGAGCTATAAAAGAGGTTGCTTCATATTTAAAAAAAAAAATCATGAGTACATATTGAACTTTACACATCAGTAAAATAAAGCTGCAAAAACATAATAAAGAATGGACAACTAATTACTTCCAAATAATTTCAACAAAGATTACTTCTCTAGGAAGGTCAGCTGTCTCAGATTAACCTACCCAAATCATTTTGCATATTCAACCTGTATGTAATGTTGAAATGAACCAACTCCCTAAAGAGAGAGATTAAATCATAAAACCATACAAAGCCAGTCTCTATATTGCCTCAAGGCTAAGTTTGTCTGTGGTGAAATTACAATGTGATGAAGATAATAAGCATCAAGGAAGCAGACATTGCAACAAATACTGAAATAAAGGGCGTGAAGGTGTATCTCAAGAAAAAAACCTACTTTTACTGATGAAAACTCAAGATACCTAGTCATCTATAAAGAAAATACAAGTTTCCTAAAATCACTAAAACTCCTAAAATAATTACACTTCCAGATTGCTTATCAAAGATTATGCAAATGCACCAGGTGCAGTTCTCTGACTTAAAACAACTTTTTCAATTCAAAGTCCACTAATATTTTATTGAAGTTCAAGAAAAAGGGAGGAAGATTGAGAGGAAGGAGGTAATAGAGAGTAGGAAAAGAGGAAAATGCTGAGAGGGTTACTCTGAAATGAGATAATACATGACTTCTTATGATTACAAATCATTATTAAGACTTGAGAGCCCACTAATGTTTATACAGGCAGACTTTGTTGTTCAACTCTGGATTGATAAACGTTTCTCAAGGCTAGCCTCAAATTCTGATGAACTGGCACACTTTTTCAAATGTTTCTGTTAGCACTCAAAACTGGCACACTTCTGACCACACAAAATGACTTAAAAGTGTAAGATGAATACGTTTACTGATTAATAACAACCTATTTCCATAAAGATGCATCCTAAAGTCCAAAGTCTCTTTGTGAATATATAGTTCTATTTCCCCATGCTCCCCGACCCCCAAATACGACCATAATAAGATCATCACAACTCAAACGCTCTCATCAGTATCACAATAACCTTACAGTATTGCATCTGGAAATACTATCAGTCACAGAAAACAAGCAAATTTTTAACAGAAAAGGTCAATGAACATCTGTTAAGGTGGTATGTTTTTTAAAGTACATGTAAAGCAAAAAAAGACAAGTTGCATAGTAAGGACAAGACAGAAATATTTATGACTATTTTATTGCAAAGGCCCGTTGCAAGTTGATCCAGAAATGGTAGAAATTTTCAACAACAAAAATAATTGTAAACTTCAACCAAAAGATGTAAAGTTAAGTAGAATCTAGAAAAGAAAACCTTTCAGATCACGGAAAAACCTTTCTCTTCAAACCAAGTACCATGTGCTCATTTAAAAAAAAAAAAAAGAAAAGAAAAAAGACTTTTTAGGTCGCGTGAGACCACACCTAAAAAACTCTTAGGTCAATTCGACACAAATGCCACACAGCCAAATTCTGATGCAGCAAATATACTAATGTAACTGTAGCCATTTGATCTAAGCATTTTTTATCAAAAAGCAAAAATTTTCACTAAGATTTACAAGGGCTGTTTGGGAGATTTGGGAAGTCAGCACTAGCCCCTCCCTGACTTTTCCTAAACGTCTCTGTGCACATTCTTCACATTAAGAGACGGGTTGTTAGAAGAACCAACGAAATGAAAACTAACGGTTATCTCAGGGTTTAATGTGTCAATCCCTCATCCTACGGCTGACTCAGGAGACGTAAATTCGGCCTCTTGAATACGGCAACATCTCACACAGCGTGAAAGGATGGACCTTTCAAGAACACAGAGGCTCTAAGTTTTCACGTTGGCGCTATGCTTACTGCCGTTTGAGAAAGAGAATCTCCTTTCCAATGTGGCGCGCCTCAAACATCCTTAGAATTTATGTATTTCAGGCGCCTCTTGAAGCCTCAGGTTCACCGCCCCTAGAAGTCATTTTTTCCTTCAAATCTCCACTCGCACATGCAGAATGGGGAGGGGGAGAGGGTCCCTCCACACACCGGCCTGCGGCGTCTGCTCCCACAAAAGTTTTTCCTCAGCTCAAGATGCCCGGGGTTTGCATCCCGCTCTCCGTCCACCCCACCCCTCCTCGCCCGCCCGGACCCTCAGCACATCCCGCTCGTGGCGAGGGCGGCTGAGGAGGGAGCGAGGAGGCTCCGGCAGGGAGAGGCGACGAGGCTTCGGGCGCCTTAGGCCGCCCGCCCGCCAGCCAGCCGGGCCGCGTGGAGCGGCGGGCGGAGGCGGGAAAAACACTGCCGACCGCGACAAGCCGCGGGAGGGCGCCCGGCGTGCCGGGCCGCGGGCCGGAGGTCGGAGGGGCCGAGAGGGAAGGAGCGAAGGCGAGGACGCGCCTCGCGGGGCTAGGCCCTCAGCGGTGCGGCGGGACGACACAGAAGCCGCCCCCAACCCATCCCCATCCCCACCCCCACCCCCGGGGCCTCGGTGCGGAAAAAACGAAACTGGGGACTGGGTGGCGAGTCCCGGGTCGGGTCGAATCGGGGCTCCCGGCCCCTCCCCCCACGGGCCTGGGCGAGACTCACCCGGGAAGAGCAGGGGCCGGCGGCCAGGCCCGTGAGAATCAGCGCGAGGCGCTTTGAAAACGACTAGAAATGGCGCGCGCGCCACCCCCTCCCCCCGTCATGGACAGAGATGCGATCCCGGCAGCACGCGGGGTTTCCCGGAACTGCTTCCAGGGACTCCGAGTTGCTGGCCAATCACCGCGCTCAGTGGTCTGAGAAGCAGGTCCCGCGACCAATGGGAGCGAGAGGAGGAGGGCCTCGCCGAACGGCTCGGGAGCCAATCGATAAAGCCCTCGGCTGAGCCAATGAGGTAACTCAGCGCCGCCGGCCGTGGCGCCTCCGGGGCGGGGGTAGAAACACAAAGGGGTCTGTGGCGGAGGCCGGGGTACAGCCGCGTCTGCGGGGCACCAGGCCTGGCGGACCAAGGCTGCCCCCTGCTCGCCCGCCGCCGACGGGCGGTCCAAAGCCTAGGCCTCGCGCCTCGTGGCCGTCTCCGGAACCCTGCCTCCGCCGGCCCCGCCGGCCCGCTCCGTCGCGGCCCTCCCGCCCCTTCGCCCGGTTGCAGCGTCCCGACTCCCCGCTAGCGGCGCCGCCGCCGCCGCCGCCGCCGCCGCTGCTCGCACCAGACACGCCCACCGCCACGCGGTCGGGCCTCCCTTTCGGTCATCTTTAGACTCTGGTTAGACCCCCATTGGGGGAATGATTGTGGCTGGACGTTTGGGGGATTTAGTGTAGAAAATCCTGTCTCACTGACCCCCTTCCACACATGGCTGGGAGCCGCTCAGGATGTGAGAGATCCTGTGGGCGCGCGCGCGCGCGCACACACACACACACACACACACACACACACACACACGATAGAGCAGGGACTTTTTTTTCCACAGGGTTTGGAGTCCATTAGTATTTATAAAGTAGGACAGATGTGTGCATCCGTGAAGCCTCTTCCTTGATGGGAAAAGGGCTTATTCCCAAAGGAGGCTAATTCCCGTTATCTCTAAGCCTGTTTCTCACCATCCACCCCTCCTAGCTTGGTTCCCTAGCTTCGCCTTAGGCCAAAACTGTCTCATCCCACAGACCTCCAAGCTCACTTAGGGTAGAGCCAGTCCTTTCCCTATCCTGAACCCAACCTCCAAGGACCCACCCTTCTTAGGAAGTGGAGAAGGTTAAGCGATGGTCTGCAGCATTTCCAGATACTCATCTAGTATCGTTTAAATGTCTCAGACCCGCCCTAGCTAGTTTGGCTCAGTGGATGGAGCGCGGGCCTGCTGACTCTGACTGCAGCGTCTCGGGTTCCATTCTGGTCAAGGGCACATCACATGGCTGGGTTTGTGGACTTGTTCCCCAGCAGGGGGGCATGCAAGGGCAGATGATCCATGATTCTCACCATTGATGTTTCTATCTATTCCCCTCTCCCTTCCTCTCTGAAATCAATAAAAATATATTTAAAAAATAATTAGTATTAATTAAAAATAAGTAATAATAAAATGTTCAGACCCTACCAACCAAAACTTATTGAAAAAAAGAGGAACAATTGTAATAATCTGAAAATAAAGATGTATTTAAAAAAGAAGAAAATCTGGGGGGAGGGCATGTGAGTGGGGGAGGCAATGGATAGATATGTACACATATAATACCTTAATAAAAAAAGAAAAAAAAAAAGAAAATCTATGTGCCCAGTACCAAGCTGTTTCAGTGAATCCATTTTTTTGTATTCTGAGATGTGAAATTTTGACAAATGCTGGGATCTTTAAGAAAAATTATATAAAATGACGAATACAAATTTAGAGTTTAGGAAGAACATGGTAAAAGGAAAAGTCCTTGAAGCTTGAAATTTATTAGCCTCTAGCTCAAGGATTCTTAATCTATTTCGTGCCATTTGACCAATCTGGTAAACGCTATGGGTCTCGCCCAGCCAGTGTGGCTCAGTGGTTGAGTATCAACTTATGAACCAGGAGGTTGTGGTTTGATTCCTGGAAAGGGCATATGCCTGTGTTGCAGGCTCAATCCCTAGTGCGGGGCATACAGCAGATTGGTGATTCTCCCTCATCATTGATGTTTCTACCTCTCTCTCCCTCTCATCCTCTGTAAAATCAATAAAAAATATATATTTTTAAAAAAGCTATGGCCCTAGCCAGTTTGACTCAATGGATAGAGTGTTAGCCTGCGGACTTAAGGGTTCTGGCTTCAATTCCTGGTCAGAGCACATGCTTGGGTTTTGGACTTGATCCAGTGGGAGGTGTGCAGGAGGCAGCAGATCAATGGTTCTCTCATTATTGATATTTCTATCTCTCCCTTTCCCTCCCTCTCTGAAATCAATAAAAATATATTTTTTAAAAACTTGTGATATGTTAATGTTTTTCTTTATTAACACATGAAATGTCAAGATCTTGCAGTGGGTCAAATAACTACTGAAATTCTAAAGCAACTAGAAGATATTTCAAGAAATCCATAATAATTAAAATGTGATATGAAAATATCTGGGGTTTCACCCTAGCTGGTTTCTCAGTGGTTAGAGCATCTGCTCAGGACTGAAGAGTCTCAGGTTCAATTCTGCTGATTGGCACATACCTCAGTTGCAGGCTCGATCCCTAGACCTATGAGCAATCAATCGATGTGTCTCTCTCACATTGATGTTTCTTTCTTAATGTCTCTCCCCCTCCCTTCCACTCTTTCTAAAGTCAATGAAAAAAATCCTCCGGTGGGGGTTAACAAAAAAAAAAAAAAAAAGAAAGAAAGAAAGAAAATGCCTGGGATTTCTATTGACAGTGAAAGGTCCTGTTAATTTTTTAAAAAACATATTAATTTTTTACAGAGAGGAAGGGAGAAGGATAGAGTTAGAAACACCAATCAGCTGCCTCCTGCATAGCCCCTACTGGGGATGTGCCCTCAACCAAGCTACATGCCCTTGACTGGAATCGAATCTGGGACCCTTCAGTCCGCAGGCTGATGCTCTATCCACTGAGACAAACCGGTTTTGGCAGGTCCTGCTAATTTTATTGTGGTTTGTCTGCATTCACAATGGAGGAAAATGCTGATTTTCAGTTAGACGCTAGTGAAAATAAAGATGTTATTTTTTCCCCCCATCTCAGTCAAAAGATTGTTGAATTTCATTCAAAGACACTTTTAAGGTGACAGTGGCCACAAGATAAGAACTCTTTGGTAATCAAAGCAATTCTATCATCCAACAGTTTCTGGTGTAATATTTTGAGTATGCAGCCATACAGTCCTTATAACTATACTCCGCCATTTTAAACCATATATCTTGATAACTTTATTGGGAAAATATGGTCATCTGAGCTTTGCATTTCCAAAGGAAAATTGTGTGTTTGTGTGTGTTCGCGAATTCAATAGTCCACACATATTTTCGTATGCCCTCTACATACAAAGTACTGTGTTAAAAATAGGAACTATATAAAGTGAATAAAAATCTCTGCTCTCAAAGAGCAGACAAGGCAGGCAAAGTATACAAATAAATATAATAAATATGAGCCCTTGCCAGTTTGGCTCAGTGGATAGAGAGCATCAGCCTGTGGACTGACAAGTCCTAGGTTCAATTCTGGTCAAGGGCACATGCCCGGGTTGTAGGCTCTATCGTCAGTAAGGGGGTGTGCATGAGGCAGCCAATCGTGGATTCTCTCTTATCACTGATGTTCTATATATCTCTCTCATTTCCTCTCTGAAATCAATAAAAAAATACATTTAAAAATATATATATATAATAAAAATTAGTTGTTAACAAGAGCTCCAGCTATATCCCTAATCTTGTGAGATTAGATGATAAATCAGTGCACCAGGTCACTCCACAACCCTTCCCTGTTAGACACAAAATTTGTGGTCTGATTTTGTGGTACGTCAATGAACATGTTTGTGCTTCTTGAAACAATGACAAAGCACCAGGATATTCAAATTGAAGCTTTGACTTACAACCTGAAGTTAACAGAGGATGTTTTAAATTATCATCAAACCTTCTTACTGGATCCTTAGATGAATCTTCATCATGCTTGTTTCGTAACATTTAGCCTTTTCCTCAGACTCCAAACATGATTACATCTATTGAACCTCTCCAAAATGCTGTCACTTGCCACTCACAAGAATTAGCCACCCAGGCATAGTTCAAAGGCACAGACAGGAAAAAAGGAAAATAAAGAAACAATGTAGAAAAGAACCCACATGAAGAAATGGAAAATGGAGAAACACCATGTGTAGATTATTAGTGGAAAGTGCATTAAAAATCAACTCTTGCTGACATTTAGGCGCCAAGAGTTTTCTACTCAGCTTTAATTGAAAACCTCAGTTCTGCCTTGAATTGTTTCTTTGTCAAATAGAACTATATATTTCCTTCATCAAATGTTAATAAATTGTATTATTTTAAGGTACTTTCCAAAATGATGGTGCTCCCATTGAAGTTGACCAGAACTGAGGGCCGTTTTTCATTTTTAAAAAGATGCCATATGGCTGGCTTGCAATAGCTTGTAGTCAACCTACCCTAAGGTCTTATTGAATGACCGCTTTATTGTAATTTGGGGGGAAGGAGGGCCTTTTTAAAAAGATTATACTTGGGCTAGCTTATTAAATTTCCTTCTAATCCTCAAATTCATCAAAGCTGTTTTAATGGGAAGAAAATATATTTTCATCTTAATGGCACAACATTTAAACAATAATCAGTACCATTTATTGTGCTTCTATTCTCTGTCAATTATATTATATATACTATTGCTGATCCTTATACGAATCTTAAAGATTAATATTATTATACTATTTTATTGAGAAAACAGGGGTCAAGCCCTAGCCGGTTTGGCTCGGTGGTTGAAGCATAGGTCTGCAGACTGAAGGGTTCCAGGTTCGATTCCGATCAAGGGCACATGCCTGGTTGTGGGCTCAATCCCTAGTGGGGTGCATGCAGGAGGCAGCCAATCAATGATTCTCTCTCATCATTGATGTTTCTATTTCTCCCTTTTCCTTCCTCTAAGAAATCAATAAAAATATATTTTTTTAAAAAGAGATAAAACAGGGCTCAGATAGGTTAAAACATTTGCTCAAAACCACATAGCTGAACTAAGACTCAAATCCAGTTCTGTGTAACTTCAAAGCTACTTCACTAAGCTATTTTTCAACTTAAAGCTCAGCATGGGCAAATTCTTCATTTGTAAAGGTACATATTTTTACTAGTCAAATAATAATCAGTCATCTGATTAATAAGTTGGAAAATACTATTAAGGGACCAAAGCAAATTGTGTTATAAGGTAATGAGAATAGGCAATGGCTGGGTAGCTCAGTTGGTTAGTGTGTTGTCCTGATATATCTCCAGTCAGGGCAGATACAAGAATCAACCAGTGAATACATAAATAAGTGGAACAACAAATCAATCTCTCTCTCAAAACACACACACACACACACACACACACACACACACACAATAATACATGAGAACATTTCCTCATATGGTTTGCAAATTAGTTTCTCAATGCAATTTGAATTTATCCTGAGATATGACAGTATCTACAAACAAAATTGTGGCCTCACAAGATCTGGGGTTCAATTCCTAGTCAACAGCACATACCTGGGTTATGGTTTTAACCCCAGACCCATTCAGGGCACATTCTAGAAGCAACCAATTGATATGTCTCTTTAACATCAATGTTTCCCTCTTTTTTCTCTCTCCCTCCCTTCCACTCTTCCTAAAAATCAATGGAAACAAATATCCTCAGATGAGGATTAACAAAAAAAGGTTTACCTATATGATCTTCATACTACTACTTAACCCTTGTTAAGAATTTACCATGTTATCTTACTTAATGCTCACAACAATATATGAATATGAGGCAAAGTATCACAGGGTATCACCTCCCTTTCACAAATGAAGAAACTAAGGCTCAAGTCAGAGCTGAGACTCAAACCCTAGTAACTCCTAGAACAAGTTAGGTATGAGATCTGAAAGTTGAAGAGCGTTTGGCCAGAAAGAAAGAGATGCTGCTTGGATAGTGTTGCAAGTGCAGGGTAAGTACAGAGAACAGAAGCTGAGAGCAGCAGAGGCCAGATCATAGATGGCCTCCTCCTAAGTACCCTGATGGAGTTTCACTGTGTGCTGCTGGTGATGGAAAGCACGAGAAGGTTTTCTATAGAACAGTGGCAAGAAGGGATTTGCCCTTCAGAAAGCTCATACTAGCTGCAGCAAGTGAGAGTAGACTGAAGGGGTGGAAACAGAAGACTCATCATGGGGTAATATAAGGAAAATGTGACCTGGTAGTGGTTTGAATAATAGCAGTTAATATTTTGAGCCCTGTCATTTCATTTTAATCATTGCAACTCTATTATGTAGATATAATTACCCCCCCCACTTAGCCGAAACTGGTTTGGCTCAGTAGATAGAGCATCAATCTGCGGACTCAAGGGTCCCAGGTTGATTCAGGTCAAGGGCATGTATCGGGTCTAGTAATAATTAATGTCGTTTTTAAACATTCGTTTAAAATCTTGCTTGGCGTTGACTTGTATTGACATAACCTTCAAACACGTGGTATCTACAGAACGTGTGAAATGCAATTAACAAGTTTTGCTTGAAAAAGTTTGTGTTTGGTTTGGTTTTTGTTGCAAAACTAGGGCGAAGAAGATGGCGGATGAAGAGCATATTCGGCACTGCATGCTTTACGAGTTCCAATTAGGAAGAAAAGCAAGTGAGGCTGCAAAAAAACATCTGTAGCGCTCTTAGTCAAGATGCAGTTAGCACCAGAAAATGCCAGCGTTGGTTTGAGAAATTTCGCGAGGAAATTTTTCGTTAGATGACAAGAGTGGTCGAGGCTGTGTGTCCAATTTTGATCAAGAAGCTCTTCAAGCTCTTTTGGTGCAAAATCCTCAAATTACCCAACAAGAGCTTGTGACAACTTTCAATTGTTCACAAAAAACAATTTCCAATCAATTGCGTGCACTTGGCAAAGTCCAAAAGTTGGAAAATGGGTTCCTCATGAGTTGACCAACAACAACCGTAATCAAAGAGTCACAATTTGCAGTTCGCTCCTCTCTCGTCAAAACCGTTTGCCATTTTTAGAGCAAATTGTTACCTGAGATGAACAATGGGTGCTGTATGTTAATTTGAAAAGGCGGCCTCAATGGTTGGACAAAATGAGGCTCCGCAAGCCCACGCCAAAACCTGACTTGCATGCGAAAAAGTGATGTTGTGTTTGGTGGAATTTTAAAGGAATTCTTCATTATGAACTTTTACCATCTAACCAAACCATTACAAGTCCAGTGTATAGTGCCCAATTGGAAAGGTTAGCCCAAGCTTTAAGAGAAAAAGAACCCGCGCTGATTAATCGGAAGGGCGTAATTCTTCACCACGATAACGCACGACCGCATACTGCAAGAATCACTGCTGAAAAAACTGCGCCAGTTGGAATGGGAAGTTCTCCCTCAACCTGCATATTCTGATATTGCCCCTTCCGATTACCATTTGTTTCGTTCTTGCAAAACTTTCTTCTTGGAAAAAAATTTAATAATGAAGAATGCCTCAAAAATCCATTGACCGAATTTTTGCATCAAATCACAAGAATTTTACAACAGAGGGATTAAAATGCTTCCTGAGCGTTGGCACAAGTAGTAGAAAACAAGGGCAACTATATTGTTGATTAAATTTTGTTGTATTGTTTAAATAAATTCGATTTTAAAAAAGTATTAGAAAAACGAACATTTTTAAAAAAGTATTAGAAACAACTAATACCTTTGGTTGTGGGCACATCCCAGTAGGGGGTGGAAGCAAGAGGGCAGCTGATCAAGGATTCTCTCAGCGATG